>NC_135049.1:23971530-24596530 GCF_051014685.1 Ptiloglossa arizonensis
ACCTATCTTGAGTCAACGAAACGATTATGTAAACGAATGCCAAGATGGCGGTCTCGAGGCTCACACTCTGTTGGTCTTGAGAGACGTTTGATAGCACCTGTCGGCACTTTATACGTCAGGGTCGATAAAATACAAACGAGTTTATTTAGAACGTACGATACACTCGATTTAGACTCGGATACGATCGATATTTTCTATTTTACTGTATCGAATGTTTCGTACCGATCGTGAAAATTATCATCGAGGTTTTACGAGTGTTCGAGTATTTTTAAAAAATGGTTCACAATTCGAAAAGCCCGACTGCGATTTTACTCGTTTCGCGTGGCTATTCATCCCCCGAATTATCGACACGCGTTTATGTGTCGCTCTGTACCTCTGTGTCGTTGAATGGAACCGTCGACAGTGTTTGTTGCTCGACGAGATGCTGGTTAATGTTTCTGAACTCGCCAAGTACCATTGAATCTCGATACAGTTGCCATTTTAACAACCCGCGATGGATTTTACGACCCACACCCCGTTCACCGTACATCGAGAGTGCATTAGAGTCGAATGGTGTAAAAGGCTTAACTAGATTTATTAACGAGAACGTATAACAACGATAATCGCCGGTGTATTTAGCGCTCGGGTATTAGGTAACGCGTTTATGAACAAACGATCGAAGATTACTGTAATCGCGGCGCGATTATTTCGTCGTATTAACTCTTACTGAATAGCTGGATCGAGTGTAATTCCGCGTGCGGCATTGTATCCCCTGAATCCGTTATCATTTTTTCATTTCGCACTCCGAGCACGGGAAATAACGTTGTATTTCGTTTCACGAATTGCAAGGATTCTAAGCGAAATATTCCGCGCACAAAATACGAGACGTAATTATTAATTGATTAGAGGAAGAAATAGAAAACGTTTGGTTGAATCGACCTCTGAAACACTGTTAGAGGAATTTCTCGAATCAGCGATTCCGTTTTGGAAAAATGAATTTTTTACCATTCTCTAATTTTTTATCATTCTCCAATTTTTTACCATTCTCGAATTTTTTACCAGCTCTCATCGATTTATGAGAGCGAGGCAAGATTTATTTAAAGTTTGTTCAAAGACCGTTGATCCGTACGTAAATTTGTTAATACTTACGTTGACGGTGAAAGTATTAATATTTTCCATTTTCGGGTCTTTGGTATTTTTGAGCGAGGAATGTGCGTATTCCCAGCTCGGGGTACAAATATTGGTAGAATGACCGTAACAATAAAAATGAATAAATAGCTTTCGCGCAAAAATGAAAATCCTCGCTTTTTCAGACGTATGGTGTTATTCGAATAATTACGAATGGTTCTCGACGCGGACGGCAACCGGGACGCGGGTTTACTACTTCAAAGAGGAAACGAGAAATGTTTTACGAAATCCATCTTGCTTGATTGCGCCGAGTCGCCCGTGGAAAATATTTGCCCGCGGATGAAACATGTGGACTGCAATTAGAGGTGGACGTTACTGTTTGAAGAAGTAAATGGAGGATGTTTTAGGGAACTCGAGCTCGCCACGGACGTCGCCGAACGATATCGCACGAATGAAATACGCGGAGTGCAATTAGAGCAAAGAAGAAACGACACCGTATGTCGCGGACAACGAATGGCGGATATTCGGAAAAAAGCTTGGACAAAATACGAGGTGGTGTCAAAAAATTTCCGAACGAGCTTCGTAAAAAGAATAACCCGAGATTTTTAGCGGGCAGCGTCCCTCCGAAAACAGTCCTACGGGTAGTCGATGCAAACGTAGCGATTCAGTCGTTGTTGGAACGTCTTCTGTAAGTCCTTCTTTCGTGGAGATCGAGACAATCTCTTCCGAAATCTCTTCAACTGTGCCGGATCTGCTTCGAGCTTCGCTCCAAGACAAACGAACCCTCCTCTTGCACTCTGGTCTTTCGATTTGCTCATCCTTTAACTTGTTTAACATTTTCTCAAAGTCCTTCGTGTTGATCGAAATAAACTCTTCAGCTGTGTCTAATTTCTTTCCAGCTTTGTCTTCGTTCCAGGGCAGAGGAACACTTTTTCCACGGTCTAGTTTTTTAATTTGTCTCCGAGGTTTAATCTCTGACTTCTTCAACTTCTCCTGAAGATTGACTAGAACAGTCTTCGATTTTTTCAACTTCCCTTGAAAGTTAGAACAATCTCTGATTTCTTCAACTTTTCCTGAAAGTTGATAAAACAATTTCCGAATTTTTCAACTTTTCCTGAAAGTTGACTAAAACAGTCTTCGATTTTTTCAACTTCCCTTGAAAGTTGGTCAGAACAATCTCTGATTTCTTCAACTTCCCCTGAAAGTTGGTCAGAACAATCTCTGATTTCTTCAACTTTTCCTGAAAGTTGATAAAACAATTACCGAATTTTTCAACTTCTCCTGAAAGTTGACTAGAACAGTCTCCGACTTCTTCAACTTCCCCTGAAAGTTGATCAGAACAATCTCTGACTTTTCAACTTTTCCTGAAAGTTCTCCGGTTAGAACAATTTCCGATTTCTTCAACTTTCCCTGAAAGTTGGTCAGAATAATCTCTGACTTTTTCAACTCCCCCTGAAAGTTGATCAGAATAATCTCCGACTTCTTCAACTCCCCCTGAAAGTTGATCAGAATAATCTCTGACTTTTTCAACTCCCCCTGAAACTTGATCAGAATAATCTCCGACTTCTTCAACTCCCCCTGAAAGTTGATCAGAATAATCTCCAACTTCTTCAGATTCCCCTGAATGTTGATCAGAATAATCTCCAACTTCTTCAGATTCCCCTGAATGTTGAACACAGTACAATCTTCGACTTCTTCAACTTCTCCTGAATATTGAACACAATATAATCTTCGACTTCTTAAACTTCTCCTGAATATTGAACCCAATATAATCTTCGACTTCTTCAACTTCCCCTGAAAGTTGGTCAGAATAATCTCCAACTTGTTCAAATTCCCCTGAATGTTGAACACAGCACAATCTTCAATTTCTTCAACTTCCCCTGGAATAAAAACACAACTCAGAGGAGATTCGAAACATTTGAAGAGATTGTTCCAACACGAAGAAAGAGTACTATCAGGCGTTCCAACGATGACGGGATAGCTTGGACAGTTGCATCGAGTCCCGAGGGTAGCATTACGAGGGACGGTGGCCGCTAAAATCTCAGGTTAGGTATGTCACGTTTTATAGCATCCAAGTCCGGACATTTCTTGACAACAGGGTCGTATTTGTCGCATCGCGACGCGCAAATCGGCACCGTTCCTTGCTGCGCGGGCATAATTATGTTAAAAGCTCGAAGGAAGACAGCCGTGCGTCGTGTGGAAACTAATTGAAAGCGCTCACCGAGCACGCGGAACGGAGGGCTGCATTACGAAATTAAACAGGGAGGACGGTTGCAAAAAAAAACCCCGGTGAACATTTTTCTGTCTTCGACAACGAAACTGAAATCTATGGCGAGTTTTAATGTCCATTGACACACGCCACTGGGTGACGTACGATGTTTACTAGGAGATCAGTTATACGCTTACGGTCGATATCGAAGTGAAACCGGAGAAGAAGAAGAAGAAGAAGAAGAAGAAGAAGAAGAAGAAGAAGAAGTGGAATAACATAATTCTCCAACATTTCCAAAAGAATTCCAACAAACGGATTTCACCCAACGGTGCTTACGTAGCTGAATTTGACTTTTAAAAGTACAGAAGATTTTATCTCTTCGAACTTCTTTCATTCGTCTAATAGTGACCGAGATAGAGGAGCAAATCCATCCTTAAATTCGAGAAACGTTATCACCTCTTTTGTATGGACATTTCACGAGCCACGGAACGATCATTCTGGTTTTATCCTCTATATTGAAACAAAGTTGAGAAAGAAATAGTCGAAGTTGGAAAGGACTCGTCGCGATCATCACCTTTCGAGATTTAACCACCAGGATCCAGCTCTTTGACCTACAGAAGTTTTAGGGTTGCGCTCGCATCTCCGAATCGACGAACCGAGAAGTGTCATCGGATAATCATCCCTGTATCATCGTCGTCGTTATTAACGCAGACGAAAAAGAGAAGGTCACCGAGAAGGTCACAGAGCTACTTAATTTCCCGTATTAATCCAGTGGGTACTGGGGAACCGTTGGAAACGCAATTAATTAACGTCTCTGTTTCATGGTTGACGCTCGCCGTGGAACTTTCTTCGTTCAAAGGGGAATCCCATCGATCATGTTCGCCTCGACGCAAGCGAAGACACTGAAATCGTCGCCTCGAGACGAAGGTGGTTGAGCGGAGACACACGCTCGGTGGAGAAGCGAGAAAAAAGGGTCACTCGATGGGAGAAATTGATCCAAAGGAGTAGGATTGTAGCCTCGTTACAAAATACTCGATACTCACGGGAGGTCGGCTTTCGTTCGAAACGGCTCTATCTTCATGCGAAACCAGAGTACCAGGTGGCTACGCGGCCATAAATGGGTGATGTACGACGTAACGATCTCTTCACTCTCTCGTTCCGACATCACAATTAGCCATCTACGTAGACACGGCTGCGAACCAACAAACCGACCGAACAAACCGTCGCCGCGCAACGAGGAATTGCGTTCGTTCAATTAACGACAGACTCGATTAACTGTATTCCCCGTTGGACGCGTGGTCCGGCGCGAATATAAATTAGCGACTTCGATCGATTGTTTGCCCCAGGTCCGGGAGAGATCGGTGAAGTGTCGCGTCAGAGGTGCTGGAAGTTCGATAGACTTCGATCACGAAAGTGGACGATTCTCGGTTCTCGGCAAGATGGAGAGGTCTTGGTACGGAGGATTGGTAGGTTCTGACACCAGGAATGGGGAATTACAAATTTTCGAGGTAGTTGAAAAATCCTGTAGATGGCTCTGACTACAAAATGAACGATTCAAAGGTTTCGGGAAGATGGTGAAGTCTTGGAACGGAGGATTGGTAGATTCTGATAGCAGGAACGGAGATTTTCGAGGAAATCGTGCTGACAGTCTTTCAAAATGGACGACTCGAGGTTACTCCAAAATGGACGACTCGAAGTTACTCCAAAATAGACGACTCGAAGTTATTTCGAACTGAACAATTCGAAGTTACTCTAAAATGAATAACTCGAAGTTACTCCAAAATGGACGCCTAGAAGTGTTCAGGAAAATGGCAAGGCAGAAACTCGGTTTTGACTTGAAGATGTTTACAGTTCTACGTTTTCAAAAAGGTAAGAAGATCACGAAACGGAAGATTGCTCGGTTTTTACTTATAACTTTACAGTTCCAAATTTCCACAGAAAGAAGAAAATTGTGGAACGGAATTTTATCGAGTACTGATTCCAAAAGTGAAAGATTCTGTTTTAAGGGAGAGATTGGAAAGATCGTTCTGTTCCGACTCAAAAATGTACAGTCTAATGTTTTCGAAAAGACCGAAAAGACGCAATAGAGAGAAAACAAAGACAAAATAGAGGGAACCACGAGTTTTGACAATTCCAATACATTTACTTTCGATTTCACAATTCCAGCTTCATAGTGGAGGGAACCACATGTAGACAAATTACACTCGTAGCAATGCTACTGGTCATCATTTGACCGCCTCTTATCTTCAAGATTACTTCACGGAACCAAGAATGAGTATTTCAAACCCTAAGTCAAGATCTCACCTAGGGATCTTCGAAAATACATTTACCATTGAATTTCGAGTTCTGAAGAGGTGTACATCGACTCGACCGAAGCTTCTTACCTTTATCGAATTACTTTCATTGTCGCGTTCGACAATGGGCGCGAAAAAGAACGATTGTTACAACCGAAGCAGAGTGCTACTCTCTCTCTCTCTGGCACGGTACACGAACGGATGATTTTTTGATCGGACTTGGAATCGGATCAGGATGTTTGTAATTGAACGAAAAAAACACGCGCGCGCGAGCACGGATCCACGAGGGTAGAAAAAAGAAAAAAAAAAAAAAAAAGAGGAAAAAAGGAAAAATGGGGAAGAGAATGAAATCCATTCGCATTCGTCGAACTGAAATTTCGAGTAACGTCGCGCGCGTTTTTGGTCCCGCACTTCCGACATTTTACGAGCTTTTCAGCGGCTGCCAGAGATTTTCAATGGGATTGTTCTGCGGGAAGAGTGACTTCAAAGGGAGCAGCATTCGTAAATTGAGCGGGGTCCGTTGGAATTCTCGTTTTGTTTTTGAGCACACGCGCATAGATCAACGAATCGCGAAATACGACGCAGGACCGTTAACGACGAAAAGCGTTTACCACTCGACGTCGCTAACTTTCGTCGTTTCGTCGCAACTCATTTGTCGCGATCATCGGCCCCGTTATTACCTATATTATCGTCGATATTACGTACATTACCCTTTTACTCTTTGCGAGAGATTTTATCGACGAAATGTACCGGAAATTGTAATCTTCGTTGCACTTTCTGTTGCATCTACCCGTAGAAATTGAAGCTGTAGATAGCCTGCCCGGTAATAGCGATAGAAAACCGAGTCACCGAGGAAGAAATGGAGAAAGAAATAGAAAAATGAAACGAAACTCGATCTATCTTGTATTTAGTGAGCTCTTAAATCTATTTCAACAGTTGCGATTAATAAACTTACGGCGTACCTGATATTTTCTTTCTACCAATGATAAATTAACTATACACCTCAAAAAAAAAAATAATACCCTGAGTTGACGATTCTTCAAGAAGTCCAAAAATGACGTTAAAATCGTTACGTCGATTCTGAGCTTACGTCGATCGAAAGTATCGAATTTCGACGCGGGAATATTTAAACAAAGCGACGCGGCAATATTAAACAAAGCGGGATCGGGGACTCAGTCGGAGAAGTCCCAAAGGTAAACAAGAGACGCGTCGAAAGACACCGTTTGCATAAAAATTCGAGCACACACTCGATTCGAAGTCGTCGGAAATCGAAACGTTACTCGAAAGCTTTCCAACATTCGGGGGTTCGTTTTTCCGCAGAGAGGCCAATCCATCCGCGACCAGTTCAGCGTTGAATAAAAATGAAAGGATTGTTCCGGGATGCTGTTTGATCGTTCATCCAGCGTCTCGCGACTACGTTTCTTCCCTTCCCCGGTGTTTTTTTCCCCCCTCCCCCTCCCATCGGCCGTATCGCGAGCCCCAAGAGAGGATTCTCTTGTGCTCCGGGACTCCAGTTCCCCAGATTTGTCGGCGCAGCAAGATGGATAGACTTGTCCACGGCACGCTTTTCTGCGGCGCGACGCACTCCCAGCATCCTGATTGGCCCGTTTCGTGTAAGTGACGTACAAGGGAATCGTTGCGACCTGTCAGACGCCGGTTTAGACGAAACTTTGCACAAATTTCACGCTGAGCTTCGTCTTAAAGGAGAAATCATCCCTTGTATCGGGAGTCACTGGTTTTATTAATGTCTGTCGCTTTTTGGTTTTTTTATTTACTCGCAGCTTGCGTATACTGGTAGAGATAATAATAATATTGGTTTGTTCGGAAAGTGATTTCGTTTTCCAAAATGGAGGATGTATAATTTAAGAAAATGTTTATACGCACTGAAAAAATCGTGTTTCATTTTCATAGAAAAAAGAACGAAATTACTTTTCGAACAACCTAATAAAATAGTCGCAATTGATACCGATTGTGAAAATAATGATATTTGATCAAAATTTAATGAAATATTTGGTTAGAACATTCTAAAAAATAGGTCTGTGAACCTAACCTAAATTGGTGAGGTAATTTTTATATCCTAGCAGGGGAATATAATTATATTTTAGGGGATAACTTAGGTTAGGTTACAAAATTCTTTTGTAACCTAACCTAAGTTATCGATATAATTCCCTGTAGAAGGTTTCTAAGAAGCTTACTTGTGGAAGGTTTGGAATAAAAATTGAAAACCGGGACGTGTAAATTGACAGGAAGAAGTGTTCGAAAATGGAAAGAAAAAAAAATATTTATCTCAATATATCGGTGTCGCGTTTCGTTTCCCGGTTTATTCTCTCCCTCCCGCCATTTCTACCGCTACCGCACACGCGCACACGCTTTTTCCGGGCTAATACGAGCCACACGGGATTGAGTTCGAATCGAAAGTGCGTCCGGTTTTCAGCGATCGCTTACCTTTTCTCCCCCACCGACCCGCGAAGACGGAACAACCGCGACAAGTTTTTACCGGTTCTACGAATCGCCTGAGTGGCTGGAAGATTGAATTATTTACCGACCCGATCGTTCTGCTTCCGACTCGGATGAGCGTTTCATTACGACTACTACGGATCTAACTCTTTATCGCATCAATTTCATTCGATGTTTAAAATACTATCGAAAGAAATTAATCCTCGAACCTCTAACGCAACTGCTACGAACCTGATCCTCCATTGCATCGATTTTCTTCTATTTTTCAAAAATTATTCCGTCCTTGCACGTTCAAAGAGACGAAACTTATCTACGAGAAGTGACTCGGTTTCGAGGGAATAAACAACGCAAAGAATTTTTCCATTTTTTTTTATCGAATCGCAATAAGTGGTTGATGAAAGAATTTCATCTTCTTAAGTATTTGTACGAGCATTGATCTTCCTTCAATCGCGATATAACTCATAAAGTAATTCCTAGTTGTAACCTAGAACTTATAGAATGAAACCAACTCCTATTTCACTCCAACGAAAAAAAAATAAGAAGTATACCGTCGACACCTTCCTCCAATGCTCTTCAGGTTCTCCGACCTGTGGCAGGTTAGCTGAATCGAAGATTCGATCTCGTTTTCGAGCGCTCCTTAGCCCGAGGCTTCGAGAAGGACACGCTTCTAATCCGCTGTGGTCCCGATCGAGGCTTAGATCGGAGATTAGCTCGTTGGATCGCAAAGTTGCTCGGCCACGGTTTCTTCGGGAGGCGTTGTTGAACTCCACTTTCGGTTTAACATGCCACGGAAGAGCACGACATCGGAAATCTCAGTTTCGATCCCGGTTGGGGGACACCGTGGCTGTGTAAAAAAAATTTTATACGGCTGCCCGATGATACACCGATAACTGAGATCCTACAATAAAGATCGATCGGTACGTTCGCTGGGATTGAAGTTCGTGGATGCTCGTGTCGAACAGTTTTCTCTAAAACGGTGGGAGATTGCGTCATTGGGTCCGATTTGTCCTTGAACAGAGACCCTTTATGGTATTTTGTCCCGAGAGTGTCTTCTCTTAAAGATCATTCGAGAGATTCAATCAGTATTAATAATAATTGAGCTTTTGGAAGGTTAAATCGATCAAATTCAAAAATAGAAAGCAAAGAAAATTGATCACGTCGAATATTGTGATCAACGCATATTGTTTTGCAAAATTTAAATAAGTTACAAATTGTGTCGAAAGTAAAGTTTCATAGGTTCGTTTTCCAAGAGGCTTAATCGATATTAGTCGTAACTAATTCCCGCTACCTGTTCTTGCCTCTAGTACAAACAAACATCGAGTACTTGTATCGGAGACGGAGCGTGGGTCTGCAGGTTGATGCGAGGGCACAGATGGCGCGATGGGCGTGGCCAAACGTTGTGGTGGGGGACGAGCCTGGTGGGCCTCGAGCGGCCAATGCGGCTCAGAAACACTTTCACCACGGGCGGAGAAACATGCACAGCGACTCTCTCGATGAAACGAGGTAAAAATCACCGAATGTTTACACGACCTTTTCTTTGTCGTATTCGCGCGCCAAAATCACCTCTCTCCTCGCGTTCGTAGTTTACGAAGTGGCGCGTAGAAGTTTGCCAAAGATTATTTACGACGTTACGCTGGTCCAAAGCGGAGGAACCGGAAATAGAAAATATCAGGGGAAACGGTTAGCAATCGCGTATTCGTTTTCTTGTTCGCGGAGCTTACCGGTTTCCCTCGCTCCGTTTCGGCTGCCTTTATTTCATACTTTTATTGTTTTTTATTCGTTCCACCCCCGCCCACCGACTATCGGTGTACAGGGAAACATCTGAAAAGATGAGTTTCGCCGGTGTCCCATCCTATGCAAACATCCTGGTTATTTGTACAGCGTTCCGCATCTCAATGGAAACGTTATTCCGTTTCGAAATCATTTTACTTGGTAATACGATTTTCTGTTTACCCCGCTTTCTTTCCTGCAACGAAACCGCGCATGAAATTTTACGCTCGCCGCCGAACGGATTTCCGTGAGTGTCCCCGTACCCATGGAAAATTATTTTCCAACCACCGTGCGATCGGTCCGCTCCGTTTCTTTAGTTCAAACGAAGTACCCGTTCTCCTCTTTATTCGCAAAGGGACAGTCTGGCAATCTCAGATCGGAAATTAAATATTTTACTCAATTTTCTTCAAGACTCAAGCCTTGAAAACATTACCCTGAAATGATTGCCACTGAAATGAGAAGAAGCGACAATTTTTTAGAACTTTGGATTTTAAATTTTATTTTTTATCTCGAAATACACTCGGCCGATCGATTTGAAATTTCAGTATATTACAGGGCAAATATTTATCCAATAACTGCATTATTTTCTTAAAATTATGAATACTTCCATTCTTGAACTTCCTCGAGAAAAAGAGTAGGGATAGAATAATGAAAGAAACCGATATAGATTGATAATCTTTTTGATCTTTGACATCAGTAAACTCTCGACGGTTAAATTTTTCCTCGTTCGATCTCGGAGTAATTTATTACGTAATTCGAATTATAATTTACCCCCCGACGAGTATAAAGAGATCTTTTCGAAATTTTGATCCGGGCAGACATTTTTCTCATCGCTACCACCTTAATGGCGCCTCGACGCGATCCGTCGCGGCGTTTCGTTCCCTCTGGGCGGCAAATATCGCGATCGGAACAGTCGCTGGAATAATTTCTGGCCAGCTTTTAGGTCGTTTCGCGCGCACGGAAATGTATTGCCCGCCGCAAAGTGCGCGGACGGGCAACCGGTGGGCGATAAAAAACGAAAGTATACTTGATGCATGCAGCGTGTCCTGCGGAAACTATTTCCCTGCTGGAAATTTGAACGTTCTGCTGCTCCAGGGAATTTCTCCTTCCGGTTGAAAACTGCTCTTCCAGTTGGATGCTTCAACGAAACCGCTCTTTCGTTGATAACGCTAATTTTTTCTCGATTTCCTCGGTGAATTCACGAAGGGTTCACTCACCGGGATCCTCTTATCATCGTCGGTTGAATTCACGTTACACGGACAGAACAAACACAGACATTCGACCGGAATATACTCGCAATTAGCGGTCGAACGTACTCCCCGAAGTTGTTTGTACACGTAAGAGTCTGAGTCATCAGAGACCCTCTTGACGGAAGCTCACCGATCCGACTCCAATTAACCTGATTCGAAACCGTAGGCTACGTACGAACTATAAATTATAGGCTGGATCGTAGACCAGATCTAAATTTAGATACAATTTTACTATACTCGACGGATTACACTTCAGACGAGTCTCCGTTTCCAACTATGAGAAGTTATTTAGAAAGTGTAGGGTGCTCGATTCTTTGCCCGTGACAGTTCTCCCATCGTTGCGTTTATTGAGTAGCAGATTTCTAACGAAACACCGATCACCCGACAAATGAATTCTAACTGTACAGGTTAAGTTGGAACAGTAGTCCGTAGAATCGATGTACTATTTTTAGTCTCGATGTCGATCTACAATTGAATTTGAAAATGACGATTTATTTCTCGAAGATTATTTGCCTTTTGGAAGTATCTTTAAAGTAACAGCACTATTTGGAGTTCTTTTACTAGGAATACTACCGATACGTAGCCTAATCGTCCTCAAAACTCAAGTGTCCCTTCCTCCGAGACTCACTCCATCGATGTGAGCTTTCCAGCTAGATTGTCCCAAGAACCCCATCCAAATTCTAACTTCTAACCTCTAAATTCCGTGTTAAAGTCACACAGAAACCAATTGGAAAAGAACTCTACCGATACACAGAGCCTGATCATCGTCCTCAAAACTCAGGTGTCCCTTCCTCCGAGACTCACTCCATCGATGTCAACTTTCCAGCAAGATTATCCCAAGAACTCCATCCAAATTCGGACCTATCCTCTAGTCCGTGATCCAGGTGCATCTCACAGTTGGGGCAACTTGAGAGGGATCAACGGGCTTTCGTCATGAAACGACGTATCGGACGGTGAAGAAAGGACGGTCCGATCGTTTCCATGGTGGAATTACGCATTCGTCGTTACCGTGCGGGAGGCCAGGCGGACCCGGGGCTTGGTAACGCGGCAGAAACCGTGGAGGAACATGCAAGGAGGCACGTTCGTGCCACGGAAATCCCGAAGCTCCTTGAGAAGCGCGAGCTAAAGCCGTCGTAAAGTACATATCCTTGCAGTTAGAGCCGAGCATCGGGGATCTTTGCATGAGGCGGATCACCGGCGTCGTACAACCTACGCGGAGGTGGCTGCAGATAAGAGGAGGAGGGAGTACCAGCGGACGGGGGCGGTTGGAGGGAGGGGTAGCCGAGCAAAACGAAAAAGTAGAAAGAGGCAAGGGTACAGGTAGGTAGGGGAGGTGGAGAAAGGCAGAAAGAGTGTTTAAGTGCACGTTAGCGGGCGCGGAGGGAACGACCAGAAGAGGCGGCTGAGGACGATAAAAGAAAGGAGAGATGGAACGTAACTCCAAGTTCGACAAAATCTCGATATTTCCAGCTGTTTTCCCCCCGTATGTACGCGATTAGGTACGAGTGTATAATTCCGTGCCCCGAATGCCTCGAATCGAGACCGAAATCCCTGTTGCGATAGTGTAGTCCCGAGTCTATTTGTAGGTTAGAATTCTACGCGTTCGTAAATAGTTTCGAGAGATAATTTCCAAAGTAATAAGGAAAATTAGTGTACGTTTCTCGTAGATCGTAACTAGTTTAGAAACATTGCCAATGCGACCAATGTACTTTTTTTCGAAAAAGTACTATACTCGACGATTAAACGCGCCCATTGGCCACACTGGAGCCAGTGTGGCAAACGCAACGAACTTTTCACCGCGAACGTTCAAAAACGGATCGTATTCAAAATCGGAAATACAGAAACTAGAGCGAGGACGATTCCAATTGGCGGTACAGCGTAGTAACGTGGACCGTGTTAATGTTTTCGACCGTTTCGTTGCGTTTGACAGCGAAATAATTTCGAAGAGATTTTGGCTGGCGAAAGGTGGCAAGGCGGCGCGCGACTCGCGAGTGCACCGGCCAGGGGAGGGGAGGTGAAACGAAACAGGGGACAGGAAGATGGTAATAAATCCGACGGGGACACTTACGATAGCGTGAAGGTGGATCGAAGCGGCGGGGAGGGGGGAAGGACGTCGCGAAGGATAAGACCCGGCGGGAATATTCGGGAAGAGGAGAGCAAAGGGAGAGGCGATTCGGACGAAACCCGTGGGTAAACGCGAAGGGAAGAAAACGAAGAGAACACGGAATACCCGTGTACGAACGGGTAAAAATGCTCACGGAAGGATGAACGTGGGGGCAGGAGTTATGAAGCAGAAGAGAAAATCACATGCTCGCGGGAGGAAGAGGCAGGCGGAGAGAAGAAGAACGGGTACTTAAGCGTGCCTCGAGCGGAAGAGGTGAATAAAGCGCGACAAGAAGTCGTACGGCGGGGGGAGTGGGGGGTGGAGGGGGAAGAAGAGAGAACGAGGTGAAGTCTACTTCGCGGTGAAGAAGATAATTACGAAAACGACCAACGAGAACGTCCCGCACGAGTGTCGTGCTATTTGCGGATAAACGCGCGACGAGGGATCCGGAAACGAAGAAGAAAATGGGCACGAGCACGGAGAGAGAGAGAGAGAAAAAGAGAGAGAGGGAAACATTGTCAAGGGGATGTACTTATAGTTGAATTTGTGAATGGGGGATTGAAGATGGCCTTTATTCTTAAAGGAGAGACGACACCACGGACTCGAGAGTAACAGAGATCGTTGGAAATTTCACTTGCTTCGTGAGAAATTAACGCAGAGATCCGACCAAACGGAGTTGCGCTAACAACGTAGAGGAGACTCTACGAAGCTTACGAGTTCGTTTCTGAGAATTCAGCGAAGATTCCATCGATAGATCGATTTCGTGGCCAATTGGTAGCTGAAGTCGAAGTAATTCGACAATTTTTAAGTTACTTCGAATTTTGTCAGCGAGCACACCCGAACTTAAGAACTATTGTTCTTTCAGATCCTTCAAGATCAGTAAAATGTCTCACTGATCGCGAACAGAGATTCCTATTCTCGACCAAGATCGCGAGAACCTGACGTCTAACTGTAGAGTTCGTGTTCGATTAACGCGAAACGAAAACTGTGCTCACAACGTGGAGGAAAGTTTCTCGAACTTGTTCTTCGGAATCCATTCCGAAAACTTACCGAAAAATTCCATACGCATTGTTTCAATACGCGATTCCAATACGTATGGAATTTTTCGGTAAGTTTTCAAAATGGATTCCGAAGAGCAAGTTCGAGAAACTTTCCTCCACGTTGTGAGCACGAAACCCCGTCGTCCGCTCGTAATTCGGGTTCCGAACTAGAGCGATTCGAAGACGAGTTAGTCGATGCGTGGTTAACGGCGCACGCTCGAAACGTAAACATCGCGATTAACACGAAACGACCTCAGAAATTGTTTACCGGTTCGTGCAGTGTCTCGCGAGGAGAGATCCGTGTCATTCGTGTCGTCGATCGCAAAGGTTCGGTAGATGTTTCGTGACAACGAAGCTCGCGCGACGCCTCGATTTCGTGTCGTGGTAACGCGGGTAGGAGCGAGGTAGAAAAATGGCGGAACGGGGGTCGGTCGCGGTGATCGGAAAAGAAGAAACGTAACGTGGAAGACTCGCGGTGCGAGAGGAGGAGGAAGTGTGGCCGGTAGGGCCGAGGAAACGAGCAAGAGAGCGGTATCGCTCGTGGAGGAAGAGACGGTGCCAGAGGACGAAGTGGAAGAAGAGGAAGAGGAAAAAGAAGGGAGCCAAGGTAAAAGGGAGAGACGTGTGCGAGAGAGGTGGCGAGGGGACCGTGGTCTGGGTTGGGTAAGGTGAGGGCTCCTACGGGTGAGTACCACTCACTTCATTGACTCGTGCGTACGCCCGCACGTCTGTCAGTCCCATCCTCACTCACTCGATCCTCGCACGGTCTCGCAGCCGCTCCGCGTACTCTCCCCGGTTCTTCTTCTCCTTGGATCATCACGGTTTGAATCCTCACGTAGCCGTAAGCGCGCGACCCAGCGAGGTCCTCGGTCGTTGATTCGACGTCGAATCGCCGCCCGAGTATACGTGCACCCGCGATACATCGTTCGGTTTCGAGGAGATCACCGATGGACCGGAACCAGCCCGCCACCGGCACCAGCAGGATGACCATGGCCAGCCTGGGAAGGATCCTCGCGGTCCTTGCGTTGCTGCTACTGGAAACGTCCTGGACGAGGGGCAAGCCTCAACAGATCAAACCAGGTGAGTCCTACCTTACGACACGGTCTCGCGGTTGCGATTTTACCGGCTTCTCGCCGACCGTAACTACAACCTCAGCGGTGCTCAATCTGTTCTCGTCACTGGGCCAAATCGAACGAAATAAGAGTTTCTCGGGTTGCGCGCCAACGATCCGAGCGAAGTTACGCGGACCAGAGTTCGTTGTGCCGGACTCGCGCGATACGATGAGAAAGTAGAGAATTAGTTACTTAAAACGTCGTAGTTGCATAAAAGTGTCGTGGTGTCCCTTGCGGTGCACCTTGTGCAGAGTGTTCCGCAGCATGCGGCGAGTACGAGTTCGAGGCATTCGAGTCGAGAAAGAAGGTTTATATGTACAAATACGTTCTACTAGAGCCTTGTTTTCCCAGTTGCAGCGTTCTTTGCGATTGATATTAGCCGTAATTCGAGTACAACAAGGTAGTTCAACGAGGTAGCAGATCGCGCGAATTCGTGAACGTCGTCGTCGTGGACTTGGTGAACGCGTTCCTATCGAGGATGTAGGATGTTCAACTTGTTATCACTGTCGGTGATTCGTGATGATCTTGCGGCAGGTTCTGGTGCGGTTCGGTTCAACCCTAATGCGTTACTTTTAATTATAATTAACGCTACGGTTCTCGATGCATCCAGAAATGCACCCGATGCATCGATGTACCCGCACGCTGAAATAGAATTCAATAACGCGAGTTTGAAAACCTCGCCCGAATGGAAGAACGCATCAAGGTTAACAGAATACGAAACCCAGTTCGTGCCCGTTCGACAATTTTCTCCTCGTCTGCTCGCAAGGTTCACCTCGAACTGTGTTCCACGACACTCCGTGGAGGTGGTTCTAGCGATTTCCGCGGTGTTTGTTCGTCGATGTTTTTCCCAGCCGGGTGGTGTTAAGGATGGTAGATCCTATCGATCGCGCAACAATCCTCGCTCGAGTTTGCTCACCCGAACAATACGTTCCTACAATCGCGACCTTACGCTGTTACGAAATTGTTTTCCTAGTCCGCGTATCTCACCGCTGTTAAATTCCATCTAGCAACGATCGTGTTAAAGTGGAATCTGTCACGGATTGTGGAATTTCCAGCGGCTCTTTACATATGGATCTCGCGTATCGAGCTATTGTTCCGTTTAATTTTATTCCCGTAGATGGCATCGGTTATAGAGAAATGATCAATTACAATGCCAACGTATCCGTAACGAGGGAAGAGATACTTCCTCGTTCCCTCGCTCGTTATGGTTCAGAGTTTATCGATGCTGGATCTTTCGGTCGTGGAAAGAAAGAAAAAAAATTAGAAGCGACCAAGCCATTGTCGAGCGGGTGGGGGTATCGATGGAACTTCCGAAGAAAGTCCACCGATCGGCAGATGTCAGGAACGAGATCGTCGCGCCATTTTTTTCTGTTCCCACGTGCTCCGCGTGGGAGACTCCGAAACCCATTGTCTTCGACCTGGACAAGATATCCTCGTCCATTGCGCAATCCGGGTCGGGCCAGGGTGAACGCACCGGAGTCGCCGGAATTCGTTGGAGGCGCGATCGATCGGGATCGGGGATCGTGATCGATTACACGGGGGATACGGACCCGTTGTCAGGATCTTCGGTTTCGATTTTGATCGCTCCACGGACGAGAAAGCGTTCGGTTAATTCATGCAAATTTATTTAAACGGATTCCGTGCGTGTCGCGACTCGCCCGACGCGAATTACGCGTAGTATCTTCTTTCTCGCCGAATCGAGACTCGGTGTGTTCTTCGAGCCTCTAATGCGAGTCGATAGGCGATTCGAGTCGACGGATTTTTGTTATTCGAGCAACCGGCGTAGAGACTCGACTTCTCGAGGAAAATTCGGAACCGATCGAAACGCGCCTCTTACGGTGAGATCGGTATTGGAAAATGTGGAAAACGTTTGTGGGTTTTGGAAATCGATCGCGATCTTTGGTGTAGCGCATCGATCGTTTGGGAATTTAGTCGATGAGACCTGGACCTCGATACTTGTATACGAGACCCCGTTTGAAGGTGCATCGTGGCGACAAGTGGGAGATTGATTTCAATCTTGGAGAACTTTTGAATTTGGAGTACAGTTCTTCTTTTTTCGAACGTAGGGCATTGATTAGTGGAATCGATAATATAGTCGTAGTAACGTAGACCTCGATATTTGCATTCGAGACCCCGTTTGAAGGTACATTGTGGCGACAAGTGGGAGATTGATTTCAATCGTGGAAAACTTTTGAATTTGGAGTACAGTTTTTCTTTTTTCGAACGTAGGGAATTGATTAGTGGAATCGATAATTTAGTCGTAGTAACGTAGACCTCGATATTTGCATTCGAGACCCCGTTTGAAGGTACATTGTGGCGACAAGTGGGAGATTGATTTCAATCGTGGAGATCTTTTGAATTTGGAGTACAGTTTTTCTTGTTTCGAACGTAGGGAATTAATTAGCGAAATCGATAATTTAGTCGTAGTAACGTAGACCTCGATAGACGAAACCTCGATACTTGCATTTGTACTTTGTTGTATGGTAGCGAGACAAGTTGGAAAATCAATTCGAACGCTAGAGATTTTGTATGGTTTCGTGATCGAATCTCTCCACTTTCGAATGTAACATTTTAGTTCATGCACAGTAGACCTCGATAGATGCTCGTCACTTGCATTAAAAGTTTCTCTTGTTGCGTTGACGAGTGAAAAGTGTAGCTATCCAAGAGCAAATGAAATCACGACGAACGAGGAATGGAAATATAATTCGTAAACGAGAATATTACTTCGATAATTATCGCATTCCTGCAACTATCGATGTACCATAATACTCGATGTAAAAGTAGAACTTTCTCCAAGGATGAAGGTCTTTTTTTCCCGATCGAAGCTCATCGATCGTATATTTACGTCCCTGTAATAAGGCAACAGGTTCATAGAACGAATGTATACTTTCATATACAGGGTGTCCCAGAAAGAAACCGCGTATCTTTATTTCAAACACTTTCTTTAACCTACACGAGTAAACAAAGAAATACATGAAAATAAGATAAAAATAAGAAATACATCAGATAAGAAATACATAAAAAAATAAAGAAAACTATTACTCCGTTCCAATTACTCACACGTAGAATCTACTTGTAAATAAAAAAAAAACGAGCAGAAACTCTATAGAGTACACAACCTTTCCGATTCAGAACTCACCGAATATACCGGTAAAACGATTCGATTTCTCTCACTCTGAATAAGTAAAACATTTAATAACAATAAAGAAACCTTGAATAGATTCGAACTCGCGTCGAGTTCCGAAACTCAAATCGGAGAACTCGGGTGTCCACGCGACCGTAACCGCGTCCCCTCTTTCGTGTCCACCGAACGCTCGGGTAGTCGCGAGGTCCCCGTGGGAGTTCAGTCTTCACGAAAAGATTAACCAGATCATTAACCGTACCACGAATGGTCCCACATTTGGATCCGGATCGGCGAAAAATGATCGCCGGCGTCCCGAAATTTGCGTCCCGTTCCAGTGTTTCGGTTCTCGTTTAACGATCTGTCTGGCCGGGGGATTCAGTGGAATCGTCATTTAAGCGCTGAACCGAGGACGCCGTGTGCAGTTAAGTACTACGGACGTCCAAGAATAGTTGGCGCAACGATAGGACCGGGCGCTTAGAGTTTACGTACCTTAGTACACCGCGCGCTTCTGGCGTTACGGCCGCTGTAAATGTCTAAGAACTTTAGCTGTTTCGGTTAAGGCACGTATATCCCGCTTCCCGATGGGAAATTATTGTCTTGTCACGGGGCTGAGGCCGCTGGCCCTGTATCAAAGTTCCCTCGGCTGTATAAATATCTCGTCCGTACGAACGAAAGAACGAAACTGCTGGAAAACGTCGATCGAAAGAGAACCGACCAACCCCCGTATGCGCAGGCTGTTTGTAAAGCGGTATCGCGGAATTTACGGCCCGTATTCATTTTCCAAATGGACAGAGTCTATACTCGGAGGCTTCGAACGGATTTACCACGTTCGGTGGAACGGTATCCAAGTTGGCTCGTGCCGAATCCACGAAAGCCAAGGTGACGCGACGTCTATAGTTCGATCAGTCGGTGAGGATCCTCGTGGTGGGGGAACGTCGATTAATCTTCTTCGACCAGGTATTCTCGTGGACTCGATAGATTCTCTTCCGTGTCTGGTCGTTTTCGTTCTCGGTAGACTTCGGTCACGCCCATTGGGGATCTTTTTTAAGATCTCGAACTATAGATACCATTATAGGTATCCTGTTTGCCTAATGGACCCTCGGAATCCTTTGGAATCTTTCGATTTGCATTGCGTCGTTCTCGTTTTCATTAGTCAGGCCACGCCCACCGGGGATCTTTTTCAATTTCTCAAACTATACACTTCGTTACGGTTCCTGTTTTCCTAAGAGATACTCGAAATCCTTTGGAATCTTTCGATTTGCATTGCGTCGTTTTCGTTTTCATTGGTCAGGCCACGCCCACCGGGAATCTTTTTTGATTTCTCGAACTATACACCTCCATTAGGATTCCTGTTTTTCTAAGAGACACTCGGAATCCTTTGGAATCTTTCGATTTACATTGTTCTATGCGTCGTTCTCGTTTTCATTGATCAGGCCACGCCCACCGGGGATCTTTTTCGATTTCTCGAACTATACACCTCCATTAGGATACCTGTTTTCTTAAGAGACACTCGGAATCCTTTGGAATTTTTCGATTTGCACTGTGTCGTTCTCGTTTTCACCGGTCAAGCCACACCCCCGGGAATCTTTTTTGCTTTCTCGAACTATACACCTTATTACGGTACTTGTTTCCCTAATGTACCCTCGGAATCCTTCTTTCGACCCGATCAGTCTGTGTAAAAAGATCTATGGACCTGTGGAGCTATCGAGGTCCCTCGATATCGGACGCGAAAAAGCAGCGAGAATTGTTGCCCTCGATCCCCGTGTAATTCGTCCATTAGCCGCAGCTTACGAGTTGTAATTCCACGAAGTCATTCCCTCGGGTGACCTCTCTCCCTCCCCGATGTTTTGTCGCGCTCGCTGGACAGCTTAACAGGCTCCCGTTACGCTCCATTAAATCCACGAAAACCATCCTCGCAACCTATACCCCCCCCCCTCCCGACCATTGCCTTTCGAAATCTTTCAAATCGAGTTATCAATCGAAACGGAAACCCAGACGTTCCGTCCGATCTCGAACGTTCATAAATCTCCAAGCACGGACATCTCTCTCCTCTCCTTTCCGGTGCGTCTACAAATTGGAGCCACTTCGCACCGTCCACGACTCCAGTTCCCCCTCTCCAGCCCTCCGGAGCTGCGTGTACTCGTGACGCACGCAATTCAACGTACGCTCGTCAGAAGCACAGGCCACTGGTCGATCTTTCGCAGAATTCGCCAACGAACATCCATTATCTTTGGTTTCGCGATCGGATCATCCCCGTCCACCACGAATTCGATTTCCCCACCAGTGACCAGCCCACACCCCTCACCGTGGCTCGGTTAAGTGATTCTTTTCCGTGCTACCAGATTGGCCGGCTCGAGGCGAATGAATCTTACATGGTACGTCCTGGCCAGGCCCGACTCTATACATCATTCCGCTTGGAAAACTGTACCCGATCTCCTTGGTTGTCCCTCCCCACCGTTCCCCCCCGCCCCATCCCACCTTCCAGGACCAATTCTCCGTGCCAAATGCTCGGGGATATCTCGGTCCAGCAAAAGCGATATGGAACCGTTCCGGTTTATCGGAGGCGGCATATGCACCCAAACATCTGGTCCGGTCGCGAGATATATCGTCAACGCACCGAGCAAAGCCAATTTCGAAGGTTTCACGCTCGTTAGCCTTCACCGTCGTGAAACCATACGTTTTCTACCGCGAATTAACCCTTTGACGGTTCGATCGGAGCAGCAATGTTCAATTCGTCGAAGACATTGGCGTGGTGAATTATTCGAGGTACACGGTGAACGGAGATAAAGTGTAGTTCCTCGGGTCTTGTTAGACCTATCCTCGTATTGCGGTTGAGTCTTCTGTATTCGAATCGATACGGTACACACGTACAAGGTGTTCGGATAATAGTGTTCTTCGTTTATCCAGCTTGAAATTAAGAGAATTGATAGTTTGTTTAAATATTTAATATGCATTTTGTTAGACCTATTCTAGTATTGCGTATTATAGAGTCTTGTGCATTCGAATAGGTTACATACGTACAAGGTGTTCGGATCATAATATTTTAGTATTCTTCGTTTATCCAGGTTGAAATTAAGAGAATCGATAATTTGTTTAAATATTTCATCTCGTGTCTTTGCGGTAGTCGTATAATGTAAATAAGAGTATCGGTGTTAGGATGTGGGAGATATAGTGTTTTTCTTCGAGTAAAGATATTAGAATAGATGGACCTGGATGATTGTATACTTTCTTGGTCTTTTAATTACGAAATTAATAGCACGAATTACGTGTGTTCGGAATATGTTACTAGGATTTTGAATTGAAAAACGTATTAAGGTTGAAATATCGACTGCCAAGCACGAGTTAACTCCTAGTCCATAATCCATCATCAGACTCCATCTACGAGTAAGTAATGGACAGTGAACGTTTGGAAGTGGAATAAAAATGGGTATATGCTAGAGGAGCGAATATTTAGTCATTGTGTATATGTAAAATATACGAGATAATTGTTTACGAGCTTCATATATCAAACTGTTCAGGAATAGGAAAGAAAGGGAGGATAATACCACTCGTAGTATTTATTTCTTTTATTTTATTTAACGTCTTTATTGCACAAAGCGATATACGTGTAAACATATTCATTTACCTCGAGAATCTAAGTGCTGTTTTCCCCACCATCGCGCACATTGTCTCGGCCAATAGCGACAGTGCGAGCAATGGTGGGGAGCTGATAGACTCTAAACTGGAGTGGGGATGTAAACACTCGTTAGTCTTCTTCTCGCGTACGGACAGTAGCTCCTTGGACTAATTTTCTATGCCTGTATATATTTAAATATTAAACAAAATTTCCTTTTCTTCAATTTTTCTTCCCGTAACGGAGACCCGTAGCAGACTGTAAACTACAGTGGGGATGTAAACACTCGTTAGTCTTCTTCCATGGCACGTGGGTGTGGGTTGCGTCATTCGAAGATTCACTCAACAGACGACACGTTCTTCAAGACGAAACTAACATCAATAAAAGAAAAATCGCAATTCTTTCACCGACCATATTTTGATCGTTTTAAATAACGAAAATGTTAACAGGTGCTCGCTAGAAATTAGGTCGAGGAGTCGGTCGCGACCTTGTTTCTTGCCCTGGGAATAATTAGATCGTTCGTCTCTGCTTTTCTCGAAATTTCCCGCCGTTTCCTCCTTTTTCGCTCTCGAGCGAGGAGCTTCTTGCTCGGGTCGCTGCTTTATCGTGTTTTCGCGCTCGTTGGACTTCGTTGCTGTTTCGCGACTTCATCCGAGGAGTTGTTCGACAGTTGAGCGTGAGATCGCGTTACTTGTTGGCCTTATAAGTCGTTGGTAGAGACGGTTTTCGGCGCGTAGCGTCGGTTCGTTACTACAGGTGGTTGAGTTCGAAGAAGTGACTGTGCCGTGTCGCGAATAGTTTGGAATTCTTCGCGAGTGTAGCGTCGACGAGTGAAAATAATTCAGTTACCCACCTCGTGTCCACTGTACGGTTTCTCGTGGATTATTTTTGCAAAATCGATGCACTACTCGTCGACGATGAAACAGTCGCGAAATCGATTCACGTTAACCGTACTGTCTTCCTTTTTTGCAATTTCGTCGTGTTCACGACAAGGTAGCGCCTCGAAACAAGAAACCTTCGTCGCGGCTATAGTACGCGCGCGGGGAGATTGCATCTGAAATTACGACGGGTCGTAGTCGTTCGGGGGCCATATCCTCGGGTTCCTACGGCACAGATTATGCACTTGGAGATAGCCCCTGAACCAATAGAACGCACCGTAACTCCAGATGCAATCTTCTCGCTCGCGTACTATAGGTGCAGCCACGAAGGGATTAATGGATACTCGTTCGAGTCAACGTCGTCTCTCTTGTCGCGCATTTACTTCAAAATTTGGTAAGATTCGCGACAATATTTTATTATTGTTACAATTTCGTAAATTTGCACATGGTTTCTCGCGATAAAAAGAATTTTCCAATACTTGTGCATACTCTTTTATGCGGTTATCTAGTACCTCTGCAGTATCGACCTACTCAATTAATGTGTAGACGTATAAATAACCGAGGAATAATTTTCTCTTGTAATATCGTTTGAAAAATGATACAAAGTTACTGAAAAATAGTACAAAGTTCCTGCAAGATAATACAAAGTCCCTGCAAAATAGTACAATTTTCCTGCAAGATAATACAAAGTTCCTGCAAAATAGTACAGTTTTCCTGCAAGATAATACAAAGTTCCTGCAAAATAATACAAAGTTCCTGCAAAATAATACAATTTTCCTGAAAAATAGTACAAAGTTCCTGCAAGATAATACAAAGTTCCTGCAAAATAGTACAAAGTTCCTGCAAAATAATACAAAGTTTTTATAAAATAATACAAAGTTCCTGCAAAATGATACAAAATTTTTGCAAAATAATACAAAGTTCCTGCAAAATAATACAAAGTTCCTGCAAGATAATACAAAGTTTCTGCAAGATAATACAAAGTTTCTGTACCCTATTTTGATACAGTTAATTTTCAATTGTTTACAAAACGTCCCTGAGCGAAATCAGTGGCCACTGTCGTTGAAACTTTTACCTTTAGGGAATGTTTCTTCTTTTCGACGATTCACTCGCGGGAGCAGGTTAATCCACGCGGACGATGACTCCATTCCACAAAATCGGCCCTCTTAACCCGGAATCATCTCAGTTCAGCCGTTTTCCTTCCCCGCTTGGCGTCCCGCATAGAAGTGGCTAAAGTTTTAATGGAAAGGACGTCGCGGGACCGCGCGATAAATTACGCCGGCCGCGTTTAAGATAATTAGAGACGTTGTGTATCGCGCGCTCCCGTCCGCGCTCGCTATCGATCGTACCCCGCCTTTGATTTTCTTCTTGCCGGGTTTTCCCCGCGAAGATAATCAACGTGACTCTCGTTCGTTCTTGAAAAATTCTTGATCCGACGTTTAATTATCGCGCGTTACGCCAATGCCTTTCACCCAAGGGCGCGCGATTTTTTTTTTATTTTATCGGAATCCTGTGCAACCAACCGTAATCGGTACCAAGAAATACGGCGAACACAATGCAAAAGTCTTTCGATATTTTTTTCGAACGAACAAATATATTTGGATAATTCATTTATTTACCGACGATCCAAGTATGTTTTCTTAATTTGATGGGAATTAGTAATATAATTATAGATTTGAAGAGGAAAAATTATTTTATCTGGAAATATCGATTCAAATATCATCATTTATACAGGAGTGATGTGTATAACGAAGAGTTAGGATTGAAAAAAGTACTGTACAAACTTTTTTAATAAAAGCTTCGTTATAAAGTTACGAATAAACATTGTACCCGTCGGAATATTTCGATTTTGAAAAACATTTCCATGGAAAATGGATTGTTGAACGATTGCACTGCGTGCAGTGTTTCTTTATCAATCTGTAACAAAGCGTCGAACGCAATATTTTTGTTTCTCATTTCTCTCTATAGAAATTCTCGGTAGTTTGTCGGGAAATATCCCGGACACCCTGTATAAATGTTATGTCTAAGAAACTAGGGAAGAATCAAAGAACAGGAATCACTGTCCTTGGCACGGTACATTTCGAGTACGAGCTTATCGGTGCAGAACCAAATCGTTGAAATTATGCATCGTTTCTCAACTTGGGGGGTTCAGGGCCGCCCCTAGTGATTCTGGAGCCCGTTGTTTCTATTTCAATGTAATTAAAATATTTTCAAGCGACGCTCGCTGGAGCGTACAACCTAAGAACTTACATTCTCCAGGAAACTATATTTCAGGACATATAGTTCGAATATAGTTTCCATCTTAAATTTATTATACTATTTCAACCTAAGAATTTACATTTTCCAGAAAACTATACTTCAGGACATATAGTTCGAATACAGTTTCCAATTTAAATTTATTATACTATTATAACCTAAGAATTTACATTTTCCAGAAAACTATATTTCAGGACATATAGTTCGAATATAGTTTCCAACTTAAATTTATTATACTATTATAACCTAAGAATTTACATTTTCCAAAAAACTATATTTCAAGACATATAGTTCGAATATAGTTTCAAACTTAAATTCATCATAAGAATAATATAATTCTAAAAGTACGTTAAAAAAGAAGGCGTAAATTAAACGTCTCGACTATCAGTATTACATCTGTTTCTTTTTTTACAAAATGTGCAAGTAACCAAGAATAAATGTGTACCCCCCTTTGGGGGGCCCGGGGCAAGTGCCCCGTTTGATCAGTGTTAATACCGATAAGGTCGACGTTTGAAATCTAAAATCGTACACGCCCCTAACGCCGATGAAATTACGATAGGGTGATATTCTTGGCAATAATTTATCGAAAGTTTCGGTGAGCAATCTTAGTCGTTCGGATTCACGAGCACGGGAGACCGCGGCATCCTGCCAAACGTTGGAACAGGGAACGACGGAATCGGAAGAAACAGGCTTCGCGTATTCGATTAAAACTTAATCTCCCATGAATGGAATCGCAATGGGCGAGGACCAAGCCCGGCCACGCGATCCAATATTTGCGTCACACACCTGCAGAACCGGCCGCGCCACTTTTCTTTTATGAAAATGAATATTTCCATTCCCCGCTCGGATCTGGATGTCAAAGCTGGCCGTCACGGCCAGCAGAAAGTGAAACGAATATTACACGAGGCATTAAGCGCGGCCATAACGCTCGAAGGTGTATTAATTGCTTCCTTCGACCAAGGTCTCTATCCTCCTCAACCTCCCCCCTCCAGCTCGATGTGTTTCCGTAGAATTGCCACACACGTAGCCTTTAATCGTATAAAAAGACGCAAATACGAGCGCAACGTCGTAACGTTCGAAACGGAGGAACGGTGGAATTTGAAACGTTAGGATCTTCCGTTTACCTGTTTCCTCGTTGTGTATTTGTTTTTAAACAATCGATAGTATGGAATATCGAAGAGAATAGTACGAAATATCGAAGAGAATTTTGTGAATATTCTCTGCGACTGTTTCCACCTTACGATGATAAAATGATTAAGAATTAAACGTTCACGCGTACGTTGCTCTCTCAGAAGAAGTCTCGCGTTCTTTATTCAATCTCTTTATCGTAGAATGTTTGCAGTGCTGCACGCGAACGGTAAACATTCGTCCACCGCGGGAAATTAAATATATACGAATGCAAAGTGCACAAAGGAGGCGAGCCGCGGTTGAATCGCTGTTTCTAAACCTAACCTCTAAAAGGATCCATTCGCTGTACGCGTTTCATACCTACTAACACCACCGTGACCTCTTGTGCGCGCAAATGGCATCGTATCCAAAATGGCACCGGAGAAAGTTCTAAAAACCCCATTGTCGTCTAAAGGGTTGAAACAATATTAATATTTGAAATCCTCCGATCCTCTGGTGAATCGCACAGTACTCAGAATTCTGTTTTGTTCTTTTCCTTTATGAATATTATAATCTAATCGAAGATTAATCATCAATTTCTACATACACGGTTGGTACGAATGGAGATAATTCCTACCGCAAGTTCTCCATTGGGGATTTCCGTACAATTTTTATTCCAATTCTCCAAATTTTGCAATAATTACATTTTTTAAAGAATTCATCGCGATCATAACTCGCGTCTTTCAATCTATTTAATTCCTCTTCTTTGATTCCAAAATTTCAACATAATTCGAGAACTTAACAACAGAATCGGTTGTTAAGTTCGAGGCCCAAGTTCAGTGACCAATATGGCGGCGTGTTAACGAGGACCGGGAAATTCGAAAGTCGTTGGGGACGCGAGTCGCCGTTAAAGGAGGATGAATCGTTGAATTTTCATTGGGCAGCGTGTTCAACAAGAACCACGAAGATTCTTCGGGCGGATCGCGAAGTGTATCCGGTGGTAAACAATGCGAGCGGATCGACGCCTATGCCGAGCCGACATGGGTTGGCATTTAGTCAGAGGAGGACAAGAACCGAGCTCATTCACGGGGAGCTACGCCGTGGACACAGAGACACGACGGATACTTTGTACTAGTTTTTTCCAGGCCGGCCCTCCACTAGCTGGCATTATTATGTGTTCTCGGTACGGGTAATTAGCCTGGACGTACCGTGCACATACCGGGTGGCCGCGACGTTGTCAGGAAATCGCAGCCGGTGTGTAGCGGTAGGTCGGCGATTTCCTCGCTCTTCCTTCTTCTCGTTTATGTCGGGACCAGTTCTCACTGCTCCCAACCGATCGTTTATCGAGACGAGGCGGGAGTGGCTTTTGGATTTCTGGATTCGATAACAAATGCTGGAGTAATTTCACTCTCGGGACTTTTTTGGCGGAAAAAAGTCCGCGACACATTGAGACTATTTTGTGACGATCGATAGAGCAGTTCTCGCAGCTCTTAAACACTGATCGAGAGTGGTTTTGGATTTTGAGATTCGGTTCACAAATGGTAAATTAATTTAATTTCAACTCGTGGGATTTATAGATGACACATTGAAACTATTTTGTGACGATCGATAGAGCAGTTCTTGCAGCTCTTAAACACTGATCGAGAGTGGTTTTGGATTTTGAGAGTCGGTAACAAATGGTAAAGTAATTTAATTTCAACTCGTGGGATTTATAGATGACACATTGAAACTATTTTGTGACGATCGATAGAGCAGTTCTCGCAGCTCTTAAACATTGATCGAGAGTGGCTTTGGATTTCTAGAGTCGGTTCACAAATGGTAAAGTATTTTAATTTCAACTCAAAGGCTCTATTTAGGATTTTTTTTAGAAGACAAATTGAAACTATTTGTGATGATTACTAGAGTGGTTCACGCAGCTCTTAAAATCTGATGTCTGTCGAGACGAGAGTGTTTTTGGATTTCTAGAGTCGGTAACAAATGGCAAAGTAATTTAATTTCAATTCAAAGGCTCTATTTTGGACTTTTTAGAAGATACATTGAAACTGTTTGTGGCAATCGATAGAGTAGTTCTCGCAGCTCTTAAAATCTGATGTCTATCGAGACGAGAGTGGTTTTGGATTTCTAGAGTCGGTAACAAATGGCAAAGTAATTTAATTTCAATTCAAAGGCTCTATTTGGGATTTTTGTTAGAAGACACATTGAAACGATTTGTGATGATTACTAGAGCAATTCACGCAGCTCTTAAAATCTGATGTCTGTCGAGACGAGAGTGGTTTTGGATTTCTAGAGTCGGTAACAAATGGCAAAGTAATTTAATTTCAATTCAAAGGCTCGATTTTGGACTTCTTAGAAGACACATTGAAACTGTTTGTGACAATCGATAGAGCAGTTCTCACAGCTATTAAACATTGATGTCTGTCAAGACGAGAGTGGTTTTGGATTTCTAGAGTCGGTAACAAATGGTAAAGTATTTTAATTTCAATTCAAAGGCTCTATTTGGGATTTCTTTAGAAGACACATTGAAACTATTTGTGATGATTACTAGAGCAGTTCTCGCAGCTCTTAAATACTAATGTCTATCGAGACGAGAGTGGTTTTGGATTTCTAGAGTCGGTAACAAATGGTAAAGTAATTTAATTTCAACTCAAGTGCTCTATTTGGGATTTACTTTTATAGAAGAAAAGTATGCGACACATTGAAACTACTTGTGACGATCAATAGAGCAGATCTCACAACTCTAAAACTGATCGTTTCGGTTAATATATTTACGAAGATATTGCGTGTATTTTTTCTTTACTTTAATTCGTTCCGATCGCGAACGAGATATTAACATTATCCCCGATGTCGTGATGTATAAATGTTTACGTAATCGTCGAAGACGATCCTGCTCCAATTGCAACGATGGTAAAGAAAAGATACGAACGGATTATTATTCGGTTCGAAAGAGTGTTTCGAATAACGTGTACTTGAACGATTCGGAGAATAAGGGAATTTCGCGACAGTGCACGCGTTGTCGCAAACACGATTTATGAAACTGAAATTACAACACGGCGCGGAGCCAGGTGGGTATGGAATATTCGATCGGTCCACGAGTTTCTAAAAGGTGCATTAAATGTATCACGGTGCACGATGAAACGATCCGGTGTTTTAAACAAAAGCGTGCAACAGACTGGTCGGATTGTCGACGTTGCCTTTGATCTCGTGTCTTTCATCGTTTTTTCGTCGCGACGTCAGTTCACTCGATAGACTTCAACGTCGTCGTGGAATCATGCTCCGAGCGTCGAAAATACGCATCGACGACTCGGGTGCAATGATTCGTAAAGCTTTGGTCATGTTAATTGCGCACGATCGAATGACCACCAAAGGGAACAATTATAATGGCGACCGTTGCGTTGCTGAAAATTAATTCAAACGGAGGTGTAGCTCGATTGTCCGCCGCGAATACATTTAATTATTAATTAGCTGGCATCGTGTCAGCCGTTACACAATGATAATTAATATAATAATTAATATTCTGGGCATATTACAAGTCTGGTGAACCGTATAACTGAATACCAACCCTACCGTGTACCGGAAGCCATTTTAATTTGGTCGGCTATTCTATTTATCGAAGGCAATTTCGTTACAACGTGTCCGATACTGTTCGTACAACGTTAAGAATATAATTTCCAACGAACAAATCGAATCTGTTTATCGAAAACTGATTAGAGATTATCCGCGTTGTACTTAATTGTCTTTAACAAACGTACCAGTCCCTCTAATCGTAGTCACTCGTTACGAATTAAATACACTTAAATCGTCCAAATTACGAAAATCGTTGCAAATTAAGATCGTCTGGTCAGCGTTCTAAATTAGGAACAGTTGCACTGTTAGGTGTCTAGACGTCGATACTATTAAAGACTCCTAAAAGAAATAGACGTCTCCAGACTCTTCCAGGCGAGTACAACAGCGAAGAGTTTCCCAAATTACGATCACCATCTTAACTTCACCTGGTCAGACATAGACAGAAAGAAACTACAGACTATAGATTACTATAGATTAGACTATAGTTTACTGCAGATTAGACTATAGACTAGAAACTATAGATCATTACAATCTAAGGCGTTACCATTACCAGATGTCTAGACCTCAGGACAGATGTGATAACAAAAAGAATATTCCCAAAATCCCTCAAAATTACGACCAACGTCTCAAGTTGGTCCATGTCCTGGTCCATGTCCCCTGCCCCAGAATTGAAGACGCTAAACGATCGTTGGGCTCTCGTTACCACGGATCCTGTCGGATGTCTAGACATCCGAGCGGTAGCATAAAATCGGAATGAGCGACGTCGACGGCATGCAAATGCCCGGTGCGTGTCGCGCGTGCTGAAGGTTAAATCTCCTGGACCTGCTCGGACTGTCGATACGACCGTGACACGGACCGTTCTTCTGGCCCGGGCGTTCCGCGTGAATCCCGCCCGTTCCTCGAATATAGTTCAACGGGCCGATCCAATTAGCCCGATGTATATTAAAGACAGCCGCCTCGTTTACATTCAATCGGACATCTCGAAGAATGGCGTACGACTATTTATAAATCGAAGTCCAGTCTCCTTGGAACCGACCGCGATTAACATTCGAAACGTACGATCGGGTTTCGAGGCAATTAAATTGTATTACCAATGCTTAGGCCAAAGACGAAAGCGATCACTCCTTCTGACACGACAACGCTTCTCGTTGATCAAACGAGGAAATATTCTTACGTGTCCTTGAATCACGAAGAACGATTCTCCTTTCATTGGTGTTCAAAAACGATCCGCAGTGTCCACCGTTTTGTTCTATCGAGATGTCGGGCGAAGAATTAGGACAACGACGACGAGCGTCCTGTATCCACCGCTTTCGTGGAAAGTTCCATCGTGGTCGTTAGAGGACTCCAGCTTCTCTCGGAGCATTTAGAAAAGGATTCGTGTCACGTTTGATTGCGAGCGATGCCTTTGGTCGTCAAAGGATCGGTGTTGTCCGGAAGATTCTTTGAGAGCGTGAATGCTGGTTGTTGGTTGATTGGAAGGTCGGGTAGAGCGAGAAACGGCCGGAAAATAAGGGCCTCGGGTTTTAGAAAAGAACGTGTCTCGCGTTGTTTGGTGCCGTTTGTATGCTCTGCGGGATTAGGTGAGTTATTCGAAGGCATCGAACAGTGGTAATTGGTGGCTCGATACAGGTTGTTCGCTGGGGAGAAGTAGGTCGGTGTTTGATACAGTTTCGTTGTGTTTGACTCTGTTTCATGCTTCGATAGTGATCAAAATATCTTTGAGTATACCAATAAACGGTTCTTCGAAGAGAATCGTCTTCGCGAACGATGGAGTTTCGTGTTTGAGGAATATTTTCCGTCGTGTTGTTTGATGTTGTTGAACGGTTTGATACGATTTTTAAAGTCTTGGAAAGTGTTCGATACTGATCATCGGTTATTCGATGGAACAGAGAAAGCTACACTGATGGCAAATGGAGTTCGGTGTTTAAGAGAACGTTCGTAGCGCGTTGTTTGATGCTGTTTGACGTTCTTACCGTTTCAAGGATACGCATCATTTGGAATCGTTTTCGAAACGTTGATTACCAATAATTCGAGGAAACGAGAAGGAATATCTTTCTTCGAAACGAGGTGTTCTATATTTAAAACAGAACCTGTATGTCGTTGTTTGATACCGTATGACGGCTTCATTCCCCGACTGACCGATTGCTGGTGCCGGTAAGTGTTTTCGAATTAATTATACGAAGAGGTGTAGAGAATCGTCGGTACAGGTTTAGGTTTAGCTTTCAAAGAGAGTTTGGAGGATAGAATGATGTCATAACCGTTACTGGCTGCCGTAAAATTGCACGCACGCGAGAAGGTAGTCCGCGTGCAACATGTAAATGACTTTCTTCGTCGGAAGTTAACTAGGTGCCAATTTTGTATTCACAAAACGTGACCTACGAGGCACACCTCGGTATGAAGGATGTGACGGCATTGGGTCACGATTGTCCTTTTGATCCTTCGCTCCAAAAACTTTACTACCAACTTCCTTCTCACTGGTCCAATCTTATTCTAATCTAATTAAATTCTTTCACTCAAAATTAATTATCCACTCTAATGTAAAAATTGGTCCGTATCGAATAAGAATCGTTTCAATCGAATATTTATTTAAATTTAAAAAGGTAACAACAGTCTCTGTAACATAATTCACAAGCTAAAATTCGAATAAATAATCATTGACTTTACCTATTGGAATAATTGTTACAATTGCGAGAGTATCCAAACGCAAGACATTGAATCGTGGTATACCGAGTCAAGGTCATCGATCTGGTCGTCAACTGTCTATCTTAATAATAAAAAAAAAAAAAGAAAAATAATCTCAGCATATCAAAATCAAACTGCCAAGGTATATCGAGTCAAGGTCACCGCTACTACTTTCCCAGTTAATCTTCTATTCGAACAATGAAAAAGTAATCTCAACATGGTCGAGACAAAAACGTGAAGGTTACCGTGATCAATTTCGTCGTCCATTTCGACGATGGAAAAAAAATTAATAATTGGAATATCGTCGAAATCGAAGTCGTGCCACGTAATACGAACACCGACTAAACAAGTCGGATTATTCAACGGGTTTCAACAGGTTATTCAATACGAATCGGTTATATTCGTGAGTCACGAGTTCAGACGAGTTTCTTCGTTCAGCGACGTCTGTCCCAGGTAGACGAGGAATATTACGCAACCTTCAGCCGATCAGACGATCCAGCGTTTCTTCGTGCGTGGAATTCTTCCTTGTTCGCTGGCTAGGTGGTCACACACTCGGCGAATAGTCACGAGATGTCCGTCGTATAATTTCAAAGGCCTTAAGGCTGACCTGAGTCAACAAGAATGACTGGAGAGGAACGTGGGAAGCAGAGTGGCGTGTGGACAGAGAAACGCGACACGCTTGAAATATTTCGCGGTGATCCAGCGCCGCCGCGCGTCCGGTTTCTGGCCGGTTGCGTTTACAAAAATAAATTTCGCCCGAATAGATCGCCGTTAAAGTCGTTTCTAGCGAGGATCGCCGCGATTATCATCTAAATCGTCTCCGATCGAAAATGGCGTCCGTCTCGATCGAACCGCGCGACTTTACTGTTACCTCCGTCGAAACATTCAGGTTTTGAGCAGCAACAGTTACGAAATTTTCAAGATTTTTTCCCGGGAGAACCAACCACGGTAAAAATATAAAATTTTTCAGATATGTTCGTCTACGATCGAAGTAGGGGTATGAATTTTTTTTTTTTATTTATGATGTGTGGTTTCGCGGAATACGACTTGAGAATAACTTGTCGCGTAGTTAGAAACTTAAAAAGGGAACGATCGAGTTATAAAAGTTGCTCTGTTATCGAACCTTTGAAAGAAAATATGGAAAAATCATCGAAGAGGGAACATTCTGTTCGTCACTTGTATCGTATTCCCGCAAAAATTCGAAAGAATGATATCTCCGCGTGATAGTCGAGACTTAACCTCTTGCGTTGTACGATCTCTTGAAAATCGAAAGATAAAGAATTTTTTCTCATCTCTGAATAAAATAACACAGTTCACCGGACGAGATCGCTCGAGTTTAAACGTTCCCACTTTCTTCTCCCTATACCGAATGAATAGAAAAAACTTCCACGAGAACGTTCCCCGAAAAAGACGTACCAGATAATTTCCCGTGACGCGTCCGCCATCTTGGAAACAAGGTTCACGTCGCGGAACACGTCTCGTAACTTAAAAGTCTGAAAGTTTCGCCACAATTTCCAAGCGCGTGTTACAAAACGGTATTCGAGATTTCATCGAGGTCTCTCGAGCACCAAGTCGAGCGTTAACTGACGTAGTACTACGTCGTTTGCTACGTGTTTGTAGCCCTCGAGTTGTAGGTCGAACGGTGTCGCTACCTGCCCGTATCAACGGAAACACGATTCCAGAAATCCGTAAAATTTCGCGCGAAGAAATTTTACCGCTTGAAAACGAGAATCACCGAGCGGACAGAGCGGGAGGAAAATCCTCGCGTTTCCTCGCTCGCTCGCTCGCTCGCGAGCAAATATTCCTCGAAAGAGGATCGGAAGAATCGTCGGAATCAAGGGCAGAACAATCACTCGGCATAACCGCAGAGTGGATTTTGCGATTCATCGAGCATCGATCGAGCCACCCTAACCCCCGGTTGCTGTTTCTTGGGTATCTCGAGTTGATTTTATCCCGGAAGATACGCGGAAGGGGAAGTCGGAAGAGAGAACTGTTTGTTCGATGAGAGGGGTAGGAAATCGAGTATTTCACGCGGGCGAACACGGTATGCGTCCCTTATGCAAATTCCAGGCTTTTCGAGGCTGTTGCGCGCGAGTATCGCGGCGCTCCGGAATGCCATTTTACGCGCAAAAGTTAATGGAAAAACGCTCGAACGCTTTTGCATCGAAATATCGTGGATCGAGTAGGGGAGGGGAGAGGGGTGGGGGTGGGTGGTGGTAGGTTACGGATAATGCAATCGAGAAAACTGAAATTAAAAGTTCGGTGATATTCGAGCGATCGATGGCTACAACAACGTGTCTCTGTCGAGACTTTGGTTTGTTTTCGAAGAGTGAGACACGTATTAATACGTGTTGAAAGTAGTTGTGTCAGGTTTGGAGAACGTAGTAGTAGGTGAACGTCGACGAGTGGCTGTTTATTTTGTACGAAAGCGATCGTATTCGATTTGGAAGGTATTCGAAGTTCTTTGGTTTTTCTAAGCACGTAGTAGTACGTTGGAAGAACTTGTCACTGTGTTAACGAACGTGGTATCGCGTAAGCGTCGATGATTCGTCACTTTTTTCCCGCGAAGTCGTTGTTACGGTAGTTGGAAGCTTCTTCGAGTTTTTGGTGATAATTTCAAGCACGTAGTAATACGTTGGAAGTGCTTAGGTTTATGTCAGAGGATGTATTTGTACGGGGACATGGACGATACGTAACGTTTGTATAGGGAAACATTGATATCGAAGCTAGAAGCTTTTCTAAATTTTCGACTATTCTTCTAAGCACGTAGTACTACGTTAAAAGTACCACGGTGCGCATTAAAAGGCGTACTACTACGTGAACATTGACGACTCGAAGCTTTCTTACCACCAAGTCATTGACAAATCGAATCTGGAAACTTTTTCAGGTCCTTGATCTTTTTTATAATCACGTAGTACTACGTCGAGAGTACCACTGTCCACATTAGAAGTCTGTCTCTGACTCGTAATTTTGTTAAACAATATACTCCAAATGTGAGTACTCCAAATATACTCCATCATTTTCCAACCCACGTATTAGTACGTGAAATCATTTTCCCATCTTCGTACTAATACGTGAAATCATTTTCCTACCCACGTATTAGTACGTAGAACCGTTTTATCACCAACAATCTAGTACGTGAAATCATTTTCTTGTCCACGTACTAGTACGTAAAATTATTTTCCAACCCACGTATTAGTAAATACGTAAAATCATTTTCCAACCCACGTATTAGTACGTGAAATCATTTTCCCATCTTCGTACTAATACGTGAAATCATTTTCCTACCCACGTATTAGTACGTAGAACCGTTTTTTCACCAACATTCTAGTACGTGAAATCATTTTCTTGTCCACGTACTAGTACGTAAAATTATTTTCCAACTCACGTATTAGTACGTAAAATCATTTTCCAACCCACGTATTAGTACGTGAAATCATTTTCCCATCTTCGTACTAATACGTGAAATCATTTTCCTACCCACGTATTAGTACGTAGAACCGTTTTTTCACCAACATTCTAGTACGTGAAATCATTTTCTTGTTCACGTACTAGTACGTAAAATTATTTTCCAACCTACATATTAGTACGTTAAATCGTTTTCCTGTTCACGTACCAGTACGCGAAATCATTTTGTAATCTACGTACTAGTACGTGAAATCATTTTCTTGTCCACGTACTACTACGTGAAATAATTTTCTCACTCACGTACTAATACGTGAAATAATTTTCTCACCCACGTACTAATACGTGAAATAATTTTCTCACCCACGTACTAACACGTGAAATAATTTTCCCACCCACGTAGCAGTACGTCAAAAGTACGTACCACCGCATTGGTTATACGCGGACGTCCGTGACTCGAAATTGTTTCTACGCGAAAGCGGCGATATCGAATGCAGAAGCTTCCTCGAGTACCTAACCGTTTTCCCAACTACGTACCGCTACGTGAAATCTACTCAGCCCCGTATCGAACAACGTGGTCGGTACGTAATCGCGAACGACTGAAAATTTCTTCCACGGGAACTCGTTCGACCGTTCGAATTTACTCTTCGGATCGTTTAACCGGGGTCTTCGGGTCCTCGTCTGTTCCGTGGTCGATCGCGACGTTGATAATCGCGAGTTTAACATGCGATCGAAGCACGGTAAAAACGTTCTCGACGAGCAGACTACGCGCAGAAAAAGCTACAAGCGCCCCGATGGGTCGCGCGCCATCGGAGAAACTTTAACCTCGGCGAACAGTTTCGATCGACGATCGTTCGTTATTCAGAGGGGAGAGGGAAGTTCACAGGCGGAAGGAACTTCGGCCTCGCGAGTCCCATCCAACAGTACGAAAATTATGGCCGCCTTCCATTGTGGTAATTCGAAAGATGGCGGTGATTTGTTGTTGAAGAGAAATCGCGGCTCTCGAACTTAACTTACGGCGCGCCCCTCCTGGAAGGAATTAAAGCTTCCTACGTTCGGGGCATCAAGGGGCCAAATAGCGATGGGACCGATCCGCTGACACGTCTATCGAACGAACCAGAGCGAAATTATGACTTCGATAGAATTTGGTTACGTCGAACCAAATTGGTAATTGTAATTAAGTGGTTATTACATTTGATATTATTGACACGAAACTCTATGGTGCGCATCGTTGTATATGAAAGTATAAAGGACAGGTATGACAAAGATTGGAAATGTGACATAGTGATTTTAGAGGTCAGAAATTATTTTTCTTTACAAATTATCTCGATAGAATTTGTCACATTATGCTTCTTCTCTTTAAGTAGTAAGTGTACAATTAATATTATTGATACGGAGCTTGGTAGTGTTTATCGTTACGTATGAAAGTACAAATAGTGCAATAAAAATTGAAAATGTAACATAGTAATTTTCAAATTAAGAAATTTTTTTTTCTTTCGTCATATTGCGAAGTTTTCTTTTAAGTAGTCTTCCGATGCCGAGTACTTTCGACGTACCACTACGTGGATAGTAACATGGCTAAAGATTGTAAAATTCGTCATATTGTAACTGTAAAAGAATATCGATCGTATTCGATTGTTTTCATTAGTTCTTTCATTCCTGACGAACGACGGATTGGATTAAACGAGTAGTGCCAAACTCGGTGAAATCGACGCATATGGTTCCATGCGAGAGTATCAATTTGAAATGTAAACGTATCGATTTAAAATGGTCGAAAATGGTCCGAAACGAGGTATCGCGAATCGTTTCACAAACCCGTTCCCCCATTCTTCGATATCAATTAATTTCCTCGTTCACCGTTCACGGATTTTTCCATTTCGGCGAATTAAAAAAGCAGCACTCGCGCGGCCGTAGCGCAGATATAAATGGAACTCGACGTTCATTAAGAGGATAATTATAAGAAAAGTATTTCCACGGATGGAAGGAAATCAAAGTTTCCCTTTGGAACTTCCAACGGCGTTTAAAAAGCGCGCTGAAAGTCACTTATCTGTCCGACTGCAGTTTTTCCTTTTTCTGGAATCCCCTCCACCGTTAAAACGATTCCATTGCAACGCTAACGATTCAAAGTACCGTGTGTATAATTTCATTGCCATTTGTAATTCCCTTGTACACTTATACGCGAAGAGGACAGTTTTAATTTCACTGGTTACCCTCCGGGACAAAGTTGCGATACATTGGTTCGTTCATTGGAAAAGTGATTTTGTTTTTTTTTCCGGTGAAAATGAAACACGATTTTTTTGAAACGTGTACAAACATTTTATCAAATTGTACATTCTACAATTTTGGAGAACGAAACGACTTCCCGAACAACCTAATATTTTTTAACTTCGACTTGAAAAATTTCCACACGTACGCATTATATTTCCGTTTCCCTCGATTAATTCGCCGGAAGCTTTTCGAAATTTACGATCGACAGAGGCTACGGTCGAGTCGTTCAAAATTTCGCCCCATCGAGAACAACTTTGAACGTAGTTCGCGCGGAACTGTTGGGTTCAAAATTTTGCGTAAAAAAAAAAAAGAAAAAAACAACAAAAAGAAAGAAAAAAACTAAAAAAATAATCACCTTGCTGGATTTTCCGCGTTTCACCTATATACCGAAGTTCGACGATCGATTTCCCGTTGCACGGGGGCCAAGAGAAACGATCCTCGTTCGTCGAGCGATTACCGCGCGAATTGAATCGCGCTAGTAGTCGCGGCAGGCATAAAACGCCTAATTATTCGTATCATGAATAATTCAGTTTACAAATCGTTCGACTGGGCTGTCGGGCTCGAAAGTAGCGACGGACTCAACGCGCATCGAGTCGCGTTAAATCGTTCGAAATTTCGAGCAATCGAACGATTGGCAAAATATAGGGTCGCCGATCCGACTATCGTGTACAATCGTAACCGATTTACACCGTTACTCGCTACAATTCCAACTCGGTTTATCGTTTTTTACATCGCGATGGATGTACACGAAAATTCCAGCAAATATCACTGTACCCGATACTACAATTTTCGTTCGAAAAAAAACGCTCCGGACGAGCTATCGCCGCACAAAATGGCCGGACCCTCGACGAGGCTTTCGACAGTGCTCGATTCACCGGAAGTATTTATTCATCGATGAAAACAATGATTACCCTACCGCGAAATAAATACATTTGCACCTTTCCGAAGAAATCTGTAATTCAACATAAATATTCGTGCCTCGTTCGTACGCTTCTCGAAACAATCGTTCAATTTAGGTTATAATCATAAAAAATAGGTAATAGGTAAAATAGGTAAATTTTATCAGTCAACGACCACAATTAACGACGATCTTCTTCACTCTCGATCACGTTCAAATTTGCAATCGAAAAAAAAATTCTTCTCCGTTGGATCGAACCAACGTTCACTTCGATCGTCGTTAAACAAATGCGTTTGTGACATTATTGAAGTAAACTTTACATAAAAGTTTCTTTATTTCCAATTACGTTTAAACTTACGATCCATCGAAGAGTTCTTCGTTCTTATATATTCGATCGATAAAGTTTCGCGGTATTCGAGGATCAAAATGGCGCTCGCGGAGACACCGAATGCTCTTGGAGGTTACCCGTTCGATCGTTTGGTTCTCGAGCGCGCCACAAGTTCGTAACGATTAAATTGTTCGAAAATTCGCGTGTAAAGAGAATCAAAGGAGCGTCCACCGGGCCGAAGGCCGCCGAGATGAGAAGAAAGCCGGCATTTGTCGGCCCGTTACGCCAGCTTCGCTAAAATTAACGCGCGCTTTCCGCCTCTTTCGATCTTTCTTCTCGGCGTTTGTCCCCCTCTTTTTTCAATGAACGTGTACCACTACGTTCCTCGGGAACCTGTCCGCCAGACAGACGCGTTTGTCGTAAAATCAGGAATAAAGATATATCGCGTTAGCCAGCGAGGCGACACTGACACGTTCCGCGCAAAGATGAAAATATGGCGCGAAGCGTTATTGACGCGCACGAAACGATACGTACGAGCTCGTTTCCGTTTTCGCGACGGCCATTGATACGAATGCGCTTTGTTCATGGCCGGTCTCGTTTCAACTGACAGTTCTTTCTTTTTTTCTTTTTTTTTTTTTCTTTTTTTTTCGCGTTTCGTTCCCGTCAAGGCGTATTAAAATATATACGAGCCGAAACAGTCGGCTGCTCCGCTCGAATGAGTTATCGGTCGGTAATGTATTCGATACTTATCTACGAAGCTTATGCGAGCTGGATACTCGATAAATAATTTTAATACGTCGCGCGCATAAGCGTCTCTCTCGTTCGTGATCCACCAAGAGTCGAGTTTTCGTTGTTGGAATTTTTCGGGGATCTCGAGTGGACTCGTAACCTCGAAAATTTGTTTCTAAGGAAAAAGATTGTGGAATCTCGAGGAATTTATGAAAAGTTTAATATATTTTCTTTTTTCTGTTACGGAGAATCAATTTCGAAAGTAGGTTAATTCTCGGAGTATACTATTATGTAACTGTTCGGGACATAGGCGTAGGGAGGCTGCTGACAGATTTTTGATACATAACCTATTTTCTACCGATGTAATCATTTTGGATTCCGAGTGTAACCTAACTTTTGTCTCTGTAATTATTTTAGGTACCGTATACAAGGTTCGTGTAGGGTTAAAGTTTGAAACAAGTATCGTCGCAGACTTCTAAGTAAGATTCTTCGATTTATCTTCATTGTTTGGTTTACTGGGACATTGTAACCTAACTTTTAGAGAACACGAACGGTACACTGGTATCGCAGGGAGAAAGATCGGTCTCGTGTTAAGGGGAATCTGTTGCCACGAGTAAGGAGAATGAGGATGACGTCGAGTAATTTTTGCTTAGTCGCTGGCCTTACGAAGGCTGACCAAAATGTCTGACCCAATACGACTCGTAATTCCTTCCAGAATTTATCTTTCTTCCACCCCTGTGGTACACGGTACTACCGTGTTCATATTTTTAAAGTACATATACATCTACACGCCATCGATGAAATTTTGAACTCACTTTCACCGACTTGTGTCAACGACAAACAAGATACATTAAACAGTAATAAAACAAAGAAATTCCGTACCGTTCGACAAATTATTGTTCACTGGAATTTCCCAAAATTGTCCTACTCTCTTACATCATTTCACCAAACGGTTCACTCCAACGTTATAACCGAGAAAGACCATACTGTCGTATAAAAACATCGTAATAAAGAATACGATTAATCCTGCTGTCTCGCTCGATACGACCTTTCGACTACCCAAATACACAAAACGAAACTTAGTATGCGAACCTTTTGGGTTCTCGTAGGTAATTGTGCAAGATCGTTCTCTCTGTAGAAGGTTCGAGTACGATTATCGCGAAACAAATTGTAAAATGTGTAAAATCCAGCGTTGAGATTTTCTTTCAGCGGTGATTAATACGGTGATGGGAAATGGTCGAAGGAAAAAGTATTCGAACGATGTTGGTGGATGAAAAATTCACCACGGAGCGTACACACTCGAGTTTAAGCGGATTAAATAACTCGCGGGAGAAATAAAGCAAAACGGAAGAAAGTTTCCATCGAAGCGAAACGAACGAGGGTTCCCACAGTCCTCGTCTCCGTTTCCGCGTGAGTTTCGCGGAAACGATTATTTGATCGATTAATTTACACGGATGTTCGTTTACCGAGGGTCCCCATTCAGCGATGCGTTAGCGTCGAGGCGCACTCAGACGCTACGCGCGTGTGCGCCGCGCCGTGGCGCGTCCAGGTGTGCAGGTGAAGCCGAGATGCCGCGGGGTCGCTCATTTATCATTGCATAAGATTCAGAACCTGTTCCGGTGTCCATTCATCGCCGGTTGCTCGTATATACCTTCGAAAGTTACTCGTGGGACGGGCTACGGAAAGGTGTAGCCGCGTACGTGCCCATTGGCGTAGAAACCGATCCAAGATCGCTACCTCTCGGCCCATCTTTCGATAAAAATTACAAATCGTATTTCCAAAACTTCCTAACCTCGTCCCTCTGTCACAAAATTCTCCTAATTCTCATCCGAAATATATAAGCAGAATAGAGATTCTAGCTGAAAGCTTTCTTTTTGATAAGAAACCAATAGTGGTAATTTTCATTCACCGTCGAATATATTTGATTATTTTTAATTTTTGTCTAACGTAATAGAATTTTTTGTAGCCACGTACATGCCTATTGGCGTAGGAATAAATCCAAGATGGCTACCTCTCGGCCCATCTTTCGATAAAAATTACAAATCGTATTTCCAAAACTTCCTAACCTCGTTTCTCTGTCACAAAATTGTCATCCGAAGTACGTGGAACCAGGATAGAGGTTCTAGCCAAAAGCTTTCTTTTTTAGAAGAAACAAACAGTGGTAATTTTCATTCATCATCGAATATATTTGATTATTTTTAATTTTTGTCTAACGTAATGGAATTTTATGTAGCCACGTATGTGCCCATTGGCATAGAAATGAATTTAAGATGGCTACTTCTCGGCTCACTTCTCGATAAAAATTACAAATCGTATTTCCAAAACTTCCTAACCTCGTCCCTCTGTCACAAAATTCTCATCCGAAATACATGGAACCAGGATAGAGAGTCTAGCCAAAAGCTTTCTTTTTCACAAGAAACAAACATTGATCATTTTGAATTTTTATTCACTATCGAATATATTTTGTAACTTTTAATTTTTGTCTACCGTAATGGAATTTTTTGTACCCATTGGCGTAGAAATCGATCCAAGATGGCTACTTTCCATAAAAATTACAAATCGTATTTCCAAAACCTAACCTCGTCCCTCTGTCACAAAATTCTCCCAATTCTCATCCGAAATACATAAGCAGAATAGAGATTCTAGCGAAAAGCTTTGATTTTTTTTCCACAAGAAACAAACATTGATAATTTCGAGTTTTCGTTCCTCGTCGAATATATTTTGTTATTTTTTAATTTTTGTCTACCGTAACGGAATTTTTTTGTCAGGAACGAATAACGTTTTCTGTTATTTTTCTCTCGTTCCACCGTCGATGAGAAATATTTTCGTACACGTTTCAAAATCGATGAAAAGTTTCTCGATTTCGATAGAACCGGGGAGACATATAGGTAACAATTAAACGCGTAACGGTGGAGCGTACACGGAACGTTAACGTTTCTTTAATGTTCAGGTTGTGCAGGATTTGTCTTGGACACTTGCGAAAAATAGAATCTGCTTTGACCCTGTTTAGAACTTTGCCTCGACTTTGTCTCGACTTTGTGGAATCGATTACCAAAGGCAACGGGGGGTTGTCGGTTCGCTGCAAGATCAACACGTACAGTGTACTCGGAGATCGTGCTTAACTCTCTCAATAATTGTTAATATGTAACTTGCAGTTTATAATAATTCCCGGTTCCACGCAAAGACAAAGACACCGAGGCGAATACCGAATCACGTGGGTGATATTACAAAATACTTTAGGACCGCCCCGGAGTATCGTTGTTGTTGAAACGTTGAGCTGTAATGGTCGTCAACGATACCACTTAATAACTCAAGCCGCGGACAGGGATTCGCTGAGAACATTTTCCGTCCCTGTGTTGTTCATCATCATTTTCTGACAAACATCTTCGGGTGGACAGGAGAAACGCGAGATTATCCGGTCTTTTTTTGCGTTCGGTGCACCGTATACCGATTTATTTAGCGTCCTCGAGGTTTCTTGTTCCTTTAGCGAATAAGATTTATGTACAGTGTGATTCGTATACGATTGAACATTTTCGAAAATTTATCATTTATCGTCTAAGCAGCTAAATACAATCCACAGTACGGTTATTTATATCTCGTTCCTTTTTGTACAGTTCGTACAGGCTGATTCGTAAATGCTTACCTTTGAAAATTTATTTCTTATTATTCGAGTATCTAAATATAACGGTGGCTCTCCTCGGGCATAATCGAACAAGTTTAAAGATTGATCACTCGGTAGCTAGGTTTTGTCTCGATACGGTGAAATAAAAATACGTTCTTAAAAAACGTTATTCAGTATCGAGCAGAACACAGTATAAATAATCTCTCCATCCTTCTCAAATATTTCTAAGAACATTTTCCTCGACTCTATTGATCGTTCATAAAATATTCTACCGTCTTAAGACAAACCAGACTCTTTGTCTAGAATTGTTACTCACTATGTTACTATTCGGTGACTATATCTATATGTAATACACAATATAGAGAAACTGCACAATTGTTCGTTTCTCAGTCTCTTAGAAATCTTCCATTGCGAATTAACATCGATTAATACGTTCACGCATAACCTAGATACCGATCGATCGATTTTTCCAATAGCCAAAGCATTCCAGTAATTATCAATCACTGTATATAATTTCGAAGACACATACCACAATCGATTCTCCGAAACTTTCATCGATCGTTCAGTTACGAATCTACCAGCTACGAATCAAGATGGCTACCGGTTAGCATTCTCGAAGTAACGGTGGATTCGATTTCTTGAGATCGATTCGTGGTCATCTGGAAAATTGATCACCGATATATTTTCGTGCGTCAGTTACACACAAAACTCTGATAATCGCGATGATCTCTACTTGAGCGGAAATTGCATCGAGGGGTTCGTTAACCGCGAAACCGAAGCTTTTAGACGACCAACGATCCGTGGCCTACCGATCAGCACGAATTAACGCGTGTTCGCCGACCGAAATTTCGAAATCGCGAACGATTCCGCTGGAAAATTAGCTCACCGTTTCGAAGGCGCGCCATATAGTGTAAATTTAGTTAATTTTTATTTTAGAATAAACACGAGTTAATTTTTCGTCGATGCAATCATCCTTCGAACCGGTAGAAAATTAGCAAACGTTTCCAAAAACGCAGAAAAAGAAAATTTCCACGCCTGAGACGCGTGGACAAATATACACACACCTTCGAATCGAATAATCCATTTATTAACAGAGAACTTATTTTTCTCTATTGAATATTCTATTTCACGATCTCAGAGATCGTGCAATGGCTTCGTTTTGGAAAATATTGACAAAGATTCTTCGATGATCAATAATGGAAAAAATATTCTTTACTCCGTGTCGTTTAGAGATCATCGTTAAGATTGGTTCTTCGTTGATACAAATATCAGAAGACACAATATTTCTCTTGTAGTTTCTCCTGGTATCTGGTTACCCTATTGATTTGAAATTCGAACCGTACGCTCTCGGTAACATCGCTGGTGGTATCCACGGACTAATTTTTTTTTCCCGAGGAAATTTCCCAAACCGCGGACCTTTTTCGAAAATTTAATTCTTATCGAAAACGGCTCCCTTTTTCGAGCAAATCGATAGCGACGTTCCATCCAGTTTCAACGGATAGCAATTTTATTCGTCAAAATTCTTCGACGAAAAATCGCCGGAAATCTTGTCCCTGTTGTGTTCATCCAACGCACGTACGGAACATTTATAACGGACGTTTCGTATCGGTGGAAAAAATTGCCAAATAACAGCATTTGTTTCGTTCTCTCCTCCCCTATCCCTTAAATCGTAATTTCCAAGGAAACGTTCCAACTCGAACATCGTTTCGGGCGCTCGCTGCAAATCAATTTCTAATTCCCATCTTTACGTTTCCTTTCGTAACCGAGTTGCTCCGTTCGTCTTGTTCCCATAGTAATTGATATTACTGAAATTTTCGCTCAATCCCGGCCCGGATGCGGTCTCGAAACTTCGCCGCGAATCAATTGTCCCGGTTTTCCAGCGCCATCGCGATCCTGGTGTTCGGAATTTCAACGGAATTAATAATCCTGGTGGCTCGCGGGTCCCAAGGAGGAGCGGTTCTTTTAATAGGTTTCACGGCCCGGAATACATAAATCCTCGTATCCCCGTGATCCGCGTTTCCGCCACGTTCTTCTTTTAATCGGAAATACCATCGATCCCGTTGAACCGGGGGTTGCGGGGATCGGTGGAGGACATCGCCGAACGATTACCAACGTTTTCCACCGTTTGTCGCGATCGATAACTTCCACGATTTGCTTAATTTTCGCGACACGTTTTTCCGCCACCCCGGCGATAGAAACCGATGGAAAACTCCACCGACCGTGGTCGCTCGGTTTCTTTCCCCTGCGAGTTTTCACGCGAGTAATAATTTCCCCTCGGTTGTTTCCCGTCATCCAGGAAAACGTGGACTTTTTTTTCTTTCGTGTACGTATTTATTTTTCCTTTTTATTCCAATGTGTATGTATGTATTTTTCTTTTGCACTGTGTGTATAGTTTTCTTTTGTATTGTGTATATGTTTTTCTTTTGTATTGTGTATATATTTTTTTGTACTGTGTGTATAGTTTTCTTTTGTAGTGTGTACATATTTTTCTTTTGTACTGTGTATATATTTTGCTTTTGTACTGTGTATATTTTTTTCTTATATATATTTCTTTTTCTATATGCATTTTTTCCTATATATATATATTTTTTTTCTATATATATATTTCTTTTCTATATGTGTTTCTTTTCTACATATATATTTTTGTTGATACATATATACTACACATTTTTTTTCTATACGTTTTACTCATATATATATATATATTTTTTTTCTTGTACACGTGCAAGTAAATATTTGTTTTCCTCCATTTTTTTTCTATCTATGTATATACATTTTGTCCTTTGGTTCATCTTTGCACGTTGTTGAAAACTCATGTTCGTGTGTTATCGCAATCTCTGTGTTCCCTTTTTACTTTCTTTGTGCTTTGCACACTCGCGATTAATAAATGTCCGGTGTGTTTGACTCCGCGGTATTAAAAAAGGGAATATTTATTTTTCTAGCTCATTGTTTGCAAAGAGGATTTTCCACGGTTTGATTTGCGATTTGGGGAAGCGGTATTGGCTCGCTGGAATATGTTGCAGTTATCGCGTTATTTTATTAAATCCCTGTTCTCAGTCATTCGACGTTTAAAGCTCGTGAAAATATCGTTTGAACGTATAATCGTTGTTGGCAAGTACTCTGTGTGTTTGAAATCGTATCGTTCGCAAGATTTTAACTCTCTGTGAAAATATTTTGCGTTTTGTTTATTTTTCTAGCTCGATGTTAAACTAAGTAGGGGTTTAGGATACTTTTACGTAGCATGGAATATTTTTCGTGGTTTTCGGGATAAATTAAAATATTGTCCGAGATGGATACGATCTTGAACAAAAATTCTTTTACGCAGAGTAAACAGAATTCGAATCTCTTCGTTCTGGAACACTCTGTATGAAATTAATTCACTTTGCGTTGAAAAAGTAAAGCCGATGAAACTTCTTCTCTCGAGACACGTGAAAATTTTCCTCGTTACAGTCGAAGCAGATAATCCGCGAGACAAAATTATTTAACACCGTTGCAAATCCCCCCAACAACAAATTAATTCCCCCGCGTACGATACTCGAAAGTGCCAGACATTCGTTAAAATTTTCCCCGTACCACCTAGCCCTTCCAACGAGTATAAAAAGAAATATCTTTTTTCGATCCCTCGTGCGAAACTTAAAATAAATAAAAGTGGCCCAAGTTCAAAAGACCCTTCGCGCGCGTACTACAGGAAGATATAATTTCTTTCGTCCCTGGTACGAAACTTGAAACAACGAGGACAAAATAAAACAGTTCAGAATCAAAGGACTCGTGGACGTACATTCGTTGCAAAAGGAAATACAATTTTTGTCATTCTTTCTACGAATCTTATGTTTCACCTGTTTCGTAGAATATGTAATAGTATAGTGTGAATTTGAACGATGTTTACGTGGAAAGACGAGTGTCATTATTTTTTCAAAAAATCTTATTCGATTAGTTTAAATTCCTTCTTTACATATTATCACCTATTACTCTCTGAAAATAAACAAAGATGATCCAAGATCACAGAAAAAACTAATTTCTTTCACCCAACAATCATCGAATCATCTATTACTCTCAGAAACAAATGAATCTTTTCCTAATAAATTCAAAACAAAAAAAGAATTTCATTCACTTCAAATTCTTCCCCTGCACACTATCACACACTACTCTCAAAACCAAACGAATCTTCCCCTAATAAAATCAAAACAGAGAAAAATTCCACGGTGATCCATGATGCCCCCCCCCCCCAAAAAAAAGAATTTCATTCACTTCAAATTCTTCCCCTACACACTCTCACACACTACTCTCAAAACCAAACGAATCTTCCCCTAAGAAAATCAAAACCGAGAAAAATTCTCTGATAATCCAATCGATGTCGACTCTCCACCTCCAAGTTTCTCAAAAAGAAAAAAGGAAAAATCTCATTCACTTCAAGTTCTTCCCCTACACACTCTCACACACTACTCTAAAAACCAAACGAATCTTCCCTAAGAAAATCAAAACAGAGAAACATTCCACAGTGATCCATGATTCCCCCCCCCCCCCCCCAAAAAGAATTTCATTCACTTCAAATTCTTCCCCTACACACTCTCACACACTACTCTAAAAACCAAACGAATCTTCCCTAGTAAAATCAAAACAGAGAAACATTCCACAGTGATCCATGATTCCCCTCCCCCAAAAAGAATTTCATTCACTTCAAATTCTTCCCCTGCACACTATCACACACTACTCTAAAAACCAAACCTTCCCCTAAGAAAATCAAAACAAAGAAAAATTCTCCGACAATCCCTTCGACATCTACTCTCCCCCTCCAAGTTTCTCAAAAAAAAAAAAAATCTCAAAAATCTCAAAAATTTGAAAAATCTCATTCGACTCGCGTCAGTTTTCCGCGGTTCCCTACGGTACATCCCGATGCATCCCCTCTCTGCACAGGAAGCGGTCCCGTTACCCTGAAAGCGCGCGAGCCTCGTATTTATCCGGCTCTCGATTAAGGACGCGTCATCGTCGGTGCAACGTGGGACGATTTGTCAGCGCCGCGCGCCTCGCGTTTCACGGCCGGGCCCGGTGCACTTTCGACCGGCAATCGATGCACTTTGGACCGGGGGATCGATCCACCGACACGGAAACGCGCATCGATTCCACTTTTATCTAACCGTGCCCGTACCCCAGCATCCCCTCTGTTACGTCACCCTGGAATCCGGCCGAAGGAGAGCCAACCGGCTGCCTACCTCGATCATTGTTTTTTACCCGTGCCCCAGCGATCGCGATTACGTTTCCAGTAATAGGATTACGCCGCTGGAATTCTCGAATCTTTTTATCAGGCAGCAGCAGCCTGGCGGGTTTCTTCGGGCGTTTTCAACGGCGTTTCGCTACCCCCCTCTACCCCCCTCTCGATGCGACGACGTTTCATATTCTTATTGTATGCTGAAAAGCGGATTTCACCCCCACCGTAGTGCGCCACCACAGGATAATACTAGCTGTTTCTCGAACGTTTAATCATTTTCACGACGAATCTCGTTTCACCTTTCGTTTGTGGTTTCAATCGGGACCATTTTATCGATCGTGGACGATTGTCAACGAAACACACTTTTCGATTCGAGTTTGTGAAAATAATTCACGTTCTTGAGACTCGAAGAGGTGTACCATTTGGCAAATTTTTGGCTAATGTTTAAAGGGTGTTGTTTTAATAATATTGGTTGCTAAGGATTCGTTACTGGGAAATATTTGCGGAAAGATTGTATTAATTTTTGTAGGCGCGACGAGACAGTGTTCTCCAATCTAGTGTTTCGTAAATATTTTGGAAAATGTTTTATACTTATACTGTGTATTTTATTTTTTCATTTTAGTTTCATCGTCGTCTCGGTTGGGCTAGTTTTATCGTATCGAGTGTATTTTGAATTTTTGCCTATTATTTCTACAATTAATTTCGTCTTTGTTATTATTGTCCAAATCGATACAATTTCTCGGTGAGTTTTTTATGTTAAATATTCCGGTGTCGGGATAATACTCGATGTCTCTCGTATGTTTACCATTAATTTTAAAGCGGATTTAATTTTTCTCGTCGTTCGAAAGTCTCTTGCGTTAAAAATTGTACCGTTAGAAAATACTCTACTTGTTTGGAAATATTTCAACTTCGGTACATCCTTGCAGCTTGGCGTTAAAGTAAGTGGAACCTGGGATATTTTCGTAGACCTATAGGATAGAACGTTCGTGGAATAAAAAAGTGTTACACGATGGTTCAATTTCTTACGAGACTAGAGAGTGAACATTATTGGAGCGGTGATTATAGTCGGATTAAAATCAACGGGACGATTAAGGTCACCTCCCATGGTGTGAATCACGAGTTTCGTTTTTACTCCAGTTCCTGCTTCTGCTTCCACCTTTACGCGCCGTGACAATTCGTTTCTTTTTTTTTCGACGAAGACACGGATTACGTTCTTTTCACCCGATACACCTTTTATACCGTGCGCGTAATTCTACCGCAATAAATACCCATTATTATCGTTCCGGTGTAACATCGATAGCGACGGTAATATTGATGTAATTTTAGGAGTGGTTGGTGCAGCCACGTATGTTGCTATTAGCATGAAATTTCGTGATAATATCGAGGGATGGAATACTGTCAGTTCTAAATATGTACAAATTCCAATATCAGGCGATTAATAACTTTGATCGTAATAATTGTAGCGTAACAAGGTTCTCCAGCTACATCACTTTTCTCGTATATGTACGTGTGCAACGATGCACTTGCAAAATTGCATCTTAATTTCGGTCGGATCGATCTGTACAGCTATTCGCGGATTAAATTCTCACGAAAGGAGAAACTTAAAATTTCTCGACGAAAAAAATACTTTGCTCGAGCAATACTTTCCTCAATTTTCTCATATAAGTGCATATGAAACGATGCACTTGCAAAATTGCATCCTAATTTCGGATAGATCGATCTGTACAGTTATTCACAGATTAAATTCTCACGAAAGAAGAAACTTAAAATTTCTTAACCAAGAAAATACTTTCCTCACTTTTCTCATATAAGTGCATATGCAATGATGCACTTGCAAAATTGCATCTTAATTTTGGATAGATCGATCTGTACAGTTATTCACGGATTAAGTTCTCACGAAAGAAGAAACTTAAAATTTCTCAACGAAGAAAATACTTTCCTCACTTTTCTCATATAAGTGCATATGAAACGATGCACTTCCAAAATTGCATCCTAATTTCGGATAGATCGATCTGTACAGCTATCCACGGATTAAATTCTCACGAAAGAAGAAACTTAAAATTTCTCATCGAAGAAAATACTTTGCTCGAGCAATAGCTCAAAATAATTGATCAATTTTCTAAATTTCTCTCCCTAATTCGAAGTATCGTTTTTCGTACGAAATTTAACAAACGAAATAAAATTGGTCGATAGTCTCCATTCGTGTTTCGTGTATCTCTATAGATTACGTCGGTTATCGGTCGGTTATCGGTCGAACGCACGAAAATCTTCCACGTTTACGTTACAACGACCATAGACTGCGTTTCAATCTGGAGAAACGCGCGGCCAGACGCAAAGGATAGCGAATTCCGACAAATATTTTTCTCTCCTCTGGCCCTTTGGGCCAAGGTTTCCTTTAATCGTCCGTCCATGCCTCGTTCGGCTTTTCCGAGCTCAAAGGAATAAAGGAATCGGCGCGTAAATTTCCACTTTGGTCCCGCGATTCGAATTCGGCCCGCGTAGAGACGCGAGAATTTCGACGGATCATCGGATGGTATTAAATAAATCATTCTCGTGTGAAATTACATTGGTTTCGAAGGGGAGGTGGGACGACACACGAACGAATTGCAGCCAGCCAACGACCGAAACGTTAATAAATAACGGGGTTGGTTAAACATCTCTGCTCGATTATCTGCACTCGTCGATCGTTTTTCTGGCTTGCTTATCCGTGTGTGTGTACGCAAGACATTCGTCAGCGAGCTTTTCGAAGTGGTTAAAAAATAATAAGGTAGAAAATCATGGCAGTTCCACGATTTTATGGCTTCGTTTCACCAACACCGACCACGCGAAGAAAATTAACAATTATGGACACTGGATAATTATGGATGTCGATTCGAAATGACGAGTGACAGATTGTGAAAATTGTTTTCGCAAATTATTAGCAAAGCGATGCAGAATTCAATTTACGAATAAATCGTTCTGGAAAACTGTGTCGAATTTATAGAATCGAATGTTGAATACGAGTTCGACGGAATTGGAAAAGGTAGAAGATGGTTCGAATTTTTAACTTGAACAATTTTCGCGAACTTTGAAACCATGGAAATGAATATCGATCGAAGCCAAGAATACTTGGAAGTTTTGGAAAATCTCGACGTTCCAAGATATCTCGAAAAATCTTGAAAGTTTTCAATATATCAAAAATCTCACCTTCAGAGAGTATTGAAATATTTTTGCTTGAAAATCTTGGGAATAAAATTGCCAATTGTCGAATAAAATTATTCGAGTACTTGTATAAAATTTTTCACACCTTCGACGAGAAAATTATTTACAATCGTTCCATTATCGAATGACATCGACGTTCTTTCATGTTCCAATAATCATAAGTAGCATTCTTTCGGGGCAAGAATCACCTAATCGACAATACTTAACCAACTTTACTCCTACATGCTCCATTAAAAAACTTCTTAAACACACTCCAAAGATTTTCCAACTCTTCGAAGTCGTTCCATGAATATTCCCACCAGCTCGCGTTCTCTCATGTTCCAAAAATCATAATTAGCATTCTTTCGGGGCAAGAATCACCTAATCGACGACACTCGACCAACTTCATAAAAAATATTTTTAAACAACACTCCAAAGATTCTTCAACACCATCTAAAACCCTTCGAAGTCGTTCCACGAACATTCTCACCGGTTCCCATTCCTTAATTTCCCAAAAAATCCCAATTGGCGTTCCACCACAACAGCTGATCACCGAATTGACAATTTTTAAACGACGGACCAACGATACCACGTATTTATGGAAATATCATCGACCCCGTTAGAGACGACGACGAAAAAGCACGTCGCGATGGTCCGTCGCGGAGTGCGCGCGCTTTTAATTAAAACATGGCGCCCGAAGAAACCCGATCGACTGGATTATTAATCGGACACGATCACGCGATATTTCCTCGCGATACGTCCGCTGGCCGGCACGAATTTATCGTTGCGCGGCGGCTGATTTATCAGCCGGAATCCGATTTATCAGCGCGTCGCAGCCCGCGCGAGAGATCCTCGCGATTCAGGAGTCAGATTGGTCAATCTCGTCCGCCGTCACGCGTCCCTTTTTTCCCCTCCCCCTAGCCAACGACCATCGACCATCCACCTCCGACCTTCCAGAAACCGATCGATCCTATTGCGCCCGGGAATCGAACGAGTTCGACGTCGGTTTAATTTCCGGTCGACCGCCGAGCGTACTTCTTCGTCCCCCGTCTCGATCACGGCGGTCGAATTCGCGGACTTCCGGTAATCCTCGGTAGCGTACGGAACTTAAGACCACGTGACCCGTTGTTTCGGTTTTTCCTCGCGACTTCGTTGAAATTGTTATCCGAACCCTTGGGTCCGGATCGTTCCACGAGCCGAGGAGATTTATGAGCGATTTATAAGTAACAGTGACACGGCGAAAGGAATGGTACATTGTGACAGGATTAGAAACAGGTATAGCGCGAATATAATAAATCGAGTGAACATCGAACGAGAGAGGCGTGCACGTATGGATAACGTTTGGATCTTTTCTCGACTCGTGGATCGATTTGTTTCTCGAGTAGAAATTTATGGCGACGTAGTTTGTAGAGAAGATGTAGCCGGAAACAGATTTACCGAGTGTGAAAATAATAAATTGAATGAATATTGAACGATAGAGGCGAATATACATGGATAAGTGTGCTTGGATCTTTTCTCGATTGAATTGATTAATTTTGCGAGTATGAGATGATCGGGTAGGAATTGGTGTACATAACGTGTGAACAATAAAATGAGAAAATTTTGGAAGGTAGATGTTTAAGTGTAAATAATAAAAGAATAAATTGCGTGCTCGCGGTGAGTCGGAAGAGATTCGAGGGTTAAGTAGTAAAAGGTTGGACCTAAATTTACAAGGTAGTTTTTACCTTTAAAAAGAGGGGAGCACGTATCGCGCTACTACAGGATCCCATCATCGTTGGATTACTTTGTTATGTAAATGGTGAAAGGTTTCGACAACGCGGGGCGGTCTCCTTAAACTTAATATAATAAGGGTTTGCCATTGGGTTTACCAATATCCTGTTCTTTGATAGTGTTCTTCGAGCAGGCTGAGTCTATAGAAGTTTCTCTCGAGAAAAGAAAGCAGCATTTCTTATGGACGAAACGTCCACTTTCCAAAAGGAAAGACGAAAAATAATTCTCCTATTTTTTCGAGACGAAGAAAACCCTTGGGAGGATGGTGATCTCTTTTCTTGAAAATTTCTCTCGAGTCACCGTCGGGGAACACTTGTTTCAAATAGAACGAGTCACGAAAGGATCGTCTCATTAATCTTGAAACCGTGTAACGCGAAGCAGAAACGATCAAATTATTCCCTCGTTTGTGTTAATCCATCGCTATCGCTTCGTAATGGTCAGCTCGAAGTACAGTTATCCATTTGATCATAATCACTGTTCTATATACTCGGGCGAGACCGCAGACAGATGGTCAGAAATACTGCAAGTCTTCGACGTCGCGGCAAAATATGTTGGCCGCCAAAGGACACCTACAGTGGCCATCCCCACCGTTCAACTTAACTGGACCACTTTTGTATTCTCTTCTCTCTGTCTTTATATAGTCAACTAGCGTTGAGAAAGTCCAGGTTGAGTTAACAACAACTATGTTCGCACCGTATACATGTATCTTTGTTTCTACACACCATTGTACATTAATATTATTAATATCTACAATCTATGGGGGGACTTTTATTAGAGAAAGCGATCTTTGTAATCTACTTGTATAAAACTCTCTCGTAACAAATCCAAACATCATTACTATACTCAATAAGATCACAAAGACAGGGAAATATCGTTCCCAGTAGATCAGGGAACTTTCACAGTTCACCTATAAATATAAAACCTCGTGCAACAAATTCGTTCCCGTGACAATCGCCATCGTTACCCACAGCGCGTGTCCTCTACGTCGCAAAAGTACAAACATATTGCTCCGAGTAAAGAAAGCGACCTTGAGCGGCCAAAACATTGCGCCTACACCTCGGTCGCCCACGCCTCGCTAGGGTTCCCCCCACTCCTCGTGCGCGTGTAACGTTACGTTACGCGTTGCGTTGTTTCGCGAACGAGCAAGGCTCGCGTCGAGTGGGAGGCACGGTTCGTGGAAGGAGAAAAGTTGAACGAAACGGGAATCGGACGGAGAGGGTCCCTGGGTACAATCGGCGGGGGAGAAAGGGGGGAGGTGAAGCGGGGAGAGAGGCTCGAAACAGGGAGGTAGAGGGCAGAGTTCGCTCCATTCATACCTAGCTCCGTATGCACGCCCGTGTCGGGAGAACCCACACGTGCACCGTTGCACTTGACGGTGCATGGTTCGCGATACCGGCCAGTGACTCTCAAGGGCGGCCACGTCCCGACGAGGAGCCGCGATTCAGGGTCCTCCCCCTTTCTAATTGGCCCGTTGCGCGGCCGACGTCAAGGCTTTTGTCACTGGTTCTGGATCTGGCTTGTTGGGTTCCATTGGAAGTTGAAATTCACGGGCTAGCGAGCCGCTATTGACGACAGGGGTAGATTCACCCTTTGTACGGAACATGGTGCGTCAATTGGCGCGATCGACTAGCGGTCGGGAAAGTTGTTCCCCGGAAGATAGCCCTCGAAGGGGTTTGGGCGAGTTGCATGATCGAGAGGATGCTCCAAGTTGTGGTTTCTTCTTTGATCGTTGGTTCTTGTTGGTCGACGAGTAGCGTGGATGGGTACAAAATGGACATTTGAAGATTGGTTGCTACGTTGTATTTTTTAAAAGCGTCTTTCGTGTTTTAAAAGTCTAGGTGAACCAGTCCTGGAGGTTATCGAATCTCCTATTGGAGAAATATGAAACTTTTATTTAGAGGTTAGGTTTTGTACTTAGCGTAGGTAGGTATAAAATGAACATTCGAAGATTAGTTGCTATGTTGTATATTTTAAAAGCGTCTTTCGTGTCTTAGAGGTCTAGGTGAACCAGTCCTGGAGGTTATCGAATCTCCTATTGGAGAAGTATGAAATTTTTATTCAGAGGTTAGGTCTTGTACTTAGCGTGGGTGGGTACAAAATGGACATTCGAAGATTAGTTGCTACATTGTATTTTTTAAAAGCGTCTTTCGTGTCTTAGAGGTCTAGGTGAACCAGTTCTACAGGTTATTGAATCTCTTATAGGAATAATATGAAACTTTTACTCAGAGGTTAGGTCTCATACTTTGAAAATCTTCTACGAGGTCCGAGCGAACGTGAACTCCGACGGAATATCGAACTTCGAGGAGTGTAAAATTTTAATTCAGTGATTAGGCTTTGTACTTCTTCCAGAGCTTTCACGAGATCGAAGTAAATAACAATCTTGAAGTAGATTGAAGTAATTCTTTATAAAATATTGAATTACGATTTAGGGGTCTTGCGATTCTTCCAGAACTTCTACTATATTAAACGAAGATATATGAAACTGTAATTTAGAGGTTAGGTTTTGTTCTACAGAGTAATAAAACTCATTTTTGAAACTTGGAACTTTATTTTCGTTGACGTAAGCTCTAATAATCTTTACAAACTTGATTTTAAAGGATCGTCGACATTACTGTGCATAACCTCAAAAGTGAAATTACTCTCCAGACGCATCGGTTCAAAGTCTCCAAGATTTCGAACCCTCGGTGATAGAAAAATTTCGTCCTTCGATTGTAGCAAGTTGAATCCGATGTTTCAGTTTCTTGGAACACGCTCGAAACTTTATTTTCACTGCCGCATACTTTAATAATCTTTACAAACTTGATTTTAAAGGATCGTCCACATTACTGTGCATAACCTCAAAAGTGAAATTACTCTCCAGACGCATCGGTTCAAAGTCTCCAAAATTTCGATCGCTCGGCGATAGAAAAATTTCGTTCTTCGTCTGCAGCAAGTTGAATCCGACGTTTCAGCTTCTTGGAACACGCTCGGCGATTTGTTTGGAGTCGCTTTAATGACCGCAGCGGTGCCCTGAACACCGGACAACTCCCTTAGAAAGTTTTCGTTCAACGCGCGTCTCTTTTTCTTCGTGCTCGGGATTAAAATCTTCTTCGCAAGATCGCCTCTACCCTCCTCCCCGCCATTCCCTGGACATCATCCGGTTTTGCACCATTAGCTACCTCGACTTGCTCCGCGTACAAGTATCTTTGGCCAACAATGGAGTACCTTTTCCACTGGAACGTCGCACTCGCGTTCCCTAGACTAATGGCAGCCTAATTCTCCGCGTTGTGTCAACATCGTGCACGGAGACATCAAGCACGCAAGAAGCACACCGAGGACCTATTATTTTTCAACGTTAATTCGGTGGTGCGTGATTATTCGCTTCGCTGCTTAAGCACGAGTGTCGTTTACGTTTTTCAACGTTGTACGTTACGCGTTGCACGAAATAACGAGTGAATTTTTAATAATTAATTCGGTATTTACTGGTTACCACTTACTTCACCGGTATTCTACTCACAAACTGAATTTTAAGTTCGGTGATTCGAAAACGTCGTTGATCTTTCAATTTGTGGAACAATTAGACGGTATGAACGCGTTAAAGTCGACTTAATTTTTATCTTCGACGGAATAGTGATTTCTTGAACCTTGTAGGGGCAAAAGACACGTTTAAAACTTGTTAAGGAATTTATCGTGTAAGATCTGTTAATGTAATAGACGCGTAAGTATATAAAATCTTAGAAGTAGATATGGCCGGTCGTGGTCAGACACGAAGTGTTCGTCTTTCGCGGGAGAAATTTAAAGTTTCAAATCACTCGAACGTTAACGCACTATTTTTATAAAATGTCGCGATACGGATGTTCGAAATTGTTTAGCAACGATTTTGTATACTTTTCCACTTAAACCGCTGGATTTAATAAAATAAAAATGTGAATAAAATAAACAGAACTCTGTGTCTGGAGAACACGATAATTGAGATTCTCACTTGTGGTTCGTTCGATTAATGAAAAATGATTTACGTTGCTCTGAATTTTTATCGTTTATTAACTAAAGTATACATTTTGCGTTGACGAGAAATACTTTGTATAAATCTTAGTTTCACAATGAGATAATTGATGTTAGGTTCAATAGTATTTCGAGGATGTATTGATTGCTATTCGCTCACTATAGGTTTATAGCTGGGTTAAGGGGCTGAATGGGTCTTCGACGTAAACCATACATCGTCATGGGACAGCGCTGGACGATGGCCGGTGACTTGCAGTCTCGTAGTTATTGGGTGTCGTTGATATTGTTTAACGATGGTTGGATCGAATATGTTTCCCAGAAACACCGCTCTTAAACGCAGCGTACGCTACACGTAGCTACTGATAGCCATTTCACGATGTCGATATTTCGGTTCATGCGACATCAATTCCTATAAAATAAAATATCTATATAAAACAAAATATCACAACACACTGAATCGAGAATTAATCACGAAAATTCAAGCATCTTACAATGAACCAGACATTAAAGGTATTTATACAAACGTGAATCAATATTTCGTTAAGAAAAGTAATGTTAAAAAAACAATATGGTGATTTTATTTTGAAAATTATACGTTCGACAAGTATTATTTCGAAAATTATACGACTTATTGCGAATAAAATTAAACGAATTAATAGACATATGTTTACAAAATTTTGAACCGTAATTCTATTTATTTACGAGTTCTGATACGGTGAACATCGACAAGTGGAAGCCGCCACGTAAACAAAAGTTCGTGCGGCGTCCCCAGTGAACTTTTCGGATTATAAAGTGTTTCGGGTAGCAACAATTTTGAGAACCTCTGTCTTCGCGTATAGAACAGTTTGCTTCGCATAATAATCCCAAATGTTTCATTACTCTGTACCACGCATTTAGCTTCAAACCAAAAGTTTTCCTTATTCTATATACATTGCTAACTCGCTTTATGTCTTTCCCTCTTCTTCCACCGTCATTATTCACACTTCGCGTTACTTTACACAGTGTACTCGGTAATCTCATCTCCATAAACACACGAGCGTTTCGCGAGTCGCATAAATACTTATTTCCCGCTTCTCGACCCTTCCATCCCCTTAAATCCTATTTCCACCATTACCTGGGTCCCTCGTTTTCAACCATTCCCCCTTGCTCCAACTTCCGAGAACGTATTCGACCCGTATTTTGATGAAACTTTACGGGATTTCCGAACAGTCAAAAATAAGGAACACTTATCTTTTCTTAAGCGCGTTAAATCAACTCCAAAGTACCAACTTACTTTTTCTAACCTCCTGTGACGTTACCTTGAAAAATATCGGAAAGATACGAAGAAGTGTTTTCGAGAAACATATATACTTAAATAATCGATAATTCTTAGTATCGTTCGTTCATAATTTTACCAATTATTATTTCTACAAATACTGTTTCTCGCTTTTCGTAGCTATTTAGAAAAATATGTCCACGATTCGACAAGTGCACAGAAAATGATAATTCGTTACGAAAAACGACGAGTTTCTCAATTTTTATGTAATCGATAATTCTTAATATCGTTCGTTCATAATTTTACCAATTATTATTTCTACAAATACTGTTCCTCATTTTTCGTAGCTATTTAGAAAAATATGTCCACGATTGGAGAAGTACACAGAAAATGATAATTCGTTACGAAAAACGACGAGTTTCTCAATTTTTATGTAATCGATAATTCTTAGTATCGTTCGTTCATAATTTTACCAATTATTATTTCTACAAATACTGTTCCCCATTTTTCGTAGCGATTTAGAAAAATATGTCCACTATTCGACGAGTGCCCAGAAAATGATAATTCGTTACGAAAAACGACGAGTTTCTTAGTTTTTATGTAATCGATAATTCTTGGTATCGTTCGTTCATAATTTTACCAATTATTATTTCTACAAATATTCTTTCTCATTTTTCGTAGCTATTTAGAAAAATATTTCCACGATTCGACGAGTGCACAGAAAATGATAATTCGTTACGATAAACGAGTTTCTCAGTTTTGATGCAATCGAAGACACTTTGAAAAAAACGCGCTCGACTTTATCTCTCCCGGGAATTACCCTAGGACGTTCAACGTCCGTGAAAGATTTTTGCCCCGGATTCAAGTAGCAGGATTTCCTAATTCCCTCGGTTGTCGCGGAGCTCGGTTCTCTTTACCTCCAAGCGAACGAACTCGAACTCGCGGCATTGTCTGGCCACCGTTGCCCCCCAAAAGTGATCCTTAACTCTTGCTTTCTGGGACTCTTGAATTTCACGCAGCCCCGTCGTCTTCCGGCAAACTTTTTCGCCGTCACGTTCTACGCCGCCACCGAACCGTGGAACGAAACCGAGGGAAAACAAAGAAACGAGGAAAAACACCGGAACGAGGAACGCGCAGTTGGTTTTCGTTTGAGTTTCCCCGCCGTAGCCGGCCTCGTTTCTTCTTCTCTTTTCTGCCTCCTGACGCCCCGGGTTCGCCTTTACGGCTAAGTAGCGCGAGTAACTCTTTTCAGCCGTTTTGCTTTCCAGTAGCTTTCCTCTCAACGACTCGAACCCAAATCGGACTTGTTCCGAATCGAGGTGTTGCACACTTTTGCAACATTCTACATCGCGATTTTTCCAGTTTTACTACCACTCGAACTCGAATCGGATTTGTTCCGAATTAAGGTGTTGCACACTTTTGCAACATTCTACATCGCGATTTTTCCAGTTTTACTACCACTCGAACTCGAATCGGATTTGTTCCGAATTAAGGTGTTGCACACTTTTGCAACATTCTACATCGCGATTTTTCCATTTCTACAAACACTCGAACTTGAATTGGACTTGTTCAGAATTAAGGTGTTGTATATTTTTGCAACATTCTACATCGCGATTTTTCCAGTTGTACAAACACTCGAACTTGAATTGGACTTGTTCAGAATTAAGGTGTTGTATATTTTTGCAACATTCTACATCGCGATTTTTCCAGTTGTACAAACACTCGAACTCGAATCGGACTTGTTCAGAATTAAGGTGTTGCACACTTTTGCAACATTCTACATCGCGATTTTTCCATTTCTACAAACACTCGAACTCGAATCGGACTTGTTCAGAATTAAGGTGTTGCACACTTTTGCAACATTCTACATCGCGATTTTTCCATTTCTACAAACACTCGAACTTGAATCGGACTTGTTCAGAATTAAGGTGTTGTACACTTTTGCAACATTCTACATTGTAATTTTTCCATTTTTCCAACGACTCGAATCCAAATTGTTCAGAATCCATGTGTTGTATACTTTTGAAACATTTTGTATCGCGATTTTTCCATTTTTCCAACGACTCGAACACGAATTGTTCAGAATCAAGGTGTTGTACACTTCTGCAACATTCTGCATTGTGATTTTTCCATTTTTCCAACGACTCGAACACAAATTGTTCAGAATCCATGTGTTGTATACTTTTGAAACATTTTGTATCGCGATTTTTCCATTTTTCCAACGACTCGAACACAAATTGTTCAGAATCAAGGTGTTGTACACTTCTGCAACATTCTGCATTGTGATTTTTCCATTTTTCCAACGACTCGAATCCAAATTGTTCAGAATCAATGTGTTGTGTACTTTTGTAACATTTTGTATCGCGATTCTTCCATTTTTCCAACGACTCGAACACAAATTGTTCAGAATCAAGGTGTTGTACACTTTGTCAACATTCTCTACATTGTGATTTTTTTATTTTTCCAACGACTTGAACCTAAATCAAACTTGTTCAAAATCGAGGTGTTGCACACTTTTGCAACATTCTACATTACGATTTTTCCATTTTTCCAACGACTTGAACCTAAATCGAACTTGTTCAGAATCGAGATGTACATTTTTTCAACATTCTATGATATATCCAGATTTTTCCATTTTTCCAACGACTGGAACTCAAATTGTTCAGGATCAATGTGTTGTACACTTATGCAATATTCTCTATCCCGATTTCTCCATTTAATATTAATTAATATCGTACAATTTTCACGAGAACTTTCGAGAAACTTCCAATATAATACGAATTAATTTTGTATAATAAATATTTCTCTCTAAGTATCTTCGCAAGACCTTTGTAACTCAGTCGTTTGCAAATATACACTTTGAAGTTTCCCTCCAATTTATACCGTTCCTTTTGCTCTATTTTCTATAGAGTCCTTAGAAGGTTACTTCGTTGCTAAGAAAAACTTGTCTCTGTGTTTGAAAAACTATCGATGAATCTTTTACAACCTTAATGAAAAGAATCCTGATCGCCACTTAAACAATATTCGTTTGCAATATAGGAGACATCTTTGTGAAATTTAGAAAAAAAAACACGTTGATTGTTCCGGTGGAGAAAAATACGACGGAATGTTTATATCCTTTCGAACGAAAAGGCGACACGAAAATTCGAGCATCGAATGGTTGAAAACCGTTGTATTTTTTAATTTGCTTTTCGGTAGTCGGATATTTTTGACGCGTAAATTGCGCGAACATTAACGAGAAACCTCGCTGGAGGCTTTAAAATCGATTTCAGCCCGGGAACGATGCTGGATTAAATACAATAGAATCACTGTGGAACAAGTTGTAACGGAGCTATACACGGAACAACGCGATCGTGGAATAACCTCTAATTCACGATTTTTCCGTTGGACATTTTCCGACAGGTTATCAACGATTTTTTCGCTCAAAATGCTCCGGGCTACGATGCACGAAATTGTGAAAAAGCTGCACCAACTGGGTATATTTTTCGAGCGTGACAATGGGGAATTCGATCGGAGCGCTGTACTTAATTGGCACGGGGACCTTTTACAGCGGCCGATTGGATCGTTTACCGTGCCCGAATTTACCGGCGAACGATACACGGAAAGTAAGTTCAACGACAACATTCGTGGAACGGGGTTCCTTTCACGTGAAACGGGTGAAAGAATTTCCCTCGGTTTACGAGAACGAGTGTAACATTATCAAGCTACGGGCCATTGTAGAGAGCAGGGGAGCCCCGGTACCTGGATTAAGTGGAATGTACCATGAGTAAGTAGAATGTGGACACTGTCGAGTAATTTTTCCTTAGTCATGGCTTTACGAGGGCTGTGTAAAACGTCTGACCCGCTGCCACTCGAAATTCCACCGATGACCGATCTTTCTTTCTTCGTACAGTATTTACGCTCTGGGATTCGATTAAATACGCGCGTTCGTTTCTAGCGAATGAAACGTTTACGATTGTGGAGGAAACGTTACGACGAATCGAACCAACTCGGGACGGTGGTTTAAATAGAACGAAGGGTTGCCACGTTTCGAAAATTGTTTTATCATTGGACCTGTACGTTCAATAATAAATGCTTAGGAAATAAAACTTAGGAAAGTTCGGAAGTCATTTTGTTTTTTTTTTTTTTGGTGAATATGAAACACGACTTTTTTAGAGTGTACAAACATTTTATTTAATTATGTATTCTCCGTTTTGGAAAACGAAATCACTTTCCGAATAATCCAGTATATTCCCGGAAACAATATTCACCTTAAGATTGCCTTCAAAGTCTTCAATGTTTTCTTAGAAATTTTTCTATGCATTATAATTGTCACCAACATCGTTAAAGTATCGTTGATCTTACGACGAACTTAGTAAATATTGTTCATCTCTGCGAAATCAACGAAATTCAAGACGTTCTTGGTGAACGAGATACTCGAGTACTTAATTTTGTCAAAAAAAAAATATCTATGACCTTGATACGAACTTGCGACATTGCTTGCAAATACGAAACCAAGGAAAAACGTATTTTTACTATCTCTTGATACTCGATAAATAAACGTAATTTTAATCACGATTTACTTTCTTTCGATACTCGATTAATAAACGTAATTTTAATCACGTTTTACTTTCTCTGGATACTCGATAAATAAACGTAATTTTAATCACACTTTATTTTCTTTCGATACTCGATAAATAAACGTAATTAAAATCACACTTTACTTTCTCTCGATACTCGATAAATAAACGTAATTTTAATCACGTTTCATGTTCATCGATCATGCGAACAAACAAACAAACAAACAAACCTACCTTTCGTTCTCTTCGCGAGAGTTGCAGAGAGTTTTGGTATTAATTTTCGTTGCAGGTTGCAGGTACGAGGGTCGTAGGTACCAGGAGGGCACATCGGTGATCACGTCCGAGCCTTGTCTGCAGTGCAGGTGCATCGAGGGTGCGCTCAGATGTCGTCTTCGAGTTTGCCCACGATTACCGAATCCACCGCCGTCAGGATGTCGTGTTCGCCCACCTGGGGAGAACGTATGCTGCGCGGAACTGGTTTGCGGCGAGACACGTTAGTACTGTTACGAAAAAGCTCACGATTGCGAAAAGGACAGGTAGGGGAACGTGAAAGGGGGATCTGTTTATCGAACGACAACTTGGTTAGTTCCGTCGTAGTCGAGTCTAGATAAATGTTCACGAATCTCGACGTGGATAATCTCTTCTCACCTCGAGGTTGTTCGAAAAGTTTCAGCTCGAAGATATTCCACGCGCAATAATTACGATAATCGGTAGTCTTATGTAACTTCGGGTTGGTTCGACACTTTTCGAACAATCCTCGTAATCGTTCATGGAAAAGAAGAAACAGTTCACGCGCCACCGAGACACGATAAATATGGCGAAGATACCAGAGTTGATGGCGAAAATTTGCAGGCGATTCCGTGAACGCCTTACGAAGATCCAACGTCCATCTGGAGCAGGAAGAGACGTACGAGGAGGAACACCAGAATTCTCGCTTTCAAGGTAACGTGCTCGCTACAAGGAGGATGAGTGTCTATAAAAGTGGACTCTTCGATGTGATATTTAACTATCACTCTGGGATGACTTCTAGACATTCTTTAATTGTTTGAGATTTATCGGAGATAGGTAAATAACATACTTTCTTGATAGTCCAACTCGTTAGAAGTCGTTCTAGGGTTAGAGTAGATTTTAATAAATTTCACTTCCACTCTAGGACGATTTCAATTATTTGTAATTTATTTTCATTCAGAGATAGGCAAATATCATACTTTTCTTATTTGTTATCGAGTAACAGAGTTTCGGTTAGCGAAAGTCTCAGGGGACCTAGATAGCTCAATTTGTCAGAAGTCGTCCTAGGGTTAGATTCATTTCGAGAATGATCGCGTTTGAAAGATTCATGCGGTTGTTCGGTTAACAATCAGGTTGCCTGCACGAGGGCGTGAGATACGGGCCAGGTTCAGCGATGATGGGCTCGCGTAGATGCGAGTACTGCTACTGCATCTCCGGTGCAAGAAGATGCATCAGACCGAAGTGCCTGTTGCCCCTGCCAGGATGCACTCCGCTCTACGCGCCGCACTCCTGCTGCCCGGTTGCCTACAATTGCACCCGTGAGTGTGCTCTAGCCCTGTCGCGAGCTTACCTCTCGACGAATCGAAATAACTTACGTTGGTTCTGTTTCTCTCTTTTCTTAAAGATCTCCACTCGTCTACCCTGGCGCCAGTCGTGGGAAACGGTGAGTTCGATATTCGTTCCTCTTCGTGAACAATTTATGCGGTAATTTATCAACCAACTTTCCAACATTTATTTTGTTTTTTTTTTTTTAACGACGAGTTCACCGATGGTGAAATTTTTCGCGACAGCCAAAAATTAATTTTAATAAGATCGGTATTAATGTCGCGAAAAGATCTTGTACGTTTTTAAATATCACATTTATATTCTTCTCTTTTCGTAAATTTTTTAAAACAATGATCGGAAAGATTAACTGGCAATCGAGTATTTAATAGAAAATATTTTTAATCGATGTTTAGTTTCAAAAATTCTTCTCCGTTTTAAATGTCGATCGTAAAATAAATTTAATTCGGAATCCGATTACGCGTCATGGATTCGCCGCTACCGGTCTAGTCGAAAGTACGAAGTTTCTTTCGTATTTAATCGTGGATCGCGTTATCCCACATTTTGATCCGTGATCGCTAACAAAATGAAACTTTCGATCTATTTTGATTTCGCGTTTCGCTGTTTGTCTTTGGTAAGAGTTTAATCACCGGCTGCCACGCCAGCAGGCACGTCGGTTCTGTCGTCTCTGAAAAGCCCCTCAAACAGCCACTCCGTCCAGCGAAAGTTGCGACGAAAAGTTTCCCGCGATAAAAAGGAAAGTTTGCCCCACAGTTCGCCACATCAGCCGCTTTGGAAGAAGCCGCGACGCTGGCCGAGTTTAAATTTAAGCTCAGCTTATGAGGAAAAATCGCTGCGCGGGACGAAATCGGGCGGACGCTGTATGGTGAATTTTAATCCCCTTAAGTTGCGTCTGGTCTTATCGCGGTACCGAGTGCCGTGTAATTATCGTTAAGAAAGTCCTTTTAAGAATCCCTGGTCGCTCTCTTTTTTTTCCCCCCTCGGTTTCCACGAGCAGGAAAAACTTTTCCTTTTTTGGAATACACACACGTCGGAAAGTTGGAGGGAACCGTTTAGCGCAATAAAACACGGTTACTGTCGGCGTTACTTTTATCCCGTGACACTTGCTTCAGAAAGATTTCTGCCGTCGTTTCTCTGCTCGTTCACTTAACGCCCAGTTTCATTCAATTTTACGACGCGGCGGCCCTTTCCGGGGAAACTGGAAATCACGTTTCCGGGTAAATCTGACGTGTGAAGCGACGGCGGCTTTTCTTTCCCGCGTTTCCCCCCCCACCTATTTTTCCCAGCAATGTCATGGAATATTTTCATTTCCAATTTCCATTCCTATCTCCTCCTCCTTGATACTTTTAATCGATACTTGGATCACGACCGCGCCGCTTTTCTATTTTCTCTCTTCCTTCGTGCTATTTATTATTAAACACTCTTTTCTAACTACTTCTCTCTCGTTCTATATTTCCCGGTATTTCTACATTTCCCAATTCTCTCTCCTGACTTTGGCTGTGCTCCTGGGAAATTTACTTTTCCCCCAGCAATTTCCATTCTTGATGCGAGATGCAGCAGCACATGCAATAATACCCGAAAGAAACTTTCTTTCCATTTTTCTTCGTAAAAGAACACCGCATCCACCAACATTCGATAATGGTTTTTGTTTTTTTATTATCCGAATTTCTATTTCCCAATTTTCCGTAAATTCTTTTTTCCTCGTCCAGAAATTCACTTTCCTTTAATTTTTGGAAATATCGACGCATGAAAAATGGAAAATAATTTTTTCCAGGCCCCTGCGGGACTCGAACCCGGGCCCGCTGGGGTTGGTAGTCGAGTACTCAACGCGTTTCGCTACGAAACCATTACAACTTTTATTTTCGTTTTCGATTATTCCTACTGTAGGAACTACCCAACTTCCATGTGAAATCTAGTCGAAATGCTCGTGGTTATCGTCGTTTTAACGGCCAGTTTCGCGCCGCTGCTTCAAACTTTAAATCCACCTCTAAACCCTCGTTTCTGTCCCATTATGCGAGCGTCTCTCGGTAAAGTAAAAAATTATATTTTACATATTTTTGAGAGTTTGACGACAACGTGTCATTGTGCTATCACCTCCAGGACACGAATGATAATAATTTCTTTATCCACAGAGACTTTTTTCGGTTCGTTTTTCGTGAAGAAACTTCTCTATTGGAAAGAATATTTTTTAAAGTTGAATTGCACACAGATCTTACACAAACTTTTACGACGAGAGAGTATTTTCTATTAATCTCAAGAATATTTTTTAAACGTGAACTTTATATTGTACGCAAGGCACGAATAGGTTCGTCCCATACAGTTTCGTGGAAATTACCCCATGAACAAGGAGAGGCATTTCGCTGACCGTCAAATCGGTAAACAACAATCGAATGGCACGCTTGTTTCGTCCCGACGAGAAAACAACGCATTACTACGTCGAATGGCGCTGTAACCCCGTAATAACGCCCCCGGGTGACGTTTTCATGATAGAACTTCGCCCGGGAACGGATCATCGGGGCCGATATTGGGTTCCTTCGGTTTTCAACCCTGCCCACCTCCGACAGAGTGAGGTGAAAGGAGATTGGCTCTCGGCGCTTTATGAAGTGCTGTATCACCTTCGACCGAATGGATTCGAGAGATTATCCTCCCTCCCTTTCTCACCCCCTCTCCCTCTGTAAGGAACCGTTTCGCTGTTCTTGAGTCCGGATTCGGTTCAGTTTGAAAGTTAAATTGCCGGATTTGCCGCGCTTTTTCATCCCTCCTTTTCCGAAAGTGTTGAGAAACGACAATGATCAAAGCAGGATTATTTTTTTTCTTTTTTTTTTATTTCTTTAAGCTTTTATACATTGTACCGCTTTATACAGAGTGTCCCTTTTCGATCGATCCACGCTACCAGTGACCTGGCAGAGAAGTTTATCACGAGCGAAGATTTAAAAAACGATTTAAACACCTTCCTTTTTTCTTCGATGGCATTGCAACGAGATAAACAATTTTTAATGCAATTTTTTACCAAGTATACACTCTCGTCTTTATACACGAATCCCTTGATCTACTTTCGAGTTAGTATCGAGGTTTTGTAATCCCCTTTTTATTGTTCGCGTTACTTCGTAGAAGTCGCCATCAACTTCTTCGGCAACTTCTTCTAATACATCAAACTTGAAACTAATCGAGCGAAGAGCGAATCTTTAAGCTCCTTTTTTTTTATTATTTTGCATGCCTGTGCTTCCCCACTTCCAGATTCCCTGACCCACTTTTCGACCGACTCTGTCATTCTTCATCGCTTTTTCCTTTCTCGTTCCGCTCCACCGGAGTCTAATCACCGACAACTTTCGCAACAGTTCTTTGCGACGCGTCGGGCTTCGAACTATCCGAAAAATGAAGAAATTTGAACGATTCCTCGACATTCGAGTCATTTATCCGTGTTGTCGAGGAAGCAATAAAAGATAATTAAATGCCCTTTCTTTTGGACGAGTGACACTGAACATCGATAATCGTCTCGAACTGTGTCTCACAAGACATAAAATAACACCGTTAATCTACATTCGTGAAATCTTCTTTAGATTTTTATTTATACAATTTACACTTTCTATCCGACACTTTTGCCCTCACTAAATTAACTAACAGTTACTTCGGAGATATACCCAATCAAAAACCTATACGTACCTTGTGTCGAACAAAGCTACTCGAAATGCGTGAAAAAAATTGTATAAAGGGTGTACGATTAATTCGAAGTATAGAAACGTATAATAACAAAACCTCTAAAATCTAATAATATAACCTCTAAAATCTAATAACATAACCTCTAAAATCTAATAATACAACCTCTAAAATGTAATATAACCTCTAAAATCTAATAATTTGTGTACTTCGAACGACTCCAGATTTATGTTGCTGCAATGTCTCTACGAGGACTCTAAACGTGCAATTTTCATTCTACAGGGTGTCGCGTTGGTTCACGAGTCTACGACGAAGGTGAGATGGTCAGGGACATCGAGTGGAAGGCAGCGTGCGACAATTGTTTCTGCGCGATGGGGGCGGTGCGTTGCGTGCCCCTCGCCTGCGCGCCCCCCCTCCAAGGCTGCAGCCCAATCGTGCGCGATGGACACTGTTGCCCCTCCACCTACAACTGCAGTGAGTCGCTATAACTTTGCATCAGGGTTGTCGCGATTTCGCCCCGCCCGACAGGCCCACCCCGGATTGTGTTTCCAGTTTTTCTCGGCTGTTACTGTTTTCCCCCACCACTCTCCCATTTTTAAGGATAGAGAAAAATTAAAAAAAAAAACAGCAATGTCGAAAATTGACACTCGATCATTGTCTACAATGTGTGTTTTATTAATTAATATTATGTACGCCTTTTTCTTTCGCGATTAGAATCAAAAGTATAACACACGAGATTAAAATTCGTTTGGTAAATTTTTGCTACCGTTTACTTTATTCAATTTCATTCTCTACTCGGTAATAAATATCCAATTTGATATAAATTATGTAAATATATTTAGGGCCACTTCCACAGATTTATTCGTTCGAAATAAATAATCGGACGAAATAATATTTCGCGCGAGTGGTGTTTTTTCTATTCGTCGTCGGTGGTCTCGAGAAATGAAATAAAATTCGATCCGGAGATCCTTGTTCCGTGAAAGTGAAAGTTTCTCGAAATTTCAACGATCGAATCGATTTGGGAAATTGCGGGGAAAATAATTGTACGCGATTATTTCCGTCGGGTCTTTTCTCGTAGAATCTTCAACGGGGTTTGGAAAAGAGGCTGGCTCTTAATTGTCTTAAATTCTTTATACCGCGCGTGGGAAAATGGGGGATTTTAATTTCAGAAAAATTGCATAGGAATTGGAAGCCACCGGGGAAAGTCATGAAATTTGAACGGTTCGTTGAGTGCTCGTGTTCCGTGGAAGTACAATGTTGATAAAAAAAAAAAAAAAAAAAAAAAAAAAACAGCCGCGCTGTTGACAGGCGTCGGAAGTACTCCATTTTCGTTGATTCGTTCGAGGGGGCGTTTATTCGATCCGGTTGCAGCCCGAGATTGGATACACCGAGCGTGGAAAAGTGCGCGACTAACGAATGAAAATTATTCAGCGAGCCGTGATGTTTGCCATAAAAACGTATATCGCGTTTAGAGGGAAGAAGCGTTTGATGGTTTCACAGGATGGAAACTGTCACCCCGATCGTAGCCGTTGTATTTCACCGTGATTCCCTGGATAAAAGTAAATCGAAAACATCGAATAAAATTTCTCCCTACGAGGCTTCGTTTACCGGGAAATTAATTTCGAATATTTTCGGGGCACGCCTCACCACCGCTACGACACTTTCCACGTACGTGGACGCTCGTGAACGATAACCACGATGGTTTAGAATAATTTACAATCGATCACGAACTTTAGAATCGTCGAAAACGGACGATACTTAGATCTTGAGTAGTTAATACGAATCTTAAGTAGAAACATCGAGTACGTGGTCAGACGCAGCGGCGTCCGATGGTTCACGCGCCCCAAAAATGTTCAGAATCGATTCACTCGAAAACGGGGACTCGTGGAAAAAAAGTCCATAGCAGATTTTCGATTCGTTTTTACACGTGGAATCGTCTGGACGTTCAACCGTATCGCTCACCCGTCGCCTATCTCCCGCACGCGAAATGTTTCTAAAAACAGGAGGAAACTTTTTCGAGACCCTAACGAAGACAGATCTCCTGGCGCGTGACACGGGAACCAGCGCTCGTTCCAATTTTCCTCGTGGTTCCGGTTGGCGAACACCGAGACCAAAGACGGAAACACAAGCCGGGCCGGGCGCAGCGCAAAAACCCTGTGCTCTTTCACAACCCTGATTACCACCTAGGTGTTCTAGCCCGAATGCCATAAGAAACTGACAGATTAAACGTTCAAGGCGGTAGCATCGAGGTTAAGGCCACCCAGAACTACGCCTCGTACGCGTTCATCAGCAAGGACTACGCCAAGTTCCGCAAGGAGACCAATTTCTTTGTATGTTTTCGCCTTTCACTCTTCGAATTCCTTCCCGCTTCTTCTGCTACGTCCAACTTGTCGCTTCGACGAATCAATCTTCCCCGGCTGTCCTGTGCTTTCAGCTACCGCGCCGTGCATGACTTCTTTCCACTTCTACGCGATTGGCTGGGAATTCCTGCGAACGCTTTGTCTCGACTTTCGGTCCGCTCGATCGTATCTTTCCTTCCCGCTACGGTGAACGCGATTCGATCGTTTTTAAACCGTCCAGGGGACAGTCTTGGCTTCTACGCGTTGAACATTTTATGTTTTTCTTTTTATAATTATTTACCCCTCCATTATGGACCAATTGAATCGGAATGGAAATTAACTTATACACTTTGTACAGAGTTTAACGGGGTATAGATTTTTATTGAAAATAATATTTCATTGTGTTTTCTTAATTTGAAAATAAAACGAGGCTATTTCAATGGTATGTTTGATTTCCGGGTAAATGGACGATTATTACCAATGGAATAATTTTACGAATGGAAAATTACGATTTTTATGCGATTCGAGCGTCTTTAATACATTAAGGGGACAGTCTTGGCTTCTACGCGTTGAAAATTTTATGTTTTTCTTTTTATAATTATTCCTCCTCCATTATGGACCAATTGAATCGGAATGAAAATGAACGTGTACACTTTGTACAGAGTTTAACGGGGTGTAGATTGTTATGTAAAATAATATTTAACCGGGTATAGATTGTTATGTAAAATAATATTTAACAGGGTATAGATTTTTATTGAAAATACTATTTCATTGTGTTTTCTTAATTTGAGAATAAAACGAGGCTATTTCAATGGTATGTTTGATTTCCGGGTAAATGGACGATTATTACGAATGGAATAATTTTACGAATTGGAAAATTACGATTATTATGCGATTCGAGCGTCTTTAATCCATTAAGGGGACAGTTCTGGTTACTATGCGTTGAAAATTTAATGTTTTTCTTTTTATGATTATTTCCCCCTCCACTACGGACCAATTGGATCGGAATGAAAATGAACGAATACACTTTGTACAGACTAGTTTAACGGTGTAGAGGTTACTATTTAAAATAATATTTCATTATTTTCTTCATTTGAAAATGAAATGAGGCTATTTCAACGTAATTGGATTTCCAGGCAAATGGATAAAAATCAAGATTATTGTGCTAGAATTTCACCAAATAAAGAGAATATTTTTGGACGATGGTGATTCGTTCTATAGACAGATCAGTTCGGTGGATTTTGTTATTTTTTGTTATTTTTTTTTTCGGAGCATATATTTTATTTAAACTCGCTCGGAAAATTAACTAGAAGTATTTTCGCCGAGGCTCGATTTGAGATTTGAGTTCACTCGATCGTGTAACAAAATATCGCAATTAATTCGGCGGCTGTCCGTTGTTTTTTTTTTTTTTTCTAGGCAAAGTAAACAAGTGGGTAGGTTCGCGCGATTTTGGAAAAATGTTTTCGCTAAATCGTTATTCTCTTCGTTCCTGTGCGCGTTATATTCCCTTATTTCGAGTCAAAAGCGGTCGTTCGATTAACCGACGAGTAATGTAAAAATTTAAAAATCTTGTCTCAGACGTTACATCGATCGTGTTTTCATATTTTCCGAGTAGGAAAAGAGCTACGTACTCTGACACCGATAAATTTCTCGTTCCCGACGATATCCGTCCGAAACGATATAAAACCGACTGAAAAATCGCCCGAGGAAAGAGGAGCGTGAAAACGAGAGAGGAAAAAATCGCTTCTATCGTTTTATCCTCGTCCGCGTTTTCCAAAATCGCTGTTTTCGTATTCGGAGGATGTACTATCAAAAGACGACACGGAATTTGAAATTTTAAAGGACGATCCGACACGACGGGGGACGTGGAATTCTTTTTCGATGATCGAACCACGGGTAAAATTTGAAAAATAATATTTATCGACTACGCTCGAAATAAATCGAGTTTGTCGCAGATACTAGAAAAAAAAGTACCGTTCGAAATAATTGTAAATCGTTCGTAGGAATTATTCTCGGAAATCGAATTGTACCAACCTCGGTATTACATTTACAATTTATTTCCAAAACTCGTTATCTCTCGGTGGAATTGCAACGTAATCGTATCAAAAATCGCGAAAAATTGTTCCTCAAGGAACGCGAATTTCTTTCGAATTTTCCCACGTATTCGTGATTAACGGCACAGGCATCCCCCCCCCCGTGTTCGAAATTTCAAATTGGCACCATTGATCGTGCTCGATACACGCTGCGGTGCAGAGAATCGCGAAATGATATCGGCAATGTCAATAAACGGACAAATTTTGTTTATTTATTGCCCTTTGGAGCCGCGTTAGCATATATAAACTTTGCCAGGGAGCCGTTATTCGTTGCCAAATTTCAACGCGATTAAAATATAAACACGTTCCACCTGTCTTCGTCGTTTTCGACCATTAACGAGTGTTTATTACGAAATAAAATAATATCGTACCGCGAACGTAACCGGAGCGTGTATTATGTAAACAGAAAAGAAGAAAAAGAAAAATTATCATCAATTTACGAGAACAAGTTTGTATTTTAACCGCGTTCAAATTTATCGACCCACGAACTACGAACGATATCAATCGGTTGAAAAATATCCGTGCTTTCGAATTGTAAAAATAATGATCGTTTCTCGCGAAGTGCACGCCAAGTGCAGTGTCTCGACTCGTGTCTACGATTCGAACGTTTGAATCGTTGATTCCTTCCGGACGACAGCTTCCAGAATATTGAGCATTTTGAGGGACAAAACCGCTCGAATAAATGGTCCTATAATTGTTTCGAGCGGTTCAACACCGACAGGATCGTAACAGACGCGATTGTCCAATTGGAGGCTGAAGTCTCTGACGAGGAATGCTTCACTTCACGTTCCGGGATTAACTAAGTTAAATGTCTAACCGGTGCCGAGTCCGTTCCCGCTGGGATTGCATTAATTAAATTCCATTTCGGGGTTGTAAATCACGCGGCCGCGAACGAGATTATGCATCGATGACAAAAGTAATCGGATCGAGATTTCGTTCTCGCGGCAAGAATTTATGCCGTTTCTTTCGTTCGGAGAATATTTATACAATATTTCTCTTTTTTCAACGACTCTATACATTCCGAAGACGATTTTGGAAAAATTGGAATTTCTGTAATATTTTTCACCTAGTGTGAAAATTTCTTTCGATGTTACAAATGGGTTAATAATTTCGTTCTCGCTTCTCTGAATGAAAAATTAAAGCGCGTATTAAATTGAAAAGGAGTTATTCACTTCCATCTAATTAACATTGAATTATTTTCTCCCCGATCGGGGTTAACCCTTCGCCGCGAAGAGGCACCGTGGCTCGAACAGTTTTTAAAGAGATGCACTTTCGCGGAAAAACGAAGAAAGCGAACGTAATTTAGCCTTTGCACCGTAGATGAAAGAAACAGCTCGCGCGTGGTGCGTTACATGCCCCGGAGAGGGTACAAGAATCTTGGATTATGTTCTTTTCTCGCCTCGAGTTCCCCGGTGCAGCCGCGATAAGTGCATCCGTGTTAAAAGCGAGTTCTTAAGATCGGGGGGTGCGGGAAACCGATGCAGTGATATTTTATCCGGTGTGTGTAAACATCGAAATCGATCGATGTTGCTAATATCGTCACGGTGATCGTTCGTGCGATAAATTAACAACGATCTAACCGTTCCGTCGGAACGATAAAACCATTTATCGAATCGTCCGCGGCGAGGTTCGTTAATGCATTACCCTCGCGCAGAAAATTGTCAATTAAAATTGAATTCTCAGCGTCGAACGCTGGAATTTGATGCTTCAATTTCGGTAATTGAATTCGCTGTATTACACGACGAGTACACGCGAAACTTTGCGAAACGAGACCCAACGGATAAACGATAGTGTACACAATTAGACCCGAAGCGTTTATTTTAATAAAACGATACGCGTTACAATTCCGATTTTCGGTTCGTTCCGTACGGATGGATCTGGACAGCTCGGATTCCTTTGTTCTCACCAGGTGAAAGTCCCCGAACGTTTCGAAAGTCTTTCACCATCGTTTACTCGACGAGTTTTACAACGATCATCGGTCCAATTATATTCTCGAATATTTCGCAACTCGACGATAATTCGCGATTTTTTATCGTTCGTTCGTGCAACCGTGTCGTGGTTTTTTTTTTAATACCGGTTTCGAAAGAGCGGAAAAATATTTGATAAACACAACCGGTACATTATTTTTGCAAAACAAACTCCGTTAACAATCGGTCCCTTTCAACGAAGCAGAACGATTTTAATCGCACATTGTGCCCACGGGGAGATAAATATTCTTCTGTAAACTCGTTCGTGCGTGAAAAATGGAGGTTGGAAATAATAACAACGATGCGTTGATTTATTTTTTTTTATACGCGATCGAATTTGAAAACGCACAAAGCAACTTTAATCCGATTTCCACGGGGTAAGTTGTCCCGTGTGAATCGGTTTCGTAAGATCTTAATTCTATTTTTTTTTTTCTATATTTTTTGTTCTTCCTTTTTTTTTTCGCTTCGCGAGGGGAAACGATCGATGGACGGATATGGTTTTTATTCTCGTGGAGAGCTAGCCGCTAGCCGCGTTATTTTAACGGCTAGGCCACGTAAAAAATTTTCTGTACAGCCGGCAGCGGAGCAAATAACGAATCCTCCGGTCGAGGGACGAGGTCATCGCGTGGTCGAGGAACGAATCGATTCGAGCACGATGGATCGCGAGGAATCACCGAACCCAACCGATCCCACGTCCTGGCCGTCCACGTTCGAGACCGACATCATGGACAACGAGATCATGGTGGAGACGGTGGACTATGTGAAATCCAGCCCGGAAATCACCACCACGACACCGGCCAACCCGGAAGAGGTGATCCTACGCTCGAAAAATTACGCGACTCGCCCACGACTTTTCCATTTTTTCGAAAAAAAATTAAAAAAAAAAAAAACTATAGTGATTAGGAACACTAATTTTGTAGGAAATTAATAAGTAGAGAATTAATTCGTCAATCCGGAAGAGATGATTCTACGCTCGAAAAATTACGCGACTCGCTCACGACTTTTCCATTTTTTCGAAAAAAAAACTAGAAAAAAAAAAACTATAGTGATTAGGAACACTAATTTTGTAGGAAATTAATAAGTAGAGAATTAATTCGGCAATCCGGAAGAGGTGATCCTACGCTCGAAAAATGTTGCGACTCGCCCACGACTTTTCCATTTTTTCGAAAAAAAATTAAAAAAAAAAAAAACTATAGTGATTAGGAACACTAATTTTGTAGGAAATTAATAATTAGAGAATCAATTCGGCAATCCGGAAGAGGTGATCCTACGCTCGAAAAATGTCGCGACTCGCCCACGACTTAAAAAAAAAAAATTAGTAATCTAGAATATTTCTCCAGAAGGAGAAAATTCGATAAGAGTGCACATTTTTTTAAAGGAAGAAGGTTTAAATGGGATTATTCAAACGAATAAAAATTATTTTCTTCCCTATCTCCGATGAAAAGAGTGCAATTTGTGAATTTTATACATTTTATACAGATACTGGGCGATCGAGTGTTCTTAACACTGAGACTAACAAATGGTGTGAATTTCATTTGTTTCGAACTTCTCTTTAAACTTACTCGGTTGTTAAAACCGAAAATCTTGACTTAACCTCGAATATTCGTGGACAATTATCAAAATAGACAACTAACGTTACAAACAGTAATACGTTCGCTAAGATGGTAATATAATAAGTTCTAGTATTATATATATTCTAAATATAATAATCTATAATAATCTAAATAAGTTCTAGTATTAAATTCGAGTATATCGCGAGCCTAACCCAGACCCGAATCCAGACACAGTGCAGACCTAAATCGCTGACGTTTCGCAGCTGACGACCACCATCGATTCGATGACCCTGGAGTCGACTTTGGCCAGCAAAGAGGACGATTCCGCGAACGATTTGTCGACGACTTTCTCGACGAGCACCGTCGATGGATCGACGATCGTCGCCATCGAGGATCTATCTTCGATCGAGGACACGACCACCGAGCGTACAACACCCCTAACGGAAGTTACGGGAAACGATACCGCGATGGAGGACGAGACGAGGACCAACGTCACCGTAAGGAACAAAAATACCATCGTCTCGAATTCAACGAACGCCGCATTCAAAGAAGATTTCGAGCACGCCAACTCCACGGTAAGGCTTGGGTATAAATCGATGGAATACATGAATTTTTAACACCCGGGAGAAGTTCAACGATTTATTAACGTCGGTTTAATAAAATTAATATCAACGAAACTGTGGCGCACGATGACCGGGAGGGTTGTACTTTATTTTCTCGCGGATACAGTTTTATTATTCATTACGAATCGAGGAGCGCAATAATTTATTAACGTTTAACAAAACGAACACCTCAGGAACCGTGGCGCATCGATGGCTCGAATGTACACACTTTTATTTATTTACAACGTAGCGAGGGGACTGCGGTACACGATGATCCCGAACGTTACCAGATTTTATTTATTTTAACGGATACGAGGCTTCCTAAATCGATTTTTAACGTTAATGTTGATCATAAATGGTTTTTTCTCGTTCCGATCGCAATGGGGAAAATCGCAGAGAATTGTTCTCCGATGAAGAAAAAGAATCATATCTTTCTGTTTACGAAACGGGTCACGAAAGATTGATAAACAATAATGTATCGAAGATTCGAATAATTCGATAGGTTAATGAATAGAATAAACTTTGTAATTCTTTTGTTTCTTTCTATCGGCTTGTTCGGAAAGTTATTGCGTTTTTCTTTGGTGAAAATGAAACACGATCTTTTTTAAAGTGTACGAACATTTTATTATTAAATTGTATATCCTCCATTTTGGAAAACGAAACGATATACCGAACAAGCCGATGTATCTTGAAACGGTACGAGTTAAAAGATGTCGATTCGATACGCGATTTAAAAGATGTCGATTCGATACGCAATTAAAAAGATGTCAATTCCATACGCAATCGGTCGAAGCAGTATTCGCGTAAACGTGGCGAGCAATTTCCAGAATCGATCGATTAGATCCGAAATTAGCTTAATCAACGTCGATCCGTGCGGTCGGGATTTAACAATGGTTACCTGTTGCGATTAGATGGAGCCGGTCGAAACAACGGAGTCCATAACCAAAGGGGCTGTCACCAAAACGTCATCCAGTGTACTAATGCCGGATGACATCCTGGTGATGAACGTGACTGTGAAAACGAACGTCTCGGTGGGTCACATTCAGGGTGTCACGATAAACCCGATTAGGTCAATTCCGCCGGACGTCGAGGCCATACTGAACATCACTCATCGGGAGAAGGGCGAGGACTACGATTACGATTACAGCGAGCCCACGTTGCCACCGTCCCTACCGAATGTCAGGTAAGGTAAATACCGGTGCCGACGAGTCTCGAAAATTCCCGAGGCTCCTTGCAGAACCAATTACGAGATTGTAGGCGACCCTGGACAGGGACGGGGCCAACACCAAAGAGGATTTTCCACCTGTCACCGAGACCCACCTTTCTCTTTTCCTCACGATCCTTGTGTTCGCGCGATTTCAACCGTGACGTCGAAACGCTCGCCAAGTAACAAAAGAAGTCGTCCGCGGGGCTCTTTGATTTTTCTGTTTTAGTTTCCCCTCCGTTTATTGTGTTACTTTTGAAAGACGAAACCCCGAGAAGGACAACGGACAAAGTCCCTTTTTATGGAGAATCTCGTTAAGCCGAGTAACGGAAGCTTCTCTGCCCGCCATTTTTATTACCGTTGGACACTTCCAACGATGAGAAATCGTCGTGGAAGCGGTATCGTTGGAATTTCTAGTTCCGTTCTTTCGTTTCACCCTTCTCGTCTCCTCTATTTTCATCTTATTCTTCTTTACGACCGTGTCGCTCGCCAAGAGGAACCAAGTCTCTCGTGAAACTAAATACGAAATCGCCTCTTCGTTTTTCCGTCGCTTAGACGAGCGATAAGTTCGATTTTTCGTTCTCTCGTTCGCCACGGTCACCGATGGGAGCCACTTTCGCATCACGGGGAATCGATGAAACGGATGACGTTTCCAACGAATAAACGCGACTCTTGCGTATTCATCGATCGTTCGAGACCAGCTTCAGGTTTTCAGGTTTTCAGGTTTTCAGCACGAAGCTGCGTTCTTTCGCAAATCTCTCGAGAGTGTCTAAACGCACGAACTTTCGAACGAGCTTCGAACCGTCGTTCGCTCTTGTGTATGATCGTCGATCACCAATTAGGGTCTTCGTTTAGGCGGCTGATCGATTACAAAGTTGGTTCGTCGGATGTCGATAGTGTTCGGGGTATAGTCAGTTTCGCTATCGATGTTACGGGAGTTTTGAGGTTAGGTCGATAACACCGCGTAGATGTATTCTATTTAGTTTCTCTTTACTTCCTTTATCTTCGTACGTGCCAAAAATATGTCGTTTAAAAAATTGTTTACTGCGGAGGATGGAATTTTTCCACACTTCTCCAAATTAATAACATTGATTGTCCAATTGATGTTATGTATTATACAACCCTGGTACAATAAAGATGTATTATTATAAACGGAATAGAAAAGATCGAGAAGAGTGTTTTTAAACTAGCTCCGACAGTGGATTCGAAGTTAAGACTGTTTATAGTTAAAACGGAAAATATTGACTCCTCAAGGTCACTTCTACGAGCCAACTGGTATATGTAACTTTTTTCTTCGATGTATACACGAATATTTCCTGACAATTTTAGCGGATACTTCCACGTTAGAATACTTAAAAGAATTTAAAGACCAAAACTGTACCTGTGTCGATATTCCTGAAGAGGTTAGGAGACTAGGTTCGTTTTATGCCTCCCAGACGCAACGAACGAAGCAAACGGTCGACGAGGAGACAGAAGACGGAGTGGTGGGGATGGACAAACCGTGGGTAGCGCCTACTCGGTGACCTTGAGCGGCCAATTCATTTTGCTCCGACCTAATAGACTCTGTTTCGAGCGCAAAGACTGTTCTATTCGTTGCAATGGACGAACAAGAGCTCGTGGACACAGAATACCGGAAAATGACGTTGGTGGATGCTCCAGCAATTCCAGAGTTTCGGTTATCGACCTTGACAAAGCCGCCCTTCGGCTTTTGGCTGTTACTTTGTTTCCACGAATAACACTTTGCGCCCCGCAGCGAAGTTCCATCGAGGTGCGGTTAGTGCTCAGACAGGTGATCGTTTTGGAGGATCGCTGGCAGGTGGTTTCAAAGGCCGTTTGAATTTCTAAGCCTCTTCGTCTCTTGGCCAGGGAACGTTGTAATCAATACCGGTTGGTACAAAGAAACAAACAAACTTTGCGACCCTTTGATGTTACGGTCGACAGTACGCGGTCCAGGTGCGCCAATCCTGCTCCTCGAGCGGTGTGTACACTTTTCCACGTGAGCAGGGTAACTTAGAGACGTTTGATGAAAATTACTGGAGATATGAGTCGTTGGGCAAATATTGGTACTACGCTATTAGCAGAACCGTCCCGTCAACATCGGCGAGGGCACTTTAACCGTGTACAAATTAAAATACCACTATTATCCACCGTTACAAGGAACTTGGTAACAGATTAAGGAATCTTTTACGTTTCGACGACCGAAGCATGTACGTGGTTTATTTACACTTGGTATGTACCGTGGAGCATTTAGAATGAATAAATACTTTACTTTCAGAAGTGGTTGGGTTTCCATGCCGTTACTATGTCACCGATTACTTGTTTAAACGGAGTAATATACTTCTTTTTAGTTACCTTCTAATTAGGGGTTTTCGAGACGAGTACGGTTCAAGGTCGATCGATGTTACTCGAGGTCGTTTGATGTTATTCGAGGACGTTCAATGTTACTTAAGGGCGTTCAATGTTACTCAAGGATGTTCTGTGTTACTCGAGGTCGGTCAATGTTACTCGAGATCGGTAAATGTTACTCGAGGTCGGTTAATGTTACTCAAGGACGTTTGATGTTACTCGATATCAGTTAATATTACTCAAGGATGTTCAATGTTACTCAAGGACGTTTGATGTTACTTGAGGTCAGTTAATATTACTCAAGCATGTTCAATGTTACTCAAGGACGTTTGATGTTACTTGAGGTCAGTTAATATTACTCAAGGACGTTTGATGTTACTTGAGGTCGGTTAATATTACACAAGAATGTCCAATGTTACTCAAGGTCGGTCAATGTTACTCGAGGTGGTTGATTAATGTTACTCAAGGACGTTTGATGTTACTTAAGGTCAGTTAATATTACTCAAGGATGTTCAATGTTACTCAAGGACGTTTGATGTTACTCGAGGTCGGTTAATATTACTCAAGGATGTCCAATGTTACTCAAAGACGTTTGATGTCACTCGAGGTCGGTTAATATTACTCAAGGATGTTCAACGTTACTCAAGGTCGGTCAATGTTACTCGAGGTGGTTGATTAATGTTACTCAAGGACGTTTGATGTTACTCGAGGTCGGTCAATATTACACAAGGTCGGTAAATGTTACTCGAGGTCGGTCGATATTACTCGAGGTGGATCAATGTTACTCGAGGTAGCTCACGACCAAGAAAATACCTTCTCGAGCGTGGAGAAAGCTCGGATTCTGTCAAAATAAAATTATCCGGCCAATTTTACGCGCCCCACCCTCTACACGAATGACCACCATGAACCTCGAGTTTCGAGCGATCGGTGGATTCGGTACGCCCCGAGATTACCATACCGAGAAATAAGACGGTGGGTTTTCCACGTTTCTCCACGTAGAATAATTCCGTTCGTGGCGGCGGACGCGCTGGTGAAAGACAAGACGGTTTCGTCGCCTGTCACCGGATATCCTTCCGGATCGGTGGTCGTACCGCCGGAACTGCGGCCGACTGACACTTCTGGATTTTACGATATCGCTACTCAAGAAAACAGATTCAGTCCGCCGGTCGAGACCGAAGGTGGGTCGTATTTTAAGCATACGGATTTTCTCGCCTCGTGTAAATTTTCAGATTTCTCGCGATCCACGTCCGACAACGAGCATTTTTATACTTTCCATACATTTTTTGCCGCGCGCTATCGGTACCTAGGTGTCAACGATCCACCGTGGAACGTATCGATGTCGTCTCGCGCGTTTCTCGTCGATACTTTTTTTTTTTTTTTTATTTATTTTTTATTCCTCCACTCCGCCCCGTTACAGAAAAATCTATTTTACGCAATTGAAAATTTTCCAGCTGCTACAAACCGGGGACGGTATAGAGGCGAAGTTATAAAATTTACAATTTTTTTTTTTTTTTTTTTTCGTCCCCCTATTGCGATCAACGTGACGCTGACGTGCATTTATTTCGCGGGCCTTCGCTTTGCGAGACTGTAAAATTTACCGGTTGTCGCGGGCACACTGGGCTTGACAGTATTTGCCCCTTTTTTTATATCCTTTTTTTTTTTTTTTTACGAACGACTCTCGTTGCTGCACGGATTTGCGTAATTCGTGGATTTTTCTCGTTATTATCGGGAGACATTTCTCGTCGCGGAACGATACAAAATGGAACGACTCGGGAGTTTGTAATAAAGAAAGCAAAAAAAAAAGAAACGAACAAAACGATAAAAGGAGATTGTCCGCGGGACGATTGTAGACCGGTTGTCGATCTTGTCGATTTTTCCGCGTCGGTTTCGATACGTAATTGTATTTTATCCTCGAACGAAGAATTCGCTCGCTCGTCGAGACAGTTGGATCTATAGATTGCTTTTACCGTTTACACCGTTGTTATTCTTGCTTCTTTGTTCTTTCGTTTGTTTACCGTTCCCTCTTCAAACTGATTTGTTTTTCACAAGGTGGCTTCGTGCCGAGAGAACCGCCCTATTTCGACGCCTCGTATCATTCCACCGATTTGAATCTGGAAATTGGAACAGCCGTCACTGTTGTCCCAGCGCCCATCACCAATCCTCACCGTAAAAGCGATGGTAACGGATCTTCCCTTGTTTTTTCGTTCGAATTATTACGAATTTTTACTGCACCAAATTTCCACCATACTTTTCTTCCGATGAAATTACTAGTAAACGGTACACTATAACATTTCTCGACATATTCAACTATATCAATTATTAGTAATTACCATACCTTGCTTTTCCACCAACCACTATAATTTACCACTCTGTTAACGATTGTACTCTATTGTAGACTACTACACTTGGTTATATTGTTCATTGTTGCACAGCTGAACTTTACTATGTCCACAATTATAGTGTCACCTACAATTTACTATATCACTGTAGTTTATCATACCATTTAACCATACTGCTGATCTCTATTTTACACCATTCACTATTTCACTATCCAGCTATTTGTAGTACTAAATCGTTACTCGTATCTCTACACTGCTACACAGACTATTTTCACAATATACTTCCTCTCACTGCTATAATCTCACCAAAAGTGCAATTCTTCCGTAACGTACACTACTATTCGAGATACTATCCACCTTTGACACAATTATTTTCATACTATACTTCCTCTCACTGCTCTAATTTCACCAAAAGTGCAATTCTTCCATAACGTACACTACTATTCGATATACTATCCTCGCCTGACACAATTATTTTCACACTATATTTCCTCTCACTGCTCTAATTTCACCAAAAGTGCAATTCTTCCATAACGTACACAACTATTCGAGATACTATCCAACTTTGACACAATTATTTTCACACTATACTTCCTCTCACTGCTATAATTTCACCAAAAGTGCAATTCTTCCATAACGTACACTACTATTCGATATACTATCCTCGCCTGACACAATTATTTTCACACTATACTTCCTCTCACTGCTATAATTTCACCAAAAGTGCAATTCTTCCATAACGTACACTACTATTCGGTATACTATCCAACTTTGACACAATTATTTTCACACTATACTTCCTCTCACTGCTACAATTTCACCAAAAGTGCAATTCTTCCATAACGTACACAACTATTCGGTATACTATCCAACTTTGACACAATTATTTTCACACTATACTTCCTCTCACTGCTATAATTTCACCAAAAGTGCAATTCTTCCATAACGTACACTACTATTCGATATACTATCCTCGCCTGACACAATTATTTTCACACTATACTTCCTCTCACTGCTATAATTTCACCAAAAGTGCAATTCTTCCATAACGTACACAACTATTCGATATACTATCCACGCCTGACACAATTATTTTCACAGTATACTTCCTCTCACTGCTATAATTTCACCAAAAGTGCAATTCTTCCATAACGTACACTACTATTCGATAATACTATCCACCTCTGACACAATTATTTTCATATTATACTTCCTCTCATTGCCACAATCTCACCAACAGTGCAATTTTTCCATAACGTACACTACTATTCGATATACTATCAACGCCTGACACAATTATTTTGATATTATACTCTCGCTGCTACAATTTCACCAAAAGTTCAATTCTTCCATAACATACACAACTATTCGATATACTATCCACCATTTTATTCGCAATTTTATTTTCGAACCTCGTTCGAAGGAACTCTGTGTTTTTGTTTCACGAAAATTCAGCCAGCAACTGTCTCTTTGAAAATATGGAACACCGTCACGGGGAGATTCTGCCTAGCAGCAATATCTGCGTGATTTGCATGTGTTACTACGGCGAAGTGGTATGCTCGTCGGAGAAGTGCCCGCCCCTGAAGATCGGCTGCCGAAGAATAAACACCGAGGAAGCCTGCTGTGGGAAAATTGTCTGCGGTATGCAAGAAACACGCTAGATTTTACTGAGAATCCCGTGGCAACAAAGCAAAATCCCGTCGCGCTTGGCACACTTCCCCTTCCCCCCATCCCCCTTAACCGTGCTAGAACTTGCAGCTTGTTAGGATGAAACTTTTACTGTTTAAGAGCAACGTTACCCCCGACTATAAATCTCGCGTTGTAGCTGGTGTGACTCCGTCGTAAATTTCAACGGTAGACGCTTTTACGGAAGTTTTGGCCAGTTATACAGGATAAGGGACCTAATGGAGGATGATATAAATATCTTTATAGTTTTCTAAATTACGGTATTACCATTCATTGCCAAGAACTATCGCGGAGAGAATGCGAAAGGAATTGTACGCGAGACACTTCGTTGTTAACGTTGCTTTTAAAGGCTTGGACGATAACATTGATATGGTTATTTTACTTCGTCCTTTCTCGAGCAGAATTAGAGTAATACTGCTTCGACGTTTTCTTCTTTGGCCATTTTACGCGTATATACGAGTATAACAGAAATATTTCTGGAGAGGGTTCGGAGAAGAATCGATAATAATATTCTTATATTTTGCTACGGTACTGGTAATTATCTAAATACGATCGAGACTATTGTGTTTTGTTACGATAGTAATGACTATATTAACAAAATACTATCGAGTACTTTATTTTACTAAAATGTCAAATGTACTATAGTGTGGTTTAATTACGATACTGTTGAATATATTCTACTATATTTTTTATTACTATTACATACTATACTATCAACTACTGTATTTCACTACCCAACTATTTACTACTCGTATGACTCTACCGCTACGACTACTTTTATACCAACGATTCGATTTACTGTCCATGCACCCGCCTAACGAATCGTTTATTCGCAATTTTATTTTTCATTGGATATATGAACAAAATAAAACGATTGTAACGTAACACAATTTTCTATTGACGTTTAACGGAGCAACAAAAAATATCGTTAAAAGTATTTGACGAAATTGGAACCTACTTGTGTCTTGCCTCTGTATTATATTCTGGCCTTGGTAAACGTACCCGAGCGATTTTGATCAGCTTACGTTGCAATTACTAGCGTCGAGTTAACCTCACTTAGTTCCCTGAATCCTTCCAGTGGAGGCAGACGAGTCGCCAACGGTGGTGCTGGATCGCGCAGACGCAACAGCTCCTTCGCTTCATCAACCGATCGTGTCACCTGACCCCTTCCGCGACGTGATCAAGACCGAGCCAGCTCCCGACCTGCCTTCCCTCATAGAGGACATGATTCCATACCTAGTGGAGCACGGTATAACAACACCGAGACCTACCACCACCACCACCGCAAAGTCCCTGCAAACCCAAGGATCCAATCACCCTCAGCACGCGTCCAATTTCGATTACATGGACAAGTTACCCTTGATCCATCCACCGTACGACTACAGACAGGAGGAAGGTCCGGACAGGTTGATCTCCAAGAACAACTACGCCACCAATCAGGACGCTCATCCGAAAGAAGCGATTCCACCGAGTTACAACACAAAGGACATCGATCAAACTCTGGACCACGTTTCAGAGACCGTTCCAGCGATCGGAGTCTTCGATTTCGACAGACTCAATCTACCTGTCCTGGAGCATACGACCGAGAAACCCGACGATCGTTCCCATCCTGTCAACGTCACGGATCCTGGTCCCTCGAAGTCGAACAGCTCCGGGAACGAGGACACCGCGATCGGATCGATGTCCAAGGATCCACCGAGCAACACCGACGACTTTAAGGTGCATTCGACTACCGGAAAAGCTTCCGATGACCTGGAGCCAATCTTTTCCCTGGACAGTGTCCTCGACTTGTTGTTCTCATCGGACAACGATCCCAGCAGCGAGAGTACCAGGTCACCGGGTGTCTCCACCACCAGTGGATCCACGATAGAGACGAAGAACACGACAGAGTCGACTCTGAACACGAGGGAGCCTGTCACGGAGACCGGTTCACCGTCCAAGGTTCTGGACAACGAGATCCCCGTCTCGGTGGCGAGTCTTCTGAAGCTGGCCGGATGCAACATTTACGGCAGGATGTACCGCGTCGGGAGGATCATCACCGAACTCTCTGGGCCCTGTCTAGAGTGCAGGTGCACGGAGATCGGTGTCCAGTGCAAGCAGCTGCAGTGTTGATCGGAGTTGGGGGATGTCGAGGAGGATTGTCTTTCGTTCTCGCTGCTGAGATTCGGTTCGGGCTGGATTAATGCATTCACTGCTGTTCGACGTATTCGCGGGAGCCAATCGATGGACGAGAAATTGGCCGACAGGTTACCTGGCGAGTCTTTCTATCGAGGTATCAATCTCGGCCCTAGTGCCAAGCGAATCGAATTTCCTGACACTGCGATCGAACCGATGGGGTACTGACGTCTCGACTGACTGCTATTGCACTTGAACGTTCACAGTGTTTCTTTTTCCGTTTTCGTATAGCTCCCGCCAACTCTGTTCGTTCGGTTAGGGTGCGCGAGCAGTGAATACGTTAATTCGTCAATGGCGGGTATACCTTTGAAGCTGAATTATCGCTCCACGTTTCACTTAACGATTAGATCGCTGGGAGGACGGCGCCACGGTTGAAAAGAAATTTAAACGCTCACAGACTCGCAGCGGCGCGTACCGAAACACCAATCGTACGCCGATATTCGTTTCTCGAATTTCGATTGGTTGGTAGCTAGATTACGATACGAAGGTGTCCGTTTCTCATGATCTTGAACATTATTGCGACGTCGTTGAACTTGTCCTTCCTCGTCTGATAAAATTGCGATACGATAGAAGCACGTTGTTTAAAGAAACCAAGTTGAAACGATGTTCAAGAAATACGAATAAAGGTATTTTTATCCCCGTGTGCGAAAATTGGAGCAATTTTCCCTGTGAACACCTCTACCTGGAACAACGTTTGAGGCACCTTTCAATAAAAATATCGTACAGGGTGTTAGAGACAGGTTCCTTCTCAGGATCGATTCCTCGTGTAAAAAGAAATCGAAAAGTCCTTTACCGTATCGCAATACGAAACTTCGTTCCGGAGATACAAGCAATTAAAGTTTACCCGTGCGACCTTCCAGGTACGCGCCATTTGTATTCCAGGCAGTCAGCGCCGCGCGCCTGCGCGCACGTGCGCTCACACACACACACGCGCGCGCACGCACGCACACGCGCGCGAGAGACACGTGACCGTGGGTTCGCACGCGCAAAAACTTCAACTGTCCATATCTCGGTAACGAAGCTTTCGATTGCAAAATGGAAAAGGACTTTTCGATTTGTATTCGCGCGGAGAATCGATCCGGAATGTCGGTTCGACATTTTCGTAAACGTTTCGCAAATTCTCGGAGAAAAACTGCAAGGTGAAAATATCGAATGCCATAGTACGTTTGCTATTTAAACCGATTAAAATACACGAACAGTTCGAGAATCGTGTAACACGGGGATGTAGAACCACTACTCCGGGCCCGGTGAAAACGGTTTTAAATTTTAAATCATTCAATTATCTCTTCGCCACTTGCCTTCTCACCCATGGAAAGAGGTTACCCTCCTCTTATTCCAGCCGCGTCGTTGACCAGCCCATAAACGCCCCCTTGGAAAGGATCCACGTCCCCGGGAGGATCGATCAGGATGTAATTGTGAGGAATAGTCCTTCCGTGCTTCGCAAGGATAAGTGGATAAAGACGGAAGTTAGCGCCTCGGTCTGGCCCCTCCGCTTTAATGGGAATTATCCTCGGCTATATAGGCAGCCGGGTGTCCCATTTTGATTTATCTGTGCAATTTATCTCTGCCGGTTAAATGCAAAAGATACGAGCTCGGGACGGGGGAGAACACCGGAAACCGGGTTATCTTGTTAACTTAGCTTCGTTCTCCGCTCCCCCGTACCGATCTCGGTAGCACATCATCTCCCGATCGAACCGTGCGAGTTATCGACAGGTTTACGACCGAGAACGATATTTCGGACGTTCACGAGACGAAATCGCCAAGTTCTTTCCACTTGGAGCGTATAATCGATGAACTCGCGAGGAATACATTTCACAACTTCTCCGACTTCGTCCTAACGATCGGGCCAATTAAACTTCCAGGATACCAGGCAACTTGTCGCGGGCCTACATTCGTCATTCTCGTGTTTTGATTGTCTACTGTCTCTCGGTTTCCACCGTTCTTTGTCCTTAAGGGGAAACATCGATTTGACACTGTACAACAGTGAGCGATGTACAACAGTCGCAACTATGAATTTTCTTCTTTTTCGTTATTTTTCCAGCAAACTCCAAACCCTTCGATTTCGTTCGGTGAAATTTAATTCTCTCGGAGAGTGTATTTTCTAGAGACATTAACATTTTTTCGTGAAAATTGACAGAAATATTGTTCAGTATACTTTTAAAAGCATGCACGAAACATTTATATTAGATTCTCGAATATCAACGATACTTTCAGCCGGAAAAGTGGTTCTCCCTCTTAATTATTAACACTTCCAGCATCCAAACTGAGAATATTTCCATTCGAAGAACCTCTCTCTTCGCTTTCAATGAAAATAAATCCCAGAGGTGAGGGAGCGGCTCGAAACGTTTGCCCGGCGAGTTACATTATTTATTGAAAATGGCGCTAGTAAAACCGTGGCTCCGTCGTTCGCGAGATCGTCGCCGTAGGTACATTTAATCCTGTAGTTTTCTCTAGTTGCTGTGTAGCGCGTAGAATAATGTAATTACAGATCGATCGCGATCCGTGCGTAATTGCAGATTGCGCGTGAGAAATTATTATTGTCGATGACGTGCACGATTTTTTCTCCGGAGAAAGTAGAAAGAAAAGGAAGCAAAAAAGGAAAAAAAAAGAAGAGAGAAAGAAACGAGAGAAATCGAGAAGAAAAATTATTACCTATTCTCCAATAGCTGTAACACGAGTTGATCATCGTTCTGATATTTATACCGAGTAAGAGCACATTAGGATACCGCACGTTAAGTTTCAGTGTCGTTAATCGACGAAAGCTCTCGATTTCACTTACCAGTCGTCAGCAGCGTTATCGTAGATCGTAAGGGTAGCTAGTAATCGATGTAACCGATCAAGACTATAATCTCGACGCATGGAACGGACAGAGTAAAACGATTCCACGCGTCTTAACCGTTCCCTCTTTATAAGTACTCGAACGAACCGTTTCTTTTTCAACCGTTTAAGAATTAATGATACGCTTGAATCGCATCGGAAGGAATGACGGAAAAGCGCACAGTCGTTTCTGTATCGCGTTGCAAGGCCGTAAATTCGCTCTGAATGCCGCACAGAGGCTTGTACTATACGTTTTATGTTCGTCGTAATAAACGTTTACGGAATTCACGTTGTTCCCTTCAGGTTATCCCACCTCCTCTTCCTTTTCATCCACTTCGAAGTTAAAGAGAGAGAGAGAGAGAGACAAAGGGAGAGTGAGGAGCAGTTCGATCTGGAAAAACGTTTATACAAAAGAAAAAAAAAAAAAACTGAAATTGTCGAAATACGCTTCGGTTCTCTCCTTGTCGATCGACATGGTTTCGGTCGAATAGTTTCGCGGACGTTGCGTGGGATTTAGAATATTCGAAAAATTCGGAAATCTGTTTGGCGGGAGCATCGTTTCGAAATAAAATAATCGAGACACGAGAAAAGGGGAATTACCGGAATGGAAATACTATATATATATAGTATTTTACGAATACGTAGAAATGATACATCGATCTCGAGAGAAGAGCAACTATTTTACGCAAGAACATTCATTGATATTTTTACCAAAGTTTTCAAAACGCGACGAAAAAAAATATATATATATATTTTTATAACTTTGGTAAAAATATCAATGAATGTTCTTGCGTAAAATAGTTGCTCTTCTCTCGAGATCGATGTATAATATCATTTCTACGTATTCGTAACGTTACGTTTGCAACGCGTACTGTACGCGATTGAAAAGATTGCATCTGGACGAGTCACGTTCGTTCGAACGCAATCTGTTGTACCGTACACTGTACATTTTCAAAATACGAAGATCGTTTCTGACGAATGAAAACCGAACAGAAATATTAATATTGATTTTAATTTCTTGCTACGTATTTCCTTATCGCGAAACATTCGTTTCCAATTCATCGAAAAATTGTCGAAATGGAAGTAATTTCAGGTTAGAATCCAATTATCGTTAATTTTGCGGAACGAAGGTTACTTAGAATATCGTGTGTAAAATTGTACGCAGAGATTCGCGAAACGCGTCGACCTTGAATGTTCCACTTGTCGTCGATTAGTGTCACGGTTGAAGCATGATTGTTTCGACGGCTACATCGGTGATTATTCGTGACGCGAGTTTAATGGATGAAATTGAACGAACGAATCGGGTCTGTCAGGCAAAAGACGTCAGGATTACGGGAACCACGGTACGATTTCGACTTTATTGCAGGCAATCGATTGTTCCGATACACAATGGGGAGGTGACGGCTCCTCGTTAATATGCCCGTGACTGGATCACAGTGTATATAATCGTATTTATATTCAATAGTCGGTTCTATTTACAGATCGTATTATCGTTATTATTAACCGTGTCGACGTAGTCAGTAACACTAACATAATCACAGCCAGTTCGCCTCGTGTGTATAATATCGGTAAACAAGTAGGTACAATGATCGACTAAACTGCCGGGGAGAACACATCCATCATTTGTTCAGGTTATCCACAAACTGGCCACGAAACTCGATTAAAAAACTTCACTCCGAAATAGGATTTGTCACCTTTAACGTACCGTTTCATTTTCAATGAATTTCGTTTCTTTTCTTTTTACGCATTGATCGTTTTCAACGAATCGTAGCTTGCTACCAAGGAATTTCGATTTGAATATATTTCGCTATTTATTCATTTAGAGTCGTTTCACCCCGAATGAATTTCATCTACTCAATAGTGTCTTGCATCCACGCGGAGCAAATTTCTTTAGGAAGAATTGAAATGAAATAAATTTTCCATCGAGGCGTTTCGTGCAAAATTAATTATTCTCCTTTCGATGGCGCGTGATTTTTCGTCTAAGTTTCAATTTTGCTAAAGAATTGCAACACTTTGAGGCGTTGTGGATAATTTCTGGCAAATTTCTACAGTCGTGCATCGAAAGTTCGCGTTGCTGTACATCGATCGATACACGACACTGGGAAATCGAAATTGTATTCGTAATTATTAAAGAAATATTTCTTTGTTTTTTATTATTACAGGTAAACGATCGAGTTTCGTGGGAATTTGTGGACATCCTGAACACGATTCGGCTCTACGATCCACTATCGAATAGTTTCTACGTATAATTATAAATGTATTCCTTTTTTTTTTTTGTTCATTTAATTCTTTTTGGCAGCATCGTTAATGCTTCGTCGCGATGGAACTAAGGGGACATTTCCCGAGTGCAGCATTTTTGGAAAATTTTCGCATTTCCAAGTGAATTTTCCGGCTGCCTGGGAAACTTGGATTCCTTCTTATTACTTAGAACGTCTAGTTTGCGAACGAAGAGTTCTATGCACGATTCGCTTCGAAGATTTCTCGGCGTGGAAATATTTCCGACAATTTCCATTTCGACACGATTCGCACGTTTTCGAAAATCGCTTCGATCTTCGTTCCAGATCGCGAGAAACTGACACCGCTTAGAAATTCTGCGTCACCTTTGAAGTCTCGCGAAAGGAATCCAAGCAAAAGTGATCCTCCGACAGCATTTCTCAACCCTTAACAAGCGTTACATTCTACTCGGGAAAAGAGATCCGGTTTCTTTTATTCTTACGTCAATTTTTCCTTCTATGTTTTCCATGGAAAGTGTTGCACGATAATCGATTTTATTTTATTTTTCAAATATTTCAATTTATAAATATTCAAATATTTAAATTTTCAAATTTTCAAATATTGAAATTTTTAAATCTTCAAATTTTCAAATTTTCAAATATTCGAATTTTCAAATTTTTAAATATTTAAATTTTCAAACATTTAAATTTTCAAATTTTTAAATATTCAAAATTTTAAATATTCAAATTTTCAAATATTTTAATTTTTTAATATTCAAATTTTCAAATTTTTAAATTTTCAAATATTTAAATTTTCAAATTTTCAAAAATTTACATTTTCAAATTTTCAAATTTTTAAATTTTCAAATATTTAAATTTTCAAATTTTCAAAAATTTACATTTTCAAATTTTCAAATTTTTAAATTTTTAAATTTTCAAATATTTAAATTTTCAAATTTTTAAATATTTAAAATTTCAAATATTTAAATTTTCAAATTTCCAAAAATTTAAATTTTCAAATTTTCAAATTTTCAAAATTTAAAATTTTCAAATTTTTAAATATTCAAAATTTTAAATTTTCAAATTTTCAAACATTTAAATTTTCAAATTTTTAAATATTCAAAATTTTAAATATTCAAATTTTCAAATATTTTAATTTTTTAATATTCAAATTTTCAAATTTTTAAATTTTCAAATATTTAAATTTTCAAATTTTCAAAAATTTACATTTTCAAATTTTCAAATTTTTAAATTTTCAAATATTTAAATTTTCAAATTTTCAAAAATTTACATTTTCAAATTTTCAAATTTTTAAATTTTCAAATATTTAAATTTTCAAATTTTTAAATATTTAAAATTTCAAATATTTAAATTTTCAAATTTCCAAAAATTTAAATTTTCAAATTTTCAAAATTTAAAATTTTCAAATTTTCAAAATTTAAAATTTTCAAATTTTCAAAATTTAAAATTTTCAAATTTTCAAATTTTCAAAATTTAAAATTTTCAAATTTTTAAATATTCAAAATTTTAAATATTCAAATTTTTAAATATTCAAATTTTCAAATTTTTAAATTTTCAAATTTTCAAATATTGAAATTTTCAAATTTTCAAAAATTTAAATTTTCAAATTTTCAAATATTGAAATTTTCAAATTTTCAAAAATTTAAATTTTCAAATTTTTAAATTTTCAAATTTTTAAATATTCTAAATTTTAAATATTCAAATTTTCAAATATTTAAATTTTCAAGTTTTCAAATTTTCAAATTTTTAAATCATCGAATTTTCGTTAGAATTATCGTGCAAACATTGTTCTGGTGAGACTATTTTTGTCCAAGTTTCGCGGAAGGTGTTCAGGATGAGAATTACTGGCGAGCTGATAGAAAAGATACTTTTAGACTAGAGTTAAGGGTGCGGTTTGGTAAATACAAGAGGGTGCTGGGGAGAATGTCACTGGGTCGCGTCTGTTTTCCCAACTCGTGTGGAAAAAAAAAGAATAAAAAACCGACCGAGGGATGCACGATTAGAGCGTTCGAAAGATACTGAGGTCGCGATCGAAATTGCGATCACGTTCGCGCACCGTTTATGGCAGTCCTGGAAATTTTCTTCCAGCATTCGGCTTCGTGAAATTCCTTCATTAAATTGTTCTTATTCGCACCGAGTCTAATTCTCAATATCGGGGACAATTTATTCCTAGAAAAGAAAAAAAGTGTCACACGTTTCACGAACTCGAATCGTTGACAACTCGGAGTTCGATGACAAATCAGATTGCACTCGAGTAGCTGATAAAAATTAACACAGCTCGCGATAAAATTTCGTCGAATTTCGTAACGATAAATATTTCTTTATCTTTTTTCGAAACGATACGGATCTCTATTTTTTGGAAAAAGTCCTTCGATTTAAACGTTTAAATTTAATTCCGTTTAAACCGATTGATATAATTAACGAACTTACGTTACGATGGATTCCAACGGGAAACGTTCATGACAAATTCGTCGAATTTTGAGTCGAGTTAATTTTCTTTTCCAATTTCGATCCGTTTCAGAGCGTGTGAGAATGATTACACACGACTTGGCGTTTGGAAAAGAATTTCGACGTAAAATACAAAAAATCGAATGTCGACGTAAAAGGGTTGACGCGAACCTGTAACAGAGATCGTAAATTGAACACAGTGTGCATCACGTCTCGAAGTGAGATCGAAATCGCATCAGCCCCTCGACGCGTCGATATCTTCGACAATGGCGGTTCAACATCCGTCTCGACGCAAAAAATGCATCGCAGGGTGCAATCGTTCCGCGAGAGACACGGACAATGAATCGAGAGCCCGACTCGATCTCTCGAGCCACGCAATTTCCTCGGGTTTCGTCGGACTTCCGTAGAGAAAATGGCAGGGTTGCGCCTTACCGAGGGATTCGTCGTCCGCTGGAGCTTAAATACGGAACGAACTTACGCTACTTTTATCGATAGTTAATATCGAAGAATGACTCGAAACACCCTTATCGATTAACATCTCTAAGGCTGCGCGCAGACTGGCGAGCGAAAAAATGGATCACTAGTTGGAGAACGGAACGAAAATTAGAGAGGAAACAACCTAAATAATGTTCTCGGTACAGACTCGAATATACGTTTGGTTATTGATACGACGAGTCATTTTATTCTTAACGATCTATCAGTTTCCCCATTATCCATAACAATTGTTTCTCCGCCAAAGAAGAATTTGTTTCGTTTAACTCTACAATCGATAGACCGATCGACGTTCTTGCAAATTTATAGCGGTTCATTATATACTACGTTTAGTATCTCGGTTCAACTCTGGGTTCAAGTGCGTTGAATTGTTCACCGACGTGTAATTATCGCACCGATTTTGCACTCTAGTTTACGATTAATCGCATACTCTGTTCGACGAACCGTATTCCTAACCTGTATTTTCATTAGAACTAATTTGAACTAAAACTTAACCTAGAATGTACTTTAGCTATTATGAACCGAGCAGAACTCAGACCTAACCTAAAATGTACTCTAGAAGTTACGAACCAAGTTGAACCAAGACTCGACCTAGAATCTACTGTAAAAGTTACGTAATGTACACTTTGCTTTTACCAACCGAGTGTTAAAATAATAAATATGAACGAATTGTAGATATCCAATTTGGAAATACTATCGCTAACAATGAAAATAGTTCTACAGAGATTATCTCCAGTTGCACTTGAACTTAACGCACCAATTATTGTCCTCGTTAGTAGCATAAATTTAATTACCTCGTATAAAATATCTAACGTTCGGAAATTCTTTCGAACGGTTAAAATTTTCTAAGAAATCGAATCTTCCGGCCAACCCAAGACCCAAATCAGAACAGAGAAATCCATTTTGTTCGTCAATCTACACGCAGACGAAAACAACGATCTACCAATACTTTACCAGTCAACGGATTCGTCGCTTACTGCTAGTCGATTGTACACACTCAACCTCGCACCTCAAACTGGACGATCAACGTTCACTGTAGTCACATGCTAGGTGTCCGTATCCCTACCGTTCAAAACGTCACTCGTCATTCTCAAACAATACTAACCCAACGAGCGTCGTCCTCGAAACTTAGCCCGAAAGTTTCTTCAATACCGTGAACCTCCGATCGACAACCCGTGGGTCCGTTTCCTCTTCGATTCCGCTTCTATAATACGATCCACAAAGTCGATCGGACGTTCCATCTTCCAGCTCCGAGCGTCTTAGCGTTAAATACTCGATTACATCGAAGAGTCCTGGTTAGGCGATTTATAGTACAGAGGCGTCCATTTGTTCGGGTGACCCCAGCGATTCGTCAGTGTTTCGCCCACCCAGGAAAAAAGGTCGTCGTGCAACAATCTCCTAATCTTACAATTAGAGGGGACTCCACGCTCGTCGTAAATTTCCAGGGTGTACCTCCCACCGTGGAGAGATGGCCCCATCCTGGGTGATCGAAGACACCGTGGTTTGATTAACAGCGCGAAAGAATTCTTCCCGAGGCGTGGAAGAGATGCTGAAACACGGCTCGAAAGGGATTTTCAATCCTCCCTGTCGATACCGATCGACCCCGATTAAACCGAGTGTACACTTTGGCAGCTGGTTCTCTTTGGCTAAGTTCCGCGGGTACTTCCCGGCGATCTCTCCTTCATCTGTCTTTCCATTAACCGCGTTTTATTCTCTTTTGTTCGCCTCCACCACGGTTACCAGCGACGTCAAGTTTCAGTAGTCGGGAAACGAGTTCATCCGAGGGTCTCCTCGGTTCGAACAGGCCCAGGGATTCGTGGCATTCATAGCGAGGGGGAATGATCCTTTTCGTGAAAGTTGCACCTCGTCGATGGTTCGATCGGCTGATCGTCTGTGCGCCGAGAACACGAGACGATCTAGTCATCTGTGAGCCGAGAACACCAGACAACAGAGTCATCTGTGAGCCAAGAACACGAGACAACAGAGTCATTTTCGCCCCGAGATAATTTCTTCCTCCGTTTGGCTACCGTTGGAGAACCTTCTCGATGGAACAAGATCAGCGTCTTCCATTTAAATCCATAGTACTTCGTTCTAAAACAATCACTCGACGAATCGATCCATTAAGGACTACTCGCCTATCCACAGACCGTTGGCATCCCCGATTCTTTCGTTGAACACATTTTCTACTAACCCCAGTTAGACTCCATCTCGGTAGACTACAACCGATAACAATTCCGAATAGTTTCAATATCGATCACAACGAACAAGTTTCGTATCACTTCACTCGAAACGTCTGTTCGATCAACGAGAGACGAATCTCTAGGTCCTCCGTAGTCACTGGTGACTCTTAGCGGTCGCAGACGTTTCGAATCCTTCGCTATCGTTCAATTCAACCGATTCCAAATTACGTTAGAGTCTCGGGCGACTCCAGGCTCTGGGCAGTCATCGTTTTCAGCTTCTCTCGCCCGACCAGCTGTCACAAAATTCCCATTCCGTGGAGATTCCATGGAGAAATCTACTCGTAAACGCTCTCGGCGGCCTCCCGGATCTTGATGATGAGGAAGGATCGCCTGCAGAGCTTAACGAGCAGTTCGACCCTCTGTCAGGATGGCTTTCTCAGCTGGGGCAGCGCGATCAGATAGATGTTGCCCAACATTGCGCCGACTACCAACAGCATCACGCTGATGGCGGACAGTAAACGCACGAACCTGACGAATCTTCGGCCCCTGGCGTCCTTCTTGCTCTGATTCGGGAACACCGCCAGGCCCAGGAGAGGCCCCGCGAGGGCACCGGCCACGTGCGCGGCCCAGCCGACCCTACCGCAACCGAGCAACGCTGGTATAGGAAGGGACGCCACGTCGGCGCTGGCCAGCAACAATACGGCGGCCAGACGCCAGCTGGCGTAACGGAGCTCTCCGTGACACTGGAACAAACGAGGGGATAACTTCGCGGTTGGTCCGTTTGGCTTTGCGTCAACTGCTACGGGATAAGTACGCGCCAGAAAAATTGGCCGCTAGAGGTCCGAAGCCTGGGTACGTAGTTAGTGGGGAACTAGATCTACTTCTCTTCGATCCCCCGTACTTTTTCAACGGATAAACGAGGAATTAGGTTAATGTCTGGGTATGTAGCCTCTTTTCTTCTCGATCCTCCGTGGTTTTACAATGTGGTAAGGGAGAAATTAAGTCAATGTCTCGGTACACTGTTAGGTGTACCTATAGTTTTGTATACGGTAGACGAGAGAAACGGAAGCATCGGACCAACGAAATGATCGTTCACGGAAGAAGAGTGGGGACGTAGGACAGCTTAGTCGTCGATAGTGAGAAGTGTCGTCAACGGTATCTAAATCTAGGATAACGTGACTTTTCGTCGGGTCTCGTATTTAAACCTTCGAGACGGGTGAACGAAGTGAAAGTATCAGAGGTGGGGGTAGCCAGATGGTACGGTGGGGGTAGCTGTTCAGTGACCTCGAGCGGCCAAAACTTTCTACCGCGACTGCAAATAACACACTCGAGCAAAACTATCCGGATACTAGGATCTATTTACAGAAGATCCTAGTACTCGCTACAACAAGATCTCGCGAAACTGGGTACACCGTATTACCGTTCTATCGTTCTTCGAACATTTCCTTATACACTATTCTTTTATTACGTTTTCAGAATTCCTTAATGCAGTAGCCATTGGAATCGTTCGACTTAAATTTCTCGATGTTTCGGGAGCACCAATTGGCTAAGGAAGTTCCTCGAAAGAATTACGCTACGCGGAGCGGGATTATTTCTTTCCCGTGGACAGCTACGAGCAATATTCGCGGGTCAAGTTCATAGTTATTCCGAGACAAGTTCCTGTTTCTAGAGTCGTCGTTCCCACGGTGCAGTCCCGTCCCCCCGCCAAACTGCGTCGATTCCTCGACAACAAGAAACGATCGATGCTCAACACCACCCTCCAAAAAGCGTAACTTCGATAAAACTGCACCGAGCGTAACTTCGGAATGGAAAACAGGCCAGAAACAATCGCGACGAAAGCCGAACCAGATTCAAGAGCTTCGCGATCTCCGTTAATCCAGCCCCGGAACTTTGCACGTTTTTCAACCCCCTCCGTTTCTCTCAGCTCCCACGATCAGTCCATCGAATACCGAACCGTGGATTTTATTATTCCCCGGTTTAATGAGATTTAACTGGAAGAATGGGACTAGCCAGAGAGAGAGAAAGAGAGAAAGAGAGAGAGAGAGAGAGAGAGAGAGAGAGAGAGAGAGAGAGAGAGAGAGAGAGAAGGAGGAGGGAAAGATTCGAAAAGGAAACTTCGTCGAGCGTGTTTCACCCAGTTTTTCCTGCGCGAATGGTCGCGTGGAAGTTCGAAGCCCGCGCCGATAGATCGACAAACTTTTCCACCCCCTCGGCACCACCCCCGACTTACCAAGTAAAGATGCGCGAGATGGCTGGTAAGCAGCGCGTAAACACCTGCAGAGGCGCCCACCAGGAACAGACTCGGCTGCAGCAGGGATGCTCCCAGGGCTCCGCAGACACCACCCCCCAAGTAGATCGTCGCCACCCCTATTCGACCCTGCTCCACCTGCGAACATTGGAGTTTCTTTTTTTTTTCTTTTGCGATCGATATTTTATCGCGTTCTCTCGTTCGTTGGAACTTTTCGAGAGACTTTCGACGTCTTTGAAAATAAGGCTCTAAAATGGGGCAGATCCTTGGAGTAGAGTTACTTTGTTTTGTAAAAACAATTTACTAATATTAACAGGGAAACAAAGATAGTTCTTTTTTGCGATTGATATTTTATGGCATTCTCTCGTTCGTTGAAACTTTTCAACGTCTTTGAAAATAACGTTCTAAAATGGGGCAGATCCTCGGAGTAGTTACTTTGTTTTGTACAAAAATAATTTACTAATATTAACAGAGAAACAAAGATAGTTCTTTTTTGCGATTGATATTTTATGGCATTCTCTCGTTCGTTGGAACTTTTCAACGTCTTTGAAAATAACGTTCTAAAATAGGGCAGATCTTCGGAGTAAAGTTACTTTGCTTTACAAAAAAAAATTTACTAATATTAACAAGGAAACTAAAGACATTTTTTTGCGATCGATATTTTATCGCGTTCTCTCGCTCGTTGAAACTTTTCGAGAGACTTTCAACATCTTTGAAGATTCCGTTCTAAAACGGAGCAGATCTTCGGAGTAAAGTTACTTCGTTTCATGAAAAAAAAAAACAATTACTAACATTATCACGGAAACCAAAGACGAAGAAACAAAATGAAAGAATACGATAACGCAAACTTACACTATCGGCGAAGAAATTAATAAATTATAAAACTCTGGAATTTGATCAAAGACCGTTACCTCGATAATTGCACGAGAGTTTCGTTCGTTGCACCGTGGAGGGGACGGTTGCTTAGCAACGCGAGTAAAAATTGAAACGAAAGTCCAAGTATAAACAAGGTTTCTTAATAAATCAGCCCCCACGAAAACTCCACGAATCTCGCCGAATGTACCGCCAACCCCGTTTTTAATTCTGATTAATTAACGCGAATTAATTGTACGAAATACGACATTCATGTCCCCGCAAAATTTTCCACCGATTAAAATTCCCTCGATGGTCCCGGTGTCTAATGTCCTCGGTGGTTTCCGCTCGATTCGACCCTTTCAGGGTACGAAATCGATCAAACCGTTCGTTGGCCACCGAAAGATTCGCTTTAGACCCTCGCGAGTGGAAAAAGGGTGGTTCGCGACAGCCCCTGCAATTAGTCTGATTAACTCACCTCGAGCGGAGTGGCCAGCACCAGCTGGATGACCACGTTGAGTGCAAGGTGAAGTGCATTCGAGTGCAGGAGCATGTACGAGGCGAACCTCCATCCCTGGACCCTCTGACGGGGGTCGTAGACCAACCACCTGCGCAAGGTCGCTTCATCCCCCAGGCAGTGGACGGCTATCTATCGTCATCGAGAATCGGTTTCAATGTTCCAGTATCGACAGCGTTTCAATTTCCAAAATATAATTACTAAACGTGTCTCCGTTAACGTGAACGACCTCCGAAAATGTTCCAACAGTTTCGATAAAAGTTACACGTCGATCGTTCGCGTATTCTTTGTAAGTGTATTACTATACCTGTCTGTCTCTTTACAAAAATTCTTTTCTCATCGAATCGAATTCTTCAGTTCCAACGTTCTCCGGATCGATCTTTGAAAATAATTATCCTAACGATTTCTTTGCGAGGGTATTTTTCTCGACTCAATAATAATGTATGTTTTATTGTCCGCGTAACGTTTTGATACTTTTGTTTTTCAGAAAGATTCCTTCGTTCAGGAAGAGAATATTTTTAAACCACTTCCGACAAGGTTGGATGCTTTAAAGGTGAAAATTTTCTGAAAAATTGTAGGAAAATTTCAGTAATTTCCCTCTCGGCAGAGTATTTGATAATTCGTTAGCAAACGTGCGTTATTATTATTGCGTATAACATACTCCGTTATTAATTTTCGTTCGTTTAATGTAGAGCATTAATACGATATTATTAAATTAGAGAGGAAATCACGAAACGCGCTCAATTATTTACAGAAATACCTACAACCCGGGTTACCAGAGAAACGGTAATCTATTCAGTAGCGGATTAAACGCATATTTTTTCGTTAGAATTATTCAGAATTATTCCGCGAACAGAGTAAATTTATACATAGAGATTCCGCATCCGTGTTGCCGCGGTCAAAGGACGCGAAAAATTGCACGGTTATCGACAAACCGTCTAGCGAATTATTAACGAAAATTCCACCAACAGAATGTTGATTAATCGAAACTGTTTTATTGAAACACCGAATGGATCGTTGTTGTTAGTTTGTAAATAAGGCGGAGAGTGGATGTGCGTAGATTGATACGAACAAAAGCGTAAAAAAAAAGAAAAATACACGTAAAAATGATTGTTTCACCTTTCTTTATTAATTTTACTCCACAAAAATTGTACAGAATTTGAATGAAAAAAGTTCCTTGTATTTCTAATACTTTTCCGGTTAATGTCAGGGGATGAAAGCTCGAAGTAGACTTTGGTGCTTGGAACTTGAGTTATCGCGGTTGAAAGAATAAAGAAAAAACAGTTTTCTTACTTTTAGTCGATCTGGAAATCTGCGAAGCAGAGATTGGGAAAATTTTATTCCAACAGGACGAATCTGCGACGATTTATTCGCCACGATTTGACGATTCGATTTTTATTTGTTCGTTGGGAAATAGTTCGGTGCGTAATTCGAATTCTAATATCGTCTAACGGTTGAAAGGTTGTTCATCGTTTGTTCTTTGCGCGAAATTTTTTATTTCGATGAACAATCTCTCGGTCTTCGACGTAGCGAATAATTAAAGCTGCAATGGAAAAAACACCGACGACTTCCACGTCAGTTACAATCGACGAAGAAAACGATAACGTTGGTTAAAATAATTTTTGAACAGCAAAACAGACGTGACCATGATATTCTCGCGCGGCCAGACGGAATGAAATTTTGCGAAATCGAGTTTGACGGAGTCTGATCCGAACTGGTTCGGTTAAAGTTAGTTAAACGCGCGCACGCGCATCAAATTTTGCGGGCTAAACTGAATCGGGCGCCAATCGCGTTGACGATAAAATTCGCCGGAGAAATTCGTTTACCCGGCGACTGGCATCAAATTTCCTAGATAAATCGCGTTAATGGACCGATGAGACCATCTTCGTTTAACCGAAATGGATTCTTAGATGAACTTGGGCAGGAACGATCGGTTCGTGAATCAATCACGTCTACGAATTCTCCAACGAGCGAATATACTTCTTATATTTATTCTTTAATTGATAATTAATCAGGAGATTGTACAAAATTGATAATACAAGTACACTTTATTGTATAATACTATTATAGTATATTTTTATTCGTTGCAAACTCGAATCACATTTTTGTTGGTTGCAAAGTGCAATACAATGAAGTACGAATCCTCGAACGAGCAAATGTAGTTCTTATATTTATTGTTGAATTGATAATTAATCAGGAGACCGTACAAAATTGATAATACAAGTACACTTTATTGTATAATACTATTGTAGTATATTTTTATTCGTTGCAAACTCGAATCACATTTTTGTTAGTTGCAAAGTGCAATACAATGAAGTACGAATCCTCGAACGAGCAAATGTAGTTCTTATATTTATTGTTGAATTGATAATTAATCAGGAGACCGTACAAAATTGATAATACAAGTACACTTTATTGTATAACACTATTGTAGTATATTTTTATTCGTTGCAAACTCGAAGCACATTTTTGTTGGTTGCAAAGTGCAATACAGTGAAGTACGAATCCTCGAACGAGCAAATGTAGTTCTTATATTTATTGTTGAATTGCTAATTAATCAGGAGACCGTACAAAATTGATAATACAAGTACACTTTATCGTACAATACTATTGTAGTATATTTTTATTCGTTGCAAACTCGAATCACATTTTTCTTGGTTGCAAAGTGCAATACAATGAAGTACGAATCCTCGAAGGAGCAAATGTAGTTCTTATATTTATTGTTGAACTGATAATTAATCAGGAGACTGTACAAAATTGACAATACAAGTACACTTTATTGTACAATACTATTATAGTATATTTTTATTCGTTGCAAACTCGAATTACATTTTGTTTGGTTGCAAAGTACGATACAATGAAGTCTCTGTAAATTGTTTTTCAAATATCGCGTTTAGTATTATTCCAAAGTCGAAAGAGTATTTTTTTAACACTGGAACTAAATCGATGGTGAACAATATTTCTATTTATATAACATCACCTATGTACGTATCCTCGAAATTAGAAAGGGAAAGGGTAAATTAATTAATTTATGAATATAATTAATTCTCCGTTCCAATAATTGTCCCCGAATATTACGGACTAAAGCGCCATTAATAATTGAGCAATTTTAAAACGAAGTACAAAATAGTTGAAATTGACCCGCCTGATAGTTCTACCGTTAAAACATTTTAATGAAGTTCTATCGATCGACCGTCCTTCGTGTGTTAACGATACATTGCTTCCTGGGGTTATCATCGTTATCGACTATTATTCTTTACTTTAATATTCTCCTATTAAAAATCTCTTCGAACCGGAACGCTCTGAAAGTTATTAATCGTAAAACTTACTACGTGAATATTTCCACAAACATTGTCTCGAAGTCGAAAAGAAAAAAGAAATTTCTCAAACGCTCTAAAAAAAATTCCATTCGTCGATTAATGTTACCATATTAATCGCGTATTGCTTCCTAGGGGTTATCGATATGAACGTTCTGAAATTTATTAATTGTAAAATTTACCACGTGAATATTTCCACAAATATAGTCTCAAAGTCGAAAAGAAAAAAGAAATTTCTCAAACGCTCTAAAAAAATCCATCAAATTCCATTCGTCGATTAATGTTACCATATTAACCGCGTATTGTTTGCTAAGGTTTATCGATACGAACGCTCTGAAATTTATTATTCGTAAAATTTACCACGTGAATATTTCCACAAATATAGTCTCAAAGTCGAAAAGAAAAAAGAAATTTCTCAAACGCTCTAAAAAAATCCATCAAATTCCATTCGTCGATTAATGTTACTATATTTACCGTGTACTGCTTCCTAGTGGTTATCGATACGAACGCTCTGATATTTATTAATCATAAAATTTACTACGTGAATATACATTTCCACAAATATAGTCTCGAAGTCGAAATGAAAAAAGAAATTTCTCAAACGCTCTAAAAAAAATTCCATTCGTCGATAATGTTACCGTATTAACCTCGTATTGCTTCCTAGTGATTATCGATACGAACGCTTTGAAATTTATTAATTGCAAAATTTACCACGTGAATATTTCCACAAATATAGTCTCAAAGTCGAAAAGAAAAAAGAAATTTCTCAAATGCTCTAAAAAAAGTCCCTCAAATTCCATTCGTCGATTAATGTTACCGTATTAACCGCGTATTGCTTCCTAGGGGATATTATCGAGTGTTACTCCTTACTTGGATTCCCCTATTAATAATTCCCGAAACTCTCGGTACGCGAGAGCTCTGAAATTTATCAGCGGTGGTGTTTACCCCGTCGTTTCACCGAAAAGTTACAGGACAGAAAGAAACCACAGCAACCGGGTGGCCACAAATCGCGCGAATTCCTGTATCCTTCCGCGCGATCTTTCTCCCGATATCCTCTTTTTACGTTTTTCCCGCGGTGTTCTCGCCCCGAACGCGAGCTCTCTCTGTAAATCATCTGCTTGCCGCGGATACACGGGACTTTTGGGCTGCGGGGCGGGCGTACGCCATCCATTTTTACGTCACGGGTGTTACGACCTTAGCGCGGTCTAGGTTTCGGTTTGCGCTTAATGCACTGTTATATCCGCCGTCTTGGAAAACGACGGAACACTCGAAAATTCGGCCCACGGCTGGCAATAACGAATTTTTCCATACCGTGACGTACAATCCCTCCTCCCTCCTCCAACGTTTTTGTTTCGTCCCGTTCCAACCGATGGCGAAGGCGCCGGAGCCTCCTCGGCTTCGATTTTTTCCGATTTATTCCCACGATCGATCATTCGTGATTTACCGCTAGTTTCGCCCCGCGAGTGTGCTATTCTACGCGCGTCACGCGCGAAATTAATCTTCCATTTGAATATTGATTCCATGCGCGAGCCGCTCGCCGAGCCGTTTCACTTTTAAATAAAGCGTAAACTACTCGGTGAACAACGCCGAGTGGCAAATTTCCCGGAGTGATTTTCAAAATTTGTGTTTAGTGGTGGTGACGTCAGAGGTTACGAAGTCATCGTATCGGGTATCGGCAGTTCTTTTCAGAAATTTGTTCGAATTGATCTCAAACTGTTTGCTCTAGCGAGACACGGAAAGTAATTTCGCGGGATTATTTAACAGTAACGCGTACGCGTATGCTTTCAATATTGTGATTATATTCTCTGTTCTGTATTCAATATAGCGAGTATATTCTGTTCTGTATTTAATATAGTGGCTCTATTCTCTGTTCTATATTCATTACAGAAACTATATTCGATACTCTATATTCAATATAGCGACTATATTCGATACTCTATATTCAATATAGCAAGTATATTCGATACTCTATATTCAATATAGCAACTGTAATCGATACTCTATATTCAATATAGCAACTATATTCGATACTCTATATTCAATATAGCAAGTATATTCGATACTCTATATTCAATATAGCAACTATATTCTATACTCTATATTCAATATAGCAACTATATTCTATACTCTATATTCAATATAGCAACTATATTCTATACTTTATATTCAATATAGTGGTTCTATTCACTGTTCTAATGTACTTTTGAATACGAAAGTCTAATAGGATTCTCGAACAGTCTAATAGGAAGATCAATTGGAAAATGTATTCCAAGTATAGAAATCTATAGATCGACCACTTGGAAAAGATTCCTGTGATGGGAGGAGCATCGTTCAGACCTCTTCTCCCACCAAGCATCGCCACATACTCTAGTTCCTCTAGAACTATAAAAAAGTATTTTACGAATTGAAAATTTCGTAAAACACACAAAATTGAATTTTCGATGCTCGTTTAAAGCTGTCCACCCTATACATTTTTCGTAATGTTCTATTCATTGTAGTAACTATATTCTTTATTCAATATAGCGACTATATTCTATGGTCTATGTTCAATACAGTGATTCCGTTCCGTTGTATATTCTCTTCTATATTCAATACAGCATCTCTATTCTCTGTTCTATATTCAATACAGCGACTCTATACTACGTTCAATATGCAATATATATAGCGACCATACTCTCTGCCCTATATTCGACACCGTGTCTATACATTCCAACTACAGCTGCAATCCTCGACAAATACTTTTCACGAATCGTTCTCCACTTGCTCTTCTTTTTTCTATTAACCATTCTCCTCGATCATCTTGTACGTGTTTAATTCAACGGTCGTGGTTCCCGATTGGATATCCGATATCTATAATTCACTTCGACCGGCCGGGTTATTGCAGTCGCGCGTTATCGTTACGGGATTCAATCAACGTGGCCGATTCGAAAAGTGACAACCACGAAATGTAAAGACGAACGACACCTCGCGATCGTTATTAAAGCGGTGGACAGGATCGAGGTTCCACGAGTCCGCCGCGTGGCATCGTCCCGGCGTATCTCGACGTTTCATTAGCCCGGGGAACGTTCATTGTCGTTTTACTATCCCCGTTACATTTTCCCGCAATTTTAAGTTCAGCCGTTCTAGATTGGACGCATTCTTCGGTGGCGCGGCCCCGGCCATAACGACCCCCAACTTCGAAGCAATTATTATCTCCGGAAGAGCTGACCCCGGGGGTCGTGTCGCGATCTTTTGCGATCTTGAAACCCAGGTGGCTTCCCTTCCGCGATTTCGAGATCGTTCTCCGACCGTGGAGGAGGAAATCCGGCCATCGAAATGCGACAGCGAAAGTAAAACGAGACGTCTCGGGGCTGAACTGAATCGCGCTGAGAAAACCTTTTAATAATCGATACCTACGTATAGTTGTCTCCTGTGTGTTACTTTGTCTCGATTTTTGTTATTTGCACTTCGGAAAGGTCGACGATCGATATCCAATTACATTGAAATTTAAGAATCTACTTAGAATTGCGCGCAACGAATCTTACGCTGTGTTCTCGGTATTATCGCGTGCGTTTGAAAATATTTTATCTTATGTTATTGTTCTATTATCGTGTAGTGTTAGAGTAACGAGTTTACATTCGTAGAAAAATTGGTAAACTAATATTTAGAAGTCATCTTCCAGTATGATTCGTAGAGAAGAATTTTTATCGACCCAAAATTCACTTACCTCGAATCGTATAGCGATTAATGTTAGACAGATGATTTTACACTCGTGGAAAAATAATGGAGCAACATTTAAAAGTCATCTTCCGGTACGATTCGTAGAAAAGAATTTTTATCGACCCGAAATTCACTTACCTCGAATCGTATAGCGACTGATGTTAGACCGATGATTTTACACTCGTGGAGAAACGAATGGAGCAACATTTAAAAGTCACCTTTCGGTACGATTCGTAGAAAAGAATTTTTACCGATCGAAAATTCCGAGGTTCGTGTATCACCATCGCGTGAACCATGGTTCGCGAATGTTACGTTCCATTTATTTCCAAGTACCTCGAATTATTCCAGTCACGTAGAAGGCGATCAAAGCGTTCACTTAACCTCGAATTATATAGCGACGATTAATACGAACGATAAATTAGCAATTAATTAATTTCGGGGACCAATCTGGAACCGTCGAGGCAAGTTGTAGCTAAAAACCGTTCCCAACGATACTAATGCGGCAATCAGTGCCGATTCTCGGTGGTCCGCTCGGCGAAAACTTTCTCGTGATTTATTAGCGAATTCTCTAACGAGCCATATTTACGGTGGCGCTTTTACTTCTGATTTATCGCGTTCGTTATCCTATCTCCAGCGATATTACGGAAGAACTCGACCGATTATTACGACGCAGCCGGGAAAGTCGACCTTTCGGTGAGAGGCCACGTAACCGGATACCACCGTTTCCGCTATCTCAGCGTTTCATTAAACCCCCACCCCCTTCTGGAGGCATTATCATTCGTTTCATCGCGCGAAACTGGACGGGAGTACAGACGGCGATTAGCTTCCCTCTTTCAACGATCGTTGAACGAAAATGGGAAATACGTACCTTCGCCCCGACGGGGGAACGAATCGCCATTGAAATAACCCCCATCGAGTCGATACGTTCGTCAGAATTCGAGAAATCGTCGAACATAGGACGATTGGTTTTTTCTTTTATGCTTCGGGTCAGTGTTTACCCTTGTATCGAGTTTAGCGACTGAGGACGATTGTTGTTTCTCCGAGACGTCTTGCGAATTGGTATTCGAGAAATGTGGAGGAAAATTTTTCTAAGAGAAATTTTTAATAAGACATCTTGCGAATTGGTATTCGAGGAGTGTGGAGGAAAATTTTGAAGAAAATTCTTACGAGTAGCGGACGATTGCACGGTGATCCTCGATAAACGACCGCGTTCTACCTCTATAAAGGGTATCGTCTTCCTATTACCTTTTATCTTTCTTGTTTCGAACGATCGTGTAAATGTAAAAGTGTTTTGAGAAACTTCAAAGCGATTAGATTAGCTATTGGTACGAATTGAATTTTTTTTTTACGTTACAAGAATAGTGTCGATCGATCGAAGAGATTCTTACGACGAAAATTAGACGAAATTACGGTACTTGAACTTATGGTTCGAGAAACAGAGAAACTTTCGTAATTTATCGAACTCGATCGTTTGTTACGTTTCTTCTAACTGATAATTCACGCGTACTGTATTTCTATGAATAAATTAATTTACTTTCACGGACAATTCTACAAACAGCAATTCGTAATTGGCCGTGGATTTATGTTACCGCGAGGGGACTATTTCTCCGTTTCCTTTCCCGCCTGCTCTCTTTTTGCTATGAAACGATGTTCCTTCCAATTATTATTGAAGAGGACCCAAACGAAACGAGGTCGAAACGTTTAAAATATTCTGCCAGGTTATATCGTTCTTTAATTTGGATTTACATCCTACAAGTGCTCGCTGGCTCTCGATCTTTTAAACGGAAACGTAGTATGTGTATATTTAAATGTTTGTATTCCGAGGTTAGGTTCGGTAACAGATGTGCGGTTGCATCTCAATTTTTCCATTCGCGTACATATGTGTACGATATCTTATAAAATATCACTCCTTAGGTTAACTAACCGAGGTATCCGATATTAGGGTGTTCGATAGGGTAACTATCCAGACATTTGTAAAATATCTAATAACGTTGATTAATGTTATTTAAGCAACAAACATAGTAACTGAACCGTCACATTGTCGCCTAAATTCTAAGAAACCTATAAAGATTAATCTAGAGCGTTCGACCTACAAAATCACTCCATGAAGATTATCGCACAATTGTCACGAAGTTGTATTGTGCGTATACGACATCAAAAAACATATTACGACATATAAACATATTACGTATCTACTCAATCATCTATCGTAGAGTATCCGAAGTGTCTATTGCTAGATTTAATAAATATCCTAAAACATTTGATACAGTAGTGCATACAATATCAAAAACAATGTATCTCTTCCTGTATCTATCGTACAATATCTCCAACCCCAAAGGGTCTATTGTCAAATTATAAAACACACTATCGGTAGTGTAAACTATATAAAAAAACAATGTACCTCCTTCTCCATTTATCGTACAATATCTCCACTTCCAAAGCGTTCATTTCTAAATTATAAAACACACTATCGGTAGTGCAAACTATACAAAAAACAATATACCTCCTCCTCCATCAATCGTACAATATCTCCACTCCCAAAGCGTTCATTTCTAAATTATAAAACACACTATCGGTAGTGCAAACTATATAAAAAGCAATGTACCTCCTCCTTCATCTATCGTACAATATTTCCACGTCCAAAGCGTCCATTGCCAAATTATAAGTATTTTAAAGCATTGATACAGCAGTATATACCATATCAAAAACAATGTATCTCCTTCTTCATCTATCGTACAATATCTCCACTCCCAAAGCGTTCATTTCTAAATTATAAAACACACTATCGGTAGTGCAAACTATACAAAAAACAATATACCTCCTCCTCCATCTATCGTACAATATCTCCACTCCCAAAGCGTTCATTTCTAAATTATAAAACACACTATCGGTAGTGCAAACCACACAAAAAACAATATACCTCCTCCTCCATCAATCGTACAATATCTCCACTCCCAAAGCATCCATTGCCAAATTTTTCCATCGTGTTTCAAAGTTTCTTGAATCCCCGGTATCAGGAATCCCCCGCTTCGAATCGCACTTCGATCACCTAGCGAACACGCGAGAGCAATCTTCGTCGTTTTATCGCGCGAATCTCGACCGATTATTGTAACCCATGAACTAACGGAATTCGATTTCGAGTCAACGACGACCTCACCTCTCCTCACCCTCACCCCTATTCGCTCCACGCTTCGCGCCATCCTCTTCGCGATCTCGGGGGTTTCATTAACTCCCCGCTGGCGTTAACTTCTGTTTTATTGCGCGAAACTGCGTGAAAGAAGGGCGCGTTTAACTTCGCGGCTTCAACTTGACGCGTTTCGTCGTTCGTCCACGTGACGAGCTATTCGTTACCACATCGAACGAGCTCTTCTACGTGGAATTATTATCGAACATGGTCGACGGTGGTGGATCCACGCGGGAAAGTCTCATCTCGTTTTCCTTCTCGTTTCTTCTCGCGTGGTGCTTCTTTTTTTCTTCTTCTTTCATCCTCTTTATTTATTTTTTTGTTTTTGTTTCTCTTTTACTTTTTCCTCTCCTTCTTCGTCTTCCTCGCCCGAGATCTTCTCGAGCACGAGTTTCTCGAAATACCGGCGCGCGATGTTCGTTCGTGAACTCGTGCGTATAATTGAGAGAGATTCCCATCGGCCTCACTGTCCCCGTCCCCGCCCCCACCGCTGCCTCCGCGACGCATTAGCTCGGCTAATGGGAAATCTTTCGAGCTCGGCCTCGTGCTCGAACCCATACTCCTCCGTGTCTTCGGGTAATACGTACGCGGTTTCCGGTTTCTTGCGAATCTCCTTCCGCGAGGACGCACCCGGCTCCGCGTTCGCATTCGCGATACAAACGAATCACGAAACGACTTACCCGCTTTCAAGGAGCATCTGCGTACACGTTGTGGAGAAGTTACGCGAAGAATTACGAGAATTTTAAATTTCAATCGCGGATACTTCGGTGTTGTTTTCTCGAGGTATTGGGAGAAAATTTTCCGCGAGAGTAATTCGATCGTTGGTTGAAAATCGCGGGAGTAGGGTTTCTTTGTATTGTTTTTAAACAACTAGGATGAATGTTTCCCGTTACTATCGATTCCGTATTTTACGTATCGTGCGAATATGCGAGAGAGAGTGGTTGAAAGTGCAACGACGCGGAAGTAGAATCTTTCCGGTACCGTTTCGAACGAATCGCTTAGTCGGCTCAACGAGTGTCCTTATTGTGCAAATATTGATTCGGGAATATTGTACAAACACGCGAATAAAACAGGTGCCGATTCACTTTGTCGCAAACAAGAGTGACCGCACCGCGGGAGTCGATTTCGTGACGTTTCGAACGAACCACTTAACCAGTTTAACGAATGTTTAAATATTGGTCCGGGAATATTATACAAATAGGTAGAAACACCAGGTGTCGATTTACTTCGTTGCGACTACGGTGGCTCAACGTACAAGTAGAATCTTTCCGATAGAATTTCGAACGAACCGTTTGGCCTATTTAAAGATTACTCCGTTTAAATATTGATCCGAGAACATTGTACAAGTAAACGAAAAGAGAAACAAAAATCAATTTACTGGCAATTGAAACAGTGACTCGTCCATTGTCCGTATCATTCACCTCAAAATTATAAGTATTTTAAAACATTTGATACAGCAGTATATACCATATCAAAAACGATAGATGGAGGAGGAGGTATATTGTCTTTTTATATAGTTTACACTACCGATAGTGTGTTTTATAATTTAGCAATGAACGCTTTGGGAGTGGAGATATTGTACGATAGATGGAGAAGGAGATACATTGTTCCTGATATGGTATATACTGCTGCATCAAATGTTTTAAAATACTTATAATTTGAGGTGAATGATACGGACAATTGGACGAGTCACTGTTTCAATTGCGAATAAATTGATTTTTGTTCAAATTCGTCTCCACGATCGAGCTCAATTCGTAAACTAACTATTCCATGTCTGTTCGACAAATTGTCGAACTGTCCAAAGGCAGTGACGGTTAGCTCGAAGCTCTCGTTCGTTCCTGGTGATTCTTAACGATTGACAACCGAATTCTGATGTTTAACCAACGACGAATCCGTTCCAAATTATTAATAATGATCACGATTACGAAATAATGGTACCAAATAGGTGAACCATCTTTCGTAACGACGCAAACAGTTCTCGATACTCACCTCGATGATGCTGATACAGATCATAAGGTAGGGCGGTCTCATCCGGAAGTTGGGCTTCCTGGGCGGCAGTGGATGCCTGGGCGTTGGTCTGGGCGTGACCTCGTCATCCTTTGTCTTCTTGTAGGAGGACTTGACGATGATCGGCGATTCCGGGGAGTAAGGGGACCCGGGTCCGGAGTACGTAGTGTCGGTGCAGTCCGACGAGATGGTCGAGAGTGTCGGAGAGTTCTCCAGGAGCGCTGCCTCGACGTCCATCTTGGCCTACCTGGGAAAAAACAACGGGCCTCGTTAGCCTCCGGGGTTTCGAGTGGCCCTCCTGCGCATAATCCTCGCGTTAACCGTTACCGTTCGAGAGTCTACGATTATGAAATAATTCGTCCGGGTCGAGCGCACTCGAGCCGCTTGGGAAATTCAACTGCGAGGGAACTTCAAGGCGATTTACTTATCGCGATAATGGAACAACGCACTCGGTATCCCAACCCCGTGACGTTCTAGACGGAATATTTATGTTTCGGGTTCGAAGGGACTCGACCGTTCTTATCGAAGTGATATTTTCAACACGGTAACCGTTTTTCGTACGATATTTTTCAATTCGCCGATTCGTGGCGGGAGAGGATCGTCAGAGGTTCGATGACGACGATGAAACGACGGAGAGGTTAAGTTTCGGGGCGAGGGATTTTCGAGATCGGAGCTTCTTCGTTTCGAGCTCGCGAGACGAGGGGTTTCGTCGAGCTTTGCAACGGCGGAGAGTTTTCATTCGAGTTTTTCCAAGTTTAAACGCTTTTGAGTTACAGATTTGTAAAGTCGGAGTTCTTGGACTCGATTTCTACGAAATCGGAGCTCTCGAGCTCGAATTTTCCGAGGTCAGGATCTAGAGCTCGAATTTTCCGGGGTCAGGGCTTTCGAGCTCGACTTTTCCAAGGTCAGAGCTCTCGAGACCAATTTTCTCGAGATCGGAAGTCCAGAGCTCGACTTTTCCGAGGTCAGAGCTTTTGAGAACAATTTGTCGAGATCAGGGGTCCAGAGCTCGACTTTTCCGAAGTCAGGGCTTACGAGCTCGATTTTTCCGGGGTCAGGGCTTTCGAGCTCGATTTTTCCGGGATCAGGGCTTTCGAGCTCGAATTTTCCGGTATCAGAGCTCTCGAAACCAATTTTTCCGAGATCAGGGGTCCAGAGCTCGACTTTTCCGAGGTCAAAACTCTACAGCTCGATTTTTCCGAGACCAAACCTCTCGATTCCGATTTTTCCAAGATCAGAGCTCTGCCTTCGTCGAAACTTTCCGTCTGGAAGTTCTCAAGGCCAATACCATCGCGCTCTAACTTCCCACGATCAGTGCCTTCGCCCTTGAGCTCCCCAAGACAAACACCGCTCTTTCTTCTCCCCTGAACTTCAAAATACAGACCTTTTACTACACTCTCTTTACCATTCTCTTCGCGGAACAGTGCCGGAAGAAGAGAAGAAAAAAAACGCCGACGTTTCTATACGCGCGATCACGGGTATCGGTTATCGCGAAAAGCTGCACCGCGAACGCTAATGGCGACTAATCGTAATTTATGGCTCCCGTAACACTTTCGTCTCCACGGGGAGGGATATATCCTTCCTCCAGTTGCCGCGAAGATTACGGTAAAATACTTCCGGGGAAAACGTCGGCGAGACGTACAAGTTGGGAACGTGATCCCCCTCCGTCGAGGCCGCAAACCGAGCCGGAGAAAAGAACGAGCGCGGAAGGAAGAAACGGTTCGTGCCGCGAAACGGATGGGAAAAAGAAACGTTGGAAAGGTTCGCGAGCCACGCGGAGCGGAATATTAATTAAACGGTTTTCTTTCGCGGCTGAAACGGACGATTAAAAAGGAGAGGGTGTACGGGTGGTGGGGGCCGGGAGAACAGAAGCAACGGAGCCGGAATCCATAATTAGCGCGAAGAGCTTTCGCCGCGCTATTACACACGTATGGTTCCCTAAACTCACTTTGGCCGCACTTTACTGCCCGCCAACGGGGTAGGCATTAATTTGCATGCGGTTTAAAGTACACGGCGACCGCCAGCCCGTGCTAAACACGGCCATTCCCGAGCGTTCCCGCTCGAACGGTTACCAACCGCCTTCGATAAATACGCCTTCGAATTCTTGACAAAGCGGACTCCGAACGAATAACGATCCGTTCGCGAACGCGCGGTACTTCTACCCAGAACCCCCGTTTACGCGGTGTTCTCGCGAATTAAATCCGTCGCGATGCATCACGGGACAATCGCTACCTCGGAACGACTCGATCTACATCTAATTGCTGTTTTTCCAACCCCCCATCGACGCGCGCGTTGCACCTCGGGTACAATACCTCTCGATTAGCTTCGCCGCGTAACAAGCAACTTTCCAGAAACACCGCTACGGTGCTTATGCGTACACATTTTCTACGAAACTTGCTCAATTTGCCGCTGGAAATATAATATTCGGCCTGAATTATACGCGGGATTAAGTGTAAAGTTTCCCCGTGTTTATGCACAGTTTGTGCAAGTTTTCAGGTTAGGTTTATTAACAGCCCTCGCGACCGGTATCTCATTTGTACGATACGTGTACCGTTCGCTCGCGACATAGGTGTCTCTCTTTGTACTTTCGTTGTCATTGTTTTTATCCAATCGACGATACGAATTACTGAATTTTTAATCAAATCTACCCTGAAGATTTCCATTGTTTCTGCTTGGTTGGTTTAACGCATCTATAGTTCGTATTTCTGTTTCACGTTTCGAGGTTAGGTTTTCGTCCGGTTTATATACATCTATTATTTATATTATTATTGTTAGGACGTTCCTACGTTTTCTACACCTTAATTACAATCTGATCGAATCAACACACTTATAGTTCGTATTTAAGTTTCACATTTCGAGGTTAGTTTTTCGTCCATTTTATATAAATCTACTTATATTACTCCTGTCAAAAATCTTCCTACAAACTTTAAATCTACGCCTGAATTACGATCTGATCCAATCAACGCACCTACACTTCGTATTTAAGTTTCACATTTCGAGGTTAGTTCTTCGTCCATTTTATATAAATCTACTTATATTATTTCTACCAGAAACGTTCCTACAAATTTTAAATCTACGCCTGAATTACGATCTGATCCAATCAACACACCTACATTTCGTATTTAAGTTTCACATTTCGAGGTTAGTTTTTCGTCCATTTTATATAAATCTACTTATATTACTCCTGTCAAAAATCTTCCTACAAACTTTAAATCTACGCCTGAATTACGATCTGATCCAATCAACGTACCTACACTTCGTATTTAAGTTTCACATTTCGAGGTTAGTTTTTCGTCCATTTTATATAAATCTACTTATATTATTTCTACCAGAAACGTTCCTACAAATTTTAAATCTACGCCTGAATTACGATCTGATCCAATCAACACACCTACATTTCGTATTTAAGTTTCACATTTCGAGGTTAGTTTTTCGTCCATTTTATATAAATCTACTTATATTATTCCTGTCAAAAACCTTCCTACAAACTTTAAATCTACGCCTGAATTACGATCTGATCCAATCAACGCACCTACACTTCGTATTTATGTTTCACTTTTCGAGGTTAGTTTCTCACACCATTATCGTTAGTAGACCTACGAGTACATCATTGTTAAAAAAGTTCCAACGAATTGGAAATCTACGTCTTAATTACGACCATAGAACGAAGAAGAGTATCAACAGCTCGAATCCCCTGAACATCAGCGCAGACCAGCCGATACTTCCCAACCTCGAAAGGGAATCCCCTTTTCTTCCTCACCTCCCCTCTTCCGAGTGATTTTTCCCGCCTGGTTGACCCAGGTCGGATCGACGACGGTCTTTAATCCGAATACGTCTAGATGGATTCATTTGCTTGCGGTCCGAGGTACAGGGATGCAGTTGCGCGTCCAACGGTCTGCGGAGAGGTGGAGGACGCAAGTTCGGCTTGGAAATGGCCGCGACAGGGAAAGGTGTTGGAAGTCCCTGTCGCGGAGGAAGACAGGGCGTGGAGGAACGTAGACAGAGCCTCAACGAACACGACGGAGCGAGACGGGTCGAAGTTTCGGCCGGGGTCAATCCTGGTGTGCCCCCTTTGTCCGTTCCAGAGCCGGTCTTTGTTCGCCTCGTGTTTTCGAGCCACCATAGAATTTGCCCGTGAATTATTGGGGCTCGTCGAGTTCGGGTACCGGTTTTCGTCGCCACGAAACCGAGGACACTCGCGAAACCGGGCTGTTTCACCTCCTTCCCAGTTCGGGTGCCGCCACCGTCGAATCGATTCGGATACGAGATCACCGAACCTACGGATTTCGCGAGGATCGTTCTCGGAGAACCGGCGGCATACGGAGAAATTATGGAGGGACGAACACTTTTCACATGCAAAACACCTCGTTCGACCCGGAATCGAGAGGATTTCAACGCCACCGTACGTACGTAGTCCAAGGGACGTTACGCGCCAGAAGTCGATTATCCGTGGGAATTCGGCTACCGATCTTCGAGCTTCTCGAAGCTGCTGAAAATCTTCGAATCCGTTAAACGATCCCGATTATCTCGCGGGACCAGCTCCATTTGCACCGTTTCGAATCGTCTCGTTGTTCGTTCACCATGAAACTCACGGTACCGGAATGGCCGCTATCGTAGAGGGTAGTAGTCACCGTTGAGAGAATAACGATGGCGTCGATGCCGCGGAGCTCTCGAGGCCGCGAAACCGGTCATTGGCAGCCACTTTGATACGCGTCACGCCGCGGAAACGGAAACGCAACGGCAGGCACACTTTCGACCGCGGGTAAATCAATGTCCGCGTTTCACACAGAAAGCAACATCGTCGTCGGTGTAACGGCCGCGTTTTCCGCGGACAGCTCGGTCGCGATGCAACGCGACGCTCGCGTTTGATGTTCATTATTGTAACGGCTCGTCCGTCCCGTTTCGATGATAAACGATCGTCGCGGTTCGGGGATCATTTTACCCCTGTGTGTACTGGTAAATGAATCTCATAGCGAGAGAGAGCAGAGAGAGAGAGAGAGAGAGAGAGAGAGAGAGAGATTTATTTTTTCTTTCCTTTTCCACATTATTCGTTTTAATCGCGCGACTTCCATCTCGCTCGTCAAGTCGAATGAACGCGGGAAACGAGCTCCTTTAAAATTTACCAGCCCTGAATTTTAATCCCTGATTATGACAACGGGCCGCCACGATTTTTCCCATTCGTTCTCTCATCTTGGTCAGCTCGTGTCTCGCGTTTATTCGCTAGAAACAACGTGTTATTCCCCATCCAGATACGCGAAATAAAAACAAAAAATAAATGTTAAACGGGGCATCGACGTTATCGAGAGAAAGAAAGAGAATCGCAAATTGTTTTTCATCGCCTCTTTTTTTTATCTTTCTCTCTCTTTTTTTCATTTTCAGCCCGGATCGTTGTTGCGTTGATAGTTCATCGCGATAGATTTAATACTAATACGGACGCAACGGTCGTCCGTGCGCAGCAGGAAAAAAAATCACGCGAGGAATTTTTTCGACTCGTGCCGAGAGTAAATGCAAATTGTAACTCCGTTCTGAAAATGATTATTTCAAACGCGAGCGAGCGAACGATTTCGCGAGTGGTTGTTGCTTTTGTTAAATATGTTACGTTCCGCGTAGACGTCGATTGGAATTTTATCAGACAGATTCGTTCTGCTTCAAAATTCATCTCTTTCGAACGATTGTTGATAATTATACCCGCGAAAAGAATTCTCGATGAAAATGTCACAAGACTGGTTTCAGATTGTTTCAATCGACGCGTTATTTTTTCTTATTAATTAAGTTCTAAGTTTAATATTCTAAGATTTCAATTCTAAGAATTCAAGATCTATTTTTAAGGAAAAATTCAAGATCTATTTTTAAAGAAAAATTCAAGATCTACTTTTAAAAAGAAATTCAAGATCTATTTTTAAAAAAGAATGCAAAGAGATCTATTTTTGAAAAAAAATGCATAGAGATCTATTTTTGAAAATAAAATGCAAAGAGATCTATTTTTGAAGAAAAATGCAAGGAGATCTATTTTCGAAGAAAAACGAACGGAGATCTATTATTCAAAGAAAAACGCAAGAAAAGTCTATTTTGAAAGAAAAACGCACGGAGATCTATTATTCGAAGAAAAACGCAAGAAAATCTATTATTCGAAGAAAAACGCAAGATCTATTTAAAAAAAAAAAAAAAAAAAAAATACAAGACGATCTATTTAGAAAGAAAAATTCGTACACCGATATCTTTGTTCTCTTTCTATCGTTATGGTCGTCCCGCAGCTGCGTGTTCTCCCAATTCAAGATTCCCGAGGATCCCCCGAGATCGAGGACGCGGTCGACTACTTGTCATCGAGTACGCGGCGGTCATCGGCGCGTGATCTATGCGGGTGCAGCGTGCATTGTTCTTCGCGCGGGCTGGGAGAGGCCTTAATTACGGCGCTCCTCGTACGTCCGCGTACGTTTGATTTGCGTGGGCAACGGCCAGACGACCGTTACGTTAATTACGCGCGGACAGGTACACGCTTTCGCCGGACGCGTCAATGCTTCATTAAGCAACCGGACGACGACGTGCGTCCAAGTTTCGCGACGACCACCATTTCGCACCGCCTTATCCCACACTTCGCCCACTGGACCCGTCATCCTAATTCAGCAAAACTTTTCCACCTCGAATTTACCCCGAAACTGGGTCAACGGACCCAATCACCCACACCTGACACCAACGTTGCACAGATTTTTTAATTATCGGCCAGAAACACGCGTCTCTTCTATTATTCGTTGTCGTTCGCTGCATCGATACTCGTGCAACAATCCAACATTCAAAAACCATATTTCGAGACACTCGAAAGAGTACTGAGCGATCGTTGAACGTTTCAATTTTCATGGAAAAGTTCGCAAGGTTATCTCACATCCTTCTTTGAATTTTAAATACATTTATAGGTACAATTGCGACACTAGGAATAATATGCGAAATTAAAATTCAACGCGGGAGATTTCGCCGTCACCGATTAATTCAACGAGAAGGTTAATCAAAGTATACATATTGCATTGTATGGAGATTGGTCAATGAGCACGTGAAATCATTTATTATTATAATCGATATCAACATATCGGAACTGTATTCTCCGAAGTTCGGTTCACGAGCTGTGAAAATTCTCCCCGTGGTTTTTGTCCCTGTATATTAACCATTGTTTCTTAATTTTATAAATCGAATCAATTTTCAAGCTAAGCGTCTGGTGTGTAGATTCATCGATCGTTCTCCAGGTCGGTGGAAATCTTTGGTAAATGTGAAAACGAGAAACTGTGTTTCTGGATTCGAAGTGGTTCACTTATTTGTTAACTACGAGTGTGACATCGTGTTTTAGCATCCCAGAAAGTAGATGTAATCTTTCGTTAGTTCCTCCGGTTCGATTCTCCGTAATCGAACAGATTTTCGTCCATCGTCGATCAATCGTTCCCCTATCGCGAAATCGGGATGGTTTTTTTTTTTCTTCTACTCTGGAAGAGGAGATTCTCGCGAAAACTCCGGTCCCAATGGGACCCGAAGAACTACAAATGCGCGATCATTAATTATTCCGGAGGCTTGACTAGCGGAGCTACACACGATTGGCTCATTAATTTTCAGCGACGTTCTATCGACTTTCTGTCACGAGCCCTTGCCACTCCGAAATCCCGATTCCGCGTTGGAGCAGCGACCACAAATCAAAATTGCAACCGAACACGCCTAAATAATTTCAAACTTTACCGCCGCTGTTGCTCGCCATTGAACGCTTCGGTGATACGAACCGTGTCTTTTTATTTCTTTTCTCCGTGTACCCCCCAATCCCACACGTTTTCTGTTGCAACGCATCGAGAGACGCCCACGATCGAAACGACCGCGAAACGATAGGCGAGAATCGTTTTATCCGTAGCAACGTTGATAAATATATTGATCGCACGCGTGGTCGACTTTCGCGCTCGAAAGTACACCGGTTGATTTGTTACGCGGTGAAACCTAATATCGACAAATTTCATACAATATTACGACCACCGAGCTGGTAGCTTTGCAACGTAAAAGGTAACGTGTATTTTACTATCTCGTGCGATTATAAGTGTAATACGGTAATTTTCTAACTGACAAATAATTTTTTGGGGCCTCGATAGAGAGACAGAGAGAGAGAGAGATTTATTTTCATTTTTCCTTCGAAAAGGAGAAATTAAAAAGTGTGAAAAGTAGGTGATTTGTTTCGTAATATATCATCGGAGATATTTCTTTCGTCTTACGAACTCACGAGGTAATAAATCGATGTCCAGAATTAACAAATAGTACAATGTACTTTACTTTCTATGATATTCTCGATATTGGAGTATTATTATTGCGTTATAGTTTCAATTAAGCAGTTTCTTAAATCAGGAACGATTTTTTTTTTTCTTAACGAACAGGTGTTAGAATTTCGAAAAAAAAGTTTCTTTTTTCCACCGTGTGGTGCAGTGAACGCACAGTGGAGAATGATTCCAGATCGCGGTTGCGAGTACTACAATTTCAAAAAAAAAAAAAGAAAAAAAAAATATTGCAAGTGGTCCTATTTAAACGATCTTTCTCGCCTCGTGAAATTGACGAGGGTTACCGAGCGAAGCTCGAATTCACGGTGAAAGTTCGACCGCGACCTGGTTCGCGGGCAGTTTTAGGGCTTGTTTGATTTAGGAATTTCCTGGGTCCGGAAATTTTGGAAATTCCCACGTTTGAATATTTTCCGTGCACACCGGGCGCGTGTGGAAACTCGCGGTGGCCACGAGTTTAGAAACGTTCCAAGATCGACATTTTTGCCATTTCTCGCGCTCTTACGTTTACGGTGAATTTTCATATTTCGCGCGAAAGTCTTCCCACCGAGTCAACAAAATTTCGTGCATCAGACCGAGAAGTCTCGAAACCTGAAAAATTGAAAAGTTTTTCGAACGCGGGAAAATTTAAAAAAATTCAAAGTCCGCTCCTCCGTGGACTGAAACTCGGTTTTGCGAATTTGGAAAGTTTTTAATATTAAGTACACGTCCGAGATTGCGTCTGGAATTTTCTAATTTGAAAAAAAAAGAAAAGAAAGGAAAAAAAGAAACAATTTCGTACGTGGTTCCGTCGTTGTCGTGGTAATTTCAACCGATGGCACGAAAACAGTGTCCAACAAATCCGCTCGAATTTCCCCGGTAAACGTCCACCGTTTCTCGAGATAACACCGATAATGATTAATCACGGTGGACGATAATCGATCGTACGAATAAGCGATTAAATAAACGAGGGCTCGTTCGCTGAAAAAGCTCGGCCAGGCAATTTCCATTCAACGTGTTTCGATTTGTATCGAGCTTACGGTTCATTGGTCCATGACTCGATTAATTTTTGCATTCTGTCGTTCGTTCGTTCGTTCGTTCGCTCGGGATCTCTCGTATCGAACGTCGCGGTGTTTTCGAGAGGATGCGCGATTCTACGGCCGCGTTTAGATGCTCCGTGACTGGAAACCTTCGAGGAGACCTCATTTTTTAAACGTCCAATGTTCTATCTCTGTTTCTTGGCTCATAAAATTGTTCGATCGACCGAATGATCCGTGAAACGATACATAAACGACATCGTGCCACACCGTTTTCGTTTTCTCATTCGTCGATCGATAACTTATTACATTTTATTAAAAATAATATTGGAAAACCCGTGAAAAGGTTAACTCGTCCATTGAGTTAACGTTTGGAGAAAACGAGAGTGGCGAAATTGTATTTCCTTTTTTTTAGATATCAGTTTTATTACCGAAAATAATATTTGGTAAAAATAGAGGAATACGAAGAGGAAAATTCTTTGATATTATTATTAAGAATAATATTGGAAAATCGGAAGAACGAGAATTAAGAAAAAAAAGGACTAATAAGAACAGTGAAACTATCTTCATCCAGAGATTTACTAATCGTTAGATTTATCAAGCACTTGAGTAATTTTAAAGTCAACAGCTAGTCGTACGATCTATTTCAATTTTGGTCACTTTTTAATCGAGTCCGATAGATCATATTTCAATTGTCCATTCCACAATCATTCGACCTGTTTCGATCAATTTAAATCTATTTCTAGGTTCGAGGACTTTAAATGGCACTTCAACCCCTTTTGATAATCAACTGTCACGCGCAGTTGAACTCAAATATTAATCGATCGCATACATATACCTACTACAATTTCAAATAATTCTAGTTCATTTCGAACTATTAAACTTTCAGTGTTATTCCAGTTTCTCTATAATACATTCGATCACTATGCACAGATATATCATAGCACTGAATTTACACGATTTGTCTGTTAGATCGATCCATATAGTATTATAGTAAAATGACCAAAAAATATTTACTCAAGGTGGTATTCGTTTTTTACGGTAATCACGACTCACGCTCTTATAATCTTTCAAATATTAATATTCTTACGGTATACAAATTTGCGTATATTTTTCAAGGGTGTGTAAATAACAAGCTATAGTTATCGATTAAAATATTTTGTAGTTTCTTAAAAAAAAATGGTTTACAATTTTCGACCAAAAAAGAAAGACACAAACCAATTTAATCGTCACATATATCGTGTACTACTTTCATTCTTTGTATATTCTTCAAAGGTGTGTAAATAGTAAGTTAAAGTTATCGATTAAAATATTTTGTAGTTTCTTAAAAAAAATGGTTTACAATTTTCGACAAAGAAAGACACAAACCAATTTAATCGTCACATATATCGTGTACTACTTTAATTCTTTGTATATTCTTCAAAGTTGTGTAAATAGTAAGCTAAAGTTATCGATTGAAATACTTTGTAGTTTCATAAAAAAAAAGAATTTACAATTATTAATTTTCGATTAAAAAAAAAAACACAACCAAATTTAATCGTCACAAGTATCGTGTACCACCTCAATGTTTCGCAAAAATTTGCGTATATTCTTCAAAGGTATGTAAATAGTAAACAAAGGTTATCGATTAAAATGCTTCGTAGTTTCATAAAAAAAAAGGATTTACAGTTAGTAATTTTCGACCAAAAAAACACACACACACACAAATTTAATCGTCACAAATACCGTGTACTACCTTCAATTCTTCGCCTCGTTATCGATTAAAATACTTTGTAGTTTCATAGAAAAAAAAAAGGATTTACAGTTACTAATTTTCGACCAAAAAAAAACACACGCACACACAAATTTAATCGTCACAAATACCGTGTACTACCTTTAATTCTTCGCTTCGTTATCGATTAAAATACTTTGTAGTTTCATAAAAAAAAGGATTTACAGTTAGTAATTTTCGACCAAAAAAACACACACACACACAAATTTAATCGTCACAAATACCGTGTACTACCTTCAATTCTTCGCCTCGTTATCGATTAAAATACTTTGTAGTTTCATAGAAAAAAAAAAGGATTTACAGTTACTAATTTTCGTCCAAAAAAACACACACACACACAAATGTAATCGTCACAAATACCGTGTACTACCTTTAATTCTTCGCATCTGCTTTCTGTAATCTCCAACCGTTACACCGACTCTCCTCGGTGATATTCCCGCACACGAGTGACCGAAAACACCGATCGAGCACCGTATCCTTCCACGGTTCGTTGTAAACGCCAAGCAGACCACTGTCCACCGACGAAACCGACGTTAAAACTGGGGCACCGCTTACGTAAAACGGAAGTGCGCGATCAACGATCGAAAGACCGACGAAACAACGATCGACGAACAAGAAGGAGGGGAGAAAATGGTAAACAAAAAGAAAAAAAAAAAGAAAATCTCGAACGCCTTCGATACGATAGCCTTATCCGATTATCGACGAGCTAATCGCAACGGTGGCTCGCGAGTGCACTTGCAAAGAGAGACCAGTCGCCCGTTGCAGTCGTCTTTGCATAAATTATGTAACCGAGAGACTCAAGGCTGCCGCGGAAATAGTCCGAGCGCTGTCCACGCGATCAATCGGCCCCCTGTTTGAAATTTCAAAGTCGACCCCCTCTCCTCAACGGAGAATCGAAAAGAGGGGGGCAGGGGCACGCGTGGTCGTCGAAGAAGAAATATTTGAGAATTTTTTCGCGACCATTCTCAAGCATCTCACACGAACTTCTCACACGTACGTGAAAAGTACAAATTTGGAAGAACACTTGGGCGAATTTTCATTAAAAATTATCAAACCGTTTAGAAGCTGAGAAGGGTTCTCGTGACACGTTCGGAATTTCCACGTTGTGGATACTCGACTGTAATTATCAACGAGTTCACTCTTTACGAAGGCATCGGTTGTTTAAACGTTGAAACTACAAAATAAACGGTTTCACTTTCGCGAAGAATTCCACGGGCTCGTGAATTCTGTTTACGTGCAATCGCAACGGTGCATGTTCGAAAGTCTTACGGGAAGGCGATGTCGCGTGACTGAATAGAGGAAAGGATTGAATTACGATGCAGGCCGTAGTTTCGAGTAACAGTGTAAATAAAATACTGGGTTAACCGCAGAACACGTCCGTTTCCATTATTCCGGTTGTTAATGGACCGATTAGAAATGCTTTATCACGAACGATAAGTCCCTACTGTCGATAACGTTGAATCTGAACCACTTTGTGCGTTACAATTCTTTTCGTTTATTATTTGGTAGAATTTCGAACCGAAATACACAAACAATATTTCCGATACGCGTCGTTTCTACTAAAAAAAAAAAAAAGAAGAAAAAAAACTACGTAAACTGTCAGAATTAAATCGAGACGCTGACGCGATCTATTCGTTCACTTGTTCGAACAACGACCTTGAGCGTGGGAACTATTATGATCGTGTCTCAACGTCCCGAACAATCACTTCGAGAATTGCTGGTCTTTCAAATTGCAACTCACCGTAACACCACCAACTTCTACTTACACGAATTAATTCTAGGATACATTTATATGCGTAGACGTTGACTCATACCCACAATATTGTATCCGAGTCGCCGTAACCCATTTCAAAAGGTTGACAGCGGTTTTATGCAATTGGTATAAAAAAATACATATATGCACACACATCCAGACACACATACGTGATATCGAGCGAGCACCCGACACGAAGAAACGAGACTCTCCAATTGGTATGCAATTTCTATAAATGTCGGACAGCTCCGGATAGATTTATGCGACTCGCTCGTATCGTTGATCCAAAGGAGTATCGTTCGATTCGAAATTCGATAACGGACGATTCGACGTGGTATTTGGCGACTTCCTTTCAGCGAGCCGAGATGCTTCCATGGTATGATAAATTATTGAGCCACCGAGCGAGACGATCTCGTACCGGTTTACAGGGATCGTTAACGTTCGCAGATTCGAGTTCTTTGTTGTTCGATCCGTGGATACTCGGGTAGGTAGCTTTGTGCCGCGGGAAGACATTAGCTTTCGAGTTGTATCGCAACGAGTACAATCTACTTTCCTCGACGACGCTCGGGATGATCGATGGCCGTTGACTGGGCTTCTGTTCATTCCCCGCGAATCGCGGAATTCGAAGATTTTCTTCCCGAGTTTCCTGGAAGACGTTGAATCGTCGACGATTCGAGTCTTCTTGGGTCGTTTCACGCGTTCAAACCTTGAGGAATTTACGATCGCACGCATCGCCATAGGTGCGACCGGGTCGTAACGTAGCGATCAATATCGATGTTACATTCGAAGTGCAATTTTTTGTTGCACTTACCGACTGTCCGGAGTTTCTTCAGACTGGAAACTACTATGAGTGTGTCTGCGTAACGAGACGTTGATCTAGGAAATTCGTGTAGCGCTATAGTAACGTTTGATCGCGTTTGAACAATATTTTTTTATTCAAGAAATTGTCGTAGGTGTACCTATGTGATAACATGTAGATTTAAGAAAAGAAATTTTTGTATCATTTTAGTTTAACAATGGTTAGAAAATGTTTGTTAATTTTGGAACCACCGTAGTTGTGTTTATGTAATAACGTAACAATGTAAGAAATTTCTTTTGTAACTAAACAATTTTTTCGTTTAAGAAACTACTGCAGGTGTGCCTACGTGATAAGATGTAGATTTAAGAAATTTATTTCGTACACGACTAGCGTTAAATCGTAATTAAACAATCTTTTCGTCTAAGAAACTACTGTAAGTTTCTCTACGTAATAACGTATAGATTTAAGAAATTTATTTACGCAAACGAATCTCAATTAGACAATTTTCGTTCATTCGAGAGCTACCGTAGGTAGTTACATACTTGGATTAATTCGTTATTTATCTAAGAAATGTACGTTACGCGTGAATAGCAGGAAATTACAGTTAGATAATGTTTTTCGGCCGGGAAACTTCCCATATAAATTTGCCAAAGATCACAATTTAGTTCACAATCCAAGTTTCGTAAACCCTTGGGAAACAGCAGCCTCCGGCGCTCCCAAAACTCGGAAAACAATTCCTCCCGAAGCAGGCACAATTAAACCTGCATAATTGAACGCACTACTTTCCCAAATGGCAGCGATGATTTATTAAAAAAAAAACCCGGGGAACGATTCAACGACGAACGAGACGAAGTCACGCTCGAGAGAAACCGAGCGTCGCGGCACGAATCGCTCGAGCCCCGCGGCTTTGAAATATTCATTAAGCCTCTCATTGCTTTGATGAAACAATGTTTCGCTGTAAGGAACGCGTAAGGCTCTCTTGGCCGTCACGGCCGTTCCCCTTTCTCCGATTACAACCGACTCGGAATGATTTAATAAACGTAATGTCGCTCTAATCCCGCGCAATCACGATTTACAGGCCTGCGTGGGTTCTGAAGGCGATTCGTTGATAACCGCTCCGACAGAGACGAAAAAGAACACCGCTACAGGGCCGCTCAAACGTCACGTGCCGATCTTTTTTATCCATTTTTTATATTTTTATCACCTCTCTTAAATTTAACGAGGAGAAACTGTTCAGAATACAATTTATATGATTTTGATACTATGAAGGTTACTTTCTTGTAATTTTTTAATTCAAGGCCTCGACAAGGTCAATTTTATCCTTTTCTTAAATTGTGAGTACCTTCCTTAGATTTAATGAGGAGAAACAGTGTGTAGAATACGATTGATACGATTTCGATACTATGGAGGTTACTTTCTTGTAATTTTTTAATTCAAGGTCTCGACAATGTCAATTTTATCCTTTTCTTAAATTTTGAGCACCTCCCTTAGATTTAATGAGGAGAAACAGTGTGTAGAATACAATTGATACGATTTTGATACTATAAAAGTTACTTTCTTGTAATTTTTTAATTCAAGGTCTCGACAAGGTCAATTTTATCCTTTTCTTAAATTTTGAGCACCTCCCTTAGATTTAACGAGGAGAAACTGTTCAGAATACAATTTATACGATTTTGATACTATCAAGGTCACTTTCTTGTAATTTTTCAGTTCAAGGTCTCGACAAGGTCATATAGTGATACTTAAATACAAGGGAGAAAGTACACAACTACGTTTACTGTAATATAATACATTATATTGTGATATGAACTATTATTCAATACTTGAATAATAAAATTATTCAAAGTACAGTGTTTGTTCTTCGAGAATGTTTAAATTCTTTTAAAATTTTCAATTACTCCGAACGTAGAATTCGTTCGCGTTTAAAAATTTCGTGAATTGAGAACTTCGGGGGAATTACGCGCGGAGATATACGCGGGAAATAATTATCGACGAAAACCGATTGGACGACGACAGAATAATTTATCGCAAAGTTGGAACCGTTACCGGGATTCCCCCGAGTCGCAATCACGCTTCCCAAGAGGGAGAGGGGGTAGGGAGAGGGGGCCAGGGAGACCGACTTTTCGACAGTCCAGATAAGATGGTCGCCAGTCGCGGCGCATTAAATCACATCGGGCCGTTGGAATTGTACCGAGCTTTTTCCACTCTACTTATTTTCTGGCCCGCGGCGCACGAGAAACTCAATTCCGTTCGATCCGTCATTTTTACCGTCGTGGGACGTCCGCCCGCGATTCCAGTTCCGCGGCGTTTCCCCCGTGCTTGCGAAAAATGTGCTCGTTATCGAGAAACACGCGACCCTTGCACCAATTACGTTCCGAAGAAAGTCAAGCTTCGAGATCCAGTTTCGAACTAGCTGGACAGACTTACGATTGGAGGGTTACGCGATGCACTCGGGTACGCGCATGCGCGTAACTTCGAACTCTCGGGCCACGAACACGTACGAAGAGTACCGATCGGGATAGATCGAGGACGATTTCGTCGTCCACTCGTCCAATGTTTTGTAACAAGTTTACTCCCCTTTCCATTCTTACTATACTTACTGTACTGCATTATACTTTCCCTTCTTACTCTTTCGATTATCCAACTTTTTAATTTTCTTTCTTACGTTTGACACCATTCTCGTGTTTTATTGAGCAGTGTTAAATATTAGTATTGTTAACGTTATATTAGAGTAATTTTACGTATTTATAATTTTTGAGGTTAGGTTTAACTTTTTAATTTTTTCTCTTACATTTGACACGATTCTCGTGTTTTATGGAGCAGTGTTAAATATTAGTATTGTTAACGTTAATTTAGATTCATTTTAGGTATGTATAATTTTTGAGGTTAGGTCTCACCTTTTAATTTTTTCTCTTACATTTGACACGATTCTCGTGTTTTATGGAGCAGTGTTAAATATTAGTATTATTAACGTTATATTAGACTAATTTTACGTATGTATAATTTTTGAGGTTAGGTCTAACCTTTTAATTTTTTCTCTTACATTTGACACGATTCTTGTGTTTTACAGAGCAGTGTTAAATATTATATTATCGTTACCGTTATATTATACTAATTTTACGTATGTATAGTTTTTGAGGTTAGATTTAAGGACGACGTAAATATATATTTATTTTTCAGGTTAAGTCGAGTTAGTAATAATTCAAATATTTCATCACGAATGTTTCTTTCTTCTTCGCGCGAGAGATCGGTACATACTATTATTATCTTCGCTATTGTTTCGTATAATATTAATCGTTTCGCGTAGATACGTTTTGCGAGGTTAGGTTTGGACACCTCTTCGCACACTCATCCTTTTCGGTGTTTCGCTCGCGTAAATTGAATATTCGGTTAAACGAAACAAATAAGTGGAAACGTAACTTTGGTTTAATCTTCGCGATGATTAATTGTTCGTCCAACTATTGTTTACGGAGTGCATTCAATTACGGGAACGAACGAGGATCTATAAAGTACCAGGGAAATGCAATAACGCGAACGGTGAGTACCTCGTGTTCCATTTCCAATGCACGAGGCACCGTACCCCTAAGACAGGAACGAAAGTTTTCATCGGACGCCATATTTACATACTTTCTTTCACGGTCGGGAGTTGCTCGAGTTTTCGTCTCGGACGGAAGGCGGCCGTACGACGCTCCGGTTTCTTCCTCCCACGAAATGAATTCGAAACTTTTGCGATCGATCGGCCGCCGTTCGGACGGTGCACGATGGCGTTGCACACCGTGCTTGTATTCACAACGCGACAAAAATAACTGACCGATTTCGATGAGAAGTACGCGTAGAAAAATACTAGTAGTTTTCTTAATATTTCCATACCACCCGTAATTCTTTCCTTCCTCGTCCGGTAAGAAATTACCAAACGTAAATATTTCGCATTTTTACGTTTCGGTGTATCTAAGCCTTGCGTGTGTAAATCTTGCTATGTGTCTGTAAGTGTATTGAGTCTTTGTAAATGTAAATATTTCTCATCTTTTCATCTTAGTGTTCGCAAATCTTGCTAGTGTATGTAAGTGTAATAGTAAATGTAAATATTATTCATTTTTGCGTCTTAGTGTTTGCAAGTCTTCCATATATAAGTTTTGTTAGTGTATGTAAGTGTAAATGTAAATATTTCTCATTTTTGCGTCTTAGTGTTTGCAAGTCTTCCATATATAAGTCTTGTTAGTGTATGTAAGTGTAAATGTAAATATTTCTCATTGATGCGTCTTAGTTTACGGAACTCTTAAAAAAAAAAGGAACACCTCTGGAAAGACATACTTGGATCGGAATATTGAGTGGTTACGTATGTATAGAAACCAGACTCAAAAAAGTTGAATTAAATTTGGAAATGTCGTTCCACTTGGATGGAACTTACGTAAAGTGGACGAGAATGTCTAATTAAAAGGGCTGCTCAAATTTCTGGATACGAAATCCAAGTGTATTTCTGGAAGCTGGTAACAGATTATTTCAACGGCCGGTAGATCGTTCCTCAGCCGAGTTCTCACACGTGACCGTGCCAATTTAACGCTAATGTGCGTCACCTTACGGGCACAATGGCGAGAAATTCGAATTAACATACTAACCCGAGCAAACACTGCGATACGTTGAAACTGAAACTCTCCGGTAGTTCCCAATTGTTGTACAACTATAGAGGACGTGCGATCTAATTTCATAAATTAACATTAAAAACAGTAGAAATAATAATACCGATACTACTACTAATATCATTCTCGTTAAAACTAATAATAATAGTTTCTCACTGTTACCGACGAAATTCTCCGATATTGCCCAAAACAACAGTGAACGGAAGAAATAGATAAATTCGGTAAATAATCTTCCAAGTTGAAAAGATAAATTCGGTAAATAATCTTCCAGCTGAAAAGATAAATTCGGTAAATAATCTTTCAGCTGAAAAGATAAATTCGGTAAATAATCTACCAGCTGAAAAGATAAATTCCATAAATGATCTTCCAGCTGAAAAGATAAATTCCATAAATGATCTTCCAGCTGAAAAGATAAATGCCATAAATAATCTTCCAGCTAAAAAGATAAATTCGGGAAATGATCTTCCAGCTGAGATGATAAATTCCGTAAATGATCAGCTAAGAAGATAAATTCTGTAAATGATCTTCCAGCTAAAAAGATAAATTCGATAAATAATCTTCCAGCTACAAAGATAAATTCGATAAATAATCTTCCAGCTGAAAAGATACATTCCATAAATAACCTTCCAACTGAAAAGATAAATTCGGTAAATGATCCTCCAGCTGAAAAGATAAATTCGGTAAATGATCTTCCAGCTGAAAAGATAAATTCGGTAAATAATCTCGCAGCGAGTGTTCGTTAAATATTGTCTCGCGCATCTAAAAAAGAAAATCGGTCGATTGGCATCGTCGCTACGAATGAATTCTTCGGCTGGCTGTCCACGGACCATTTTTCACAATTTCCCGGTTGCATCACGAAATAAGCGAAATAGCGTCGCGCGACGCCGAGCGACGTCCACGTAACGTACGAGCGTCCGTCGGTAATGGACCGGTCGGCCGTCGGGACGCACAGGCCACTCGTTAACTTTCGACGTTTTATCGCGAATATCCTGCGATGTGTACCCCGACCCGGGAACTTTCCCGAGGCGTGACGTAACTCCGGATTCTCCGACTCTTTGAAAGCTCTCGGCGACCCCGATAGCGTCGAGACCCCGGCAAACAGTGCTTAATCTTTCATCGTGGAAATCTTTTTACTCCAGACCCCCCTCACCCGTTGCACTTTCGAGGTGCGCAACTCTCGGGGATCCACCATGAATGTTTATATCGAGTCGCGAGAATTTATCGACTAGGTTCTTAGATTTTTTGTTTTTTTTTTATTTTTTTTTTATTTTCAAGTTTCACGCCGAACAGGGGTGGTTGCGTTAGTTCGAGTGGCCTCGATTCGTTATTGCGTACGAACGTAAAAGTGCGAGAGTAAAGTAAGTTAATCTTAAAATATGCAATTCGCGATCGAATTTATGGATAATTTCGTGTACGCTCGATGGGAGCAACGAGGTGGAATTATCATTTGAGGTTATAGCGTCGAGTTTTTACGAGACGTTGTATTCTAGGTTAGGTTTTACAACGGTTGAATCGAGACTCGTTTTTTGCGCGGATCTCTCTCTCTCTGTGCGTGTATTTTCTTCGCTACGGTGCAATAAAGGCGTTAGTATAATTATACTGTCGTGAGATTCTGTGTAGATTTTACGAGGTATACGTGGTTGTTTCCGATTGGTTGAGGTGTCTTCTATCAATCGGATGCCTCGTGTTTACCGTGCTATTGTGAATTGTAATTGTAAATTATAATTTTAAATTATAATTTTAAATTATAATGTTACGTCTTGCAATTGAGTCTCCATAATTTCGTAAGTTAACGTAATAAATATTTAGATAGAGAATAACGATGCAGGAGAACATCAATGTACAGGGAACGACAGTGTCATCGAAATTGCGCATTAAAATGTTACGAGTTTATTAAAACGTATAAAAATTGTTCCCCCCCGCCGTACGTGTTAATATTTTTTATTTATTCGTCCCTCTTCTATATTACTCAGGTGTAGAGACACGAGTACCGAATAAATAAAACGAGGAGCAGAGTAACCGCACGTAATATGAAACACTCGATTTTAAAAGCTTGCCAAATATGGAGAAATGTTTTTCCTCTTAATGAAATCAACGTCGAACCACGACGAAATTTATGGATATTTATATGTAAATAGTTAAGTGTGTAAACAGTCGAATGTTTCAACGATGGCGAAACGAGTAAAAAATGTCGTACTTGGAATTTTTAAAGAAAGCTCGAAATGCTTGAACTATTCCATCGAAAACGATCGATCGTCGATAGAAACGGAACAAATGAACAAAGACAAGTTTTTTTTTATCCTACACGGTGTATTTCGATAAAACATTCTTATCAGAACCTAACTTCGATTCTCGTGTCTCGTTGTAAATACGAACAGTCTACAACAGTGTACACTCAGGAGCTCTCGTACTTTACGAGAAGCGTAAGTATATTTGTGCACACCAGGTTACGCGTTAAAAGCATCGAAATTAATTTCCCGTATCGATAACGCAAAATTACACCGTAATCATTCCGTAAGTAACGAGAAGACGAACCGTGGAGGATTCGGTCGAACAGTTTGTCCTCTCTCGTAGGTTTTCTCTCGGTTGGTCGAGTAGCTCGTCGTTGGCTAAATATTGTACATTTTTAAATACATATCCTCCGCGGCGAGGCCCTCCGGCCGAGGCGAAGAAACAGACAAACGCGTAATTACGCATGTAATTTACAACTCGCTAATGAGAGCCACAGTTGCACGTTACGGCCTGGATTCTGGTGTTTGCACGACGTCGACGGTGCGCGTTGTGTTTGCGGATTCCTTGTGCAAAGCTATGCTAGGGCGGCCGACCGCGGTTCGCAAACACGTGGCTGGCAACGTTTGTTTCTGCGCATTGACGATCATCGATCACAACGAAAGAAGCTCCGTGTTTCTTTCTTGAGACGGTTGCGAGACATTGGCCGTTTATTACGAGCTTTCGCGCGATACGCGACGCGATCGTTTTCCCAAATAAAAACACCGAGATCGCTTTCCGAGATCATCGAGAAACTGCTGTTTCGCATACTTACGGCTGTGGTACGATTCGCGACGATTGTCGTTTCTTTTGCATCGTGTTTAACTTCTCCGTGGCCACGTGTCGCTACGTTCTCGGTTCGTTGTTAACGAACCACGTTTCGACTTTACTTTTCACGGTCAGCATCGATGGAACCTTAGTGTACCAGGAGATTTCTCGATATACCGGGGGTGGATCACGTAGTACTACTTTCTTGGTAGATTTCCAAGAAAACACTACTCATTCCACTTTAAATTCCATGTTTGGTCGTTAAGAAACATATAGCATTAGACATATCGATAAATCAAGAATCACGTAGTACTACGTTCTTGGTAGATTTCCAAGAAAACACTACTCATTACTCATTCCACTTTAAATTCCATGCTTCAACATTAAGAAACATATAGCATTAGACATATCGATAAATCAAGAATCACGTAGTACTACGTTCTTGGTAGATTTCCAAGAAAACGCCACTCGCTCGAGTTAAAGTTCCACGTTTGGTCGTTAAGAAACACATAAATCTCCAAAGAGTCGCTCAGCCCGGTTTACAATTTAATCCATCGGTGGACGAATACACGCGGCGCATCGTTTCCTCGTTCGAGGATCACGTAGTGCCACGTTCTTGGAATATTCTCCCGTGAGGTCGTCGGGATCGACGAATCGCGAATTATCGGATCGTGGATGAAACGAGCCCCCCCCCCCCCCCCTCCTCCTCGGTCCCGCCTCGCGGTTGACTCCGCCCAACAACGTTATCGCGACAGGCGTTGCGGCGTTATTTCGTTCTCGGTGGCGCGCTCCACCTCTCCTCGATCGGGTTTTTACGAACGACCGAAATCGAATCGAGCCCGTAAATCCCGAGTCGGGGCGCGCGTCGAGAAGAAAATCCGTCGTTCCAGGCACCGTGGAAACGGTGGCCCGTGATCCGCGCCGAGTTCCCGATTCTTCCGTTCCGCTCGTTACATTAAAGCCGCGCGGAGCGTCGTAAATAAATAAGGGAACCCCAGGACCCTCTCCGGGTATTAAAAATGCACTTTGCCCGATGAATCTTCCGTGAGCGAGCCGGTGCCGCGAACAAACCGGCCGCGCCGCTCTGCAAACCCGACAGTAGCGTGCGCGAGCGCGCGCGGAGGGCGGAGTGAGTGGGTGGGCGGGTGGGTGGGTGGGTAGGTGGGAGGGAGGGAGGGAGGATTCCCCGGGGCTACCGCCTCCGCGCAGCCAGCCGCCGCTTCGACGTCGGTAAACAAACCGTCCGATGCGGAGGGTCGATGGTGTAAACGCTCTAAGAAAACATTGGAAGCTCGTGAGCCCGCGTTGGATACCGCAACCCCCGTGAGGAATCTTCCGCCGCCAAGAACAAGGGCGCAAACATGTAAATCACGCGGGAGATGCGCTTCGCTGCGAGCTTTCGTCTCTGGAACGGCCCGCTAATACCACGAGTTCGCGTGCGAGGACGATTGGTTAGCTGCGAACTTTCGTACGGAGCGCGCCCTCGTTCTTCGCGGTAAATTATCGTCCTTGCGACAGGGTCGCGATGAAGAAACTGTGGGGTTCGTATGGGCGAATGTGTGGAATATTGAAAAAGGGGCGAAAGAAAGAGCGATTGGGTGTACACGAGAGAGAAACGTCGAGAGTACCAGAAAGCGGGGTGAAGTATCTAACGAAGAGAGACTGTGTACAGATTTCTAAAGTAAGGCATATTGTTGTTGCAAGTGTTGCTATAAAAAAACCACGGTTCGTCTAGACGAACGAGTGGAATATCGAGAGAGGTGGGAAAGGAGAAGCGTGATCTATCGGTCACGAATTTAAGGGATCTTCGCTCGAGAAGAATTAGTAGGTTTTATAATTCACGGACCGGGTATCGTCCATTTTCCAGCAGATTGAAACTTGCCGGAACTACAATAGATTCTTCTCAACATTAATTTCCCCCTTGTCCGGTTCAAGTTAGGAAGCTATAACGTATATTATCACGTAGCGAGTATCGGCCATTCAACGGGTTAAACCCGAAACTAGTAGCTCGATTCAATTCAAAGTTTCAATGAGTTGCGGCTTCCGATTAAGAACACGGGGGACCCTCGGTTTCGGCCATCGTGTCTGTCCGTTTCCTGTCTGCGGTGGAAAAGTCTCGAATGGAGCTGGACGGAAATTAATCGATTCGATGAAATTAATATCCAACCCGGCTGGGTCTACAGGACCCCTTGAAACCTTTCCAATCCACGTGTACGTTTCAAAAATCGCTTCGAATCTGCAACGAATACATTTAAAAGTCCAAAGATTACCTTTCAAGGTCACCAGCAATTTTTCCAACCTCGCCACAGTACGTATCCCCCTCCCTTCTCCGTGGACGACAATTATTCTCGATCGTGCGAAACAACATCGTCGAACGCTAGCGCGTACACTCGATCGCGCGTTCAGCCTCGACGACGTCGCATTTACGTCGAATAAAATATTCGACTTCGTTCGAGCAATCAATGGAACCACAATTCCGGTTAAACTATTCAATCCCCCCCTCCCATTCGATCGCGCGGATTTATGGATTCGCCGCAATCGGATTTCCCCCGTTCTCCACCGTCCCGATAATCGCGGAGTATATAATTACGAGCAACCGGAACAAGCTTCGACGCGCGTCGTCCCGATTTAAGAGAGGCGAGTGGTATCGGGGACACGGTGGCGGGTCGTCGAAATAAAATCCGAACGCGGAACGTAAGTGTTAATTCCGTGCGAAATTCGAGCAACGATTCGCCGCACGGTAACACGGTATTACAATAAATCCGAGCGCAGTCGTACACGAACTCGACGCGACTCCGATGAATTCAATTCCCTTCGAACAAGGCTGCACCGCGCTCGTAATTACCGACGCGGGGATAATACCATTATCTTGCGCGCGCCTTTCCAACGAATATTCCCCGCGAACGCGTCAAGGGTGTGTATCGTTAACATGCAAATGTTACAATTCCGACGCGGGCCGCGTCGAGAGCCCGCCCGCGACCGCCTTTTCGCGAAACGGGGAGGTTACGGGAGCGGTGGACTGGAGGGGAAGGGGGAGGGCCGCGTTACAACAAACACGGAACGCGGAATGCGAAACGCTGACTGCAGTCACGGGCCGCGGGATGCGCACGTCCGCTCGTGAATTACGAATCTGTCAAGGGTTCGCACTTCGCGGGACAACCTCGCATAATTTACACGGGACCGTGTTCCCACGCGGGGCACGCGCAACACTGGATAACTTTCCCTGGGAAACGGTCCCCGAATTCGACGAGAAGTCGCCGGAGAGAAGTGAAAAAAATCGAATAAGGTTTTTCGAATACGTCGATCGATCGGGTGTTTCGAATTTAACCTACGAGACGGAAAGGAGAAACTACTTCAACCCTTTCGTTAGGGAGTGCTTCTGACAAAGCGGTGAACGGACCGCGTTACCGAGTAGTCGACACCGAGGTACGGAATGCTACGAAATAAGTAGAAGTCGTTTCTTGTTCTCGAAATTTCGCAATGATATTTATTGTATTTGGTAATGTTATTTTACTTTATAAAATATAAAACTTTGTAATCGTAATTCATTCTTTTATATATTATATTATAACGCTCGTATAATATTTTTTAATACAATGTAACGACATTACCAAAGTATTTAAAGCCAACACACAATATTAATAATCAAGTTTGGTACGATAAAGTTCCAAGCATGGAACCACGCGTAAGTCAACGTCACATTGTGAACAATGGTACCTCGACTCGCGTCTTTTTCCGTGTTTACTACGGACGACACATTGTCGAACTTGATTTTTTTGTTCATACCTCATTCGAGACATTTTTCATGCCAGATACTCGATTAACGAAAGTATCTCGTGTAAAGTATGAAATAAAAGCATATATTGCATGAACATATATATATACGCTTTTCGTACCTCAGCGACCACTTTTCCAGAGCGTATATATACGCTCTCCGTATATGAGTGGTCATTTTTCGAGGGCATATATATACGCTCTTCGTATATGAATAGTTATTCTCCGAGGGCGTATATATACAATCTTCGTATATGAATGGTCATTCTTCGAGGGCGTGTATATACGCCTGCCGGAGCGAAAGGGTTAATTACATTTAAGAGACTATACCGGTGGACAATGATTTAGAAATATATTCTCGACACGAATAGAGGTCAATGGTATCTGTGCAACTAAGTTCTTCCATCGACGAGATATTGACACGGATTTGAAGATCTCGATGAAAGAAGCAAAAAAGTTCCGAGCCGTTTTTCTCTAAAACGAGTATTTACACTCGAAATTGTACTTTCTTTCGCGAGTGTTGCGCGGTAGCGACATCACGGGAACGACAAGATGGCGGCGCGCGCATGCGCATGCGGTATCACTGCTCCGCGCGACGCAACCACGAAAGAACAGCGTTTTGCGCCGTTCGTGTACGTTTTGGAAAGAAACGTCATAAGAGTTTTACGTTCGTTTTATCGAGCTCTACACCCCGGTATAGTTTATTTCCTCGATGCAAAAACTTCTCGGTCTAAATCGTTCCGCGAAGTAATTGCGCTTACGAAAAGATTCCATTATGGTGTCCAACGAACGAACGCAATGCGCAGTCACCGTACCAGCTCACCGCGGTCCAGTTTCTCGTCTCGGTGACGCTTTTTATCGACGTTCGAGAAAATCGTCGCCTCCGTTACGACGAACTCGGCGTTCCCGCGATTTTAACGACCGGTCTCGTCGCCCCGCGTTCTGGATAATGAAAACGCGCCACAGACGACGTAAAACGCGCACGGTGGACGATATTATAGGTACCGTTTGCGTCGACGGAGCAAAGGTGAGAGGATTTAATGCGACGCGCGTTCACCGGGGTAACCGCGACAGTCAGCGAAAATAATCACTGCGGCGAGCCGGAATGCCATTTGCTGGCGTCACCCATGGGGATTCCCGGTTCGAGGGTAGCGGGGGCATTTTTAACGCGGGGTTTCACGGGAAGGGACAGAAACCGCGAATATCGGTTCCGGACCGGTGGAACGGAAAATAAAAGCGATGGGAGACAAATGGTCCCGCGAATATGAAAATTCGCAACGTTTCGGGAACGTTTGCGGTAACGTTATGGAGAACTCACGGTGCGGTGCGTCGTTCGGGGTTTTACCCAGAGAAAAAAATAAGGAATAATGGTCTCCCTCCGTCCGGTGGCCCTATTTTCGATCACTCGCGGGAAATACACCAATTTGTGCGCGTTCCCTCTCTCGATGATCGAGAGTAACGCGATGGATGACGCGTTCCGCCGCCGGTCGAACGGAATTTCTCGAAATTGAAATATTCATCGGATTACGAGAGAAACGCAAACGCTCGCGAGTACCCCGTAACTCGAGCATCGAACGAACGTTCGTTCGATGCTCGAGTTAGCGTTCGATCGCTATTGGGTAAGCATTGCGCTTAACGTGGACGAACTCGAATAATATCGCTGCCTTTTCGCGACGACGAACTCGAGCTGGTGCACCGCTCGATCGTTAGATCGGTGCCGCGAGTGGAGCGCGGAATGGTTTTAATTCGCGATGTAGCGCGCGAACCTGGAACAACAACGTCGAACGACTCCGTGTACACGGGCGTCGATGTTCGAAAATTACTCCCGTCGAAGCTAAACATTGTAACGACTGCAACCCGTTCACGATTCGCCCCTTTGCCCCGCGATGATGTACCAACGGTCCGCGAGTACCGAATGCAAACGTTACACGCTAAACAGGCTCTCTACGTGAGTCATGACTGCCCCACCTAGTTGCAACTGGACCACTCGTCGAGCGGTCACGCGGTCAATTGTACATGCAGGGATTCAAACGTTGCCGATCCGCCAGCGTGCGAATTGCTCGGATCGAGAGAGAGGGGACGAGAGGGTTTCGATGCTTTCCTTTTCGAAGTTTTCGCAAATCCCTACGAGTCGTGAAGTTTTAGACTTTCAGGATACATGTCGTAGTCTCAGTGTCTTAATGATTCAAAGTTTCAGGATGTATCTTATAGTCTCAGTGTTTTGGAGATTCAGAGTTTCAAAGTGCATCTCATTGTCTCAGTGTCTCGAAGATTCAGAGTTTCAAAATGCATCTCATAGTCTCAACGTCTCAAAGATTCGTAGTCTCAGGACCTTGACGTCTCGTATTCTCGATGTTCAGAGTCTCGAGGTTCCGGAGTTTCAGAATCTCTAGTCTAAGAGACTCAAAATCTTAGAACCACGATGTATCGAAATTACGGAGTCCTCTCATTCTGAGCCTAGAACGTTTCTCAGTGTCTCAAGACTTCAGAATCGGTAATCTTAGAATCTCAATGTCTCAGATTTTCGGAATCTGTAGCTATAGAATTTTTAAATTTCAGATTTTCAAGATTCTATCGTCTCGTAGTCCCATCGTTAAAAAGTGTCTCGAGACCTAGACGTTCTCGTACTCTCGATATTCTCGAAGTCTCGGAGTTTCGAAATCTCTTATCCGGAAGATTCAAAAAAAAAGTTCTCAACGTCTCAGAGTTTTGTCGCCTCGGACTTTTCCGATACTTTAGAATCTCAGTGTCAGAAGGTTTCGGTAGTCTTGGAATTCTATACCTACTTTTAATGTTTCAGAATCTTTAGTCTCGGTGATCGAGAATCTCAAAGTCTCAAAGTCTCCAGCTGTTCGAGGTCCCGACACCCGAAGGTCTCGACACTTTCCAATCTCGTCGTCGCAAGGTCTCGATGCTCGAGACTTTCGGAACCGTTGCTCGAGAATCCATGGATTCTCGAGATCCCTCAAGATTCTCAGATTCTCAGATTGTACGATTTCTCGGGGTTCTCGAATTCTCGAGTCCACGAAACGAGCTCGAACGCTCGAATTTTCAATTTCGCTCGCTGGCGAATTTCCATATCTTCCGATGCTCGGAGCCTCGCGCCTCCCCGCTCGGAAGTTTCGCGTTTTCGAAACTGCGAGAGATTTTTTAATTCACGTCGGTGGAGCTGTTGAATCGAGAGGTGAATAGATCCGACGAAGAATATCGCGTACGAGAAAAATTGAAATGGCGGCGTCAATACCGACCCGCACAATACGAGTGTACGGTGCACACGGAGCCATTACGCGTTTTATGATCCAACGATTCGGATTATGCGCGCCTCTAGGCGTTACGTGTGTTCGACGATTTTTCAGATGACGGACACGCAGACGCGCGATTCACCGTATCCAAGATTTTGATTTATCCCAGGATTTGAATAACATGAGTGCAATGCCTCCGGAAGGCGTTACGAGCTTCCACGTCGTATCGGTTTCTAGATAAATTTACAATTCCACTTCCGGCCGGGCACGGAACGGCCCTTCGCCGTCCTTGCGATTTTAATTGGTGATTTTCTTTCCCTCGGTGAGACTTGGAGCTTTCCTTCCCCGGCTCGTGTTGCTCCACGACGGAAGAGTGTTTAAATTCCCGGTTGAATAAATAACCGTAGCTCCGCGTTTCGAGTTTCGCCCGTTTATCCTCCCTGTTCGAGGAATTCTTTTGTCCGCGGAATTTTTCGACCAAACATCCGTGAACGCGTTCACGCCGATACTATATCCAATTATCTTAAACGAGCTACTTTTATTATTAACGTTTCGACTAGCCTTCAGAGCGGACGTCGTTGTGCAATGATCGAGAAAAGATATGGCGTGAGATATCTTTGAGCGACCAATAAAACGACGTACCGTATAATTCGAAATGGAATTTCGTTATTTTTAAATATTCTCCAAGGAATTCAATTTATTCGTGTTTTTGGAATATTTTCGACATACTCGTGACAAGAATTTTGCACTGTCGATGGGAAGGAATATTAGGTTGTTCAATAAGTTTTGTCGTTCGATAAAACTTACCACATCGAGTAAGTTTACTACTCCATCAAGTACTATATTGAATTCCATCAAGTACTGTTCAATAAGTTTTACTGTACTTACTATATTGAACAGTACACTTCGACAAGTTTTACTGTACTTACAACATTGAACAGTACTTTTCTATATATTTTACTGTACTCATTACATTGAACAGTACTCTTCAATAAGTTTTACTATACTTACTAGATTGAACAGTACTCTTCAATAAGTTTTACTGTACTTACTACATTGAACAGTACTGTTCAATAAGTTTTACCATACTTACTACATTGAGCAGTACAGTTCAATAAGTTGTACTGTACTTACTACATTGAACAGTACTCTTCAATATGTTTTACTCATTACATTGAACATTGAACAGTACTCTTCAATATGTTTTACTCATTACATTGAACATTGAACAGTACTCTTCAATATGTTTTACTGTACTCATTACATTGAACAGTACTGTTCAATAAGTTTTACTGTACTTACTAGATTGAACAGTACTGTTCAATAAGTTTTACCATACTTACTACATTGAGCAGTACAGTTCAATAAGTTGTACTGTACTTACTACATTGAACAGTACTCTTCAATATGTTTTACTCATTACATTGAACATTGAACAGTACTCTTCAATATGTTTTACTGTACTCATTACATTGAACAGTACTGTTCAATAAGTTTTACTGTACTTACTAGATTGAACAGTACTGTTCAATAAGTTTTACTATACTTACTACATTGAACAGTACAGTTCAATAAGTTGTACTGTACTTACTACACCAAATACTACATTGAACAGTACTGTTCAATAAGTTTTATCGAACGACAAAACTTATCGAACAACCCATTACAAATAGAATCGTCAACTGTAGCTCTATAACATCCTTGTCTTTAATATCTACGTATCATACATAAAAATACGAGTGTATATAAGAACGAGCGTTCCGTGAACCTACTGTATGAGTCACTAGTCCTTTACTTCGAACATTCAGAACAACAAACAAGTATACATATCACAGATTAAAACCACTAATAATTGAATCATTCTCATTCGTTCGAAACCCTCGCTGAAACTTATCACTCGCGAGTCGCGAATCGATCAAACTCGAAAAAGCGGAAGATATCGTCGCTGGAAGAGGGAAGAGGGGGGCGAATTTCTTATTACACATTCTCGGTGAATTCGCTTGGAAACTCTAATTGACATTTTTAATGAATCCCCCCTCTACACCCCTTCTCGCTCGAGCAACGCTTGGAATTGTCGTCGTTACGCGATCTCGATAAAAGTATGCGGTAACCGGGAAGTTTATTGATAAGTCGAAAAGTTTGAAAGTTCTCGACGACCGGAAGTCGGCGGTAAAAGTAACGATTATACGACCGTGGCAAGAACAGTAATTAGAGAGTCGTTTAAGGGGCAATTTGCCGAATCGCCGCGCGGATCAATTCCCAAACATGTTGGCGCGGTTTGCAATTAAACCGTCTTCGGATTATTATTCCGATTTAATCGAAGTATTAAAAACACGAAACAAAACGAACGAGTCGAATCGAACTTCCGGTAGGCGTACCACAACACGGCCAACCGTAACAAAAAGACCCAGCATCGAGACTTTTAATTCTTGGCTCAAAGTGAAACTGAACTCTCCGCGTTGCACCGGCTTAAATATTCGCGCCAACGTTGCATAAATATTGAACTTGTTATTCGCGTGGCTCCGTAGACGGTGGTCCGGCTTTTTGTTGGATCTAACCAAGGAATCTCGAGGATTTCTTATCGCGCTGGATCGTTCGCCCGCTGCACGGAATATACGAAGTGCGTTAATTGTAACAGAAACGAGATTCTGGGGTCAATGAAACGATTGCACACGGTAGGTCTCGCGAGAGATTTTAAAGAAACCGGGGGGATTTGAAGTATTTCAATGGAATAACGTTACAAATGCACAATACACGTATTAAAAATATTTGTAACAATAATTCTTCCAGTAACAATAATTTATTTCCAGTTCAGGATAAATCTCTAAGAAGGATACTTTAATTCCTGATTTCCACGCTTTGCAAGACACACGATTCAATTTCGTTTCAATGACACACGGAAGAAAGATTTACGAGAGTTGATTGCAGTTTGGAAAAATTCGACCGGTTTAAAAATTGCTCGACTCACAAGTTTTCGTGCAGGGTATACCGTGCGGTCAACGCCTATAGGCGTTCGGTGCGTGTGTTCCGTGAACGGAGCTATAAGATTCCCGCACAGAGGGTGGGAAAAATGTTCGAGTTTCGGAGCAGAGTGTCGAATTATCGTTATCGAGAAATTTACGTTCGTTTATCGGTCTCCGATCGTCCGAATGTTTCACTGCGTCGTTCCGAGGCCGGTCTCGTGTAAAAATTGTAAAAAATATCTACCGCGAGGTAGGATTTAATTTATTAAACGCATTTCATTGGTTTTCTCGAGTGGGGCGTTTCGTAGGTCGTTTCGAAGCGACGTATCCGCTTTTAGGGTCGTCTGCCGCGCGTTTATTGACGAGACCAGGAAGGTCTCCGCCGATCTCGCGGCGAATATCGGAATTACGAGTGCCATTAGGGGTCGTCGGTGGGTCGCCGAAGAAAACGTTCACGTCGAGGCCCGTTTACGAGCGACGCCGACGTCTACGTTGACCTGCTGACGGAAGAGAATCGACCTTAAGTACTTTCAGACCGGATCGAGGGAACTTTTACCGCGAGTCTGCTGTGACACGCTTAAAAAATCCATAAAGCCCGCCGCCGAGGGTCAAACCGTGATACGTACAGGGTGTCTCGGCTGACATTGTCGCGCTGAGGAATATTTTCGAGAAAAAACTAATATTTCTGATTTGGTAAAATAAACTCAAATAAAAGATAATATAAAATAAAAGTAAAATAAAAAGATATAAATATATATATATTTGGTAATTTGGTAATTTTAATATTTGGTAATTTGGTAATTTTAATGTTTGGTAATTTGGTAATTTTAATATTTGGTAATTTGGTAATTTTAATATTTGGTAATTTGGTAATTTTAATATTTGGTAATTTGGTAATTTTAATATTTGGTAATTTGGTAATTTTAATATTTGGTAATTTGGTAATTTTAATATTTGGTAATTTTAATATTTGGTAATTTGGTAATTTGGTAATTTTAATATTTGGTAATTTGGTAATTTTAATATTTGGTAATTTTAATATTTGGTAATTTGGTCATTTTAATATTTGGTAATTTGGTAATTTTAATATTTGGTAATTTGGTAATTTTAATATTTGGTAATTTTAATATTTGGTAATTTTAATATTTGGTAATTTGGTAATTTTAATATTTGGTAATTTGGTAATTTTAATATTTGGTAATTTGGTAATTTTAATATTTGGTAATTTGGTAATTTTAATATTTGGTAATTTTAATATTTGGTAATTTGGTCATTTTAATATTTGGTAATTTTAATATTTGGTAATTTGGTAATTTTAATATTTGGTAATTTGGTAATTTTAATATTTGGTAATTTGGTAATTTTAATATTTGGTAATTTGGTAATTTTAATATTTGGTAATTTGGTAATTTTAATATTTGATAATTTTAATATTTGGTAATTTTAATATTTGGTAATTTTGTAATTTTAATATTTGGTAATTTGGTCATTTTAATATTTGGTAATTTGGTAATTTTAATATTTGGTAATTTGGTAATTTTAATATTTGGTAATTTTAATATTTGGTAATTTGGTAATTTTAATATTTGGTAATTTGGTAATTTTAATATTTGGTAATTTGGTAATTTTAATATTTGGTAATTTGGTCATTTTAATATTTGGTAATTTGGTCATTTTAATATTTGGTAATTTGGTAATTTTAATATTTGGTAATTTTAATATTTGGTAATTTGGTAATTTTAATATTTGGTAATTTGAATGTCGAATTCAATTTGTCGCCCGAGATGACTAATAACAGTGGAATACTTATTAACGATAATCGTCACGATAGTTTCTCGAAGTTTTTGGATTTCGTTCGTACCCTCTCGACGGTAATTTCGATTGTTGAAAAGTACTCGTAATAATAGCGTTCGCGATCCCAAACTTTGTAATTGGAAAAAAAGGAAGCACGCTGTAACGCAAATGTACGAAAGAAGTGCAAATCGATTCGACGCCGCCGGTAAAGGGTCGAAAATTGTAAAAAGTAAAAAAATCGCTCTCCGATTACATCGAAAAACGTAATTGCAATTGAGAATGTGTATGTACGCTTCTTTTTTTTCTCTACTTCATTCGAGAGATCCTTTATAAAACGTGGTTCGATTTTGATTAAAAAGTGCAAAATACCACGTATCGGATACATCCACCCTTGTTTTACACACTCGGAACAGATTCCTCTCGAGTTATTACATATCGTGTTTGCACGTTTATTCGTGGTTCGAGTGCTAAATATACGTGTCGTATAAATCGAAAATGTTTCTTCCTGCGACTCGAAGCACTCTGCGTTCATATTCGTAAATGTGGAACGAAGTATCGTTTTTCGTAATTTTAACCCCCACCTGAATCATCGAGTGTTCTATATTCAACAAAGAATCGATAATTCTCACCGAAGTAAACGCAAACTCTTATTCAAATTTACCATTTACAAATACAAAAATTGAAGAATCGTTAAAGTATATTTATCTCGCCTCACCCTCGTTACTTCGCAAATTTTAATCCTTTGCAAATTTTCGATCCTCGTTTCGTCGACGAATCCCTCTACTCCTAATCGCATTCGTAGAATTTGATGTAACTGTACCTCGAACGTTTAGATCAATTTTTGCCCCGGTTCCATCCGACCGGCTCTGTGGTACGGTGGAATTAAAACAATGCGTTGTTTGCAAAACATTTTTCCCTGCACGAGCAATTTCATCTTCTTGATCGTTATCCGCAGTTATTCTCTAATTCCCGGCCGTATCAACAGCCGTTAACTTTTTCCCGATCATTATTTTTTTAACGAGTTCCACACGGAACAATATTGCTCGGTATCGTGAATATTCAGCGATATCGGGAGGGCCGGGTACTCGACGTTTTGATTAAATTCGTTCGAACGTGTATAAAAAAAAAAAAAAAAAATAAAAAAGAAAGAGAAAAAAAAAAGAAGGAAAAAAAAACGCGGGAAAATATCGCGGGGGAAAAAAATGTGCCATCGTCGAAATGACGGGACCGGACGCGGGACGCGTTACATTTTTAACGTGTAAATAATACACAAGAGCGCGGAACCTTACCGCGGATTAATTTATTGACCGCGGTTTCGATATTGCAACGCCGACGAATGTTATCGCGCGTCATAAACACTTATCAAATTCGATATTTGTCGAACGCAGTCGGCTAAAATCGTCCAACGTTTTCGATATCCGTTTGCATTGAATATTTCTGCTCGTGCCCCTATGTAAACGTTGTAAATCAGTGACCGTGATAATTACGCTCGCCGATGCAACCCATTCCCCTCTACTCGCCCCTTTCAAGGGAGGGGGGTCATCGCGACTGATAAACGCGTACGATTGCCGCTGAAAGAAATAAATCGTGAATATTTTTTCTTTCTTTCTTTTATTTATTTTTTTTATTATTTTCCAGTCGCGTTACAGCTAAACGAATGTATCGACGAACAAACAGCAACGCTCCGAGTCGGTGTATACGTTGAACGAAATTAAAAGGTTCGCGCGGGTTCGAGCAACCCTCGTTCTGGTACACCGATTGATTAATGCACCCGTGGGGAAACGTATTCCATGAAACCGATAATACATTTGAAGACGAAAGTAACATTATCGGTTATTTTCACGAGCATTTGTTCGCTCGTGCATCAACAACCATCGAATCGATGGTAAAAAGGGGGGTGGGCCCCGAGTGTAACGATGTAATCGAGTTTTTCGACCGGGGTTACTCCGTTTGCGGAGATTCTCGAGTCTCGATTGTTCGAGGAGCGATTCGTACGCTTGTTACACGGAATGAACGAGATGGTGTGGTCGGAGTGAACACTGGTCGATTTGCGACGAAAAAGTAAATCGAAAATGTGGAATCACATTTTTCAATCGGAGACCTCGTTCAGGAGGAAATTAATATCGAAAATTGTTCGGGGCACGCGCGACATGGAACGCGATCGAGCTACACGTGATACGCCTATTTGCGTATTATTCGCTGTTTCGATCTGTATTAGTATTTTTATCGATTCTTGTAACAATTTACTCCATTTGTACCTACTTGGAGCGAGTAATACGAATAGAAGAAACGAGCGATCGCCCCAGCCACGTGTCAAATGGAAAACGTGCCCCAAAGATATTCAAAGTCGATTTTCAGAGAAACGGTACTCTCGATGAAAAAATGTTATTCCACGTTTTCGATTCATTTTTACACGAGGAATCGTCCTACGGTTGTTTCAGTCGCTAAATATCAACTCTGCGTGCAAGAAGGATAAGAAACCGTGAGACGCGCTACCAATATTTCACAATGGTACGGGGTAACGCGCGAAGAAACCGAAACTTGGAGTAATTTGTATCGTCGTAGGTTGTACGTTGGTATTTGGAAGCGTTTTGCGCTGACAGATATAGGAAATAAATGTACCTCGGTACGTGTCGTATCGCAGCTCCTTGGCGGCGTTTTTCGCGAAATTTCGCTCCGAAACCCTTATCGCCACGCGGGCCAGGATGCTCCAAATTGCCAGTCGTTCCTAGCAGCACGACAAAGCGGATCGTCGCTCAAGTTCTAACCCACCTCCGCAAGAAAAGCTTTTCCATCTGGCGACACGTGACTTCCCGGCCACCACGATCTGGCAACAACCCAAACTTATTAATTTACTCTACTTTCGGTTCGACGTCGTTCGCGGCTCCTGCTGTTCATTTTCGCGAAGATTCCCGCGCGCTCTCAGTTTTGTCCCAGCTACACCGAGAAACGTCACCGTTGCCCCCGTTTTCGTTTCACGATGATCGTTACAGCGGATGCTTCGTTTCCGTTTCCGCGGTGGTTACGAACGTTCGGAGAACTTTGGAGAACTTTATTCGCGAGTTCTTCAATGTTTTGCAACCCTTCGCGTTGTAGGAGAATCTTGCGAGTGTCGTAAGTTGCCTGGGAATCTTGCGAGTGTTGTAAGTTGTCTGGGAATCTGGCAAGTATCGTGAGCTGTCTGAGAATTCCACGAGTACAATGAGTCATCTAAGAATCTTGCGAGTACCGTGAGTTATCTGAGAATCTTACGAGTACAATGAGTTGTCTGGGAATCTTGCAAGTATCGTAAGTTGTCTGGGAATCTTGCAAGTATCGTAAGTTGTCTGGGAATCTGGCAAGTATCGTGAGCTGTCTGAGAATTTCACGAGTACAATGAGTCAACTAAGAATCTTGCGAGTACCGTGAGTTGACTGAGAATTTCTCAAGTACAATGGGTTACCTGAGAACCTTACGAGTACAATGAGTCATCTGAGAATCTTGCAAGTATCGTAAGTTGTCTGAGAATTTGACGAGTACAATGAGTCATCTAAGAATCTTGCGAGTACCGTGAGTTGTCTGAGAATTTCTCAAGTACAATGGGTTACCTGAGAATCTCACGAGTGCAATGAGTCATCTGAAAATCTTGCAAGTATCGTAAGTTGTCTGGGAATCTGGCAAGTATCCTGAGCTGTCTGAGAATTTCACGAGTACAATGAGTCAACTAAGAATCTTGCGAGTACCGTGAGTTGACTGAGAATTTCTCAAGTACAATGGGTTATCTGAGAATCTTACGAGTACAATGAGTCATCTGAGAATCTTGCAAGTATGGTAAGTTATCTGAGCATCTCACGAGTACAATGAGTCATCTGAGAATCTTGCAAGTACCGTAAATTATCTGAGAATCTCGTAAGTACTGTGAGTTATCGACTTGTAGAATGCACCGAGAATGCCTGAATCGATACGATCGAGCTGAGACTACTTAAATTAATACAGTAAAAACCTCCTCCTGACATCGGGAGTCGGATTAACTTGCTTCGTACGACACATAAGATCCCAGATTAGTATCGAGAATCTGAGAATGCCTGAGAGAAATGCGAGTAGACCCGGAGTACTCGAATCCGCAGTGTACTCTACGCGATTTAAGAATATCCAAGGCAACACGAGCTCAGCTGGGAACGTCCGAACGAAATGCGCGTTCTGAGAGTATCCAAGTCGTTGTCGACTGAGAGTACTCAATGCGGTATCGGTAACTTCGGAATACACCGACGCTTGTACGAGCACCGAAAATTTGAATAAGTTCGAGCCGACACGACCGATCCGAGAATACTTGAGTCGCCGCGAGCGAGCTGAGAGTACTTAACAAGGTTTCGGTGACTCCGGACTCTCCGAAGACATAAAAAAAAAAACTTGAGCATCCTCGAGCTGAGAGTACTCGAACTATTTCAGCCGAGATAAAAGTACCACCGACCGAGAACAAAGAGCGCGTAACTTACTCCGTACGACATCGAAGTACCCAAGTGGAGTTGCTAATATCCCAGACGGAAGACACCGATGATACCGCGCACTCTGAGGCTACTCGAGCTCGTACATCTCGGCCGACAGTGCACCCTCACGGCAGAATCCAACACCAACGTACGCAAAAAGCATCGAAACGCTCCGACTACCCACACATTGGCGAATTCCTCCCGTGTCCCGTTCTTCTGCCTCCGATCTCGACCGTACGAAACAAAAACAAAGTAGAACGCTCGCTAATTCAATTATCTCTTAACTCGATTATACCCGGGCTGTCGGGTCGTCGAAGGTCCAACGGACCAACGAACGAGAGGACGGATAAGAACCGCGCGAAAATTGTTTATCGTAACGCGGACAGGGTTTTTATCAAGAGGGGTGGAGGTGTGGGGGCTGGACGATAAAAATCCACGACGTTGAAAGCACCCAGAGAGCAGAATTCGTGACAAAGTGCGACAACCGGCGCGGTCCGGTTCTCTCTTTCCTCTCGAAGTTGCGAGCAGACGCGGAGAAACTGGATCGAGCACATTGCTCGCATACCGCCAACAACTCGAACCCCCTCCGTTTCGTTTCTCCCTTCGGTCGTCGAGTCTCTTTCTTCCCGAGCGAATTTGTCAGGCGTCGTAAATTCAACGAGAGGCGCCGCGAGACGACGCGTCGATTCCCCCGATTTACGACCCCGCATTAAGCCGCTATTTATTTGTTTATGGTGCCCCCGGAAGGCGTTTCGCGGCCCCGTACACTGCTGGATACGGTTTGTTCGACCGTACTCGACGGATTGAAACGTTAAAGTAGACGTAAATACGCCGTATCGATTCCCTTTCAGAGATATCGATTCACGGCCCCTTGACTCCAATTCCCAGCAAAGTACTCGCGATCGGTTTTTCCACAGCCTCGTGACCTACGACGCTCGGAGTACTCGCGCGTGTCTACGTGAATCGAGGCAACCGTTCACCAGGAGACGTGAGAGGATATAGGTGAGGGGGATCGAGGGTGAGTCGATCGCGGATCGACTGAGAGTATTTGCATACCGAGGAGATGAAAATAGCTGGGTATTAGACGGATAGAGCGAAGGGTGGCTGAGACAGAAAAAACGTAGCGGAGGTATTCGAAGAGTTTGGGAGAGTTAGGTTTTCGAGACGTTCGAAATACGAGCATTCGAGACTCGGAAACTTTCGTGACTTTCAGGTACTTCGAGGATTTCAGAGATTTTCAGGTATCGAGACTTTTATTACTTTCACGACTTTCGCAAGTTTTATGACTTTCGAGAGTCAGAAGAGTCTGAAGAGTTTGAACATTTTAGACCTAGAAGGTATACGCAATATTCGAGGTATTTAAGATTATCAAAGAATTCAAGGCTTTTAAGACTTTCAAGGTACTCTAGGCTTTCAAGACTTTTAAGGTACTCAAGGCTTTCAAGACTTTCAAGGCTTTGAAGGTATTCAAGGCTTTCACGATTTTCAAGATATTCAACCTTTCAAGATATTCAAGGTATTCAAAACTTTCAAGGTATTCAAAGCTTTCGAGACTTTCAAGGTACTCGAGGATTTCACGACTTTCAAGGTATTCGAGGCTTTCAAGGCTTTGAAGGTATTCAAGGCTTTCACGATTTTCAAGATATTTAAGGTATTCAAGACTTTCAAGGTATTCAAAGCTTTCGAGACTTTCAAGGTACTCAAGGCTTTCAAGACTTTCAAGGTACTCCAGGATTTCACGACTTTGAAGGTATTCAAGCCTTTCAAGATATTCAAGACTTTGAAGGTATTTAAAGTTTTCAAGACTTGAAGGTATTCAAAGTTTTCAAGACTTTCAAAGTACTCAAGCCTTTCACGACTTTCAAGGTATTCAAGGCTTCCAAAACTTTTAAGGTTTTCAAGGTATTCAAATCTTTCAAGATACTCAAGGTATTCAAGACTTTCAGGGTATTCAAAGCTTTCGAGACTTTCAACGTATTCAAGGCATTCAAGAGTCCACTCGTTCCGAGCGTGTCAAGAGTACGAAGACTTTCCACGCGAAAAATATTCAAGACTTTCGCGAGTTTCGAGAGTCTCCGGAATTTCCACACTCTTGTAACATTAAAGACGTTCGAGGCTTTCGAGTGTCCAATTGTACCAAACGGCGGCAGTCTCGAGACATTCTTGGCTTTCCAAACCGATTCTTCCCAGTGCGTCAAGAATTTCAAGAGTGCCAAGAGTACCGGAAGTGTGTCGAGAGTCCACCTCGTCCCCCGGTACTCCTCGACCATCGAAACAGGAAAGTATTTAAGACTTTCAAGATGTTCGTTGCTTGGGAACTGTTCGAGAGTTTCGAGATCGTTTGGCTCGTTTCGGCCTCGAAGAGCTTACAAAATGGCGACAAGACAAAATTCCCGACTCCCTGGACGTTTTACGATCTACGAACAGTCACCCGGTCACTATTGCCCTAAACTCGCGCCAACGTTCTCGATTCAACGGCCATTTTCCTCGAAGCCCGAGGAAGAAGATCACCCGATCGACTGGAGGGTGGTCCTCGGTTGGAAAACAGCCGATAAATTCCAGAAAATCCAGTCCCCTGGTATTTTTCCCCCGAAAATCTGTTCCCAGGGTGAGTACTCACCCAGTTCACGGTTCAAGAGGAGCTAGCTAGCTACCGTCTACCATAGGAGGAACGAAAGGGAGTACCACGAGCAGCGATTCGAAGCGGAAAGAGGGTGCTAATGGGGGCACGCGAGGGAGGTGGTTGGCCCTCTGAGGCTGTTCATTGGTCGATGAAATGCAGCGACCGCCGGCATGTGGTCATTAGCACGGACGACTGGACCGAAATCTATGGTCGTTTGGCCACCGTTCGCTATCGCTCGAGAACGTCCGACTCGTCTTCACGCCTTACGCATATTTGCGTTAATTGCCCGGCTCGGTCGTTGCCACCGCTGTATGCTGGCTCCTCTGTTCACACTGACGAGACCACGCTCGAAAACCCGCGATCATGGTCGAACAATGACCACGAAAGTACCGTGAATCGACGACACCAGCTCGATATATATAACCGGCTCGTTCGATATGTTTTACCGAACGATAAAACATAGCAGTGTAAAGCACTAGTACCGGGTTGCTCGATTAGTTTTGTCGTTCGATGAAACATAGTAGCGTAAAACATAGTACCGGGTTGCTCGATTAGTTTTGTCGTTCGATGAAACATAGTAGCGTAAAGCATAGTTCCCGGTTGCTCGATAAGTTTTGTCGTTCGAATCAAATTTATCGAACGGTGCTGTTCGATAAGTTTCATCGAACGACAAAAATTATTCAACAACCTATTATACCTACGTAGACGTCCTATTATATTACCTCGGACGTAGGTAGAAGGGTTCGATTATACCAGGGAATTTTTCGATAGGATTTGCGATTCCATCGAAGAAGAGTAAACGAAAAGTGCGCGATAAAAAGAATAGACGGATCGGGTAATGAGATTTTCATTTCGAGTCGAGTGGTATTACAATCCAACGGGGTCGTAGAGCGACTACTGATAACGCAGTGAATTTCAGTTGTTTTCGGTGATCGAGGTGAATAATTGCAGAGAAAGAAGCTACAACACACCTGTCCAACCGGGGAGAAGGAACGAGACGAACGATGGAACCGGTGATCGAAACAAAAATTAAATAAAACAACGGGTATGTTTTCGAGATATACGCCGGATTATATTACGAAAGAATCGGGAGAAATAAAATTTAATTTCTAGTGAACCTTGCGCGAGTCTTGTAATGGAAAATTACAAGGGACGAAGTGACTTTGCGAAGTTATTTTACTACGATGGAATCGAAGGGTGAAGCGAAACTATCGCGAATCGAAAAAGAGCGAACGAGAAGGGCGCGATAAAAATAGTGGATGGATCGGAGCGGGTGGATTCGCGGGATAAATAAAATTTTTATTATTTCTGGTCGTCGTTGGACGATTAAAGCGGTACACCGCGCGGAAGGAAGCGAGTCGGACACTATTTTACCCGGGAAATAAAAGTAAAGCGGAAAATATGAAGACTCGAGAAAAGGGAGGGCCGCGGTGGAAAGACAAAGTCTTTAAGCGGGTTAATTACCCGTCCTTGGACGCGTTTCATTAAAACCAAGCCGTTTAATTTACTCGGTGCAGCTGGTCTCCGCAACCGAAACAGGTAATCAGGATTCCTAATTTCGCTGTTATCGCTCGATCGTCCGTTCCGGGCTCTGTACCGATACAGCGAGTCCTCGGAGACGAACGTTCGACGTCTCGACGATAAATCGTGCGAGTAATAACAGAGTTACCGAGATTGGAGCAAAACAGTGAACTCCCGGTAAACTAGTTCCCCGTTCAAGGGTAATTGCGTGTCGAGGCCATTCACTGTGTACGTCTTTCTCCAAGCTAAATGAGAACGCGAATAAAAAGCTGCACGAGAAGGAAAATGGCTCGTCCATTGTTACCATTGTGCGCATAAATAGCTCGCGATACGTACACCGAAACCGAGCATGGAATATCGTTTCTTATATACGGATCTACGAGATACAGAATTCCTTCGAGGTAATTTTACGAAACAACAATGCTTCGGTTTCGTCTCGAAGCTATCGGTTAAATTCCTCGATACCGCGATATTCTCTTTCGTTGAATCGATTCGACAGAATCAATTATTTCAACTCGGGAAAATTTTCATAGCTTGGCGATACCTGGGCAAATACACTTGGGAAGTTTGAAGTCGATAGGTTTTATAGTTTTCTAAAAAGAAAAATGTCGAATATTACCTAGTTTATGGAGACTCCAATGGAGCCATTTCTAAGAATTGAAAGTATCTATGTTGTTTCAAAATTTGTGCAAATATACTTGCAAAGTTTAAAGTACCTACGTTGCATAGTCTTCTGAAAAAAAGTCAAATATCATCCACCTGTAAGAATAAGAAACATCTAGAATGTTTCAAAATCTGTGCAAGTGTAATGTACTTGCAAAGTTTAAAATCCATACGTTGCATAGCCTTCTGAAAAAATACTGTCAAATATCACCCACTTGTAAGAATAAAAAACATCTACATTGTTTCAAAGTTTGTGCAAACATACTTGCAAACTTTAAAATCCATACGTTGCATAGTCTTCTGAAAATATACTGTCAAATATCACCCACTTGTAAGAATAAAAAACATCTACATTGTTTCAAAGTTTGTGCAAACATACTTGCAAACTTTAAAATCCATACGTTGCATAGTCTTCTGAAAATATACTGTCAAATATCACCCACTTGTAAGAATAGAAAACATCATCGATTTTTCAAAGTCTGTGCAAACATACTTGCAAACTTAAAAACCCCTACGTCTAACAGTCTTCTCAAAGAAAACTGTCAAACACCACCCACTCTTTAGGAGTCTCCAAAGGACCTATTCCTAAGAATCCAAAACATCTCATAAATTACTTCTCGTAGTATTCGAAGATTATTCCGTGCCAAGATGGAATCGAGACCTAGTTACAGATTCTGGAAGACGTTGACCACGAATCGTAGCCACTCGAGCAAAATATCCAGGATGGTTAGGGTATCGGTGGTCCAGGAGCCTCGGTTCCTGGTTCCCAGGCACGCAAACGCTTTGGTCCATCCGATCGAGCCTTCTCACCTCGGCTATAATCATGTTAATTAATTGGCTGCCGGTTCACCTTGCAGGCTGTGGTTCACGAAGGGGGATACGCTGCGGTTGGGCCGGTGGTTGCCAACCTTGTCTCTAGTTTCGGAGTGGTTGCATCAAGGACGCGATTGTTGTCCCTGCGTCGGATCATCTCGGTCGCAACGGAGGTGAAAGAGGAATTACGCGTCATTGTGCCCTGATTGAACCACCGTCCGCAATTTTCACTGGCAAAGGGGACCTCGGGTGGTCATTTAGTTCCGCGGAATATGTACCGCCATCCGAGGTCCTTGGGTCTAAGGACACTCGAGAGCGTCGAATTCCCTTCTGTCCGGAAATTTCCGAGGGAAATATCGTTCGAGTTCTGATTAAATTGCGCTTCTGATACCGTGAGATAGATTTCGGTGAAGTTTCGGGGATTAAGGACCGGGGAGCCTCGAGTCTGTGCAACGAGCTCCACTTTGGTTTATTTCGTTCGATTCAGGGTGTATTAAATTCGTATAAACATTTCGACAGCGACGTTTGGAGAACGCGTGACGTTTAATCGTGAGAACCAACGTTCGCGAAGAATAGAAATAACGACGGTTTCTGGTTGTGGGAAATATTCTTTTCGTTGTTGGACAGAATGAAATCATCCCTCGGTACTATTTACGTTTTTCTAAACGAAAGTCGATCAAATCGTACGTCTCGATTGCAAACGATCTTCCAAAGTCTCGCGATTCGAAAACGGGAATATTCCTTATCCGAAGATAAAGAAAACACTTTTAAGGCTTCTACGTGGAGATTATTCTCAAGATCGTGGTAAATGATTCGTTCGCGTATCGTTCTAAGGTCTATCGTTCGCGTTACGCGCGAGAACGCGTTTACTCGCCGCGAGAGACGAGAGACGAGAGACGTAGCTGCGGTTTCTAAACCTAACCTCGATCGTAACGACGAAGTTCAAGATCGAATTCCTCGGGATCAAACACACGGTGAACGTATAATTGAGCAAAGATTGAAACAGATTAACCGTTCGATTACAGTGGTAATTCCCATTCGGATAGGTTGGTAATTAAAAATTAAATCCCGCCGATTTGAATATCGCGGGGGTAGCTTCGTTTCCATTAGGGGAGAGACGGCTGAGTTTTTCAATCGAACCTCCCCCTCTACCCCTGATTCGATAAAAAGTTTCCCTGGGATACGTCCACCTAGATCCTACCAACGTTTATTCTTAACTTTCGAACACTTAAGACGGGCTTTTAGAAGTTCGCCGGAGCGGTTCCAGGTGACGAGAAAAAGTCCACGGAAGAGCAAACTGTATCAGACAGGGGGAACGTAGATGTTGTCTTTGCAGAGAGAATGATCGGGGAAGACCGCGTCGACATACATCGAACGTCAACTTTGACTCTAGTCTCGGGTCGGGTGTCGTGGTTCAAAGCGTCCGCAGTTCTGTTAAATCAATACCTCTATTGGGGAACGTTGCCAGTGGAACGGTATACCACGACCGGACACCTAACACCGTTATCAGAGACAAATAGAGTGACAAAAACGAGACGATAACGTTAACGTTGTAGCGTTATATAATCCTAGTTAATTTACCGACGAAATCCGCTCCAATTTCTCGAACGGTACTCCCAGAATCGAAATCGAAACGCGCTTCACCGTTTCGGACCCATAACTCAAATATCAGCGGTCTGGACGAACACGGAAGTGAGACCACGACTGGCTCCAAACGGATCTGTAATTTCACCACGCACAAATATTTCCAATAAGAATTCTACTATTTTATAGTATTTTTTTTTTACTTATAAGGAAGCTTGTATCGAGCAAATATTTCGAATAAGAATTCTATTATTTTATAGTACTTTTATTTAATTTCTAAGGAAACTTGTACCGAGCAAATATTTCGAATAAGAATTTTATTATTTTATAGTATTTTCTTTAATTTCTAAGGAAACTTGTACTGAACAAATATTTCGAATAAGAATTCTATTATTTTATAGTAGTTTCTTTAATTTCTAAGGAAACTTGCACCGAGCAAATATTTCGAATAAGAATTTTATTATTTTATAGTATTTTCTTTAATTTCTAAGGAAACTTGTACTGAACAAATATTACGAATAAGAATTCTATCATTTTATAGTATTTTATTTAATTTTCTAATGAAGCTTGTACCGAGCAAATATTTCGAATAAGAATTTTATTATTTTATAGTATTTTCTTTAATTTCTAAGGAAACTTGTACTGAACAAATATTACGAGTAAGAATTCTATTCTTTTATCGTATTTTTTTTTAATTTTTAACGAAGCTTGTACCAAGCAAATATTACGAATAAGAATTCTATTCTTTAATCGTACCTTTCTTAATCTCCAAGGAAAATTGTACAAATGATACAACCGATCGATGCAAAAGTCCATCCGGGTCCGAAAAAAACCAGATAAAGGAAGGTTCAGAAACGAATCGCTGGTAATTGCAACGAATTACGAGCAATGTAAAAACCAATCAACGTAACTTAGCGCGGAGCTTCGTTGTGTAATTAGCGTTCGATTCGTTCGTTTGGTGAGACCACACTTTCAAATTGGCGGGTCGAATTTTGGGCAAATAGACGCGTATCCCGGAATTTTATTCGAGCAGACCTTTGATAAGATCGCAAAGGACCATAATTTAACCGCTGTTGAATATCGGTGCACGGAAACGCTGTTGAACGTCGCCGTTCAAAAGAGTTGGCGAATAAATATCGATTTGCGGGACAAATTCTATCAGAGTCGCTCCTCTCGCCCTGAAAGTAGCTTATCAGCGTTATCGTTCACCGATTATGCCAACTCGTCGTCCCGGCCGACAAATTGTACCGATTTTTCCTGGAAGACGCGAGATCGTTCGCGCGAACGACGCTTAACCGCGACGATGAATTAAACGAGACGTTATCTCGCAGTGGATCGTGTTTTACGATTAACCTTCGACATTCTGGGCCGAGGGCAACGAACCGCGATTGAAACCGCTGCGATTCAACGGTGCTCGATTTCAACATTAATTGTATGTTTCCACGGGCCGATATTTCGATCGTGAAATAGTTCTCTGACCGTGGACCGTCCAGAATCAACGGTGATTTAAATCAATTGCAGTATACATCGCTGATCAATGGTAACTCGCGCCCGAGTCGCACCGTAGACACTTATATCGATTAACCGGTCACGTTCTTATTTCTTCTTCAATTTCATTCGTATTTCTCCGTTAGAAATTAACATACTGTATTATCTCACGAGAGTTACAACCCACTCAATATTTTACAGGTTGTACAATTGGGTATCATTTCCCCCAGAGAACAATCTTATTTATTATCGTTCAATCGCGTCGATCGATCGTTCGGTAATTTCACCGGCGTGGTTCGTTACTAGCATTCGAAGATCCCGAGAAACCGGAGGGTAAATACTTTCGAAGCGATCGCGAGTGGTGGTGGTGGGGGGTGACCTTGAGCGGCCACTTGAATTCGCGCTCGCGCTCGGTGCGTCACGGTGCGCTCGACAGGTCCCGAGCGATCGTTTTTTATTCCGTCTCTGTTAACGACGACACGAATCCCGAGGGGTTATCTTCTCGAATTGGGCCGGAGTATCTCGCCGCCGATAATGAAACACGCGCGGACGAAAGCACTCTGCCGGATGGAACGTAAATTCCGCGTTTCCACGCTCGCGAACGTGATTGACAACCGACGATGCTATCGTTGTCCGATACCCGCCCTTTTCGTCGCCACTTTTTTCCCCCTGCCCCTCCCTCGGTCCTCCACGTTGTCCGTGCACCTCGGTAAATAGGATAGAAGGGGCGCGTGGGGTTCACTCGAAGCGACGCCGTGAAAAGAGTATTCGTCGTAAAGGGTGGGTCGATACGAGACTGATAAAAGGGACTGAAACACGTAATGGGATGCGTCGGGCAACCGGGGCCGATAGTAGGACAGAGAGCACGATACTTGGACGAGAGAGAGAAAAAGAGAGAGAGAGAGAGGAGGATGACATTTTTGAAATCTACTCGAAACTACGGAAATCGAGAAAGAGTATTCGATACGAGTCACAGATACGCATCTTGCAAAGCGTTGTCCGATACGGTTCGTAAATCGAATTACGTGTATATAATACATTTGAAATAATGGATGATGTAAAAATATATTAGAAAATCGAGTTACTACTAGGTTGTTCGGAAAGTCATTTCGTTTTTTTTTTTTGGTGAAAATGAAAGATGATTTTTTTAAAGTGTATAAACGTTTTATTAAATTCTATATTTACATTTTGGAAAACGAAATGATTTTTCGAACGACTCAATACTTTTAAATTTAGAAGGAACGATGTCTCGCGATCGAGAGAAATTTTGTATGTTACACGTTCCGGAATAATGAAAGAAAAATAACAAAATTAATTCTTATTTACTTCCCGACTCATCGAAAAGAATTGCGATCGATCGAAATTTCGTGTACGCGTATCGAAATAATGAAACGAAAATAACAAAATTAATTGTTGCAGCTTCCCGAACTATTACGAACGGGAGCATTATAATCGAAATTTCGCGTATCGAAATAACGAAGCGAAAATAACAATATGAATTGTTATTACTTTCCGATAAAAAAAGTTTGCTTGCAACGAAAATTACGTTTCATGACCCCTTGATTACGTTTTGGTTATTAAAAAATACTTCGTTCGAATGCGCGTACGTACGTGTGACGTAATTATAAATATTTCTCGTCGAAGATCGTCCTTTTTTCTTTTCTCGACTTCTATAAATTTCCCTTTTCACCGAGTGAATAAATACTATTAAAATCATTCGCGATATCGCTTTCTGTGTATTCTGTCGCGGGTTCTTTCGTCTCGTTTTAATTTTGCTGGGGGTTATGTTTATTTAACCCATCAACGACCAAAATCATCGGGTTCCAGATTCCGTGGGCGGTCCGGGACCGAATTTCCATGGGCGTGGAGTCTGCTCTTTGCTCGACGACAGCTTGACAAACACTGATTACGGGAAACCGAGGGGGCGTCAAGATAAAGCACGGTATCGTCGATTTCCTTTATCAGCCTAAATTGCCCTCGTTATCGGGAGGTGTACCGGCGTCGTCGTCGCTCATTTCTCGCCGCCCTCGACTCCGATGGAGCGCGCCGGGACGCTCGTCATGAGAAATTCATTTCCACGGATCCGCGTCTGCGGTAATCCGGTTTTCCTCGCGATGTCGATCGTCCCGTGAGTAGAAAAAATGGAGTGGCGGAGGAAATAATACGAAAACGACAAAGAATCCCGATATCGCGGCGTCGTTTGATTTAATATCGATTTAAATTAAAATATACAGTTACTTTAATTAATACGTTCCACGAAATCTTCAATTTTTTAGTAAAAATATCAGTCGCGGAACCAGTGGAAGTTTTAAAATGTTTACACCAAAATTCTTCATCTTTCCTCTTAAAGTCATAATTTTTTCTATTATAATGTATTTTCAATGTGATAATTTTTCCTATTTTAATGTATTTTCAATGTCATTTTTTTCTATTTCAATGTATTCCGTTCAAAAAGCGGACGAAGATTCAAAAAGACCGGTGGTTCGCGGACGAACCGTTTTCTCGCAAAAGGTGGTCAAAGTTTCGACCAATCGGATCGCGTGGAGGAGCTACTGGAGGAGTGGCGCTTCCCCCACCTTCTCTCCCGCGCGCTACACTCTGCTCCACGCGCGGAGTCTAGTAGCTGTTTACAAGGCGACTTAACGTCTCGTATAACTCCTTTATTTTTGATGTTACGAAAAAATATCAAAGGAAGAATATTTTTTATATTTAATAAGAAACTTCTAGAATCTACGAAACTTTAATATCGGATTACCGATATATGTATACGAGTTCGATTTAATTTCAACAAAATTGTCCTCGCATCAGGACGTTTCGAACTTTCCTGGAGGATGTTTAACATTGATTATTTCTCAGTAAAAAAAGATCTCGAAGTCCACTTACGTTATCAATGTACAGCGAGTCTGAATGGGTTAAAGGATTCGAGGCATCAATTTTAGCGGCTCTCGCGCGTCCAATTACTTTCCAGAGGAACGGAACTCGTAAACACTTGTTTCCATTAAACGGGTGTTCAGCGAACGCCCAAACTAAATCCTTAATTCGCGTTTCCCGCGTTGCATTCAGCTGTGTATCGCCGCTGAAACAACCGGAGGGCGCGTGAAAAATAAGCGAGGAGGGGAAAAAAAGAAAAAGAAGGGGGAAAAAAACAGAAACACGGCGGGTCGTTAACACGAGGGAACTCGAGACGGAAATCGGACGTTTAATTTGATTAATCGTCTCGAGTGGTCTTGAAGCAAGCAGGTGCGAGAGTAGCGGGCCTGCCAAGAATATTCTCGAAGCCCGCCGGGAGTAGCGGCGTGTTTAATTAAATTAACGTTAGCTGCCCGCGAGTCCTCGTTCGCGATTACACGCCCGACACGGCTAATCACCGGACTCCGTGTTTCAATTAGAAGGAAGTCCCACCCCTTTTTCGCCATCGAACGACCTTCCGAAACGGAATTGTTCGAACGCCTGGAACTGCGCGATTTAGAGGGATCCGAGCTGTCCCCCTCCAATTTTAACGCGCTTTGGCAGAGCGATAGGGTACAGGTTTCTGCTCTAGATGGGTAGAATATTAGGTGTAGATACTAGATAATTTTCGAGATACAAGCTATTGAAATTTCGAGTATCTCGAGTTGCACGAGCGATCGAAGTTTCGAGTACCTCGAGTTGCACGATGTCCAAGAGAAGATTCCTCAGGAGCGATCGCTTTAACTCTCCCCCTCCAATTTTAACGCGCTTTTGCAGAGCGATAGGGTACAGGTTTCTGCTCGAGATGGATAGAATATTAGGTGTAGATACTAGATAATTTTCGAGATACGAGCTATTGAAGATTGGAGTACCTCTAGTTGCACGATGTCTAAGTGAAGATTCCTCAGGAACGATCGCTTGAAATTATTTTGTTGCAACTCCGGTTACAATACAATTTTTGAAAAAAGAAAAAAAAAACGATTCGTAGTGTAAATAGTACTCGATGGAAATACTTTTCCGCGTTGTGCACCGTTCAGCTTCAATTTCGTGCTACACGAAACGTCTAAAAGTACAATAGTAGAGCCACTGGTCCTTTCCTTTGGTCACGGTGACTCTTTGAGAATCAGTCCGTTCAAATAGCGGATCGACGCTCGTGGAGAAATAGCCAGCCTCGTTTGTCACCCGCTGGTTGATCGATGCTTCTCGATTGGGTACATTTATTGGGGTGAACCGATTTAATCAGTCGTTGATAACGGGCGTAGTTCGTGTGACGGGCACCTGACAAGCGAAATTTTGACGAATGGCGGTGCAAGCGAGTTGTCGAATCGAGGGAAGTCGAGTAGCATTGATCGCTGTACAATGGTCTTGAGGATTTGAATCGCATATTTCTTGCACTTTCAACATCCAACGTCGATAATATTTTCAACGAGTCGAATCTAAGATTTAACATTGTCCCACATCGATCCTTGAACTCCTACTTTATTCGTTCGTGCTGGATTTGCAACCGCTAGGACAACCCGAAAAACAAGTAGGTGATTCCAAGAATCAACCAATAATACTTATCTCCCGATTTATACGAGCAGTTTTACAAATTTACGAGTCCAACCACGCGACAACCTGAAGGACAATGCCATACTTCTATATAACGCAAACTTGTCACGTTGCTGTTAATTTTTCTGTAATTTCTTCTCCAGATAAATAAATATTTATATCGAATCTAGAAGATCGAAACTTCGTAACTAACATTCTCGTACCGATTATTGTTTTTATTCCTAGACGGAAAAATGGTAGCCAATACTTTTCAATGCTCCCTAAAAAAGTATGGAGTTTCGTAAGAAATCAAAGATCCTCGATCGGAGGTTCCATTCGGTAGTGAATCGTCGCGCGAATTTTTCCCGTAACCTGTTTTCACTCTCGGTTGTTTCATCGCGGATTGTGTCACACGCTCGACGGGAACCTCGCACCCGCGCGTCGTCTTTATTCGGGGATTTGCTTCACGACGAATTCTCGCGAAGTTTTTCGCGTCGTTCTTCCCCGGCGACTTCATTTCCGCGGATTTACGAGGGAATCCCGTCGACGATTTTACGGAATTACGCGAAATTCTTCGCGCAGCGACGTTTCCTTCCGCGATTCTCGGTACCGCGAAAAGAAAAAAAAAAAAAAAAAGAAAGAAAAAATACAAAGATGATTAATTAATCGTCCTTCTCGCGGGAACGTTCGTACTCGAGCGTGTAAATACAACCGATCACGGTCGAAAGTTCCCGGCTCGGTGTATCGAGTTACATTATTTTTCTCGCGCCAATATTTGCATAATTCGAGCTGCCCGCGGTGCCAATCGACCCCTTTTCTCGGTCAGAGAATCCCAGCGTATGGTTGGCAGGGTTTGGGACGGGAGAGAACGAACCTTTGTCTTCGGCATGGTCGATAAGATTCGAAGGGAAAATTACAGGTTCGCGCAGCTAATTATTATTTGAACTTCGTCGAAGCCGTCATGCTTCCGGAAAGTTAATCGCCGCCTCTCGCCCCACCTGAACCCTTCTGGGGGAGTAAAGGAAGCGGAAACGACGAAAGGAATTGTAATTATTGGACTCCCCCGAAGCCGCGTTTCACGAACGATTTTCAACCGAACGTAGAGATCGTCTATTCTTTCGAAAAGTAAAATGGAAGGATGTGAATTGTTTTTAGCAACCCTTACAATTTTTCTTTCCTTTTTCAATTCATAAAAGACAGACGTTTCTGCGAAATATTCTCTCGTCTTCGCTCAAGTGCGAATCATACCGGGAGATTCGCTAAGAAAATCTTTACTTTTAGGGAGATTCCCTAAATTACAAGTAGTAAAGAAATTAGAATAATACGTTGTCATGTTTGATCTGCACGACTTGGAGACATTTTCACGCGCAACGAAATGGTTCACGTGTGATTTGAAAATGGACAACAGCTTTCGACGAGTCGTCCAGCGCAACAGGAGACACGGGAACAAAAGTTCGTCGTACGGCTCGATATCGATAAATAAATATTAAACGGCTACGGGGATGATAGGGAAAAATGTTCCGAGCAAACGTCACTTGTTTTTCAAGGGGTTGTCCAAATATGGAAACATTTGGATACATTTCCATTGGCAGGAACGAGGGCGTGCCACCCTTTGCCCGGAGGGTGACTCTCGGTTCTAAAATATCAAAAAGCTTTTCGCGGTGTTCGAGGAAACGATTGGTGAAGCTGGTGGCGGCTGTTATATTTCCACCATCGACTCTTTAACACGCTTCGAACGATAAAATCGGCGCAACGTTAATTATTCCGCGTATCGTGGAAGTTTTCGGCTTGAAATATACATGTGGACAGAGTGGGATCTAAGTTTGTCCGGAATGACAGCTCGAGAGTAAAATTCTTACGATGCACGAAACTAGAGCGTCGGTACAAGCTCTCTCCCGACCCTTCCAGATAATTTGGTTAAAAGAGGAGCGGATGTAAATAGCACGGTTATTCCAATCGCGTTGTCTTTGCTTGCGAGTTGGTAAGTAGATTATCCGGCAAAGTGCAGAAATACTGATGAGGTTCGTTCCAGGTGCAACCGTCCTATCGACTGGACTAAATATACAAAATTATATACACAAATATGCGCATCGATAGGTCATACGGAAAAAGAATCATTGGAAGCTTCAACGTCGCGAACGAGGATCATTTTTAAAAAAATTATTTTATACTTCGTACTATTGTACATTACGCGATAGAAATTTCTATCGACCAAACGTTTACTTTCGCTTTGGTGTTGGTTTATAATATACGTACGTTTGTTTCCAAAGTTCCTGTGAAAAGTGCGGTTCGTTTCCCAAGGTATGAGAGCGTTTGTGCGTGTGCGTTTGCGTGTTGTTAACGTTTAGCGGAATTGTAGTTCTAATGTATCTTTAACAAACGTTTGTTTTCAAAGTTTGGGTGAAAAGTGCGGTTCGTTTTCCAAGGTATGAGAGCGTTTGTGCGTGTGTGTTTGCGTGTTGTTAACGTTTAGCGAAATTGTAGTTCTAATATATCTTTAACGAACGTATGTTTCCAAAGTTTTGGTGAAAAGTGCGGTTCGTTTTCAAAGGTATGAGAGTGTTTGAACGTGTGCGTTTGCGTGTGATTAATTTTAGCGGAATTGTAGTTTTAGTATATCTTTAACATAGTTTTCTATTTTCAACCTACATCGCAACCACGCACCAATTGTTCCTAGGTATGTATTATTTTTTAACTCGACGAAAAATCTTGCCCCCTTAATTAACGCATCGTGTAATTTTTCGGCGGGTTGTCGTCGACCGTATGCTTCGCAATTCCTCGCCATTCCGATTCAACGCCGATCGACAACCCGTGTAAAATTCCTACGGTGTTACTTAATCCGTCTCGGGGCACGAGTCTGAAAAAGGGCGCGCAACTAAAGTTCACTTCCCGGGAAACCAATTACTCGCCCACCGACCATTATTTCTACCGTTCCACGGCAAACCAGCCGTACACGCACGGAACAAACGAACCCCGAAACGAAGCAAACTACGCGCATCCATCCGCCCCCCCCCCCTCCTCCTCGACGCCCTCTGCTTTCCCTCCTCCTCCACGAACGAGCGATTAGCATCCGGCAGGAAACTTCTCGGTGGCTCGTCGTTCCGTAATTGATACTCGAACTTTCCGCGTGTTTCAAAAGTTAACCTCCCTCGAAATGATCCCTCTGGGAAAAAAGGGGGATGAAAAAGATACACGAAAAAAGATGGCGAGAAACAACTCGTCTAAAATCATGGTGAATTGTCAAGCGTCAAGCTCTCCTCCTCGCGACTCAAAAATTATTTCCAAATGTTTCGAAAGTTAAATTCTTTTGAAATGATCCTTCTGGGGAAAAAGGGGGATGAAAAAGAAAATGGCGCGAAATATCTTGTCTAAAGTCATTGTGAATTGTGAGGAGTTCTCTTCCTCTCGACTCCTCAAAAATAATTTCCAAATGTTTCGAAAATTAAATTCTTTTGAAATAGTCCCTCTGGGAAAAAAGGGGGATGAAAAAAAAAATGGCGCGAAATAAGTTGTGTAAAGTCATGGTGAATTGTGAGGAGTTCTCTTCCTCTCGACTCCTCAAAAATAATTTCCAAATGTTTCGAAAATTAAATTCTTTTGAAATGATCCTTCTGGGAAAAAAGGGGGATGAAAAAAAAAATGGCGCGAAATATCTTGTCTAAAGTCATGGTGAATTGTCAAGCTCTCCTCCTCTCGACTTCTCAAAAATTATTTCCAAATGTTTCGAAAATTAAATTCTTTTGAAATGATCCCTTTGGGAAAAAGGGGGATGAAACAAGATGACGCGAAACAACTCGCCCAAAATTATGACGAATTGTCAAACTTTCTCCCTATGAACTCCTGAGAAATAATAATTTCCAAATGTTTCAAAAGTTGACCTCTGAAATGATACCTCTGGAAAAAAAGAGGGACGAAGAAGATGGCTTGAAACAACTCGCCCAAAATCATGATGAATTGTCAAACTTTCCCTCCTAAGGACTACTGAGAGATAATAATTTTCGAATGTTTCAAAAGTTAACCTACCCTGTTAAATAATAATTTCCAAATATTTCAAAAGCTAACCTCCTCTGAAATGATACCCCTGGAAAAAAGAATGATAAAGAAGATGCCTTGAAACAACTCGTCCAAAATCACGATGAATTGTCAAACTCTCCCCTTATATACTCCCGGAAACTAACAATATACGAATGTTTCAAAAATGAACCCTAAAAATAATAATTTCCAAATGTATCAAAAATGAACACACCCCGAGAAATAATAATTTCCAAATCTTTCCAAAATTGATCTCCCTCGAATCGATCCCCCTGATTGGAAGAAAGATGAAAGAAATGGAAACCGCTCGGAAATTCGTTGAAAATGGTGGAGGAACGTCAATCTCTCCCACCTCGACCGTCAAAAACTAACTTCCGTGTGTTCCAGAAAAATTAACCTCCCCGAAATTATTCCCAGGGATGAAAAAAAGATGGCACGAAACGAGCCACGAACCCCGGGAACCTGTCCAGAATCGTGGCGAACGATGAACCCTCCACCCCACCAGTCCCCCGAAGCCCGAAAAATGATAACAGAGAGTCGGGACGCGATAAGAGGAAAAGGAAGGCTTCGAACGCGGGAAACCGTGCAGAGAGGATTCGCAGCCCACTATTGGCATCCAATAAAGGGAACCGAGAGCAGCTCGGAATTGGCTCCGATGGTTTATATTTATAGATTGAAATCCTCTTTTCCCTGGTCCAGCCTCTACGGTTCTCCTTTGTCTACGTTCGTGACTGCACACCGACGTTTCCCTCGTCGTCCCACCCCTCCTCGAGAAACTCGATGATCGCGCGTCGATGGGGAAGATGGCCTCGACTTTTGCGCCAACGGTGTTTCATCTGGGTTTTTCGAGCGGAAGATTAACCCTTCTCTGGCACCGAGCACGACCGTAGTAGCTATCGGTGAAAAAATTGATGAAATTTCAATCGTATCGCGACTCCGTTTAGAAACAGAGCTCGATATCTGACTTTGTACCTTCCGTTCTGTAAACACCACCTCTCGATGTTTCATCGTTCGTTGCGTCGAGATACTTCGCGAGCGAATCGAACGAGGTTTCCAGAGAATAGAACAATACTCGGACGAATGGGACGGATAAAACGGTCAATGATACGATACACCGGAATTCGATATTTGTAACGAAAGTTTGGTTATCGATACCAATCGTGATCGTTACGTTCGTACGCGGTGGACACTTCTGAAGTGGTTTTTCCACGTGATAGCGGAGCGAACGAGAAATCGATAATTTGTATAAAATTTCACGCTTAAAAATACTCGGTGCGGTGGCAATCTATTCGGTATTAAACTCGATGAACCGAAAGGGTTGAAAGCTATCCCGTTTACGCGACTCGATCGATAAAATTATCGTCCAGGAGTCGTCCACGCGTCGAGGCTTTTTGCATTGTGTACCGTGTAAACTTGACATCGAAACAATTCGCAAACAAGCCACGCCCGGGGGCTGTTTTTAAACCTAACCTCGCGGAGATCGCGGACACATTGCGCTCGGCCCAAGGCTGCTTTTAACCTTAAAACGTTCTTTCGTTCTTTCGAATGCACGCGCAAACTCTTTGAGGGTGAAAACGTACGGAATGTACGACACCCGAGTTTGTAACTTTCTAACGCGCCGAGACGACACAAATTGACCGAAATTTTTTTTTTTTCATCGACCAAAGGAAATATCGAAGGGTCTGGTTGCATTTGTCGTGGGAGAAGATTCAATTGTGGAAAATAATGCAACGCAAGGTAGAAAACACCAAGGTGACCAAAGAAAATATCGAAGTTGCATCAATTGTAATAGAAGCTCCAATTGTAGAAAAATAATAAAAATAATACCGCAAGAAATACCGTAGTACTTAGTTGCATCTGTTGTGGAGAAAGCTTCGACTGTGAACAAAATAATGTATTATTTATTCCAAGAAGACGTCAAGATGACCAAAGAGAATACCGAGGGGTCTAGTTGCATATCTGTTATGGGAAAAGCTTCAATTGTGGAAAAATAATGCAACGCAAAGAAGAAGACACCAAGGTGATCAAAGGAAATACCGAAGTTGCATCGATTGTAGAAAAATAATAGAAACAATACAAAAGGAAATGCTGAAGCACTTAGTTGCATCCATTATAGAAGAAGTTCCAACTGTAAACAAATAATACAATTCAGGAAGACGTCAAGATGCATTTATTATAGAGAAAGCTTCAATTATGGAACAATAATACTATGAAAGGAAGAAGACACCAATGTGATCAAAGGAAATACCAGTTGCATCAATTGTGAAAGAAGCTTCAATTGTGGAAAAATAATAGAAATAATACTAAAAGAAATATCGGAGCACTTGGTTGCATCTATTGTAGAAAAAGCTCCAATCAAGACGACCAAAGAAACTACCAAAATTGCAACTATTATAGAAAAAGCTTCCACTATTGTAGAACCATTTTTACACTATCTTTGTACCATACAATCGTTGTACTATCGTGAAAAAAATAGTACAAACAATACCAAAAGGAACTACCGAATCACTTCCTTGCATCTATCAAGTAAAAAGTTTCAATCGTAAAAGAAAAGTACAATTCGCATTTAGGTTCAGAACTTATTCTTCGCTGTTGCGGTTCCATTCGATCCACATTTTCTTCGCCACGAAGGTATTAAATTGCGCGTAAATGAACAGGGACTGTGAGACGGTATCCCTTCGCCGAAGGAGGAAAAATGTCTCCCCCTAATTTCGAACCGTAACACGATTCCAGCTTCTGAAGCGTCTTGAGCCCATCGCTACCATCGACCCCTTTTCAACCCGTTTCTCGGCTCACTCCCCACCGGAGTCTCCTCGGCCTCTCCGTCTCCATTTCTCCGATTTACCTTCCCCCCTTGTTTCATCCCCTCGGCCCGTTCAACACACGAGTCGCGCACGTGTGCACACACGCGCAAACGTGTACATCCATCCCTCCGCTATCGGGCCAATGGAGGAAACATCGTGGCGGAACAGAGAGCACGGGTACAGGGATGAGAGGAGGGCAGGAGGGGGAGGGAGGGACCAGAGTCGTGCCATCCATTCCGTTTGATCTCGCGACCGTGATATTTTTCCAGATTCCTTCCTTTCTGTCGCGGCTCCATCATCCATCCAGCTGGAACAAAAAGGAGGGACACGTTCTTCTCCGTGCGATTGTATCGACCTGGAGAACGATCCATAGAGTCCCTTCCACGACGATCGCCCGCGGAGTCGATGGTATCGAAGGAACGGAGAACGAGGAACGCGTGAAAACTCTTGGATCATCGAGAAATCGTTCTCTTCCTCCCTATTGGCCGCGATCCACCTCTAGCGAGGATGATTTTCAAAGAGGTTGCACGGTACGTGTCCCTCGCTAGGTCCTCGCGGGGATCGTGACTGGAGAAGGGACGTTTCCTCGGGGATGGACGAGAGGGAATTTATTTTAATTTCTTCGAACGGTAACTTTTTTTCACACGTGTGTACCTGTGTGTGTGTTTGTGCGGTGTAAGTTAGAGGGAATTTATTTTAATTTCTTCGAACAGTAAGTCTCGTCTTTGTGAAAAATTCTAGCGAAGGTAACGAGGATGTAGACACAGAAAGTGTGTGTGTGTTGTGGTGTAAATTAGAGGGAATTTATTTTAATTTCTTCGAACAGTTAGTCTCGTCTTTGTGAATAATTCTAGCGATGGTAACGAAGATATAGACACAGAATGTGTAAAGTTTTCGGAATAAATCGAACGCAAGAAAATAAGAGTCTTTTTCTTATCTGTCCACCGGATTACAGCGCGTTGTAGATCTTACGTGTAATTTCGCGGTGCACGGTTCGCAACGAAACGTAGGAAATTGGAAGTTTTGTATTTCAGAATGCTCTTCGGTGGATCGAACTTGTAGTTACATTAGAAACAGCTCTTGGATTGTTTTCCGGTTCACGATGGATAAAACGTACCGCGGAAGCGACGGTTGGAAAAACAAAGTGATTTAGAACGCGCGTCCGCGAGTACGCGCTTCGAGATAGCTTCGAATATTAGACGCTCGACGCAAAATTTCGAATCTCCTTCGGTATTGCGTTCGATCGTTGCTGAAGCGTTCTCGAAATGTCTTCTACTTCGCGACGAATGGAATATACGTGTATATGTATCACGGTCGTGGAAACATCGCGGTGTATCGCGGAGAAAGAGGTCAAGTTTCATCGGCTGTGAAACGTGGATCATCGGGTACGCTTTGTTTCGAGTAACGCGTTCGATGGCGTTGTGTTCCAATTGCGGGGGAAATTTTCGAAAATCGAGATCGCGCTGAACCGTGCGAAAAGATGCCAAGATCTCGGTCGAGACGGTCGATATTATCCAAACGGGGACAAATTCAAAGGACGATCCGGTTGTAATTTAATTCAATTTCTCCGACAATTTCGCCGAGGAGCGAGAAAACTCATTTAAATCCGCCCCTTAGGTTCGCTTCCCTCTCGTTCGTAGGAGGGCACAGCCAACGCGTCGAATTGGCCGTCTGTGTTCGATTCGAGGCGAAATTAAGGGAGCAAATGGTACAGAGAATCCACCTCGAATAATACAGGATACACAGACGCTCGCTCCGGTATGGCAGAAATAGAAGCCCCGTCTGTGAAAGCCGAGCTTTAAAGCGGGTCGAACGAAACGCCGGCTTCGCGATAACTGGTTCACTGAACGCTTCCGTTCCACCATTTTGTTGATATCGAAAGAGTCAGCCCGTGGCACCCCCCGGGCCACCGAGCAATGATAAATGCGATTACACCGACTAAATTTTATTGACGTTCGAAAACGTAGTCGTGACCCAGAATTTTTATCTGGATTCCCGAGCATCTCCGGCGGGTAACGCGTTTTTCTCCCACTGTACAACCCTCTCTCTCTCTCTCTCTCTCTCTCTCTCTCTCTCTCTCTCTCTCTCTCTCTCTCTCTCTCTCTCTCTCTCTCTCTCTCTCTCTCAGTCCCTCACTCACTCTTACTCGGTCGACCACGTTCACCGGGTCGAGAAACGAAATTCCCCGTCCCGATAAAGAGAGAGATTCTTGCTCGAAAAATAGCTCGGGAAACGAACGCGTTGCGTGGAAACAAGTATTTTTCCGGGAACATTGTAAACCGTTCGAAGCAACGCTCGCTTTCAATTTACATTTCGTTGCGAGAATAACGACGTACAGGGCGCGGTGGAAATCCTCCAGCGAACTCGATCTTTTCCCTAAAATTGTTCCCAATTTGAATATTTCTTTTTAATTACACCGGGACCTCGAGCCGTCCGGTAAGCCCAACTGTGAGAGAATTCGACATTCGTGCGGATCGATCCGGACGGTTTTCGAATCTTTTGTTTATTTATTCTCGAAAGAAAAATATTTTATGGATACCGGAGCGTTTTCCATCCTCGCGACGTGTTTTCCTTTTCGTGCACTTTTTCCCCGATTATTTGCAAACGAACGGGAGGAAGTGACGATTTTTAAGAATCTTACGCGTTGTTGTTCGTTCGTTTATCGTGAGTTTCACCGGAACGGTGAAAGAAATTCTTGAAATAATGTATCTATTGCGAGTTACAGAGAGATACGGCGGATGTGTCCGACCGTGGACGATCCGATATCACTTGCATTCTCGCGCAATGAGTGCGCAATTTTGTTCGGGGCATACGTTCTTAAAGGTTCGCGATCGAACGTGTATTATCTCGCTGAACAATTTTCCAGGATGGTACGCACATACTGAATTTCGGAGAGTGTCTGATTACACACGTGTCTGATCATGGACGATACGATATCGTTTGTATCTTGACATACTCGTACAAATGTATTCGAGACAAAGGTTTTCAAAGTTTCTATAAAATTGAAAAAATTTTTCAAAATTATACAAATATAGTAAATGACAGGAAAGTACAATGCCTACTATGTTTTGCCATATGTCTGACCATAGACAACGTATCATTTACACCTTGACACTATATTCGAACATATGTATTCGAAGCAAAAGTTTTCAAAGCTTTCATAAAACTAAAGAATTTTTCAAAATTATACAAATATAGTAAATGACAGGAAAGTACAATGTCTACTATGTTTTGTCATATGTCTGACCATACACAACGTATCATTTACACCTTGTCACTATATTCGTACAAATGTATTCGAGGCAAAAGTTTTCAAAGCATTCATGAAACTAAAGAATTTTTCAAAATTATACAAATATAGTAAATGACAGGAAAGTACAATGCCTACTATGTTTTGTCATATGTCTGACCATAGACGATATCATTTGCACCTTAACACTATACCGGTGCAATTGTATTCGATAAATGTTTTCTTAAAGCTTCCACAAGACTGAAGAACTCTATCCGAAACTTTAGTCAAAATGATACGAATATTGAAAATTACAAAGAGACCCAAAGTACGTTACATTCGACACACGTGTCTGACCATAAACGACATTTACACCTTGACACTGTACAGGTGCAATTGTATTCGATAAAAATATTCTTAAAGCTTCCACAAGACTGAAGAACTCTGCCCGAAACTTTAGTCAAAACAATAGGAATATATTAGGTTCTTTGGAAAGTCATTTCGTTTTTCCTTGGTAAAAATGAAACAAGATTTTTTTTGAACGTATAAACATTTTATTAAATCACATATTCCCCATTTTGGAAAAATCGAAACAACTTCCCGAACAACCCAACAGTAAATTACAAAGCGATCCAACGCACGCTGCATTCAACACACGTGTCTGACCATAAACGACATTTACACTTTGACACTATACAGGTGCAATTGTACTTGATAAAAATATTCTTAAAGCTTCCACAAGACTGAAGAACTCTGCCCGAAACTTTAGTCAACACGATACGAATATATTATATTAGATTGTTCGGCAAGCCATTTCATTTTTTTTTTTGGTGAAAATGAAACACGATATTTTTAGATCCTATGAACATTTTATTAAATCACATATTCTCCATTTTGTAAAAATCGAAACAACTTCCCGAACAACCCAACAGTAAATCACAAAGAGATCCAAAACACGCTGCATTCGACACGCGTGTCTGACCATAGACGACTCTGCCACTTGCATCGTTCTCGCTGCGTGTATTATCGTTTACCCCCACGTAACTTTCGACGCGTTGTTCATAAAATGTCACCGAACGATCACCCCGCGACTCGGCGTAGACTTAGCGAATTATCCGTTCGAATTTCAGTGGTCGAGTCGCGTTTCTCTCCGCTGGTGCATGTTTCGCGAGCCCTGAAGCTTGCCAACGGTAGACCATTCGAGGTAACAAGTTGTTTCCTCGAGGAGCGAGCGCTCGAGGCCGGTATATCGAGGCTGGTGAACAAAAGAACCGAGCGAGTATCGCGATACAGCGTGTCGCGGAGCAACAACGACGTCAATAACCGGAGAGCAATTAACTCGATTACGACCGAAAGTAAAAATAACGCCGTGTAGCCCGTGCAAGCCGCCGCGAGCGCAGCTGTTCTAATTATCGACAATAAATGGATAGAATGGTAGGTGGGGAGGGGGAGGAGTAACAGAGGGCACACGTTTTTCGGGGGCAGTCTCCATTGTTGCAATTTGTCGCGGAGTGAATATCGACAGATTAAAAAAGGGCTTTTACCCGGTGAACACCGCCCGCACCGACCGACTACTTCTTTATTTCATTTCGCGTGCGTTCGAATTGAATGCATTTGTTTGCTACCTTCCGGGACACGAGTTTCACCCTTTTGGGAACGCTTCCATGGAACGATATTCAAATATTCCTGGGGCTTTGATTCGAAATTCGACCCGATAGCGATCCCATTTGTCGAGAATACACGTTTCCTTGTAATATTACAAAATTCCCGCCGCGACGATCGTACGAACGGGAAACTTATCGTCGGGTTATGAATCGTGTTATCGTTTACTTTACCATTTTTTATCGAAGAAGCAAAAGAATCATCAACCGTGTTGACCGTATCGGTGTTTCGATCTACCTTGACTCGGTATTTTTCTAATTTTTTTAATTTTTTTAATCGGTATCGTACGATCCTGAGAGCGAAACATTTCTTTCAGCGTCCCGTGTACGAATTATCCGTGGAATGGAGAGTTCTATTTCCATCCGATTCTTTTTTTCTTTTCTTTCTTTCTCGTTTTAAATGTTTCTCGTTTCTCATTAATTCGTCGCTGATCGAACGCGCAATTACAAGCGTAAATGAAAATCTTCTCTGTAACGAATGCGTGTACGTATTATTACTCCCGTTTCGTAGCCGCCGGTTTCGAGACGCTTTATTTTCGCAATTATGAACCGTAGAAATCTTTCATTCGGCCCGCTAATCGGCTCGTGTTTATTCAACGCTCAATGAACGCGCCGCCGTTGCCGTAAAACAAAAGCTCCTTTCGGTCTATCCACTCCTCGTCATTTATTTATTCGCCACTTATTGTCCCCGAACCGAGTCAAACGGAGAATAAAGTAAAAATACCCGACTCTGCTCATTATTCGGTTCTTACCTACTTAAAATGTACTTGCAATAGTAGCTGCACAACGAAAACATCCTAAACCCAGCTCACACACCCTGTGGCTTGCACATTCGTTTAACGTGTACCAACTCTACGTTGATAATCCTTCGAGCGATCCGGATCGATCTTCACCGATTCGTGATTATTACTCCACGACCCGATTTCTATCGAGACAAAGTGACCTAGATTAAATACAAAAGACGTCAATAATTCTTTATCGTAACATTTGCTAAATTGACGCTCGTTCTGTGCACGATTAAAGAAAAGAGTGTACAATTTAAACAAGTCTCGACACGAGTACAGATATAATACACACTAAATTAATGCTCGTTTTGTGCGCAATTAAATGAAAGAGTGTATAATTTAGATAAGTATCCATACAAATACACATATATTAGGTTGTTCGATAAGTTTTGTCGTTTTTACCGTTGTAAAAATATATTACTATGACACCTCAACTTTGAACAACCTTAAATATATGAACGAATCGACAGATCTACATGAAACTTTGCACATGTTTATGGAACAGTATTACTATATTTAGAAAAATTAAACGACGAATCTGATAGCTCCATTTCTTATCGAACGATAAAACTTATCGAGCAATCTATTATACTTTCTACAGGGGACAGTCTGCTACGTGTGCACATTTTTAAATTGTTTTAAATATCGCTAGAACGATCTTCAGAATCGTCAGTAAATATTCGTAAATAAATTTTCCAAAGATGGAGAAATCTTCATCCGATAACCAGAAACTATATAATCGATTCATTGAGCATTTGCGCATAAAGTGTATTCAATATTGTGTTTTTCCTAACGAAGAAATAAATTTTCCAAAGATGGAGAAATCTTCATCCAATAACCAGAAACTCTATAATCGATTCATTGAGCGTTTACGCGCAAAGTGTGCTTCAATATTGTATTTGGAAGTGTATTTTTCCTAACGAAAAAATAAATTTTCCAAAGATGTAAAAATCTTCATCCCATAACCAGAAACTCTATAATCGATTCATTGAGCGTTTGCGCGCAAAGTGTATTCAATATTGTGTTTTTCTTAACGAAGAAATAAATTTTTCAAAGATGAAGAAATCTTCATCCAATAACCAGAAACTCTATAATCGATTCATAGAGCATTTACGCGCAAAGTGTACTTCAATATTGTGTTTAGAAGTGTATTTTTCCTAATAAAGAAATAAATTTTCCAAAGATGTAAAAATCTTCATCCCATAACCAGAAACTCTATAATCGATCGATCGAGCATTTACGCGCAAAGTGTGCCTCAATACTCTGTTTTTCACAACGAAACAATAAACAAGGAACCTTCCAGGATATCCTGTTACATTATTTCGATCGCGTCTCAGTTTGGAAACTCGTGAACGTAAAACGAATTTCAAGCTCTCCTCGCGTTTCCTCTGTGGATCCCGCCGGCCCTGTTGTTCATCTCGTTACTCACTCTTATCAAACGTTTATTTATTCACCGCTCGTCGCACGTCTAATTGCGATCGCGAAACAGGAGGATCGTTCCCTCTGGCCGCGCCCTTTGTTTATTAACTAATTGCCAGAACAAAAGCCCTCCATCTGCGCTTGTATCCGCTTGGTCCCGGGCTCGTCCGTCTATCTCTCGCAATCTCCATTCACGGGCCAGGGCCAATTGTTTCAACTTTCGCGGGAATTACACGGCTCGGGGAACAACGGTTTCATCGAATACCGCGGGACCGACCAAAATTGGGACAGGGGGAGGGAATCGAGCCTCCAGGCCTGGAAATCTCGAAAACGAGCCGCTCGAGGGATGGAAAAGGGGGGGTGGGGGTGAAGGGGAAGGGGAGATCCCACGGGCGACGATGATGCCCTCGTCGCGCTAATTTGCATTCGATCATTCGACGTAATCAAATCGATCTCGTCGATACTTTCCCTCGTTCGTTTCGGAAATACATCGAGTATTTCGGTGTCTATCGAAGGACGAGCGAAATATTTTTCAAAATTATTTGCAATGTGCACGGTGACGAAGAACCTGGGAATCGCGCGTTTTACAATTTCTTGTATTCTTTTGGTTTGTATTTATATATATGTAGAGTAATATATATATATGTATAGGAAAATATGCCTGTTCCTCTGTTATAACAATGTATTTCCTGTGAATTGCAGTTGGAAATATAGAGTCTGCGCAAGGTCACGACGCGTACAAAAGGAAAAGTCAAACCCGCTCGCACCGCGGAACACACACACACACACACACACGTTTTCTCGAAAACTCTTTTGAAACTTTTTCTCGATACTGGTCGACTCACGTCCGTATCGGTCGCTGGTTACATTACAACTCATCTTTTGTCTTTCGCACAGGGTTTCAATGAGATATCGATTTACCGATACAGTCGCTCACTCGATCGAAATAACGCGATTCGCTCGCGCTAAACTCGTCCCTACATATATAAATATAAATTTGTATAGTTTTATAGTTTTATATATATATTATATAATGTCTTATTTCGTCTGCAGGTTCTTGGTGGAAAATGGGTCGAATTGTTTCTATAATAACAAAGAAACAACATTCAATGTTATTATTCACACCGTTATTTTCCTGATAACTTTTCTCACGTGTCTCTATGCTTTACACTTTTCTCTTATCTTCTCTCTCTCCCGCCACATGTCTACTCTAAGATCTAACTTATCGACGCTAACTTCGCTATAACTGAGGGTGCTTTCCTTACATATATATAAATATAAATTTTAGGCAATTGTTGCGTATCTCCATACGGATGAATTTTATCTATCAATTGTTTACGATGAATAATATTCTAGAATCGCGTACGAGTACAGAAGTTGCACAAAGTTGTGAACCTTCAACTGACGGTTGTTTGTCACTTAGGACGAAGTGTGATAATTAATTGACGTTTGAAAGAAATATTCTTGAAAATACGATCGTAGAGGATAATTTCTTAGAAGAAATTCTAAGAAGCATATAATTTCTTAGAAGAAAGTTTCCAACGTATGTTTCTTCGTCGTGAGTTACAGTGGAATGTAGTACAGCGATGTATGAAGTGCACGGTGTAGACTGCGTCTGACCACAAACAGCCCGCTATCACTTGGGCTTCCAAGTGCACTCGAGCGATGCACCTTCTAACAACTTTTCGTCTGTACACTATTTCGAAAATTGTTTCCACGGGGAAGTAGCTCGATTTGCAATACGCGAAAATTTGCGAGGAATTTCTGTTAAAATTTGTAATTTTCAATTGCACGCGATGAAATTTTGCGGAACGATCGCTTAAAACTTGGAAGAAATATTTGAAATCGATATTTGAGATCGATGTTACGCGACATCGTCGAAAAGACGATAAACGTCGCGACGCGATAGTTTGAATTTGTATTCGTTTCGAAGGGAAAAATTCATCCGTGATTCGTGCGTCAATGGCGACGAACAAGAACGAAAAAGTTATTTTAACAGAGGAAGTGCAATTTTATCCGAATGATTCGTTTTCGTTTACGTTATCCGTAAACGTGTTACGTTTTGAGAACTAAACGTTACGAGAACGCGCAATCCCCCGGTGGCTCGCACAATGGATACGAAATTTACTCGGGAAATTGTCCAGCTTTACTATGAAAATGTCAATCACGCGATGAACAGAAGCTCGTCGACGGTATATCGCGGTCGATAAATTGTAAAGTATTGCTGGATTATGCGCCCCAACGAAATTGACTTTGTCGATAAGTCTGCCCCGACACGGCGCAATATACGTGCTAATACGAAAGTAATTTGCGAAGGCAGCTGGGAAAGGGTTGTTTGATTGATTTATGCATGACCGCGTAGGATATTCCATTATCTAATTCTCCTATAATATAGGTCGTCGCGACGTTCCGGAAGTTCGTCGTCACCGGACGATAAAGAGTTTTGTCCCGTTGCCAATTTCGTCCGGTTGAAATTGACGAGTATCGAAGAACAATTACGCAACGTCTGCCTTACGAATGAAATCGATTCGACGACCGCGTCGCCGAAGAACGAGAACGGTCCCGAAACGATATATAAAGAAATATTCAAAATATATCGAGCGTGAAATTCTACGAGAAGCGCGTCTAACCAGAGACGTTCCACCGCTACTTGATTTCCTCGTTGAATTAATCGTGTAACCAAATGTGCCTTTACTGAAAATTATGCAACGTCTGTCTTAAAATTAAATCGATTCAACGATTGTGTCACCGAAGAACGAAGAATGGTTTCAAACCGATAAATAAAAATATACCGATAAATATATAATAATCGTTAAGTAAAAAAATATTCAAATATCGCGCGGGAAATTCTACGAGAAGCGGGTCTAACCAGAGACGTTCCACCGCTACTTAATTTCCTCGTTGAATTAACCGTGTAACCATATGTTCCTTTGCTAAAAATTACGCAACGTATGCCTTAAAATTAAATCGATTCAACGACTATGTCACCGAAGAACGAGAACCGTTCCAAATCGATAAATAAAAAAATACTCAAACATCGTGCACGAAATTCTACGAGAAGCGGGTCTAACCAGAGACGTTCCACTGCTACTTAATTTCCTCGTTGAATAAATCGTGAAACAAAATGTGCCTTTGCTAAAAATTACGCCACGTCTGTCTTAAAATGAAATCGATTCAACAATCAGGTCCTCGAAGAACGAGAACCGTTCCAAATCGATAAATAAAAAAATACTCAAACATCGTGCACGAAATTCTACGAGAAGCGGGTCTAACCAGAGACGTTCCACCGCTACTTAATTTCCTCGTTGAATTAACCGTGTAACCAGATGTGCCTTTGGCCGTAATTTGAAAGCCAATTTTGCCCGAAGAAATCAACAGGTGTAGATTTCCAAAAGACACGCCGCCGTGCCTCCTTAAAATTCTACCCCGAGAAGCGTGTCTGTCTACGGTAGCTCCGCTACCCGTTTAATTTCCTCGACGGTGGATTAACCCGTCGCGTAACCGGATATTTTCCTAGTGGAAATTTGAAAAGAGTTCCGCTCGACGAGACCGGCGAGTGTAAAATTCCAAAAGTCGGTCCCGTCGCGGCTTTTTAAAAATTTTACCGCGAGTTCGACTACCGACGGTGCACCGCCGCTCGTTTCCCTTGGCGCTGAATTTACCGCGCAATCGGACAATTTCGTACTGGAAATACGAAAAGAGTTCCTCTCGACGAAACCGGCCGGTGGAAATTTCCAAAAGTCGTTCGTAACTTTTGAAAATTCCACCGACGCGAGACACGCGTCCGATCACCGACGAACTACTACTCGCTACTACTTCGAGGCTGAATTCGTCGCGTAACCGGACATTTTAGTGCTCGAAATTTTAGAACCGTGCTGCGACAAACTCTCGAGTGTGAATTTCCAACAGTGGGAATTTTTTAATTTGAATCGCGAGACGCGTGTCTGATCACCGCCGGTCTGCTACCTCTGGTTTCTTTCCGTGCTGAATTTACCACGTAATCAGACATTTCGGTATTCGAAATTTGAAAACAATTGTACTGTAAACTCTCGAGTGAAAATTTCCAAAAGTCACTCGGTTCGTTGATACGTTGACCACGAGACACATGTCTGATCACCACCAGCCATTACCACTGATTTTTTTCACTGCTGAATTTATCATATAACCAAACCGTTTAAGTACTCGAAATTTGAGGACAATTGTACTGCAAACTCTCGATTGAAAATTTCCAAAAGTCATCAAAAATTTTAAGTTCCTTAAAACTTCGACCGCGAGACGCATGTCTGATCACCACCAGCTACAATCACTGATTTTTTTCGGTGCTGAATTTATCATATAACCAAACCATTTAAGTACTCAAAATTTAAGAACAGTTGTACTGCAAGAATCCCTCGAGTGAAAATTTCCAAAAGTCATTCATTTGTTTAATATTTTGACCGCGAGACGTACGTCTGATCACCATCAACCACAACCACTGATTTCTTTCGGTACTAAATTTACCATATAACCAAACCGTTTAAGTACTCGAAATTTGCGAACAATTGTACTGCAAACTTTCGATTGAAAATTTCCAAAAGTCATCAAAAATTTTAAGTTCCTTAAAATTTCGACCACGAGACACGCATGTCTGATCACCACCAGCCATTACCACTAATTTTGTTCGGTGCTAAATTTACCATATAACCAAACCGTTGAAGTACTCAAAATTTAAAAACAGTTGTACTGCAAGAATCCCTCGAGTGAAAATTTCCAAAAGTCATCCAATTGGTTGATACGTTGACCACGAGACGCATGTCTGATCACCACCAGCCACAACCACTAATTCTGTTCGGTACTAAATTTACCATATAACCAAACCGTTTAAGTACTCGAAATTTGCCAACAATTGTACTGCAAACTCTCGATTGAAAATTTCCAAAAGTCATCCAGTTGGTTCATACGTTGACCACGAGACGTGCGTCTGATCACCATCGGTCCGCAGCCACTGGTTTCCCTCGCCGTTCAACGTACCGCGTAACCGAACATTTTCGTAGTCGAAATTCGAAAACAATCGTACCCCGAGGAACCAGCAGCCGTACCGTTACCGATTTATCGGTCGAAGTAGTTTCCAGTGGTCGAGATTTCGAGGGTTTCGTTCGCGAATATTCGTCTCCGTGAAAAAGGGTCGAGAAGTCCTCGACAATGGAAATCCACGCCAACGCGAGAGAGGGAGAGAGCATCGTTCGCTTTTCTTTCCTTTTTCCCTTCTTTTTTCTTTCTTTTTAAGCAATAATAAGAACGACGTATTCGCGGAATCACGGGCTCGCCTGTTTCCTCGGGGCTCCGAAACTTTACGAGCCACTATTACTCGCTACGACCTACCTCACTTTTATATCCGATCGCCTAAGGGAAGGGCTACGACGCGCACACACAATTTCTCCCCCTCTCTTTCTCTCTCTTTCTTTCTCTTGAATTCTGCGTCCCCCTTTCTTCGAAAACTTTATCGAATCTCGCTCGAAAGTGTTTGCGACAGCTGCAGGTGCAGGTGCACGTGTTCCACGACGAGACGAGACGAGACGAATCCAGGAGAAAAGTGTGCCTGGACAAGTAGGGAGGCTTGCTGGAAGCTCGTGTTATCGAAACGCTAACTATTCCAAAGTTTCCACGGTGTTCGTTAATAAAAAGAACGAAACCCGTGAAATCTCGTTGCATCGGATAGGGATCGAAGACTCGAAGGTATTCGCGATCGACTAATTAAATTTATTTTAAGGTTTCTTTCTTGCGATCAAGCCGAAGACGCTTGAGAAATTTTACAACTTCTCGATCGTTCGTGCACTCGGTTCGAAGAGAGCGTTAACTTCAGTTAAGACGAGAATTAAACAATTTGTACAAATAAAACTTCGTAAACGCACACCTCTTTATCGCGATTGTTCCAAAAACGAGTTTCTTTTTATCAATTTAGATCAATCTTTCGCCTATTTACCATCGACACTCAAGAAACGTACGGAACATTAGTGTTCTTTGTAAAAAGACTTCGAACTTTTTAATTTATCCACAAACAGCCTGCATCCAATTCCCAAACAGAGACTTCTGTAACCAGCCTGCACAATAACGAAGTGTTTGCACGAAACGAAGCAAGCAAACGATTCGTTCCCACGCGATAGTGTTTCCCAACCTGTATACCACAGATTTCACTCTGTTTAGAATTTTACGCTTTGTAATTTTCGTCGAACAAACGAATAACCTTCTCCAACCGTGCTCGGCCCAGTTACATTCGATCCAGTCGCTACCTTCGTAATAAATAGAAACCGTATCGCGAAGTTAACGATACGGAAGAATTCTCGGTTGAAGAATAATCGTAGAAATTTGATTAATATTCCAAGAACGGTGTCGTTGCTCCGAAACGCGTAAACACTCTTACGAGAAACAAAACTGTCAGGGTATCGGTGTTCCGTTTACCTAATTAGAAAAATTCCTCTCCCTCTTCGTCGATGTTATTCCAGGGGAGGAGTAGAGAAAAAAAAGGGGGAAAAATCTTGTCAGGCCGGTTGTGCAAACGTTTCTCGGGCGGTTGCCAAAACTGTATGACGTGCAAACTTCGCGTGGCGGTAGGTACGTGGCGATTGCCAAATCCTATAAATGAATCAACAAGTTGGGAACTCGATAGAAATTCTCGCGTCGAAATCGCGCAATCAGCGAAACGCTTCAAACGAGATAAAAATAAACGATCCAGCCGGGATCCAGCGATCGATAAGGAATTTAAATTCGTCCCTACGATGGACAAGTTGAGGGGAGGACGGACAGCTTGAAAGATCACGGTACGGTTTGCGTGGACGCGTTGATTGTTCGGTTCTTCGTACGAGGACCACTTGGCCCAATTGTATTTAATTGGCAATTCATCATACGCGATTCTTTGATGATAACCACGCGCTCCGAAACGAACGACTTTCGCTGTACTTTACCAGCGAGGACTGTTCCTCGATAAGTGCCGGGAGAAAATTACGAAAACCACGGTTTATGGAATGGAAATAATGGATTGTTCAATGTGTTTTGTCGTTCGATAAGAAACCGAGATATTGGGTTCGGTTGTTTTATTTTTCTAACGATGGTATTAGCGTTTGACGAACGTGTACGAAGTTTTGTATAGATCTGTCGACTCGTTCGTATGTTTACAGTTGTTCGAAGTGTTGTAGTATTTTTTTTACATTGGAGAAAACGAGGAAACTTATTCGACAACTTAGTAATTATTCTTACTTTTGGCTCTCCGTGCTTTGTCAAATATTTTCGGTAATCTTACAAGGAAATATTCCGAACAGAGAAACGAAAGTATGGCTGTTTGTCAGTCTTGTGTTTGTAGATTTCGGAGAAATGCAATTTCACAAAACGAAATAGAGATTCTAAAGAGAATAGAATTAAATTTTTTTCACTTAAATCTTTTTTAAAGGGAACTGATATTTCTGGTTTAGTTTCTCGCGTTGTTTATCATCAGAAATCGATACTCCACGTATCATTTTTTCGTTACTCAAGGTTTCCACGATACGATATTTTCTCGATATCGCGACCCCCTAACTTCGAGCTTTTCCACGTTAGATTAAGGGTGTTGATTTCTTGTTTATTCGTTCGAAAGTGATTCCACGTTGATCGATCCTCGAGTAGGATCTCCGTGAATGAAAGCTGCGAAACATCTGTTGCAAAATACACGAAAAAAAAAAATACTGAGACCCTCTTACGTAACCGAGTAACCTTATGTGACCACGCGTTTTCTATTTCGTGAATTTTGGTCATCTTGGAACATCGAATCGAGAAATTTTACGATACTTTGCGATCGACAAGGAATCGTACAAAAATGTTAGGTGACAGATAATATACAAACATTGCCATCCTTCTATAGACACTTGGTATTAATATAAAAATATAAACCAAGAACGCTACACTGCTCGATTAAACCGTGGTCGTAAATCGTAACTGTCTTTCCGGGATCTTCCATGTACAAATAATTATTCGTACAAGAGAACTTTTGAATTTTTCCAATGGTAATTCACTACACGGATAACTCATACTTTCGAACAATTGGTTCTTCGTGCAGTTCTTTCTCATTTTCTATACTGTAACATTTTCAGTAAACATCAAAACCGAGTTAAAGAAAGCTTCGAACTTAACGTTCAAATATAATGAATACTTAAAATAAAGCATCGTTTCGAGAAATCGAAAATAGTACAAATTTCCGTATCGAGTGTACTCAGTATTTTGGAGTTACTGTTGTTTCTACGTTAACCGAAATTTGGCTTATTCAAAGTATAATAAATGCTTAAAAAGAAGCATCGTTTCGAGAAACTGAAAATAGTACAAATTTCCATATCGAGTGTACTCAGTATTTTTGAGTTACTATTGTTCCCACGTGAACCGAAATTTGGCTCATTCAAAATATAATAAATACTTAAAAAGAAGCATCGTTTCGAGAAACTGAAAATAGTACAAATTTCCGTAATGAGTATACCCACTATTTTGGAGGTATATTATTTCCACGTTGACCGAAATTTGGCTCATAAAAATTGAACTGGACGCTTTCGCGTTCGCGTTCGTCGCAAAGAAGCTGGAAATTTCACGCTTCTTCCCCGTTTACGTATTTATGGAAACGATCGATTCCAATTCGCGGCGGAACGGGCGGGCGAAAAAACGGGAAAGCCGCTCTCCCGCGCAAAGAAATTTAAATCGGAAACGTCGAATAACGGGGACCGATAAAAACCGAGTAAATAAAAACACGGGAACCGGCCGGGAAAGATTAACATATCCGTGGATTGAAATAGAAACGTAAACGGAGCGCAGCTGCGGCGCGACAAATTCGTCGAAAAATTAAAATTCGCGGCACTGGAGAGGGGGCAGGGACGTTCTTCTTTTTTTTTGTTTTTTTGGTTTTTTCACCCCCACCATCCGTGGAAACGCGGTCGCACGTGCGCGCAGGTGAGAATATTCATAACGAGGCCGAAAGAACGTATGGAATTAATGGGCGGGAGGGATTTAAACGTTTCCGCCGCAGGGAAAATTGCAATCCCGTGGAAATTACGAGGTCGGTCCAGCTCCGAGCTGCCCGATGATTCGCGAATAAAAGACAAGGGCGTCGCGGTGGAAACTGTTTCCGTCTCGCAAAATCTGCGGGTTTTTCTCCTTTTTTTTTCTTTATTTTGCTTTTTTTTTTTTTTTGGAAAGATAGAGAGACGCGAGAAAATTTCAAGCATTCGCGAGAAAAGAAAAAGAACGTGTAGTTTTTTAGCTTCGTGGAGAAGGTACGGGAATATACAGGGTGAGTCATATCCTTGAATATCTTTCGAAGTGTGTTTCGAACGAACACGGTTTTAAGCAGGGAGATAATTTTCATCTTTCGAACGAGTATCGAAGATCGAACAATGTCCCCCTGAAAGTGTACAACTTTGTGTGGAATATTTCGTGGATAAATAGTTATCTATACTCGAGAAGACTCGAACGACTCGCCTAGTAAAATATAAACAGAAATTTTTCGAATCGAATTCTAATCTCGGAATATATTGTCTGAAAAACCATTCTATTAGACGTCTCTATAAAATGAAACATTGCACTTAAATTTCATCGAAACTGGTCGAAAGAACTTTGCAGAAATCGTTTTTACTCGATGTAGCAGAATTTATGTAAAATATTTCTACACTCTCGTTTCGATGGAACACGAGCATCTTGCACGTACATCGTTGCAGCTGAGAAGAAAAATGTGATCACAGAGTAATCGAGATCGTTGTAGACCGGTCAACGTGCACTTATGCACGTGCTCGGTTAGCGCGCGAAAAACACGACTCGCGCAATTACAGTGGATTCGTACGAGGTATCGAGCAACAACAATCGAGGTTACGAAATTCGTGGAAGGCTCGCCATTGTGTGCCGCGTGTATCGCGCGAGCTCAATTTTCCATTGTCGTGAAAGCTCGATTCACCATTGTCGCGGGGCGCATTGTACGGCATTTAATAAGAGAAAATTAGCGATATTTAATAATCCTTACCGCGATCGCATGGTCGTTGTTGCGGCACGCAAAAATCGGCGCAGTCCGTCGAGCCCTACGTTTTATGGCGGGATTAGTACGGGTGCCGAGCATGTCATCGGCACACGTGCTACCCCCCGTCAACTAACTACCCTGCCTGGGTTCTTGGAAGGCTGCTAAGCAGCTGCAAGTAATTAAGGCGACTTTCGCCGTTTTATGATTTTTAGTAACTTTGACTTCCAAGAACCCACGGTTTTAAACTAACAATCCCACTCCTGGGATCCCTTTCCTGCACCACCGCTGTCCACCTCCAAATTCCCTCGACCAATCAGATCCTGAGCCGAGTGTATAAAGCGGAGGGTAGAGACGCGAAAAAGGTCATTAGGTCATTACATTACACTACGCCACTTAGTCATTACTACGTCATTACACCATTACACTGTTACAAGTGACAAGACTCTTACAAGTTTGCCACGAGTCACCATCACTTGCAAGACTTACAAGTTTGCCACGAGTCTATCACTTACAACTTACACACGAACTCACTGACTTACATATTTGCCAGAAGTCACACTTGAAACATTCTTACACTTCGCTTACACAAGTCGAAACTTGAAATACAACTGTGCCAGCAAGTTCGAACAACAATCTTCACCATCATTGTACAAAATATATTATTGTTGAACCACATCGACAATAGTGCATTTTTAATCACCAACCATCTCGAGACCTCTAACGAGCTGTCGAGAAGCGCGGACGACGAGAATCTACAACCATCGACAACTCCCGTCGTCCAAGGCGCAACAGTCGGTGACGTTCCTTACGTGAACGCGATCGCGAAACGCGTTACACGATTCCATCATCGGCGATAATTCGATGGAAATTGATTTCGATCGACGAATTAATGAATCGATTCGAACGATGTTTGTACAAACGGGAGCTAGCGTTTGCACTAGGCGCGTTCCCAAGACCGTTATCCAACGATCCGGGCATTTTTCAACGCGAACGGTATCGTAATTATCGGCGAATCGAGGCGACGCGACGATAATTTACGCTCAGGGATCCGGAGAAACGAGTTCGCCCCGCGAATATTTATATCGTAATCGGATTAACGGCGAATAAATCTTCGACGGCAACGATCGATATTATTGATAAAGCCGCTCGACGAAGCGCGAATTAACGAGCCAGCAGATCAAATCGCAAAGTATAGCTTAATCTCGTCGTTACGAATTACCCCGTTATCGTTCGAAACTCGAAACCACGAGCGAAAAATCCACGCCCGTGTGCGTCCATTCTACTCGCGAAATCATTGGGAATCAATTGGTTCCCGTGAAACGACCATCGTACAGTCTCCAATGGTGAACCATCCGTCGAGTAATAATTGAACGAATGTTAAATTAATTTATCTAAATAATTATTATTATTCTTTATGTTTGAAACACGTTACCGATTCAAACAACACGTCAATGGTGACCATCTGTTATTTCGAGACTCGTAGTGAATTAATTTCTGCGAGGGAATTGAACATTTACAATGCATCGATAAGATGCATACATTGATATGTGTGAATGTTAACAACAACCGTGCGGACGAAGAAACATTCACAGAAAATGTCTCCCTTCGTAGATTTCGCAATATTTTGATGTTTATGTATCATAATTATTCACAACTGTCGTAGGACAACAGTTTAAACGATTATTAACAATGTTGTAGAATAAATAATGACTTAAAATATCATTTCGTCGAAGAGTGCTTCGTTTGTTATTAAATTGTTGTCATTGAGATCCAACCGACATTGTCAAGGCTACACGTATCGATTATCGATTCACAAATGTTCATCGCGATAATTTTTCTATCTAGAAAAGCGATTAATTAAATTTCGGGGCTTTTAAGTAAAAAAGACAACTTCTATGCGTATCGTGTAAATTATAAGAATTAAACAAATGTCAAATTAATGTATCTAATAATCAATTGTTACTTTCCATGCTTTATACATTAAGAAACACGTTTTCACTTCGAATCTCGAACAAAATCAATTTCTATAAGTTATTTAATTATTTGTAATGCATAAATAAGATGCACATTGTTCGATCAATATTGGGAACATGCGTAAATGTTAATAACAATCGCGGAAATGAACAAACATTCACCGAAACCGTTCGTCTTCATAGATTTCGCAATATCTTGATGTTTATTTATCATATTTATTAACAGCCGTCGTAGGATCATAGTTTAAACAATTATTAACAATGTCCAAGTATAAATAATTGCTTGAAATATCATTTCGTTGAAATATTCTTTGTTTACGAAGGAATTTTTCGTTGAGATCCAACTGACATTCTCAAGGCTACACGTATCGATTATCGATTCACAAATGTTGGTCACGATGATTTTTCTATCTAGAAAAGCGATTAATTGAATTTCAGCACTTTTCAGTAAAAAATACAACTTCTACACGTATTGTGTAAATTATAAGAATTAAACAAATGTCAAATTAATGTATCTAATAATCAATTGTTACTTTCCATGCTTTATAACATTAAGAAACACGTTTTCACTTCGAATCTCGATCAAAATCAATTTCTATGAGTTAATTAATCATTTCTAATTCATAAATAAGATGTACATTGTTCAATCAATATTGCGAACATGCGTAAATGTTAGTAACAATCGCGGAAATGAACAAACATTCACCGAAACCGTTCGTCTTCATAGATTTTACAATATCTTGATGTTTATTTATCATATTTATCAACAGCCATCGTAGGACCATAGTTTAAACGATTATTAACAATGTTCTAGTATAAATAATGGCTTAAAATGTCATTTCGTTGAAATATTCTTTGTTCACAAAGGAATTTTTCGTTCGAGATTCAACTGACATTCTCAAGGCTACACGTATCGATTATCGATTTACAAGTGTTCATCGCGATGATTTTTCTATCTAGAAAAGCGATTAATTGAATTTCGACGCTTTTGAGTAAAAAATGCAACTTCTACGCGTATTGCGTAAATTATAAGAATTAAACAAATGTTAAATTAATGTATCTAATAATCAATTGTTACTTTCCATGCTTTATACATTAAGAAACACGTTTATTCCTCGAATCTCGAACAAAATCAATTTCTATAAATTATTTAATTATTTGTAATGCATAAATAAGATGCACATTGTTCGATTAATATTGGGATCATGCGTAAATGTTAGTAACAATCGCGGAAATGAACAAATATTCACCGAAACCGTTCGCCTTTGCAGATTTCGTCATATCTTGAGGTTTATTTATTATAATTATTAACAATCGTCGTAGGACCGTTGATGAAATAATTATTAACAATGTCCTAGTATAAATAAGGGCTTAAAATATCATTTCGTTGAAATATTCTTCGTTCGCAATGGAATTGTTGTCATTGAGTTCCAACCGACATTGTCAAGGCTACACGTATCGATTATCGATTCACGAGTGTTTATCGCGAAGATTTTTCTATCTAAAAAAGCGATTAATTGAATTTCGGCGCTTTCAAGTAAAAAATGCAACTTTTATACGTATTGTGTAAATTATAAGAATTAAAGAAATGTTAAATTAATGAACGAAATAGACAATTGTTACTTTTCATACTTTAAAACTTTACGAAACACGTTTTTACTTCGAATCTCGATCAAAATCAATTTCTATAAGTTACTTAATCATGTGTAATGCATAAATAAGATGCACACTGTTCGATCAATATTGGGAACATGCATAAATGTTAATAACAACCGCGGAAATGAACAAACATTCACCGAAACCGTTCGTCTTCGTAGATTTTGCAATATCTTGATGTTTATTTATCATAATTATTAACAACCGTCGTAGTATCATAGTTTAAACAATTATTAACAATGTCCTAGTGTAAATAATGGTTAAAAAGCCATCAATTTCTTGAAATATTCGATTAAATCGAACAAAGACAATCGAAGTAACGGTAAGTCACCTTGAATGAGGTATATATAGCCCCCCTCGGTAGCCAAAATTTTCATTCCAGGAGGAGCCTCCGAGGTGGAGGGACATCTCCATTTTAGGTACCTGGACCCTCCGCGGACAGCCATGGACATTGATTGCCCTCTTGGTGACTGGTACTGACCACCGATGGGCGGTTGTCAGTAATGGCGACCAACTAATTTTTTTTTTTCTTTTTTTTTTTTTTTTTTTTTTTTTTTTTTTACATATTTACTTCTTTCTTTTGTACTAACTCGCTAATTTTAATTCGTACTTGTTTTTCCATGTTTATTTTTTTGTCATATGTAATCACTGACCAACTTCATTTCTATTTTCTCCTTTATTCTATTTAGCTCCTATAGATAGATGTATCGGAAAACGAAGAACGAAGAGGACCGATGTATTGCATCCTCCGCGGGACTGTTAATTCTAAGTATAGACTAAGTTAGTTTTAAGGCCACCATGTACGAATATCTGTGATCTGCCGAGCAATTATTCAATATTTAGCTTATTTTTGCTCGCTTGCTCGTTCCTCAGTCCGGCCACCTCTGCTTGTTGCATAAGCAAGTGACCGGCCGTGTAGGTGGACCGAACGCTCGATCGCCGTCTCTTCTGGTGCGTTCGCTTTGAGAGAGAACATGCTGCGAACACAGGGGCAGGTGTTCGCACCGGTCCCTGCGGAAGCCCTTGTTCCATAAGACCCTCTCTTCGTCATCCTCCGTGAGTCAGGTCCACGCTCTGCGTGGCTCCTGGCTGCGGAGTTGGGAGAAACGGGGCACTCCTCTAGAGGAGTGGACGGCGTCGCGCAGTTCCTTGAGAATCGGGCCCACTGAGGGGAAACGGGACCGACCTAGTAGGAACAACTCCACGGTTCGCGTCGCGTGTTCCCCAATTTTGCCTCAATTTTCCATAACGTAATTGCTCGGCAGAATTAAACGAGGAGATCGAAGGAACATTGATTCCTTCTATCTCTGCAGTTAGAATAAGTTAGTTTTAAGGCTGTGATCTGCCAAGCAATTATCCAATCTTTAGCTTAATTTTGCTCGCTTCCTCGTTCCTCCGTGTAGGTGGTCCGAACGGTCTATCGCCGTCTCTTCCGGTGTGTCCGCTTCCAGAGGGGGCATGTTGCGAGCACAGGAGCAGGCATTTTTGCCGGTCCCTGCGAAAGCCTCCAAAATAAGACCCTCTCGTCGTAAAGATGGAGAAACGGGGCACTCCTCTCGGGGAGTGGACGGCGTCGCTCGTTTTCTCTGGAATTGGAACCACCGAGAGGAAACGGGATAGACCTAGTAGGACCAACTGCACGGTTCGCGTCGCGTCTTTCCCAATTTTGCCTAATTTTTCCATAATGTAATTGCTCGGCAGAACTAAACCAGGAGATCGAAGGAACATCGATTCCTTCCATCTCTTCAGTTTAGTAATTTCGTTTGTACTGCGTATCGAGGGAGATCGATGGAACATTGATTCCATCTATCTCTCTCTGGGTCTCCGCTCACAGCAACCTCCACGTGGTGAGACCTGGTAATCGGTATTACTCGCGATGAAGCATTGTTCGTCGCGGGTAATACCGAGCTAATCGGTTGTGAATTTAGAGTAGTTCCTTAAGATATAAGTGAACGAATAGAATATCGTAACATGGAACGTTTCAATGAAACGTAACGGCGCGAATGTAACTCGAATGTATTTCAATAAATTCATTTCGAGAAATGCGTGTACCTTTCTTTCTCACTCTCGATTCCCTGTATCCCAAATTACGAGTCAAAGACAGAATCGTGAAAGTTTCGAGTAATGTTCGATTGTTCCTCGTTTGGAATGTAAGGTACGTGTTACGAAATAGAAATCCAAGAATAAATGGTACTTGGAAAATTTGATTAAGCTATTAGAATGGCTGAGAAAGGTAAGAGAAAAATGATTGCCACGGACAAAGGTGAATCGATAGTCACTACCTACGAGTTGTTTTGGACGATGATTTTTCTGTCCAGATAAGTGATAAATTAAGTTCTGGCTATTTTATTCCGTTCGTGTACAGGTAGATGAATCTCTTAGGTTTGGCCACCTATCTCTGCTGGATATTCCAGGGTTCTCGGTGGTTCTCTGTGCCCTACCCCTTGCCTCTGCCCTCCACCCTTTGGCACCAGCCGGTCAATGTTGACCAGTGGTGACCAGTGATGAAAACTGTTTAATTTCCCACCTCAGCTCGCCCGTATTTTGTATTGTATCCTCAATTTGACCATTTATTTTGCGTAACTGTTCGATCTGAATTTAACTTTATTTAACCGTTTGATCTTAATTTAACTTTATTAAACCATGTAATTCGATTTTACTTAACTGTTCGATTTTAATTAAATTTTATTTAACATTTTGGTCGTAATTTAATTTTATTCAATTGTCTGACCGGGATTCTGTATTGCACAATTCTTTGGTTTTAATTTCATTTTATTCGACCGTTTCTCTGTTTTATTTTTTAATTATTATAGATGTTTTCTTGCTCCTTGGTTGGGAATTACAACTATCGAAGAGGATGCCAATAAGGTATTTAATCTTGTATTACCTTACTTCCCTCGATTAGTTATTTCGGTTTGTAATATAATTAAGTAATAAATATTGCAACGTAGAAAACTTTCGTAGCGCGTAAGAGTACACGAAACTCTGAACATCTTAATAAAATGTAAGAGTATACGCATTACTTTGATAAATTTCAATAAATTCATTTCAAATGACACGAACAGCTATTATTCCCCGTTTTACTTTCATTCTCTTTGTACGATCCTAAAGTATGAGGCAAAGAAAGAGTTATTAAAGTTCCAAGTATTGTTTGAATATCCCTCCCTTTCGAATAAAAGGTATTATATAGTTCGAGAATAGATGGGACTTGGAAAATTTTAGTAAACTGCTAGGGTAGCTATAACTTTGAAAATATCGTTCCATGTGTCCAGGAACTTTTTTAAAATTTTCCAAATTATATCGATACTCGCATGTGTGTTACGTTTCAAGTTCCACCCTTTCTCGTATCGAACCAAAAATTCATCTTAACTCTTGTAATATCTTCCAACATTGATAGCTTTCGCGGTTGTTTATTTTAATTATTACCTCCAAAATCCTCTCGATCGTATTTCTAATCACAATCGATACCTTTGGTCTTTGCACGAAAATTATAAAAATGTTTTAAAAAAACCCCAGAATCGCGAAACAAAAAAATTTCCATCGAATCTATTCTATTTCTCGTTGATACTTGTTCTCGTCGATACTTGTGGTCGTTGCGCGAAAATGATAATAATTTTTTAAAAAACCCCAGAATCGTGAAACAAAAATTTCTATCGAATCCATTCTATTTCTCGTCAATACTTTTGGTCGTTCCACGAAAATTATAATAATGTTTCAAAAAAGAAACCAGAATATCGAAAGAAAAAAATTTCCATCGAATCTATTCTATCTCTCAACGATACTTGTTCTCGTCGATACTTTTGGTCGTTGCGCGAAAATGATAATTTAAAAAAAAAAACCCCAGAATCGTGAAACAAAAATTTCCCTCGAATCCATTCTATCTCTCGTCGATACTTGTTCGATACTTCGAATGCTCGAGAATCGTCGCGAATATGCTCCCAATCGTTTCTAATTTCTAATATTTCACCTGGTAGAGCCGTGACAACGAACGAAAGTAAACGCGTAAAAGTCGCGGGAAATTCAAACGAATTCGTAATAATCAGTGAGTTTCGACCATCTGGGATGTTATTTACGACGAAGGAGCACCCAGAACGAAAGACTGGAACCACGAAAGCGGGGTGACAGAGAGAAGCTTATGCCTCGCTTATTGCATGCGCGCGCACGCGCGATCGGCACAGAACGGACGCTCTTAATTAATTAACCGATTGAATTCGCGTGCGCTCTGCAGTCATGGGAATGCGAATTAGTCTCCTCTCGTTCGAACGGTCCCGATGAATCGAGATTATTTGTTTGTCCCTTGTTAACGATCGTCGGAGTCGTTCGAAATCACGGGTTATCCTTGAAAACGATAATTCCGTTTCCTCTCGTCGGGAACAGTCGCGCAACTTCAACGATTACCATCCTTGACCTCGGTTATAGTTCGATCGAATAGTCGAAGTGCAAGTTTCCTAATGTTCAACCTTGTTTCACACCCTGTCGCGTTGTGTCCCTCGTTTTGCGACACCCTGTACGTATCCTTTGCACAATATCGCGCGTGCAAAGTATCCTAACCACTTGGTTCGAAGGCCGGTCGTATTTCACACCCTGTCGCGTTGTGTCCCTCGTTTTGCGACACCCTGTACGCATCTTTCGCACGCAGTGTCACGCGTACAAGATATTCCAACTGATTCGTTCGGAGAACGGTCTCGTTTCCGGTAAATAATGAGCGTGGCCGGAATCGCGTCAAAAATTAACAGAACGTCGTGTTTCGTATATTTCACGACCGTAAGAGTCCCCGTTCCACTGTCAATAACTCATCCTTTCAATTTTCCGCGTTATCCGGTTAACGCCATTCACCCGGCTTCATTTTACGCGCGAGGGGCGTCGGGGATCCGGTCGAGTGTCGGTACAGCCGAGCACACCCATCCAATAATTGTCGGTCCGTTGAACGAACACAAGGAAATCCTAATTTTCAGATTTTTACGCGCGACTGTCCGCGATTACTCGAATTCGATAAGCGAGGCGCAAATATCGCGCGTGAAACGCTTTTTGTCCCCTACCTTTGTCACCTCTCCGCCGCCGCCCACCCGTTTTCACGCTGGCATTATTTTTCCCACGCTTTTATCGCGACCGAGCGAACAGAGAGCCGCGAATACCGCTGCAGTCGACCGAAATTCCTTAAGTGCTGTAAATTCGTTTGAATTTGCCGCGCGATCCACCGTGCGACGCGTTTCCCCCACCCACCCTCGAGCCGCGCGTTCTAACGCGACGATATCGAGCGCGCCGGTTTCGAAATGACGAAATCGCGCGACTCTTTCTCGCAGCGTGGGGATCCGAAAAATACATTAACCTTTGAGAGCGAATGCTCTAACGCTGAACGAGTCATTGTCCTTTTGTAGAACGGACTTTGTTGTCGTCTGTCGTTTATATTTCTCTTCTTTGATCGTCGAGCTTTCATTTTCTCAAAACGATCTCGCCATCGGTGCTATGTTCCACGCGTCTTTCAAGCATTAAACATAGCTAACATTCCGTCTGGACACAATCCAGAAACAAGGTTTAACGCGATTGTTGTCGAGCTTACTTTACTTAGAAAAGTAGACTTGCGATTTAATTTCAATCGTCCGAAACACAAAGGTTTCGTATTCCAAGTGTCTATAAATCGTTCCTACGCGCGTAATGTAGCATTTAATTTTCGAAAATATCGATCGAGGAATTTCGAAGAAAATTTTAAAGAGAAATCGAACAATACGAACGTGAAATAATTCCGCGTTCCGATGTTAGATATTGCTCCGTGGAATGTTTGTCTTATTACGAGTCAGCGGCAATGAAAAACAGAAGGAAAGAAGGATTCTCGTAATTTCGATTGCGCCGAGCCACAACGGGGCGAAACGAAAAAGAAAAAAAAAGGGGGGGGGAAAAAAACGCGCGCGGTTCTATCCCCGGTCGCGAGCGACTGGTGGCGATTTTTCCGATTTTCTCGGGCATAAATCCAGCGGGTGTTCCTTTTTTTTTTTCTTTTCACGACCAGCTCGCACTTTTTAATAAAAGCATTTGCTCGGCGGTTCTCCTAATGAAATATCGTTTCTACCGCGCGTTTCTACCTACACGCGTCGCTGTTCTTGCGCGCGACCAACCGCGCGCAAATACCGAGGGCGATCTTCTATGCGGGGTGCTCGATCGCATGATCATCGTTGGCGTTCTTTTTTTTTTTTTTTTTAACATTTTACGGCGAGGTAATTTTACGATCGAGCAATTTTACGCAGGTCTCGCGCCCGAAAAGAGCAATCGCGTTCGATACGTAACGTTAACGGCATCCGTGATCCTTCGAAGACATTATTCAATGGTTGTTGAATCCGTTAAATAATTCATAATGACCAAAACCAAGGAATATGGTATATTAACAATTCCAACGTGCAACTCGCGTCGAGTTACCTTCAGTCAACGCGTAAAGTCTCGTTTATCGTCGTTGACTCGAGATCGAACTGTAGAGGCAACTATGAAACAATTAACGAGGCACGACTCGCGACTATTATCGAGGTATCTCTTAAAACACCGTTCCGCGAGGAGTGAAACAAAACCAAATAAAGAATCTTATCTCGTGGCGCAATAATTTATCGACGAAAATCCTCCCTTAAAGATCCTCGATTCAAATTCTCCCCGAATTTCCAAACGAAACTCGATACGTTCTCCCTTCGATCTCGATTGTCCCCTGAACGACTACGATGACCTTCGCGTAATCGTTTCTTCGATCTCGAGTTCGTACGCGATCACGTGATCACCGTGACCACCGTGACGTCTCACTTTTCCTCTATTGGGAAAAAAAGGGGGGGAAAAATGTGACCCCGCGACCGTGGCCTCCCTTCGAAGGAATTCCAGTCGGCAACTTCGTCGTATATATTACGAGCCATGGCACGCGGCCGCGGTTGCGGCGGATTCCCGCGTCCTTTCCGCCCGGGGAATTCTGCACGCGAAATTCGTATTTCTCCCGGCCGGATGACGTAAACACCGCCCCCGCCCCCCGCCTCGAGGACTCGTGGGGTGGCGTTTCACCAGTATATCGCCGCAACAACGCCGGTTGCAACGGAAAGGGCGCAAAAATTACGCGTGCAAATTAATTCAGTTCGCTCGTTACGCCGAGCGGGCGGGCGGGCGGGCGGCGTTTCCATTTTCTTGAGACGCCGCGATGCGAAAGGTTCAACGAGAATTGCCTTAATTGCGAGGCGTCGGGATTGCCCCCGCAACCTTTGTCTTTCGTTTTATCAGCGGGCTCGTGGAAGGCGCTATCAGCGACGCAGGCAACGGGGAATTTCAAACAGCTAACTCGACGCGGATGGAATTATAAACTTGTTTTATTGCGTTCCGTTAGCAGCTATTAATACAGAGGGGGTTGCCGGTTTGCTACTGACGCACGTTGAACCTAACCCCGTCCGCGAGTTGTGCCCGTGTTAACGTTTGCTCGGCAACGTTCCACCAATCGAGGAATTCCCAAGCTGCCTGGCAACGAATCGAAATTTTTTCGCTCGTGGAGGGAACATTGACGAGAGTCGGGAAGAAAACGGAGAAAAAATTTATCCATGGAGAGGGGGAGGTGCAGAGAAATACCCTCTGCGCTCGAATTAATCTCACGATTTACCTTCGTACAATCGCGCACTCGTGGGTGTCTAAAGATTGAAGGAAGAAGCAAAAGTTTCCAGAGAATTGTCCACGAAAAACGAACGATCTGTGTACTCGGTATTTCCTTTCGTTGGAGCATCTGTAACAATATCGTCGCCCCGGTACACCGTTCGTCCCTCGAAGATACACAATTCCGTAGCGGAACTATTTCGGTACGGTTAATAATAGTCGAAGGTAAACGCTGAATACCCGATGTGGAAGATTAAGCGTCAAAGACCGCCATCCATCGCTTTATCGTCGCGAGATTGCCCTAATTTCGATAGACACCGCTTAATAAAGCAGCTACTTCCGACTCGTGTTTATTTTAATTATCCGGAACCGGAACGAGGTGGGTCGGTAATCTCGATTTAAGGTTCGTCGCGGAGAACGAAGTATCGAACACTCGTTTCACCCGTGGAGACGAGTCCTCGTCGTCGAACACTCGTACGAACGATCTCCCCTCGAAATTCGAGGCAAGAAAATAGAAACGATAAAAAGGATTCGATCGTTAAAACGATGTTCTCGGATTGGCTGTACGGCCCTGCGGTATTTCACGCGGATTATAAACCATCCCGTATTTCCTTCTCATAACACGTTGCGGTTGAAATGCTCGACCGTGGGGGAAAACAAGGTTTGTTGTTCATACGTTCGTTCACGTCTCATTCAGCATTTACGCGATCCCAGGTCGGGAATATTTTTCCCCGTACAGGCGCCGGGACGCCAGTAATTCAGAGGAACACGGTTGCCACGGCCAGGAGCTTTACTTTCCTACGAATTCCTCCCTGGAGAACTTTGCTGCGCGAGTCTTCCTGCTCCTTTGTTTTCCTCCGCTCCGCGGGTACGCCGACGTTCGAGCAACTGCGAAACTTTCGCGCAGCCGCGTCTTAAAGGGTCGGTTGAGCCGAAATTGGGAAGAAGATGCGATTCTTCGAGCATTCGGGAACGCGATGGTACCGTTTGAACACTGTCCAGGGTCCACGGAGGTCGAACTCGATTCCAAAAATTCTTGAGAAGGGGGAAAAAGTAGGCGGGGACTGTTCCCCTCCCTCGATGTACGATATGCGAAAGAGTGGGGCGACCCCACTCAAAGTCGACGATTTAGAGAATTAACCCTTTGAACTCGAGAGGAGATCCTCGGTCACCGCACAATCTAGTGTACTTCTTCCAATTCGGGAAAATTTCGCGACTTGAAATTGAAATTGGAAATTAGGTATTACACTCTTTTAAGATGTAAACACACGTACGTCAAGTATTGGAACAAAAATGTTCCATTGCGTATTAATTTTTCCGATTGAAAAGATTTCATCGAGGCGCCAGTTTTAGGTAGCACAAACGCTTCGAGTGCAAAGGGTTAAATCTGACCATCGGTGGTCGGGAAACCACCGAGAGGATTTCCAAGACTTTCCGCGGTCGTATCTGTTGGCTGCTCAAGGTTGAAGACCCGCCACCCCCACTACTCCGCGCTCGCTACCGGGCCACGCCTCTCGACTCCGCCCACTGGTACACTCGCCATGCCTCGCGGTTGGAGGGGGCGCTGAGGAACTTCTCGAGAACAATGGAACTACGCAGTTACTGCTGAGAAGTGAAAAATGTCACCTGTCGAGTGTTGCTTTGGAACAATAATCGGTCTTCCCTTTAGATGCTAGATTCTCCTCGATTCGGGTGACGTCTTTCCATAGCTTTCTCACAGTACCATGGAAACGAAACTTAAGAAAAAGATACAAAATTCTTTTTACAGTGGACGATTCCGCGCAAAATACGATCCACATTTTTAACCGCGGCGCGTGAATCGTCGAAGTGTACGTTTCTAGGGTCTGAACGCTAAAAATTCGCCTCGATTCGCCTCGTTCGCTCGGACTGCGACCCTACTGGGAACCAAGCTTGCGAAAACTCAGGGAACGAACGTTCTCTGAAATTGTGCTTCCGTTCCAACCGTCTGAAAATATTCCATCAAGGACGAGAAGCGTTAAAAGAACCCCGGCCCTCTACCCTTGGCTTGTTTTAATTTCGCTGAGCACATAGACGGGGAGCCGTTCTCGCGCTCGAGGTACAAACAAACGACATTTTAATAATCTCGATAAACCAATAAACTTCGCCCTGGTAAAAAAAAAGTTTCGCGGTTCTGTTTTCACCCTCGAAGACCGTTTCTCGATCCGTGAAGCGGAACGCGAGCGCCAACTCGCGCGCGCCTAATTCCGAAAACGGAAATGGCCCCCGGGTGGGGGTAGGGGGAGGAGAGAGAGAGAAAAATCCCGTGAAACTGCACCGAAACGAGCACGGAATAAGCGACAGAGGTATCAACTGCTCTCGAGAAGCGCGAAAACTGCGGAACTTCCTCCCGATTTTTACGATCTCGTAAAACGGTACGCGTGCAACGGCCAGAGACATTTAAAGGCATTTTTATTTAAAACACCTCCTCCACCGCTGATAAACAAATCCTCGGGCGTAATATTCGCATTACCCGGCGTCAAATTCGAGGACGAAAGGCAATATCGAATGGACGAATACAACTTACAATAACACTTGAATTTCGTTCCTTTTTACGTTGCATCGGTAATAAAATATGTATGAAGGAAAAAAAAAGAATACGAGAATCCAGTTAGCGATTCGAGCTGCGAAACCGATCTCGGAAGAGAAAAATGTATCGCCTTTATCCCATTTGGTGCGATATTTAAAACAGAAAAGATTCTCTCTGTACGAACACATCAATAAAACATCGATAACTAAATAAATCAATAACTAAATAAATTCTTCTCCTACCATTCGACGATCCTCCGGTAATATTTTCTCCTGTAACGTAATCTTCCTAATTTACAATCTTGCGGTGGAAAATTACAGTTTATTTCGTTTCGATTACGAAACTGGACCGGTTCCGCGTTAAAAGAGTAAAAAATTGTTGCCCCTCCCCTCATACTATATATTTTCGTCGCGAATTCGAGCGTTATCGCCACCGGCAATTATCCACCGAAAGGATATTTCATCTTTACGTTTCCATCGGAAACGACGGCCCGCGGAGCTCTAATTATTTTTTCGAAACGCGTGCATTGATCACGAACGGGAGTAGGGGAGAGGGTATTATGTACAACTCTTTCGTATTTGATCGCTTCGCGTTGGAAAATTGTGGTTCGCTCCGCTTTGATTAGAGAACGGTGCGCCCATCGTTCGTAATTAAAAAGAATCGGCCGGCCGTCGATGAAAATCCTCCGGGCCGCGAAATCCGGCGCGGAGATTGTTTTACGAAAACGTTTCGCGTTCGCGGGGTACAGGCGGGAAATTTCACGTAAAACCGGGCCGAAGATACTCGTTCGTTCCTCGATGGAAATCCCCAAGCCACGTGTGCAACACAACGAAGCGCAAAGTTCCAGTATCGAACACGCGGACAGGGTTGCTCCAGTTTCGCGAAAATTCACGATATCGGCTTCACGGTTGCGTGTCGGTGGTTCTCGCGTCGCGATCCACTGCGTCTCCTTGGCAATTTTCTCCTCGTTAGCCGCGGCCATTGACGCCATTTCGAGCACCGTGTACTTTAAACCCGTCTTTCCACCCACGGTGTCTCCTCCCTCGATTATTTATCCGTTCTGGTCGCGTTGCCTCTTCGCGACACGATCGCGCGAATTCGAAGGGATTCCAGGCACGAACAACGATTTCGTCGAACTCGGTTATTTTCGCGACATCGATGTTTATCCGGGCCAGTGTCTTCGAAATTTGCACCGATGCACTCCGTGTGTATACGTCTCTCTCTGTATCTGTAATTCGTGGCGAGAACGAGGCCGGAGAGACGTTACTGCTCGTGACGAAAATCGAGAACAACGAGAATCGCAGGTATCGTTTACGAGAAGAACGCGTTCGATGATCGTTGCAAACGTGTCGTACGAGTGCAGCTAATTAACGACCGGCGTTTTATGGATTTTAATACCGATCGTTTTCAATCTCGCGGCATTTTACGCGAATCGCGTAACAGTGCGACCAAATCGTTGAAAATGACACTCGTATTGTAGAAAAGAATCATTTCTTTGAGAAATCAACGTAATTGGAATATTTCTCGATTTCCCCGAAAAGAAAGCTGCTTGACAGAAAATTTTATTGCACGTTCTCCACTTTTATCCTCTATTTTTAGAGAAATAATCCTCTCGCTTCCCCTTCCTCGGTGATTTCGATCGTCCGTAAGTTCTACCTAAGAAATTGTTCAACTCGACACTCATATTATAAAAAAAAATGATATTCAAAGAATCAACGCAATCGGAACGTTTCTCAATTGTTACGAAAACGAAACTGCCCGTTAGAAAATTTTATTGCACGTTCTCCGACTTATTTTTAAACGAAGGATTCCTCTTACGGCCGATGGTAGAAACCCGGACTCGAGCCTGTACATCGTATCCCCTTTATAATCCAAGTTGCTTTAACAACGCTACTTTCAACTGCTGTCTCGTTCCACGATCGAGAGTTGGGTCACGGACGTCGATAAACCGGTGTAACGAGCGGCCACCGCCGACTGTTCTGCCGATTTAGTTTTCCCTAGTTACAAATTGGAGTGTCAGGAATTTTCCCAGTTCGGGGTATCCCAGGTGGGTCGGTCGCGCGTCAAGTTCCAACGCCTCGTATTATTTCCTGCCATTCGGTGCAATCGAATTCGCTCGTCGAAAATTCTTCGAGTCTTCGAGAACGCAGCTCCTACGACGATGGAAATCATTTCGCCCCATGGAAACGCGCGTTTTGTGTTTTACATTCGGTGCTTCGGCTGGATTCGTGGAAAACCGAACGACAATGTTTCTCGCCGCGAGTTTGGATTCGAATGGATTCGATTCGAGGGAACGATAATTAAAAGTAACAAGAGCAAAGTGCGCGATAAAATAGAAAAAGTGTGAACGATCGACGAGAAATTACGAATTATTTAACGCAGATGATCACGAAGCGTTGCGATACGAACAGAGAATTTTGAATCAGGTTTTTTTGTTATTCGTATACGCACGTATACAAAGAGAACGTGCGACGAAGAGCCTGATTATTAAAATTCGTTTCACTCGAGTTCGACCCTTTCACTGTCCGATACTCCCGAGTGAAATTTAACAATTACCGTGGACGGAATATTTTTCTCCAAGAGTGAACTTTGTTGATCGAATGTGCATACAATGCAACCAAGTCACCGTTGCGATTCTTTCGCTAGAAATTAAACAACGCGAGAAACTTATCTTCGAATATACATACTCATGGACGACATTCATATCCTAGAAAGTTAAAAAAAGCACAAAAAGGAACAAAATCGGAACCTTTCCCTCCACGCTCGATTAAAAATTTCCCTATCGATCGCCAACCTGAGTCGCCGTGAAAAAAAAAAGAAAGGAAGAAACCATCCGTGGCTTCGATCGTCCAGAAAAAACGCAACAAGGTCCACAAACGCTAACCTAAATCGAACCTCCATTTCATAGCGAATAGTCGCCGAAAGGAAAGGAAAGGAAAGGAAAGGAAAGGAAAGGAAAGGAAAGGAAAGGAAGAAGCTCGAAGCTTTCAGACGGACGGTTTACCTAAAAGCAAAGAAAACCTCCTGGAGGGTTCGGTCGCTCCGAGCCACTGGTTCCCGATTTTTCTTTTTCCTCTTCCCTCCGGCCCTGTACCCCCAACAACCAACTCCCCTGTTTCGTCTCCTTCCGCTCCATAGTCGATGGAAATTAAATTTTACATCTCGACGGCGCTGGTTGTTTCTCGTCCCGGTCGTCCAACGAGAACAGACTCGGCTCTCGTGTCCTGAAAAGCGTTAAGGAGAAACAAATCCCGAGTAACCGGACGGGGAACCCCTGTCGCGCAACTTCCACCGGTCCCTTCCCCCTCCACCCCCCTCCACCCTTCTTCTTTTCTTCGTTCACCGCCCCTTCTTTGTTTCGCGGGAATTTTTCCATCGGGATGAACTCGACGGGCTTTCCACCCGCGGCGAAACATTGAATTATGTATACGGAATAAGTAAAGCACGGCTGAGGGAAATTGGACGACGCGGGCGCGTCGTTTAAGGCCCCGGGCCAATTTGAATTTTCGCGCCTACACGGGGAGTTGCGCGGAATCTATTAAACCACTCCCGGGAGAACGACTAGTCTCGAAACTTGGTCACGTTCTTCCTAAGGGTGGTGGTTTGTATACGATGAATATTGATACGGTAATTTCCGCGATTACCTCGGAACGGTGTCCCACGGCCCTCCCGCGTGATACTCGAACGCATTTTCCGAATGTATTTCCAACTGGCGTCATTTCTTTGGTAATTTATCGCCGTTACGCGATATACGTGTGTTCTCGGTGACGTCTCCGGGGAGGTACCACGCGCGGTGCTTTCCGTGGCTCGTTGATAGCGTTCGGCTCCTCTGGGACGATGTTAAATTCCGTACGCATCGAGAGTGTTTTTTTTTTTTCTTTTTTTTTTTAGTAGAGAATAATCTCTCGAAACGACGAACGCGTCGCGAGAGAATTTCAAATAATACTTTTATCGCGGGAGAATCGTTTCTCGAGAGATCTCGTTCCTTGGGTAATAATTCGATATAAGATTCATCAACACCGGAAACTGATCGAACGCTGTCGTTTCGATCGGTAAAATATATACACGTATCGAACGTTGAGCAAGTGAGACTCTAATTCGCGATTCCTTGATACTGGAAACTGATTAAAAATTATCGTTTCGATCGGTAAAATATATACACGTATCGTACGTTATGCGAATGAGATTATAATTCGCGATTCCTTGATACTGGAAACTGATTAAAAATTATCGTTTCGATCGGTAAAATATATACACGTATCGTACGTTGCGCGAATGAGATTATAATTCGCGAATCCTTAACACTGGGAAATTGATTAAAAATTACAACTTCGATCGGTAAAGTATTGAATTGTTCGGAAAGTCATTTCGTTTTTTTTTTTCTTTTTTCGTGAAAATGAAACACGATTTTTTTTAGAGCATATAAACAGTTTATCAAATTGTATATTCTTCATTTTGGAAAACGAAATGACTTTCCGAACAAGCTTCGAACATTACATGTACGAAACTTTAATCGACGATTCCTTGATAGCGGAAAGTGTATCGGAATGTTTCGACTCGAGCGCATTCGTCGAAACCGGAACGAGTGAAAAATATTTCCATCGTCCGTGGAGAAAAATATTCGAGCGTCGGGGACGAGATCGCAAACTGAACGTGAAATCGTGGAAATAAATTCGGTGTTACGAGGATCGACGAAGGAGAAACGTATGAATTAACGATACACCGTGTGTAGCAATTATCGATGTTGTTTTCAACGCGGAACGCGGTGGCTTCGAAAACAGAAATCGAACAGATAACGGTCATGAAACATTACAGTCCATAAACGGGGCCGTAAATTATCGCGCAGCGGTGTTTGCGAGAGACGAGTGGAAAAAATAACAGACGATACGATTATTTTTCCATTTGATTGAAAGCTTATCGGCTCGGCTCGGCTCGGCTCGACACGCGCGCCGGCGCACCTCGTTCCACCGTTGAAAATATTATCACTGCAAATATACTTACTGCAATATGTATCGATTAAACTTAGTCGGATCGAGCGCTGTGATAATCGTTTATTCGAAACTGGTCGCGTATCGCGGATTTTCGATAAATTCGCGGGACAGGATACGCGAGGGGATGAACGGAGGGAGGGGAGGTACCGCGTGCGTGTTCGGATTTTATTTCGAGGGGAAAAGAGGAAAGGAGAGAGAGAGAAAAAAAAATAATAAAAAAAAAAAAACACTCGAACCGATACACCATCCGATTTCTGTTAATATCGAGGGCGTTATCGTCGCGAGGGCGGCACGTCGACGCGAATTCATCGACAGAATCGATACGTTCGAGAATTGTTTTCGAAATGCGCGTAGAATTAACCTTCTCCTCGAAGACAACGGAATTAATCGAACCCGATCGATTTTCCGTTGCTCGGAAACACTTTTCAAGCACCGTTTACGGAAATTGCGAGGGAAGTATATTTTCCTGTATAATTTACAAATACGTTGAATAACCCAAGATTAACATACGACACCGTATATAGTATATACTGATCCAGATTTCTATTAACTGTATGAAAAACTGGAAAATAAATTTTCCAGTATAATTTACAGATACGTTAAATAAGCAAAAACCAACGTATAATATCTGAACCAGATTTCTATTAACTGTATGTAAAAGTACAAAATAAATTTTCCTGTATAATTTACAGATATGTTAAACAACCCAAGATTAACGTATGATATCTGACCCAGCCCTCTTAATAGAGTAGTAAGACAGTAATATCTACTGTATGAAAAAGTGGAAAATAAATTTTCCAGTATAATTTAGAAATACGTTAAACAACCCAAGACTAACGTATAATACCTGATTAACATCTCTATTAACAGTATGAAAACCTACAAAATAAATTTTCCAGTATAATTTACAAATATATTAAACAACCCAGGACTAACGTATGATATCTGACCCACACCTCTATTAACAGTATGAAAACCTAAAAATAAATTTTCCAGTGTAATTTACAGATATATTAAACAACCCAAGACTAACGTATGATATCTGACCCAGACCTCTTAATAGACTAGTAAGACAGTAATATCTACTGTACGAAAAAGTGGAAAATAAATTTTCCAGTATAATTTACAAATACGTTAAACAACCCAAGATTAACGTATAATACTTTACCCACACCTCTATTAACAGTATGAAAACCTAAAAATAAATTTTCCAGTATAATTTACAAATATATTAAACAACCCAAGACTAACGTATGATATCTGATCCAGACCTCTTAATAGACTGGTAAGACAGTAATATCTACTGTATGAAAACCTACAAAATAAATTTTCCAGTATAATTTACAAATACGTTAAACAAGCCAAGACCAACGCGTGAGCCAGAGCTTCATTAGCTCGGTAGTGCCAATCTTCGAATCTCGCAATTCGCCAATAATCCTTGGTAAACCCGAACGGGAAAGAACCGTGGGACGTTGTAGACGTCGTGATTTTAATCACCAATTAAGAAGAACCATCGAAGAAAATGTTGCTCTTATAATCCCCCATTCCGGTGGTCGAGTCTCTGCACCCCTCGTCGATTCAATTCCAGACAATTTGCCCGCGCCGGGGAAACAGTTCGATTCCCAAATTACTCTAATTGCCGCAACGCACGGGATTAATAAAACACCTGCTACCGACTACTCGCTCCCGGCCCGTTGAATTTCCAATATTTTCGCGAAATCAAGAGCCAGAGGGATGGTCGTCGACGAATGGACGACGAACAAGAGCGCGGGAGCGACGATGGCGGTTGAAACGTGGAAATATTTTTTTCTTTTTTTTCTCTCCTTCGTCGATCGAAAAGCCCAAGGTGCATTTCGCTCTTCTCCGCGAAGCTCACCGTCGACTCACGGCTCGGTCCGTTTTTCCACGGCTTGTTTCTCCGCGAAAATGGCTCGCCATTACGCGGCAACGATTCGACGAAGTAATAAGCGATTTATTGCCGGCCAATTATCATAATTGATTTAGCACCGCGCGCGACGAGAGAGCCAGGAGATTTTGGCACGGGCCGTTCCCTCGTTAATGCGCCGTTAATGCGAAAGGGTAAATCACGCGGCAAAAGCGCCCGCGGGATATATATCGTTCGCCTGTTAAGGGAGTCGTTTGTCATTGGCAAAAACGCATCCCTTGGATCGCGTTTGTCCCGCCGCTGACTTACCGCCAATGCGTCACGGTACCACCACAGTGTGAAGAAAAAAAAAATTAAAAAAAAAAATACCGCGTTCACGCGAGTTGTTGCTCGTTTCCATCGGTGTTTCAATTACGGTGACCAACACCGGACTAAGAAATTGAATCTGCTCGGTTTTCGTTCGTCGAGCGCGAGGAACGTGTACGATTGTTCGATTCAACGGGGGCAAAATGTTGCTCGGATGATCGTGGGAGTCCAGAGATCGAAGGATCTATTTTCTTGATCGATAGAGGGAGTCGAGAGATCGAAAGAGACGAGAGAACGAAAGAGACGAGAGATCGAAGGAGTCGAGAGATCGACAGAGTCAAGAAATCGAGGGATCTATTTTCTTGATCGATAAAGGGAGTCGAAAGATCGAAGAATCTATTTCCTTGACCGATAGAGAAAGTCGAGAGATCGAAAGATCTATTTCCTTGATCGATAAATATATACTACACCCTATTTTTAGTCTAGCCTTGTTCAATGAACATTTACACGTTACGATAGTCCCTCGATTATCAGAGTCAATAGGGACAAAAGATTGTTTGGATAATTGAGAAAGTCTGATAGTCGAAAGATAGCATTCCTGGGGTATGATACAAGCTTTCTTTAATGTACATTTGTGTAACGAATCTCACGAATATTTGTCGAGGTAAATTTTTTGCGTAAGAACGTCTATAGGAAAATTACGACGATAGAATTTATTAATGTTTCGAAACCCTCCTCGTGAATCGTGTTAACGACATAATCTAAGAGGCAGCAATTCTTGATTCGCAACCACTGAGCGAGTTTACGAACGGTTCGAGTTCAGAGGTCGTGTCTTCTTAACTTTTTTCGCTCCTATCGCAGCGAATGAATGTTTTTTTATTCAAGTGGTCGGATAATCCGGGAATCGGATGTAATCGGGGGTCGAGACTTGTGTATTTGAATTGTATAGAATCGAGCAGGTTTACGATCGTAGTTCCTCGGACGATTGGGAATAAGAATTCGTTATTTCTCGCGTAGTCGTATATTTACTCGGAGCGATCGCAACGATCGAAGCGAGAAAAATGGCACGAATTAACTCTCCGCGCTCGGAATGCCGGTTGCATCGGCATTGTGCTTCGGAGAGGAGCTATTGTAACGATGTTCGAAGATTGTACGCCAGAATTACGCGAACCCGCGATTGTTCATACATCCGGACGTGTAATCCATTGGTTATCCCCGCTACTTGTAACTCTTCGTTCGAATAACCGGATAAGTAGATTTATACGCGTAGTTACGCGAATCGATAAAGTAATAACGCGCGTACGTGCGGTTATTATTATTATTTAAATCGTAATTCAAGACAAATTTTACCTGCCCCCCCAGAGACGAGTATTTCGTTCGAATAAGGCCAATATAACGCGATTTATTCGTTCGTATCCGCGATTAAATTTGCATTTGTTCATTGTGAAATATATCGTTCCTTTTAAACACTTGTCCGCGTGATTTTGCTCCGCGTTCGAGAGCGAAAGATCGATTGAACCATCGATCTTCGAGAACGAAAAAGCACCGAGCCTACGACGAGATTCTCGTTCCCGCAAATGGGTACACGACGGTGGCCTCACGATCGCGTAAACGAGGGATCGTTGCGTTAAACTGGAATTCGTGTCTCCCACAATTGACCCCGGTGGACCATCGGCCACCCTCTCGAGGAGGATCCTTCTCCGAACGCGGTAAAAAGCACCGTCATCCGACGGGGTGCTCGCAAAACGTCTACGAGACGAGACGAAAATTTAATAATCGAGCGTTCGTAAGGGCGGTATAACGTGCATCGTAAACGCGATAGCGGGGTAGCCGGCGTCGTAAGAAGGTATCACATCCGGGAAGCCGATGGCCCTGTCGGAGTACGTATTCTCGTTCACGGAGAGCTACGAGGATCCAACGTGGAAGATTAGAGCCGTTCTCGTCGACACTTTCGTCAATGTAAGTCTGGTGTGCCCACGGGACCGTTATCGTTGACATTCCACCGGGAGGAGGAAAGAAAATTGCCACCGCTCCCGGGCTGGGTACAGGGTGTTCGCGAAACGCTCGATCGAACTTCGATCCCAACCGCGTTCCACCGAACGTTGCTCAACAATTTCTTTCGAGCGCTACAGATGCACGAAACGTGCCCATTAGAAAGGGAACGCGCATCGAAATTCCGCGTAAGGAGCACCGAGGTCTTCCTCGCGGCACTCTCCGTGCATTCGTAATCGCGGAATCTCCGTAACGAGTGCGCGAACGCGAGAAAGTTCGAACCGAATCGTTCGGCCGCCGAGGATACCCGAGATCCTATCCCCACCACTTCGCGTGACTTCGCTCCGCCCACCGGGTTCGGGAGACGGCGCGGAGTCGCGGGCACTGACTCTCGTTCCAGGAGCCACCGGTTATACAGTTGTTCCATTACTTTACGCCGGTGAAACTAAAGTACGGATTTTTAATCACGATTAGTCTACGACCGGAAGTGTATTTTAGAAACTGTTAACTGTTTTTTAGAAATATATTGATATTTTTTGTGTATATATATTCTATTATATGATCAAGAGTCTCGTACTAGGTTCAAAGGTAGAAGTGACGAGTTAAAATGTCAAGATTTTTTAAACAAGTAACCTCGACGATGAATTTTTGCCATAACTGGAAACACGAGGGGAAAAATATTCTAGAACGCTGTCCAATGACGAGCACGCATCGACCGGTATCCGAATGGTTGCGCTCTACGATAGACGAGCTTGTTGCGACTAAGTGTATTACGATAGCTTCGCCTAAGTAAGATTTATCGACTTGTCGCAGCTGGCTTGAACTATCAGCGGTATACTCTACTTGACGAACAGTCTTGTATGAGGGTCCGGCAGCTGCATATTACAGCCGACGACAGCGACGATAGACTCCAGCCTGAGTTCGGTTAAACAATTTCCCGTGTAAACTCTTCGAAACAAAAACGACGGAGAAAACGAACGAACGAATCCAAGTTTTCCAAGACGAAGATTTTGGTAGCATAAAGATTCGATGAAAAAAATATCCGAATCGTTGCCCACACTCGAATTCTACGTTCGAGAGCATCTCGGCGTACTCGCGATAACCCCCGCTTTCGAGAGCAAATCTTTTACCCCGGATACAAGTAACGACGCTATCTCCGCCACTGTTCGTGTTCGTCTATCGCGATTTCCTCCACTCGTGCACAGAAATCCCTCCTCGGAGCGAATTAACGATCCCGATTTTATATCTTGAAAGCGGGGAACGTGTTTCCAACGCGAGCAGCCGTACCCGTAAATACATAGCGCGTCCAGAAACGCGGTTAGGCAATCCACGAGATTGCTCCGCGAAGCCGTGGAGCGGTCCTCGCCGAAAAAAAAAAAAATGGCTACCCGGAGCGTCTTCTTCGTTTGCGCGACTCCGCGAGAAAAGCACTTCCCTCGTCGGGCACAATTAAACGTAGCTTTGAAAGCTCGCCCGAACATTTTTAAAACACCTTGTATACAAGCTCCGCGGAGATCGGCGGGTAGTAAGCAAATAATCCAATCAGATTCCTTCGTCCAGGGAGAAGCTTCCATCCCCTCCCCCTCCATTCCCCTCGAGTTGCTCGAGAATTCTTTCACCGGGTAAAAGGACGCGGAGGAAAAAAGGAGGAGGCGAGCCGATTCGAGGAAGCAAGAATGGGGCGGAGAAGAGAGGGGTGGGTGGATATAGCGGTGGAGGGGGGCGGGGCGGGGAGGGGGTAGAAAAGCTCGTGTTTTTCCTCGGTTCCGGCTTTCTATGGAGTTCCTCGCGAGTCCTTCTGTGTGTACAGCGTTCTTTTCTTCGTTCCATTTCCGCCGTTTTCCATCCCCCTCTCCTTCCTACCCCTCGGTCCCCGCCTCTACCCCCTCCCGCCACCGAACGCGACCTTGTTTTCGATTCGGAGCGAGTTCCATCCCTCTCGCAGCCCGTCTGCTCGCTTTCGTTCGCCCGTTGAATCGCGAGAGCGTAATTTCCCGTGATTAATAATCCTCTTTCATCCCTCTGCGCCGTGCAGTTCGAACGAGTCTCGAAGGAATTACGATGCACCGCGTGCGGCTACCATCGATGACTACCGATACGGTTCGATCGTTCGTCGAAGAAAACAGCGATACGCTCCCTCCCTCCCCACCCTCTTGGTCCATCCCCTTCGAACCCCTTTTCGCAATGCAATTTTCCAACGACGGAAGAATTACGATCGCGGTGATTCCCAGCATTCGACGCGCAACGCCGTGCAATATTTCAGTATAACCGGCTATTTATTACGCCGGATTTAATTGAACCGGACGCGACCGACCGACGATAATTACGAAATTCATATTTCAGCGGGTGGAGGGAGGTGGAGGGGATGGGAGGGGAGGGGCGTGCGTGCCGGCGGCCCACTCCGAACGAAGGAATTCACCGTGTCCGGGTACCAAACAGAATCCTCGATCCCTGTGTTTCGTTCGTTAATTCAGGGTGCTCGAAACAGAGGACCGCTACCCGAGTGCTCGAGAGTCTCGATGGAACCGGAAACGACGATATCGAGTAATAAAATACGCGGCTCCGCAAAGCGGAATTTATTACTTCGCGAACGTTTCGAGCGCAATTTTTGGTCCGCTTCGAGAGCCATCGAGGGATTATGACACTTTCTGCTGGTTCAAAGACAAAGGTAGATCTCGAATTTCCTTTTCACGACGAGTGTGCAATTTTACACGAACATTTTTGCACATTATCCAAGCGTTAAAGCGCAATCCTGCGTCATTTTTTTATTCAATTTTAACTTATGGAAATTGTAGTCGGTTCTATAGACCGTCTAAACTTAAAGAATGAGAACGTTTTATGTGGATTAGGATCGTTATTGTCGAGTATAAGTAGTTTCTTTTAATGTTTCTCAAGTTGATATTGAAAATTGAAAAAATAAACCTACTCGTAATAATAACGACACTGGTACAAACTTCCTTCTTTCTTTTTTTTTTCATTTCAGATCGTGCGCCGCTTTTTCGTCGACCGAAATTTTTTCCACCACTTCGCGTAATTGGCCATAATACCTTCACAAATTAAAGCTCGTCGACAAAATTTGGTGGATTTGTACTTCGTTGTACGCATATGATTAATCTATACACGTTTTACAAAATTGCATACCTATCTTCGGAAAGAACTTCCGAAACTTTTTTTTCTTCATCATTTTTCGCGAATTCTAATCGCTTCGGATTCAGTATCTTCTTCGTAATTTCTCGCGAATTCTAATTTCTCCAAATTTAGTATCTTCTTCGTAATTTTTCGCAAATTCTAATTTCTACGAATTTAGTATCTTTTTGTGATTCTTTCCCAAATTCTAATTTGTCCGAATTTAGTATTTTCTTCGTAATTTTTCCCAAATTCTAATTTCTCCGAATTTAGAATCTTCTTCGTAATTTTTTCCAAATTCTAATTTCTCCGAATTTACAATCTTCTTCGTAATTTTCCCAAATTCTAATTTCTTCGAATTAAGAATCTTCTTCCTAATTTTTCACGAATTCTAATCGCTCCCAAATTGAATCGTATCGTCTTCGTAATTTTTCCACCGCAATCGGTCATACCCAAATATACCCAGGTGTACCCGGGAATCGTTCAGTTAACATTCAACATTTTCGAACGGTTCTCGTCGTATTGAAGTTACAAGGAACCCCGGAGATTCGATAGAAATATCTCGGTGTTAAGCGGAAGAGGTGGGTTAAATTCGTGGCGGGTAACAAGAAACGGAAAGCGTTCTCGTCTCCGTGAATGTCTGTTCTTCGAGCGATTAACTCACTCCGCGCGGTGAAGTGGCATAATTTCGAGAAAGCCAGGCTTCGGTTAATTACACCGACGGTGAATTAACAAAACCTGGCCGTTTCGTCTCGCGCGTCGCCTCCGAGGGCATCCCTATAAGAAGGTCCCCTTTGAACACCGTTAATCCGGATGCTGCTTTCGCTACATACACTTCGTTTGCGCTTTGCAAGGGCCCTTTGCCGATGAAAGTGGCTGCGGACGACAGACTCGCGTCTTAAAACTTCATTGCCGCGAGCGCGGCTTTCAGCCTTCAGCTTTCATTGCCTAACAAGTTCCCGGTGGTTTTACACCGGGATATTCTTCCTCCTTTCTTCCTCGAAAGACTTACGCGCGGTGGCGGCATCTGTCGTTTCGTGCCGCGTTCTCCTCTCTCCCTCCCCCACTTCTCGTTCTTTTGGTTCTTGGCGGGTAATTTAAAATCACCGTCCACGAGGTACGCGGGAACACGAAAACCGACGAAAATAAGAGAGTGCGATCGAAATGGCAAAAGGAGTGACCTTGAACGGTCGAAATATTCCGCTTTGACTTGTCGCTCGTTATTGCGCTCTTCTTGAGCTCCTAGTGTGAAATTATACTATTACTGTAATGTGTAATTATGACGTACGTGCTATAGAGAATCAAGTGACGTCATCTGAGAATAGTTCGCGAGTAAGTCGTAGTAGAGCGGGTGACCTTGAGAGGTAAAAATCTTCCATCTCGACTGTACGATCGTGATTTCTTCCCCGCGTCGTAACCTACAAATCTGCACCGGAGGAGGTGTGGAATAACGAATCCGTAAACGACAACTGTTATTCGAAAACGACGAAAAACTTTTTCACGCGACGTTATACTAAATCTGACCGATCTTTTCCCTATTCACGGATCGTGTTTGTTCCAACGCTAGTTAAAACAACGAAAAAAAATGATAAACGATACCGTCGCTCGTGGAACCGAAGCTCGAACAGCGTAACATTTCACGCCCCCGAAAAAAACATTCCGGCAATAAAAATCTCTATATTTTCACCAATATCCCGAAACACGCGAACGATTCCGAGCAACAGTAACGCAGTCATCGAACATCGAAAATTCAGGATTAACGTATCGAAACACACCGCTGTAACTTGGAAAGCCAATATCGTAAAGGGTTTCAGGGATTCAAGGGACCCGGTTCATCGAAGCACCGAGCGGGAAAAAGCTCGCGCCGAATCGTCCCTGGGAAATTCGATTTTATCGACGTTGACCGACGAATATGACCGAATCGCCTACCGTTGAAACGAAATTCTGCCGGTTGTCCCGATTAATTCTAATTCACCGAGCTGCATTACTATATCTCCTTTAAACGGCGTACAATGCAACCAGCTCGTAACAATTATGTATCCCGTATATACAGTCGCATCCGAACGTGTTTCCTTTATATTTGTACACGTATACGACAACAACGTACGATTACATAGGGAAAATCAGGACCGAAAATTCGCGCAGAGTCCGGGGTTGGTCGCGAATTCGTTCCAAGAATCGACGTTTTGTATTTCTAACCGAAAACCAGCCACTCGTGAACCATCCAACGAAGAAAGCGAACGAGAATGTACACCGCGACCGAGAGAGCCCGTATTTCAGCCGCTGGGTCGTCGAACTTCAAAGCGATGAATTTTCATAAATCTCAACGCATCCCCTTGAGAATATTACCGACGAATCGGCGAGATTCTCCCGATTAAAACGAGTCCAAACACGACCGTGTTCGGACTATTTTTAGTTCGAACGTACGAGCGATTTTTGAAAAAATTTTCACCGCGTCGAATTCAAAATGTTCGAAACACGGTCGTGTTTGGACTCGTTTTCCACGCCGCGATCTCAGCAATTCTTCCGTAACGTTCTCGCGACGATACAACGACGTATATAAAAATTTCAATTTTCATCGTTCTTTCGCGCGCATACGGTAAATTTATTCCAAAGGTTGACTCTTTCCCATATATCCGGATAAAATCTTCCAACGTATATACCGGGACACTACCACGAAACAGCGTTACACGCAGCAGCGACACCGTGGCTGGTGGTTCGCGTAAATTTTTGGATCACGTAACGCGATATAATACGTGCCAGAAATATCGATACCGCGTACGCGTCGTTAAGGGGCGGCCGCGCTATCAGTTTTCAACGTCCGAGCGATTATGCAGATCAGGCCCGCGACAATTATTCCGAATTAAATCGAATTCTTAATCGTGACCGGAATTCAAGGGAAATCGGTGGCGGACCCAGTCACGAGTGTCTCGCGCAAAGTATTATTGCCTCGAAGCGGGTTTACGCGCTCGTGCGCGCCTGGACACGCTTTCGCGCGCGCGCGCGTGCGAGCGCGGCTACGACCCGCTTAATCCACTCCGCAACCCCATTGTTATATTGTTTCCGAAGGGCGAACAATGCCAAGCTTCGCCTGGTGATCGTTAGAGGTACGCTTGGGCCGCTCGCGCGCATTTATTACGGGAACCGAACTCGGACGCGCATAATCCGCGCTCACGCATCCGTCGTTAGGTGAATTCCCCAAGTCGTATATATTCGATAACGCCGTGAACGCGTTACAGCGCGGGCGCAGCTGTTATTAGCTGCTAACGGGCCGACGCCATTATGCAAAACCGAGCAGGCCGGTTAGGCGGAATTGATTCGGGCATTGAACGCGCGAGGAAAAGGAGCCGGGATTTGGATACGTTGGACGAGGGCTGCCCGATCGAAACTTTCGAGGTTAGGTTGAATCGGGATTAATACTTCCTCGGTTGCGAGTGGAATGGAATTTTTCTTGGAAATAACTCGGTATAATATTTTTGAATCGAAGTGTATAACAATTGGGACAAATTTTGCACGAGAAATAAACAAAACACTTGCTATTTGTAATTAGAGTTAGTAAGAGTTTTTTTCGCCTGAGTAAGTGTTAGTACTCGATCGAAAGTTTGGAGGTTAGGTTGAATCGGGGTTAATACTTCCTCGGTTGCGAGTGGAGTGGAATTTTTCTTGGAAATAACTCGGTATAATATTCAGAATCGAAGTGTATGATAAAAATTGAAACAAATTTTACAAAACACTTGCCACTTGTAATTGGAGGTAGCAAGAGCTTTCTTCCCTCGGTAAGTGTTACTGGTATTCGATCGAAAGTTTGGAGGTTAGGTTGAATCGGGGTTAATACTTCCTCGGTTGCGAGTGGAATGGAATTTTTCTTGGAAATATCTTGGTATAATATTTTTAAATCGAAGAATATAACAATTGGGACAAATTTTGCACGAGAAATAAACAAAACACTTGCTACTTGTAATTAGACATAACAAGAGTTTGTTCTTTTTTGCCTCAGTAAGTGTTAGTATTCGATCGAAACTTTGAAGGTTAGTTTAGATCGAGATTAATACTTCCTCGGTTACAAGGCCTGTCTAGAATAGCATTCTTCTTCGAGATAAATCAACTCAGTATTCCGGAATCGATCGATACGACAAAAATTAGAGCAAATTTTCCCCAAGAAATAAAAAACACTCTCAACTTACAATCCAAAGAATGAAAAGTCTCTCGTGTCGATGAATCCTACCAACGCCATCGTACATACTCCATTCATCCAAAAACGAATACATCTCTCTGAAATACCCTTTAATATCGTCAAAATTCCTCGCAGAGTTCCCGAACTTCTCGTAGGAGAACTTCATCCTATCGATCATCACCGATACCATCGTTCGCGTGTATCTCGGAAGTGAAAGCGATCACCGTCCCCCTCGTCCTTCCGAGAATCCTTCATCAATTCGAAGCTAACGGTGAACTCCACTCGTCGAATCTTAAAACCGTCTCCCAGCTACTAACCGACTTCGAAGAGCCCGGACGTTCTCCAGGAAATCCAGACGGCCACCTGGAACAAGCGTTCTCGGGGACTGGGATCGCGTTTCGAGGTAGATCCCGGCCACTCGAGCCGGAAGCCTCTCTTTATCCATGGAAATTGCCGCGTGTAGAGGCGTGCACGCATGCAAAATGCAAATCGCGGCCCGATGAGCCTTCTCAATGGCTCGTTTCTGCGGTACGTATACCAATACACATCCCCAGCACTCCCCTCATCCCCGATACCCCCCACGAAGCCATCAACCCTAGGCTACACTCGCGAAACGAGCAGCCGACAGCCACGGTACACAAATATCGCGGCCAGGAGAGACGGACGTTGATCTCTCCGTACGTCCAACGACGTGTAAACGGCTTAAGCCATTACATCGGCCAGCCGCCAGGGCACGTATGCGCGTTAATTCTCCTCTATCGCGGCGTATGATCCCCTGAGAATATACATAACCATCGTTCGCGTAAGTGCGTGCACACCGGATCGGTCAACGCGACCGCCTGCGGGACCGATCGCTTACGAGTTACTCGAGTGCCCCCTTTAAGCCTCGAACAAACGTCTGTCACCGGACGTTTACACGCAGACACCTGTGAGACCAAATTTTCGAAACTTTCAAACTCCACAACCGATTTCCTATCTTACGGATAACCGATTTTTAGCGTGTCATACAATGGTCCTTCTCTGACACCTTATCCGAGCAGAGGTAAGGAGACTAGGCGCAACTATCAGATGTCCCGATAATCGATCAATCGTTTCTTAACCGATACACCTGAACGTTTCTCACGTTGCAAGATTATTCATCTAGTTAATATATTTATCCAAAAACACTACTATAAATTACCATAAATTTTGGACTCAACTTTCCCAAAATCGCGTTTTGCAAAGAAGAAACAATCGCAATGTGAATTTTCTCGAATTTTCCCGGATTTTCCCCAAGTTTCCCACGCACCTTTTCCCCAATCCTCTGTATCTCTATATTCTCGATCGGTCCACCGACGATCGCGTCGTTTCCCCGTGATCGTGTAATTTATCTTAAAGACGACGAGACGAGAACGGAAGATAGTTCGGTCGATATATTACACCGGAGGCTCGAGATATTTGTTAATAAGATTTTGTGTGCTCGACGAGGCAACCGCCTCGGTCTTTCTGGGGTTAAAGCCGATCTGGTTCGAGCCGTTGAGTGCCCCTTGGCAACGCGACGCCACGTTAGACACGGCGTATGCTCGTATTACCAGGTCTGAGCTTCGGCTGGTTCCGTCGAGTGCGGATTGAAATCGCGCGAGTTCGCATCCCGGGATTTGGAGCGGTTTGAGTGGCTATCGGCCGGCTGGCGGGTTCATAAGCTCTATCGCGAGGGGTTTATAAGCTGTATTTGGGGCATCGGCGATGTTGCGTCGAAGCGGCCGATTTCGAGGCGCGGTGCCGCGAGAATTGATTATTCGGCTGCTGGTTCCTCTAACGAATGGGACTTTCCGGGCCTCGAAGAAGAAATAATTGCAACGCGTAATCGTTGCGTACCGATGGATCCTCGGATCGTTCGAATGGGATCATTTACAGGAGATTTCGTTCGCGAACATTGGCCCCCCTTTTTCCAAAACTAGTCTTCGACGGGATTAGAACCAGCAGTGGAATACTGTACTAATCCACTGTAGTGTAATGTATTGTATTTTTGAGTAAGTATCAGTAACCATTTTGAGTAGTGTAATGTATAGTATTTTTGAGTAGATACGAGTAACCATTTTGAGTAGTGTAATGTATAGTATTTTTGAGTAGATACGAGTAACCATTTTGAGTAGTGTAATGTATAGTATTTTTGAGTAGATATGAGTAACCATTTTGAGTAGTGTAATGTATAGTATTTTTGAGTAGATATGAGTAACCATTTTGAGTAGCGTAATGTATAGTACTTTTGAGTAGATATGAGTAACCATTTTGAGTAGTGTAATGTATACTATTTTTGAGCAATACCAACGATGTAAATAAAAGTGCAAGTAGCACCGAGAATTGCTCTTCCAGGTAAGTGATAAACGACAGATTGAACAAGTTATTTTTCACTTACCTTTCACCCCCGAATACGAACGATTACGATCGATGCATTACGATTGCAATCGTGCAGGTTGAAAGATTAGTTTTATTCCGAGAGCGAGTCGAGTAAATAAGTTTCTTTGATACGAACGTTAGATACTTTTTTTTCGTGCGCGTTAAAAATTTATTTCCGTTTTTAATTCACCGTACGCGTACACCTGTGTGTATTTTATTCGATACTTCGACTTCGGTGCAGCCAGAAACATCACTGTCGTCGGTACCGTTAATTGCTAGACGTTCGTTCGTTCGTAATTGAACGAACGGTGTTGAAATTTTTTCTCCATTACGTTCGTTAGACGCGAAACGAACCGACGAGCGCCTTACGAACGAACGTCTCTGAAATCGACTTTTCATCGACGAGTTCCATCGATACGAAATCGCGACCGTGGCTTACACACCGCCTCGTATATTCGAAATCATTGTTCCACCGATACAATTGCGCGAAAACCACGCGCTCGTGGATGTTTCGTGTCCAAGCACCATTGTTCCATCGTTTATGATGTAACTGGAAACGGGACCGCCGCAGAACCGAGCAATCGAGGGCATTCAGCACTGCAATCTATCCTCCGCATGCATACAGAAGTTGTCATGAAACCCTACAGGGACGGAGATCTAAGTTTCGTCAAACTAGACTGCGAGTTTCGAGATAATATTGCCATCGGAATAATAATTACCACGATTACTCCGCCCCGTGTTATCCAAATACCGCCATTAACAGATGTAATCCTCCCCCTTAATAACAATCTTCCACTTATTGCGTTCGTCGAGCCGTGGAAGCTACGACATGGGACAGGACCCTGAACTCGAGCGAAAAAAAAGGAAAAATAATACTTGTAACGTATCCACGCAAACATTTCGTTGTAAAAATTGTGCTCCACTTGAGCTTGGATTCGTGTTTTCAAAATCGATCGATAAACTCCACCGATACATTCCGCAAGATAAAAAAAAAATATACAAGTGACTCGAAAACGAACACAATAGAAAATAGTAAAGAAATTACGCAAATGTACAAATTTACGACGAGCAAAATTTCTGAACGCGATGGAAAATATTGCATCGTTGATAATTCTCTAGAAATGAAATAAGTATCGTCGATACTTTCTTCCTTAGTGTTTAATACTCCCGATGTAATTTTTCGACGAATCGATTTCTTTCCATCCACGTTCGTCGACACTTTCTCCACATTTTTGCCATAAGCGAAAGAAGAACACGATCAGATCGCGCGAGTTTCGAACGCGAAAGGTGTCGAACGAAATCTCGGGCGTATTTAATTTCGTGTTAGGTTTTTCCGCGCGCAACGATACGCTGTTACAGTTGACTTCGTACTCGCGTTTAATACGTGACACCTGCCTCTTCGAGGGAAATCTCGTGGCTCGGTGCACTCGCGCGTGCATCCCTGAATATTCGAACACGAGACGACGAGGACATTCAATAGCGCGATTTGCACTTCGGTGGCGCGCACACAGACCTCTGTCGCGAAATTCCGCAGAGAGATAGGTGTAGCTTTCGTCGAACCCATTCGCGGGAAGAGCGGAACAGGGACCGAGAGGAACTTCGGGGACGAGCTCGGCAACCGTACTCCGGTAATAATTATTATAATTCCACGTGTTTCCGCTGTTTAACTATAGCCAGCTCGAGCACCACACTCGCCATAATCCGTTTCTGGCCGTGCTAGACAATACTCCGTCGAGCTTCTGGACTCTCTCACCCTCTCGTGTTTCATTTCGCGGCACATGGATCGCAATTACCATATATTTTTTTTTTTTTTCTTTCTTTTTCGCGTACCTTCCCTCCACCACGAGCGCGAGAATGTCTCTTGCGCGCCAGACGCGTCGAAAATCGCGTTAATTAACGGTTAATCGACGGAGTGAGGAATCGAACCGAAATGTTCGTGGAAGTCTATCGAATTGAACGAAAAGATTCATCGAATAAGTAAATCGAGCCGATATTCGTGGAAGCTGCGAGACCGAATCGAAACGTTCGGGAAATCCTCGTTCGAATTAAATTAAACGATTCGTACGAATGTTAACCGAGCGAGCGATTAACCAGGATTGGGAGTTGGTATTCCCGTGTCGAGGTACAAACAAGTGTCGTTCGTTGCGCATCAGAGTGCCCGTTTTGTATTATTAACCAGAGAGACGGTAAATGTAACGTGGAAGAAATTTTACAATTTCCTAGAGCATTTGTATCTGAGAGAGGAAACAAGTACAATTTGGAAGAATTTTTATAATCTGCGGAGCATTTGTTTCTCAGAAAAGAGGTCAGTACAATCCAGAAGAGCTTTTATAATTTTTCGAGCATTTGTTTCTCAGAGAAGGTGTACGTACAATCTAGAAGAGCTTTTGTAATTTCTCGAGCATTTCTTTCTCAAAGAGGGAATAAGTACAATTTGGAAGAATTTTTATAATCTTTCGAGCATTTATTTTTCAGCGAGGAAATAACTACAATTTAGAAGAACTTTTATAATTGTTGGTGCACTTGTTCCTCGAAAAATAGATACACTTCAGAGAAGATAAATTTCGAACACCGTTAGTTTCCCAAAGAATGAATACATACCTACGATAATATTTTGAAAGATCGAGAACACGAGTTCTCTTCGAATATTTCAAAGTATAATTTTCGAACTTGCGCCGTTCTTCGATTACAATATTCGTCTCGATGTGTATCTGGGCTCGCGAAATCGAGACGCGAAAGGATAATAGCTGAAAAGATTCGTTAATTTCCAGAATGTTAATCCGCAGGGAACTCTCGAACGACGGTGTACACGTGTCGAAAGAATTGGATAAAAATTCACGTTCATCCGGCACGATTTGCGAACGATTCTCACGGCGCCCGATTAAAACTTAAATCGTCGAATACTCCGAGGCGGGTGGAAATCGATAGGCAGGGGGTGAACGATAAATAAGATCGGAAAGGGTTGTTAGTTGCCTGCACGCTATCGGATGTACGTGAGTCGAGAATCGAGGATGCCGAGGCTATTGAATAGCGCAGCACCAGTCGCGATTTGCATGCATACACGGTCCTGTTGCGAAATTCTATGAGGCTTCGGCGGGTATAGCTTTCGTCGAACTAAAGCCGGACAATTCGATGAAGATCTATAAGAATCGCGGGGGATAGCCGTACAGGTTTCGAAACTCGTTCAGGGGACTGAAATTGCGACCGAAACCCCCCGTCTCCTCCCTCCGTTGAAAGTTCTTGACAGAAAAAGATCGAGTTTGCCAACTGTCTACGCGGCTGTACTGCACCCTCTGCAACGTATATAATCGGCCACTGTAAGATAAGGCGAAACCCCTCCCTCCCTTCGTGCCCCGCCTCACCGAAACGAAACTTTTTCGGCGGGCTCGTGATTACGACCGTTCTATTTCCCGGAAAGAACGTTCGATACGCGAGTCAACATAATTATCCGCCATTCGAACGGAAACTGATCACAGAGACACGGAAATACGACCAAGGGTCGTGGAATTGTTGCGATACTTTGAAACTACTGGTATAAAAATATTCGGTTGTTTGGAAAGTTGTTTCGTTTGCAAAATGGAGAATGTATAATTTAATGAAATGTTTATACATTCTAAAAAAAAATCGTGTTTCATTTTCACCGAAATAAACTAAATGACTCTTTGAACAATTCAATATGGTTGAAAATACGCTTAAAATGATTCTTTCTTTTTTTTACGTTGTGGAAGTTTTACAATAATCGTAAGACGTCGTTGGAAATGTAACACGGTTTCTTTTTATCGGAAGAGAGGTATTTTTCAAAGCTTCAAACGAGTTGCGGTCTGGAATCGTTGGTAATGATTTCAACACCGACTGCGGTGCAATTCATCCGGATAATTACCATGCGTTATTAACCCACCGAGTGGAAATGACCCTCTCGCTTGTATTCTCCGTGCCAAAGTCAACTTTGACGGCTTACGTCCACCACGATGTTGTTTAATGAGGATAATTTTCGTCCCTCCGCTTTTTCATTCGTGTCGTTACCATGCAGCTCGAAAGCGAAACAATTTCCGTATATTCGAAAATAAGAAAATAAGCGTGACTAGCGATGATCTTGAGATCGGTCGAAAACGCGTGAAAGTTTCTAATTTTACGTGCTACTTGTAATAAAAACAAAAGGTAAGATTCTCGTCGATAAGTTAAACATCCAGAAACCTGTTTCTTTCACCGAGTAAAGGTGACCAAAACGTATAAGATACGCAAAAAGTATAAAGATTCTAAATCTCGTTACCTCGTGGGATCTTCCAAACCACGTTACGAGTAAAAAAAAAATAAAAAAATAAAATAGAAATCTTTCGATCCTCTGACAAGAAAAGTGACAGCGATGATCGGGTCGCGTAACTCACTGCGTGCATCGGGGGCGGTGGGTGTGTGGGGGTGGAGGGTAACGTTCCAATCGACGGGAATCGTTTACGCGGAAGGAAAATGATTCCCGGATCGAGAGAGACGCTCGACGCCGCGACGATTTATATTATTTCGAATCCAGGAGAATCCATTCCGGCGTGCAGTCTTTCCGAGCGATTTCGGGCCAGCTCGGTATCCCGGGACGAAGTTGGCCGCCGTCGATCTGACGAATGGCGTCGATAGATCGAGTCCGTCGTTGCACGAGCGAATTCCTAAACCCCCGTCGGCTTTGCTCCGTGAAACGAATCTCCATGAACGAGAGAATAAAAAAAAAAAGAACAGCACGTGGAGAGGGGATAGTGTAGACGGAACCGCGACGAGAAGGAACGAAGAAGGGGAACGCGAAAAGTCGAGCTGTCGATCTGGACGAACGAAGGGGGCCAAGGGGTACGAATTCCGTATCCGGGGTATGAACCAGGACAGTAGCATAATCTCGTTCGCTTGGACGGATTTCCTGCCAGCGAGGTATCGAACTTTTTTCCGCGGACAGGGGCCAACTTTTCGTCCCGAATCGCATTGGTCGACGAATAGGAAGGATAATTTAACCGAGAGAGAAGCAGATGGTGGATTATTAATAACGTTGTTGCGTAAATAACGAATGAAATTTCGTTTTACCGTGATTTCATTGTGATTTTACTGTGATTTCATTGTGATTTCACTCTGATTTCACCGTGACTTCACTGTGATTCCACCGTGACTTCATTGTGACTTCGCGGTGACTTGACTGTGGCTTCGTGATTACATCATTGTGACTTCGGCGTGACTTCACCGTGAATTTACTATGACTTTGCGGTGACTTCACCGTGACTTCGCTATGACTTCGTCATGACTTGACCGTGACTCCATTGTGATTTCACTCTGATTTCACCGTGATTCCATTGTGATTCCACCGTGATTTCATTGTGATTCCATTGTGATTCCATTGTGAATCCACGGTGACTTCATTGTGACTTCGCGGTGACTTGACTGTGGCTTCGCAATGATTTCATTGTGACTTCGGCGTGACTTCACCGTGAATTCACTATGACTTTGCGGTGACATCACCGTGACTTCGTCATGACTTCACTGTGACTCCATTGTGATTTCACTGTGATTTCAACATGATTTCAACGTGATTTCAACATGATCTCAACGTGATTTCACCATTGATACCCATTGACCTCCTGAACCGATTTCGTAAATTTATTATCACGTGTAAAAGTACTATTAACAGCATTATCAACGGTATAAATAATGACTCAAGATATCATTTTACCGTGATTTTTCGGTGATCTCGAACGGAGACTGTCGACGACAATTCGTATCGATTACCGATTATAATAAGCACCGAGGAACCGGGTAAAGAAAAGCAACGCGAGGGGTCCGGAAAGTTCGCAACGCGCGCTCTCGCATAGTGGAGGGATCAAAGGGACGATAATCCCGCGAAGGGGATTATTTGAAACTTATCCTCACGGATGAAACTGCCGGTCGGAACTTTCCGCAGGAATTTACCGAAGACGCCATAAAGGATTCATGAACGTCGATGAGGCTAAACTCCACGAGGATTGTTGACCCTCGTAGACGTGGATGGGTTGTCCGACACCAAAGCCAAACACATCGGGCCACCTTCCAAGTTGAAACACACGGTTAATCCACGGTGTCTTGACACTCGTGTCCACTTACCTAAAAGCAAAAAAAGAAAAACAAAGTTAAACGAATTAGCACGGTCGTGAAACGCGTACGCGTCTACGTACTTGAAATTATTTTTTATTACTCTAACAACGAGAACTGTACCATGCATCCAACGAGATTAATTCGTTGCACGAATGTCATTCCCCTACCACACTGTTCAAATACTCCTACAAATCTATAAGTTTTCGTTTTTTAAATATACTTAATATTTTAAGTTTCTTAAGCCTTTTTTTATTAGTTTCTTCAAACTTTGTCTTCAATATTGACCCATACGAGTCTGAAACACACCGATCGTCAAATATCCCCATGTTTCGAGTTCTACCAAAGACAAATTCTTCGCGAGTTGTATCATCTCTTACCTAGTGTCCTCCAAGAGAGGGAATCGATCGAAAAGACGTATTAGCAATATGCTTAGCTAAATATTGCAATATTTTTACATCGTGCGTCCAATATATTTCAGAGAAAACTGATGCACCCAAAATGTGGAGTTCACGAACAGAAAAGGTGTCAAATCCCAAGCAAGACTCGAAGACTCCTTCCTACAATTTCCAAAAAAACGAACATAAAAGAACCCGAATCCTTGGAACAACGAAGAAGTTGCAGCTGCATCGAGAACTCGGTTCTTCGAACGATCTCGAACGATTCTCCATTTTCCAGGTTGCCCTCACCGTTTCGTGTATCGATTTCCCTGCGTTCAACGGTTCGTTAAGGTTCCCGGTCCGATTTCAAAGCGTGGATCGTCTCGAAAAAAATGTTCGCTCACAGAGGTACACGCATTGGGAAAACTCGATCCGATCGCGGTCCAGGGTTCGCGGACGAGGTCAACGCGAGATTATGAATTCCAAGGAAACGAGACTCGCCGAAAGGAACAACTGAGGAACGAGAGAGAAAGATAAATTAAAAAAAAGTGGAAAAAAAGAATAGAACGAGCTGGTTGGACGACGAATACAGCGGGGAGGGTTCCGTCTGGCCGCGAAGTGCAAGTAAAAGCCACGGTTGTAAAGAAGTACCACCGCTCGGAGCCACGACGCCAATAAAATCCTCGCCGCGAAATCACGAATGAAGTGGCTCGTTTATTTTCCTCTCGATGAGAATCGCCCGAAGCTGGGTCAACAAGCAACGATGCGCCGCGGCAAAGCAAGACGAAAGAGTCGACGAACGCGAAGGAAATGAAATTCGCCCGATTCCAACCGGGGAGCACCGCAATCCGGCCTCTGTTTGCGGTCCTAAGAAGCTTAAAAAATGAAAACGCTCGAGGAACGTCTGCCGCGGCGAGCGAGCGCCCACTCCTCTTTGGGAGGAAATCCATGGAACACACTGAAGAGAAAAGATGGCCGATCGGCGCGCACTCGGGGAAAATTCCGACCAATTAATCGAAAAAGACGACCGATTAATCGTCGAGTGGCGTTATTCGAAAAACAAAAAACAAAAAGGGAGCGCCTGGATCCGTTCGACGAACAACCGTTGCTCGACTCGCGATATCAATGGACGCTTTCCCGCGATTATCGACTCGGTACTCCTCGCGTATGATCGAGCTGCTTGGAAAATCGAGGGAATTTCTCTTGGAAGTCGTGCACCGATGTCTTGGCTTTTTCCTCGCGTTCAAGATCGGGTGGTACGTCTACCACTGTGCGTGTTTTCGTGAATCGAGGGTCGCTCGATTCGAGGGAAGCTTGTGAAAACGAAGCCCAGGTGTTCGAGCATTAATTGATTTCTGTGCCGAGAATCCGCGCGTACGATCGAGAAGGATGGAAAATTGGTGGAATTTTGAGCACAGATGTGTTTTCTGTATCGACGGTAATTTTTTGCTCGCGTTCAAGATGGAAAATTAGTGAAATTTTGAGCACAGATGTGTTTTGTGTATCGACAATAATTTTTTGCTCGCGTTCAAGATGGAAAATTAGTGGAATTTTGATCGCAGATGTGACTTGGGTATTGATAATAATTTTTTGCTCGCATTCAAGATAAAAAATTAGTAAAATTTTGAGCACAGATTTGTTTTGTGTATCGACAGTAATTTTTTGCTCGCGTTCAAGATGGAAAATTAGTGGAATTTTAATCGCAGATGTGACTTGGGTATTGATGATAATTTTTTGCTCGCTTTCAAGACTCCAGCGTCGTTTATACCATTGTGCGTGTTTCTTCGAACCGACAATTCGTCACAAACGAAACTCAGGTGTTCGAGTTCGAGTACCAATTGATTTCTGTGCCGAGAATCGTCGCTTATGAACGAGAAGAATGGAAAATTAGTGGAATTTTGATCACAGATGTGACTTGGGTATTGATAACAATTTTTTGCTCGCTTTCAAGACTCGAGCGTCGTTCCTACCATTGTGCGTGTTTCTTCGAACCGACAATTCGTCAAAACTGAAACGCAGGTGTTCTAGTTTGTACAATTGGATCTCCTTCTCGGAATACCCGATTGTGATCGAACACGTCAGAAAATTAACGGAAGTTTCCTCGCGGAAATACCTCCAGACGATACAATCCGAACGCTAGTATTTCCGCGCCCCGCGAATGAAAATTCAATCAAAAGTTTACCTCGAAATATTATTCCGAGGTATTACCGCGAAAACGTAGTCAATTAATTCGCATCGCTTCGATACGACCGCCACTCGAAGAACTCTATGATCGGATTACACGATTTTCCCGCGGAAATGGAGGGAAAAAAAAAAGACGAGATTACGGAAACGCGAAAAAACTATTTTTATTTAATTCCAGCTACGCTTCTCTCGCGCTCCGCGACAAAGTTTCCACGGTGCCGTAATCGAAACGTTATTAATTAATCACGGATGCATCAATCCGACTGGCAATTAAGAAACTCCGTGCACCCGTTTCTTTTTTTTCTCTTTCTTTCTTTCTTTCTTTCTTTCTTTCTTTCTTTCTTTTTATTTTTTTGCGCACCTTCGATAACTCCGTTTCAAGAATCCATCCGCGCGATCTAGGTCGGCCATTGGATTTTCATTTTCCCCGCTGGTTCCTCGTTCTCGTTATCTCGTGCTTCTCCATCGTGTTACAGAGGCAGCCTTCGTGAAAACATTATTAATTAATTCTCGCGAGCATCGATTCCGCGCGTTTTCGCCGGCTGTCGGTTTCCGCGTATCGAGGAGTCGGAGATGGACGTTTCGGTGCGCGGTTTCGGGTGCCGAGCAACCGCCCCCGTCCCCCGCCTCCGCCTCCAAGCGTCCAATAAACTCGCGGCCCCTTTCGTACGTAACGGTGAAGGGATGGAGAAGATGGAAGGTCGAAAGTATCTCGTTTGGATCGCGATCGTTTCTCGCTTTCTTTTTCTCCGTGATTTAATTTCATTCGCCGCGATCCACCGTACACGAAACCGGGGTAGAACGCGCGGCGGCCACCCTCGAACCTCAATGCCCTCGTTGACCCTCTCGTACCCTCGCCTCTATGTATCCTCGAAACCAACATCGGAACTCGATGGTTACAGGCTCTCCTATCGCACCGTGCACTTTTCCCAGTTAATTTTCGACTTACCTCCATGCGATCCATCCGCAGATCCCTCTTTTTCTGCCCCCAACGCCCCTCTCCAGCCACGGTGTTTGCGCTTCTCGACCAGCCGCGCTCTTCTGCTCGATCGAGGTCGAGTCATGCGAGGATTCTTTCGCCACGCGAAACGAGTCTCCGGTCGAATCGTTATTTCACCCCCCTCCCCCTCCTTTCGACCGATACCTTCCAACCGACTACTATTCGTATCCTCGGATTCTTGGCACTCGGCAATTTTTTAATACCAATTAACTGCGAACATCGTAGATTTACCATCGATCGGAGACCGATTCGTAGCGGATCACCACCGTCCCTCGCATCGGGGTTGACGAGGATTTCAACGCGATTGAAAGACACGGAAAATTACCATTTGCGGGCTTTTTCATCGTTTGGGTGTGTTTATGACAATTTTACGTTCAAGAATCGAGAAAATAACTTTTTTGTTTCGGTAAATATATTCGCGCTGTTCCAAAATATTCGTTTACATAATTTCCGCTCCTTCGTGATGGACGAGTACCAAAAATGGTCACCTTCCAATATTGTCCTTCGACTATGTATATTACAATTTTACAAACACGAGTCGAGAAAATAGCTTTCTCATCGTTTCGGTAAATAGATTCGCGCTATAGCAAAATATTCGTTTCCTCCACAAGTACCAAAAATGGTACTTTCGAATATTGGTGTGTTTATCGCAACGCCCCTATTGCAAATCTTACGTAACATTCCTCTCCTTGATTTTTTTCTCCAGTCAGATACCCACTACTGGAAAATATTTCTCTCCACACGAGTACCAAAAAATGGTCACTTTGTAAGGTTAGTCGCTTCTACGATCCGTCTCGACACGTCCGTACCCTCCCAGTGACGAGACACGTGACGGTAGCGATGGATCAAGTCGCGAGCCATGAAACGGGAACGTGACAAAGGGGGCGCGCTAGCGGGCCCCCGCCTAGCTGAAAAGTGGCAGGGACGAACGAGATAAGAGGTAGGGAAACCTTTCGCGTCGAGACACGGCGGGGAGGAGGTCGAGGGGTTAGGGAGGGACGGTTGAAAATAAACCGAGAAAGGGGCGACGATACCGGGGCCAAGTGACGTCGAGTCTAAGCGAGTATCTCCCCGTGCACTTTTGCCAGGCGAGGAGGACTGCTGATAAGATATCGAGGTGGCAGCGGTGGCTTCCGGTGGCGACTCATCCGCGACACGCCGATTGAAAGGTAGACGCGGTTCTTTGAACGGTTGGAGAAGAAGTTTCGAAGCTCGCGGCTGACACTTTTGTCGGATGGGAAAGCTAACCGGAGCTTTGCCGCGAATACGGAGATACCGAGGGGATCAGGATGCATGAATATGAACCCAATAATCCTCAAAGGACTTCCTCTCGCCCGCACAGAGACGGCTTTGGATAGGGAACTGCCAGGACTGCTTCGTCCGTAAACGAAAGGTTCTTTCAACCTCTTTAAGGAACCGAGACATCTTTTCGACAAACTCGCTTCCTCTCGCAATATCCGTTTGGAAATAATTGAACGGTGGATTTATGGATGACAAGGTGTCGGAAGAACTCGCATCGAGCTTGTTTCTTCTCATTCTTCGGACCTAATCGAACCGCAACCGAAGAAGACACATGTACCTAGGATGTACTCGAGCACCTCGCCGATCGTAATCGAATCTGTCCGGTAGGTCCGCGCGTAGAGCAGTAATCGAAATTACCGATCGTGGACGACTTACACGGTTAGGTGGAACATAAACGTCGAGTTTAGAGAGACAACAGAACCGAGACATCTTTTCGACAAATTCGTTTCTTCTCGCAATATCCGTTTGGAAATAATTGAACGGTGGATTTATGGATGACAAGGTGTCGGAAGAACTCGCATCGAGCTTGTTTCTTCTCATTCTTCGGACCTAATCGAACCGCAACCGAAGAAGACACATGTACCTAGGATGTACTCGAGCACCTCGCCGATCGTAATCGAATCTGTCCGGTAGGTCCGCGCGTAGAGCAGTAATCGAAATTACCGATCGTGGACGACTTACACGGTTAGGTGGAAACATAAACGTTGAGTTTAGAAAGACAACAGAACGTACACTCGAGCAGCAGAGCGTCCCAATGATCGAACCATGCTCCTCGGTGTTACGTACGGACAATGTTAAAGAGTTTCGCGCAATTCGTGTTAATCCGTGGCTGTATTCCTTGTATTATAAATACGGTGCGAGCATTTAGATCCTTAATAATTCCATTTTCTATACGGTCGAAAATTCTCGCATTAATTTCTCACCGAAGTTTCAGATTGGGTTAATACCTTCGGGGTTAGGTTTAAAAGCAGCCCCTGGCTGTTCACCGGCCATTAGGTAAAATTATTCTCCGTATTATAATACGCGTTACAGTCTGCTTACTCGCGCGTTACGGAGGTGAAACGATAACAGAGAGTTACGGACAGTTCCCCGTACGGCAATTAAAAACATTTTACGCCGGGAAGTAGATCGAACGCGGTGCCGAACGGAAAGACTCGAACCCGATGGTGGTGGTTGTGGTGGTGGCGGTGGTGGCCGCGGAACGGAAAAATGTGCACTCTCCGGCACGTATTTCCGTTACAGACGAAAGCTGAAGTAGAAGACGACTGAACAAGAAGAACGGCGGAGATAAGAGGAGAGAACAGCGCGGCGTGCACCGAAGTTGAAAATAAACTGGAAAAGACCGAGAGACGATACCAGGGCAAGTGCAGCTGAGTCTACGCGGAAGATCTTTCGGCTGGTTTTATGGTGGAAGAGGGTCGACGAGCCATCGAGGACTAAAGTCAACCCTCTTGTCCTGCTATTCGCGACTCGTGAACGGCTGGAACGACTGGAACGGAATTAAATGCCAAATTGCGGCGAAGAGAACAAGTGGCTACGTCCCGCCAAGGACGACGACGACGACGGCGACGACGAGGACGACCACCACGAGAAAAAGCCAACCGATGGCTGAAAAATTCTAATTCGTACTTAACGAGAGGATTATGCACTTTCGGTGGACCGCGTTGAATAAGTTTGCGTAAAACATTGAAACCTTAATCGTATTAACACACGGGACGTGTCCTTGTAAGCGAGACTACGGCGTACTTCGAGCGAGGGCTCGGATCGACTGTTATTTTTAAATAAAATACCCACGAAAATATTTCACTCGTTGAGAATTGTTCTCCAAGAGGCCCGAACGTTTTCTTCGTGCACTCGTTGGATAAATATCAAACGAACGCGCGACGTGGAACGTTTCTTGCGATCAGTTGGGAATAAAAATATCCTCGAACCGGGGAATACTTTCCAGCCGCGTGTTTAGCGAATAATGTTCCCCGTTGTCTTCTTTCGAAGGGAAAAAATCTTTTCTGCCCGATTCGTTGCCTAATTTTTAGAGTAAATCCTCGAGGCACCCTTAAATCGAAGTAGTTTTCAGCAGCTCGGTACAATACATTTTGTTCCAATTTACGTATTTCTCTTTCTCTTCTCTCTTTCTCTCTCTCTCTCTCTCTTCTTTCTCTCTCTCTCCCCGACTACTCGACGCCGGTTAAAGATCTCCTCGGCCGGTAATGGAAACAATTACTCGTTGTCCCCGACAACAATGGTCCCCGAGCTGTCCAACGAACGAGAGCTGGGCGCGGAGAGATAAGGCGAGGCCCGATTAACGGGAATGGAAAATATTTTCACCGGCGCGAACCGATTCCTTGATCAATTCCAGTGCTCGATAACCCCGATTAATCGGGCCGCGGGATCGAGCAGCCCCGTTGTGCGCGAACGAGAAAGAAATCCGGGTGAAGAGCGCATCGCGCGATATCAAAGCCCGGGGACCGGAGTCGGCCTGAAGAACGAAATCCCGTTGAAATAAAGACCAGCGTTGGCCACCGCTCGCGGAATTAATTCACGGACTCATTAAAGTAATTAAAACCGACGGTGAGGCGCAAGCGGAGAAAGACAACGGGCGAAGGGAGATCGGAAGCTACGATAAAAGTGGCGCGGTGGGGGCCCGTGGAAACGGAGTGGGGGAACGAGGAAACCGAATCGAGCAATGCGGAGGACGGACCGTGGACGAGCGCACCTGAGACCCCTCGATTAATCTGGACGCGAGATCACGTGGAGAAAAATACGCGACAAATTTTTCCGCAAACGTCGCCGCGTCGCGCAACTTTCTCGATCGCGGTTAGAGTGCACGGTGGGAGTGATTATCTCCATTGTCGTGGTCGCGTCGTTCGTCGACCGCGAGAGAGAAATATTCTGTAAGAGAAAGAGGGGAAGATACAAAGGATATTCGACGCAACGATGAGATTCGCGAGAGGTGACTTTTATCGAGGTGGAACTTTTATCGAGGGATATAAGATCGTTCTGGGGAGGAAGTGTATGAAGTATAATACGTGTAAGGGTGCAATGAAGAGATTCGCGCGAGGTAACTTTTATCGAGGTAACTTTTATCGAGGTAACTTTTATCGAGGTAACTTTTATCGAGGTGAACGTGAAATTTTAATCGAACGGAATAAGATAATTGGGGAAAGGTAATAGATATTCGATGAAATGGAAAGATTTCTGGAAGGTAACTTCCATCGAGGTGAACGTGAAACTTTTATCGAGGGAAATAAGATCGTTCTGGGGAGAAGGTGTATGAAGTACGTGTAACGATGTAATGAAGAGATTCGCGCGAGGTAACTTTTATCGAGGTAACTTTTATCGAGGTGAACGTGAAATTTTAATCGAACGGAATAAAATAATTGGGGAAAGGTAATGGATATTCGATGAAATGGAAAAATTTGTGGAAGGTAACTTCCATCGAGGTGAACGTGAAACTTTTATCGAGCGAAATAAGATCGTTCTGGGGAGGAGGTGTGATTGTAATTCGATGTAATAAAGAGATTCGCGCGAGGTAACTTTTATCGAGGTGAACGTGAAATTTTAATCGAACGGAACAAGATAATTGGGGAAAGGTAATGGATATTCGATGAAATGGAAAAATTTGTGGAAGGTAACTTCTATCGAGGTGAACGTGAAACTTTTAACGAGCGAAATAAAGTAATTCTGGGAGAAGTTGTAATAGATATTCGATGTAATGGATAACTTTTATCGAGGCGAATGTGAAATTTTAAACGAAAGAAGATAATCCTCGGGTGATAAATGTGATCGATATTCGATGAAATCGACAAATTTTATAAAATGTATCCAACAAAATTAAAACGTGCGTGGAAATATTTTAAAAAACAATAAATACAACGAATAATACACGAGACCAGAAGTCGATCGACCGTGTGATGCTCGCGCAATTTCGAAAATGGTGTTGATTCGTCGAGGACCAAGAAGGTCGAAACAATCCAAGGCGTCGGTATTTTAATAGCCATCGTTGATTCCTTTGTTCGAATCAAAAAAACTAGGTCACGGATCTTGGGACGAGTTAATAACGCGGAAAAAACGCACGAGAGGGTGAATGGTGCCCGAATGGTGGGCATCGGTCGGCCTCCGAATAATTTGCATACTGCATTATAAACCGTCAACGCGTGTACGCGTACGTGCGTATGCGTGACAATTCTGACCCTCCCCTGGAAGGATAAATAAATTTCAAGGACGATAATTCTCCCTCCTAGAAGGGAAACGAATGAAATTTTTCCCCTCCGTATTTCACCGCGAAGTAAAATTTTCAATTTATTAAATATTCCGGTACAAAATTTCCCGTCTCTTTTGTCCACCGTCTCTTTCGTTCAAATTATTTCGTTCTATACTACATTCACTTCCATGGTATTTTTATTAATTTTAATATCGGTGATCCGAATTCGTAATTAAAAAGATCGTTTAATTATTCGAAACGAGGTAACTTTTACATCGGGAACAAAAAATTGAAATTTCTTCTCGATATCGATCAATATCACCGAGCACCTATACCAAGATACAGATATATTTACGATATAAAACGCAAGAACACGAGGCAAACACCTGCCCCAAGAATCGTATATCGATCACCTCTATAATGATTTATTTTTTTCAACTTTCGTATCACTACATTCGCATACTCGTATAAACGTATCCACTTGCGAACAATTTTTATAATACATCGCTCGCGGTATACTAGTCGACGTCGTCTTCGTCCCGGCGCGCTTAATTCGCGATTGCTATTATTCGCACGATCGTGCAACGACACCCCGCGGGGCTCGCTGGTTCGAGGGCGTCGAAGCTACCGAGGAAGAGAGAGTCGTCGACGACGAGGAACTACTACGCGTGTTCTCAATTTTCCGAGCGAATAATCCAAATTAGATTAGGCGAAACCGGACAGAAAAAGACGTTCCGCGTAAAACGAGGAAGGAAGCGCATGCTCGCGGAAAATGCAGCGAAGCAACGGGAACGCGGCAAGGACTCCTCGCAGACGTTACGCTAATATATTGCAGTCGTCCCCCTACGCTTGGCAAAAGATACCAGACGCTTTTCCACGACAATTTTCCAAGCATCTGGGATTACCATATACCTCCCGCGAAGCACTGGTATGTACACTCCAACGTTACTGCCACTGCCGCTGACGGTATCCCATTTTTCCTTCGCGTCTGAGCCGCGGTACCGACTATCTTTATTACCTGCGAACTTCGGCAACAGGGTAGAGAAAACCCGCGCCCAGGAACAATGAATTACGCGCTAAACAACCCGGTGTCCTGTGCGTGGCGGAAAAATTACGGGGGACCGCGGGAGAATTTACTTACAGGGAGAGCCTAACAGCTGCTCTCCAACTCGGGAGATTCTCGCGATACACGGTGGAACGTATCTGGAGCTCGAATAATGACAGCGTGGAACGTATCTAGAGCTAGAATAATGACAGTGTGGGACGTATTTAGAGCTAGAATAGTGACAGTGTGGAACGTATCTAGAGCTCGAATAGTGACAGTGTGGAATGTATTTAGAGCTCGAATAATGACAGTGTGGAACGTATCTAGAGCTTGAATAATGACAGTGTGGAACGTATCTAGAGCTAGAATAGTGACAGTGTGGAACGTATCTAGAGTTCGAATCTAGAGTTCGAATCTAGAGTTCGAATCTAGAGTTCGAATCTAGAGCTTGAATAATGACAGTGTGGAACGTATCTAGAGCTAGAATAGTGACAGTGTGGAACGTATCTAGAGTTCGAATCTAGAGTTCGAATCTAGAGCTTGAATAATGACAGTGTGGAACGTATCTAGAGCTCGAATAATGACAGCGTGGAACGAATCTAGAGCTTGAATAATGACAGTGTGGAACGAATCTAGAATTTGAATAATGACAATGCGGAACGAATCTAGAGCTCGAATGACAGTGTGAAACGAATCTAGAGCTCGAATAATGACAGTGTGGAACGAATCTAGAGCTCGAATGACAGTGTGGAACGAATCTAGAGTTCGAATAATGACAGTGTGGAACGAATCTAGAGCTCGAATGACAGTGTGGAACGAATTTAGAGCTCGAATAACAGTGTGGAATGAGTCTAGAGCAGACGACACAGGAGTAATTCGTTCCAATGGAAATTTTTTTTAAGTAACTCAATGTACTTTTATCCTTTCCCAAGAAAGTGTGAGTGTGAGAATTCCAATTTCTGACTTTTTCCGATAATTCAAATTTATACGATCTTATTCGCGAATTGTTACAAATTGGTTCAATTTTTGGTTGGAAATATACAGATAGAGTACACCTGTTGAACAATGTATTGTCAAAGTATACTAAAATCTATCTAATGGTGTAAAATAAAATTCAGAGATGGAGATTACATTGGAAGAAATTGATCATCTTTGAACAGAATTACCGAAACACTAGAGAAAGTAATGAAATAATCTGTGCGTCCTTTCCGTTCAAAGGGAATCTATATTACACTCGAACGAAATAATCGCGAAACAGGACGAAGTGGAAAAATTGTGAAGGGATCCATCTAACCGTGGAATTTGTCCGCGTTTATAGTGTGTAAATCGTGAAGTTCGCAGCGATGTAAATATATGAAACGGTAGGTTCGATTCGTTGGAATACACGGTTTCGATTCTGTCAGGAATTGAAGTCCGAACGAGCCGTATGATAAATAGACCGTTGCTGGAGCATGGTTGCTGGACAAAAAGAGTGGAATCCCCGGAGCGTTCTCGTCACGTTTTCGACTCATTGGACGCTCGTAGTCGATAACGAGAAAGATTTCCTTTCGAGCAGAAGAACGGTTTCCCGTTGGCACGGCGGATGGTCACTTCGGCCACGAATTTCCGATGTCGGACTCGCTCGTTTTTCGAACTCCATTTACCGACCATATCGGCTGCCAAGGTTCCTCGAACCGATTCCAAAGAAATACCCCAAGCTGTGATAACGCGATAAAGGAACGTCTATCCCTACGAGACAATAGTACATCAATACGGACTTCCTTCGACCGGGATTAACCCCGTAGAGGAATTCCTCGATGGAAAAGTTTTCGAGAATCACCAGGGGAAAGGTGACACTTGTCAAACTTAAGAATGCAATGGCGAGTGGAACTCGACGAGACGCGTTTAGCGATCGAATGCACATCGTATGGTTAAATACCAAAGAATATTACGTATCTTGATATAAGAGGTTGGTACATTTAATTATCGTTTGATTTAATTCAATTAGAGAATTATCTTTCAATGGAATAAAATATCCAGTCTGTTTTGCTCGAGGTATGGACGATTAAATTGGCGAAGAAGATATCCAATAATTTTGTTTCGTATCTCGCACGAGGATAAATTTACCAAGAACAGTAGTAACGATTTTCTTGAAAAGGAACAAGGATAAGAATAAATATAAGATTAAAAATAAAACAGAGAAATATCTATTCATAATTTTAGAAACTACCCGTGTATTTTAATATGTGAAGTAGAAGAGTGTTTCAAGCGGTCTGCGCAACATAAGTTGGCCGCTCGAGGTCACCGAGTGTCCATCCCCACCATCGAAACTTTCGAGACCGCTCCGCCGTTTCGACGACAGTAATAGTCTTCCAATGTCTCCGTGCGATCGATTTATTTATACGAGATTACATTCCGCGCTAATTCGTGCGGAAAAAGCACCGTACGCGACACACTGTCCACCGTTGAACGTTCGCGTTGTCGCGATTACGACCAGAAATACGATATATTCGCGCATAAAGCTGAAAAATCCCCCCGTTATGGTACCGTGCGTGCATCGAACGCGGTATTGGCGGAGCCCGTTGTTTGAGAAACGGTGATAAAATTTTCCTCGTGGGCGTGCAAAGTCTTGCGTCGGGTGTCTAGATCCGCGCCACTGCCGGAGATTGCCCGTGGTTACACGCGCGATGCCTCATTCTCAGTCTACGGGCTCATCGGAGCTATCTATCTTCGAAACTGCCGAACCCTGGGTAATCTAAAGTGCCGCAGGCAACCGATAAACGCGAGCTCCTCGTCTAAAATGCGAAACCTACCGCTGTCCTTCGGAACGAGACCGATAGAAACACCGATTTCTGCTGATAGGTGAAGTCTACCTATCGCAACTTCAGCCATTACAGTCGGTGGAGATAAAACTTTACGTGTTGTATTGGCTACATTAATATACCACGTCAAACGTTACGTCTCTATTCATGTGGTAAACTTTGATATTAAATTCAAGCATACCTTCGTCCAACCCTCTCAACCCTTCACCGTGTAATCCCCACTCGACCTGCTCCAATTTGCTAGCGATACTTTTTCGCGAGGACACCTAACAGCCTCGTAGATTCGACTACTCGATCCTAGGGTGGTCACAAGCTGCGCAATTAAAGACGGTGGGTTACCTCCCTCGCGAAAGGTCTTCGTTCGACTCCAACTCACTTCACATCGGACAAATCTCCAACCAAATGTGCCTCGATCGCGCTTCTCTCGCAGCCTGTATTCTCTTTCGATCTAATTCTTGGGCGATCTAGTCGCGTTCACCCAAAATCCCTCGCTCTGGCGTCATCTGAATCTCATCTTCCACGTCTTCTGTTCAAACGCACTTCATTCACATCTCACACTTCAAAACACGATTTTTTTAGAGTATATAAACATTTTATTAAATTAAATATTCTCCTCTTTGGAAAACGAAATGACTTTACGAGCAACCCGATACTCTCCTTTACCTCTCGTGCTTCTAAATCTACAGACATCAGAACGATTTATTTTCTATTAAAGTAGTTTACTGTAACTCGTCGCAATCAAATCTCGACCCACGAACATTTCAACGAATCTGAACGTCGCGCGATTCGGTGGATCGAAGTTTAAATTAGTCACGTGACGATCGAATCCCGCGACACGATCGTTCCAAAGGTCGCCTGCGATAGTGCGTTAATTCGTGAACGCATACGTAATCAAGTATGCAGTTTCTTCTCGAACGGAACGAGTGAAATGCATGCAATAGGGTTGAATCGAGTTAGAGAAAGAAACGAGGGAACAGTGTGGATGAAAGGGCTATCCTATTGGGATGAACGATGGTCCCCCAAGTCCATTCTTTCCTCGACCTGGCTGTAGTCTCCTCCGGTCTACAAACAACCGGGAAGTACAATTGAGCTTCAACGAAACAATGGAGACAGTGGAGACGAGAAACCCTTAGAAGAGAGCCTTCGGAACGAAAGGAACCACGGCGACGTCTGGACGTCTCGAATTTATCTCGTACACGTTCTTCATAACGTTGACAAAGTCGATTCCTTCGGGACGTGGCTGGTTCCCGTAACGGGATGGAACCAAGAGAACGGTTTTCTTTTGGCACGGGGTCGTCGTGTCGGCCACGAAACCTCGGCTACCTTTTTCTTCTTTTTTTTTTTTGCCTTTTCCTAGCCTTCACCCTCCCCACCACGACGAATTCCGTTTCCCGCGACACACGACTCCCCTCTTCGTCTCGCAATCTCTATATCCCTCTCTCTCTCTATTCCTCCCGATTGCAAGGGAATCGGGCGTTGGCGGTCTTCCAGGAACACCCTTATCCGAAATACGTCGTTAAAAGGATTCACGAGTCCTTGGCCTGACAATAACAAGTTCGAGCGACGGAGCAACGAGCTAGGTAATACAGAAACGATCCGTGCTCGCTCGGGACGAACAGATTACTTCGTACACCCGCATTCGCGGTCGACTTCACGCAAGACTGTGACTACCATCGGAAGTCGGACTGTGGGACCACTGTTAAGAACACTATAGGGGAAGTGGAGCAGAGTTATTCACCGATAGTCCAAGTACGCTAAAGTTCCCCGGCGTGCTTCGAAATAAGTTTGCATTTTGTGTACGATCGGGGGACAAACTTTGGGAATTCTGAGATTTCGGGCTCCCGAGGATTTAGAAAGTTCGGGACACATCTCCGGGAGACCCCGGGAGCCACTTAGCGCGTGGATCTAAGAGTCCACGTGTCCCGCTTAACCGTGGTTCGGAGATTCGAAGATTCAAAGAACCAAAGGTGCCCAGATCCGTGTATCCGGTGGTTTGGGGATCCAGGAGTCGAGAAATCTAGACATTGGAGTATTCGGGGATTCGGAGATCCAACGGTTCGAGAATCGAAGAGTTTGGAAGTTCAGAAATTTGGAAAAATCCAGAGACTCGGTGTTTAGACACCTCGACGCTGCAGAGAATCGAGGATCCAGGGGTTCAATACCTCAGAGATCCAAGAGTTTAAACACGTCCAGGAGTGGAAGGCCTAGGATGCAAATCCCGGTAATCCAGAGGTCCAAACTTCGAAACACGTAGGAGTCCAGAGATGTGGCAAACGGTGATGCGGGTACTCGGAGACGCGAAGAACCGGGGTTTCGAACAATTCTATCGGTTCAGAAATCCAGTGACGTAATAGCTTAGAACTGGAATGGATGTCTAAACTTGGACAGTTCCAAGAATCCAGGCATCTACGAATCTAACGGACTAATAATTCTCGAGTTGTGAAACGTATCGTCGAGTCGGAACAGGGAGGACTCGTCTTTATCTTTCTCGGGTAAACGTGGCACACCGAATCGATAACGCAACACGCGGTATTTCCGGTCTAAAAAATAAATTCGACCCCCTTCCACCGATCCCGCTCGACTTTATTACCGTTCAATTGAAACGAATTTCCCCCGCTTATTGCGCTCCCTAATTACAATGAAAGTTCAATTTACTCGGTGGACCCTGTGTAACGTAATCCCCGTGCAACTATGATCATATTTGTAACGGGATTGGATTAATTAAATTACATTTTTAAACTTTCTTCCCGGCAGCCACGTTCCCGGTTTGTGGTTATCCATTTAAATCACCCCCTTGGGAAATTAGCTAAGTGTTCGTCTACCGGATAAAAATACCAACAGGAACCGTGCTTGTATCGTCGTTTAAAGACCAACACCGACGACGAAACCAAAAATTCATTTTCATAAAAGTTACGCACAATTATGAACACCGTGAATGGTATAACTAGAAAAGTGCCGGCAGCTTTTAATTCGTAATTCGTATCCGAGGGAAATTAAAACCGAAAACTAGCGCTTTAATAAAGCAACAGCTGTAAAGTTCGCGTAGAGTCCAGATTCGGGGTTTACACGCAGGGATTCCCCCTACGCGCGCATGCGTGAACATTCGCGCACGGACAAAACCAGATCCAACAGAGACGCGTCGAGTCCAGATGGCGTTATCGTCGTTCCGTGGCTCGTAACTGCTTCCAAGGAATCCAAAGCGGAAGATATAATAAAATAATGGAATAATAAATACAAATGGAACAAAAATTCACATCCAACGGAAATTACATTCAACGAGTAACGCGCTAAGGATAAGGGTAACCACTAGAGTATACGTAACCATCGGTGGTCCATAGTTCGCGATCGTTTCTACGAAATCCCGAGCAATGGAGCGGAACGAGGAGGCAACGAATGCACGGAACGATAAGAAGCTCGAATACAATTTTCCATGAGCAGAAGATGAGCTCCAGAAAACTTCTGAATCTTGTTCTTGCTTCCGCTGAAAAAGTTCCAGCCGCGCTCGGTATCGGGGGTTGCGAAGGAGGAGGGGGAGTGTCTTTCGCGTGTCTGTGCGCATCTACGTGTACAGGATGGAGGAGGGGGGAGGGGGTGCGATTTTTGTTCCGAGTAACGAAGCTCTCCGCGAATTTTCGAGCGGAGGGGAATCGGGAACTGGCAACGCGCCAGAAATATCTTATCTGGGTATACTTCGGTCGAGAGTCTCGCCGGAAGATCCTGAAGGTACTGGCAATTACGAGGAAAGAGGAGATGGGGAGGGGAAGGGAGGGGGCAGGCGTTGCCGCCCTCCGCTTTGACGAAGGCGTTAACTCGAATCGAAACTTTCGATCTCGAACAACTTCGATCGACTTTGATCGGTCACCGCCTCGGGCCGAAACTGGCCAAACGAAAGGCGATGAAAAGTCTCGAGTTTGTTTCTAGGTTAGGTTACCAACTGCTATACTTCACCTTGGCACCGTGACTATTTATTTATATTTTTTTCCCCGTACCGTATTCTATTAAATCCCTCGTTTGGTGCTATTTGTGACTCCGTGGGCAAGACGCGTTTTTATTTTTAGGTTAGATTTAGAACAGCGCGCTCTTGCGTTTATTCGCGTAAATACTTTTTTACTATTGTGACGCCTTCTAGAATTGGATTCTAGGATTCAGACTTCTGTGACGGAGGAAGAGTGAACGAGTGAAAATAGGAAAAGGGAGAGCGTTTTGTCCCGAGCGAAACTGGACAAACGAAAGACGATGAAAAGTCTAGAATTTGTTTCTAGTTCCGGTACAAGACGAATTTTTATTATTTCTAGGTTAGGTCTAGAACAGCGCGCTCTTGCGTTTATTCGCGTAAAACGTATTACTATTATGGCGTCTTCCAAAATGTGTGATAGAGGAAAAATGAACGAATGAAAATAGAAAACGCAGAGCGTTTCATCTTGTACACCAAGATATAGATAAATCGGTAAGGATCGTATACATACCAGTACAGGGACTTGCGAGAAACCACCAGCGGTCGAGTCTCCCTCTACTGGCAAGTATGAAAAGTACAGTCACGTTACTTCTGAAAAAGTTTCCTACCATATTACGTAAGAAACTCGTATTAAAGAAAAACTTGAAAATTCTCAATCCAGACAACACTCGAAGCTTCTATTTCTCCTTGTGTAGAAGGGTGGCGGTTACGGCGCTGTGTCGATCCAATTAAAGAATTTTGAGTCGTGAAACGAAGTCGCGTGTAGTTCACGATTTTGAGAAGGTCGAGAAAGATTTCCAAGAGGATCCTCCTGGCAATTACGAAGTCGAAGAGGATCAGGAACCGGCTGGTTCGTCCGTGTCTCCGAAGAAGGTGCTAACTTTAGAAACAGGCTCCTCCTATATCGAGTGACTTCGATGAAGCCAGATTAGTTCCTCCTTGGCGCGAGAATACCTCGCGTTGCTTTTGCGTGACGAGGGAAGCTCGTCTCGATGAGAAAGAACGTCTCAGACCGAGTATCGCGACTACGACGACGACGACGACCAACGCTTCTCGAAGCTAACTCGACACAAGGGGAGCATTCTCTTTCAACCCCTCCGGGTTCGTCGTTGTAAAATACAACGTCGAAAGGATAACGAGAACATCGATGCAACACACCCTGCAGACTTCCTAGCTACCAATTAACTTCGTTTAAACAAATCCTCCGGGTCTTTGAAGTCGTCGTCGCGATCGCGCGTAATTAAGCGGAAATTTCGCGAAAAGAGAAGTGACCCCTCGAAGTACCTCAAAGTTCGGTTTCTACATCGGACTGGATCTCGAATTCGAATCATTAATTTTGAAATTTTAACCAAAGTTCACTCGCGAGGTCCAGAACCGAACGGAACGACACTCGTGTAAACTGGAGACGAAACCGTGGAACGAAATCGCGTTACTTCGTTCTCGAGACTATCGTTTTCACTCGTTGATGTCTTTCGGTACTTGCGTTGTAGCTCACCGTCCGAGAAACAAATAATTTTCAACCGTTTACTTCTCATAACGTTTCTTAGACACGGATTATTCGCTCTTGTTGGTTTCTAAAGTGGATTCTAAACCAAGCCACGAACTCGTTTCGATATATTTCCCCGTTTAGGAATAAATAAATAAAGACAGAAGGAGAGGGTAGAATAGAAAAATAAATTGCTGCGGAAAACGGTCCGTTATGGAATTCGAATTCGTACGCGGCTCGAAAGTCACGGATTGTGGAAACCTGGGCACAGGTAACGGAATATATTTCTTCCCGGGTCGAAAGAGCGACCGACGAAAACTGGAACCGATTCACCTGATTTATGCGGCTAATATACCCATTAGGGGAGATTTATCGCGGCGAAAGAACGGCAAGCAAACGTATAATATTTACGTTTCCGGGCGCGGCGATGGCCGCGGGTACACACACGTGGGGTCAAGTACGGAAAACGAAGGGCGGAACGAAGGTAAGAAAAATAAACGAACCGGTGGAAAAAGAGGACGCAGAGTCACGAGGGTGCCTGCGGCCGCCTACACTTTTTGCTGTTCTTTGGTCCCGGCTATGAAAGAGAAAGTGTAGGGGTTCAAAGTAAGAAGGAAGAGGAAGAAGGAGAAAAAAAATAACCGCCAAAAGAGAAGATGTCTCTTTGATACCAGGAGGATGAAGAACGACGCACTCGACCATCGTCGATTCCTCGATCGGGGACCATCTGGCGAGTCGCGCGACCAGGGATGGATTTTCGTTATTTTGCGCATAAATTCAACGCGACGACCCCTGTGATCTCGAACGACGGAGAATTAATTTATCAGACGACGAAAGTTTGAAACGCTGACGCGAGATTCCCGGATAGATTCGGCTTCGAGACTCCCAAGAGTCTTCCTTGAATGAAAAATAAATGTTCCTTTCTTTCTTTTTACCTCGCTTAATAACCGACGTAGAATTTTTTAATTTCCTAAAAATTAAGCGAATATTAATTTCAGACGAATATTATTTTCATCGAGTAGTTTTCACGTTACTCGTTTTACCAGAGACGCACACTTTTCAAGAGGATAAAATATCTCTCTCCATTCTCCTATCCTTTAATTTAATTATCGTTCGAAAATATGAGGAAAAAGTTTAATTCGTTCGCGAAGAACAGTACGCCCCGTGTAAATAACTTTCTACTTTTCTCTTATTGTTAACTGTACGGGTTCGTTTTTCGACTGGAATAAACGAGCGGAAACGAATCTAGGGTTGTACGAGATCGAAATAATATTAGCAATCGCCGAGAACGCTAACAATTTTAACGGGAAGTATCGTTAAAATTTCCAGTAATATTCCCCGTAGACGAGAACAAATTTACAACAAACATCGAGAACGATCGCACAGATCGACCGACGAGAAAAATTCGCAAGAAATCCACGACAGAGGGAGGAGAGAGACTTCGTTGCCTTGGAACGAAACTTTCCTGATGCAACTCGCTCCCGATGACGCGTACTTCGCGAGCCGAGTTGCTCTAATTGTTTCAGTGAGTTGCCTTAGGTGCCGAATTTACCAATCGTCTTCGAGGGGCCGGTGCACGTGACACGCGTGACGATCAAACGTCCCGGGGACACCCGGGGAGGGACTCGACCGAAATATCTGGTTCCCGGATGTCCGCTCGACCCTCCCCCACCACCGGAAACGAGAAATCGGATCGCGCGACAGGGAGAGGGTATCGTCGATTAATTATTTAAACCTCCTCTTGCAGCCTTTCTCCTCCGGCTGACAGTGTGCACCGGCGAGCGAGTCTTTCCCACGATTCGTTTAATTAGGTTAATTTAATTAAATTTCATCCCGCTCTAATTAGTTGCGCAACATCCTCGGTCAACGGAGCAAAGCTAAAGGGATCCCGGGTGTCCCGGTCGGCCATTGTTGCGCTCGTGTAACGAACTTGCTTCTTAAACGGGGGCGAACTGAATCGGCGCGGGAGGGGAGGGGAGGGGGGGGGGGTGAGAACGAAACGTGAATGGTCGTCGTCGAAAATAAAAGGATCCCGAGAGAGAAACAGGGAGAGAGAGAGAAAGAGAGAAACGCGACTCGTAATTATCGAAAGCTCCGATTCCCTCGGGGCGGAGGAATTTTATACGACGGATCGTTTGCAGAATTTTTAAGAAGCTTCGGTCCGCCTCCGCGGAAAATGCTCGCTGAATTTTACAGTCCAGTCACCTACACCCTCTCCCGCCCCCCGACCAACCGGTTCCTCGAATTCCATCGTTACGAGGTAGATTCGAGCTAATGAGGAGTCTATATTACAGTTCCAATTCCGTGTAGATAGCTCGATCGAGGTTAGGCGTACGAACGGGGTTTCGACCGTACTCCCCAACTGTGTGTCTTCTAACTCATTTCTCGCGGTAAACGAAATTACCTTGTGTACACGATAAACGTAGCGTGCTATTACGTATAAGTGGATCCGCGTTTGAACGATCTAGTGTGCATCGCTGGAAAGTTGACACGCGCAAGGAATGCGGGCACTATTGGTAACGGATTAGCCACGCCTGTACGCACACGCGACCAATCGCGTCGCTCGACGAAGAGGGGGGCGCGTCGAGACGTAGCGGAACAGCGAGAAGCGGCGGTAAGTGGGGGAGAGCGAAAGAGTGGGGGGTAGGTGGAGTCAGCGAGTCCCTTGCCTCTGTAACGTCCCGCTGACCATCTTCCCAACGACGCACAGTACATACAACAACGCGAATGCATCGATTCGTAACGTATCGTCTATCAACTCTTCAACTACTGTACGCCACTGTACTGGCATCTGTTTATATCTTTCTTTTTACTTTTCATTTCAACGCTTCGCACTCCCGTTTATTACTCGCTTCGAGTAAAGTTCGGTCGATTTTGCTGCAGAAACTTTCGAAACTACATACGAGCGTGTTCTATTTTTCGAAAAATTCCAAACCAAGGGTACGAACCACGAGTTTGGTTCCTTGTTAGCGGAAGGTGTACAACGAGGTACTCGAGGCACGGTTCTCGTAAATTGTCCCGGAATTCCACGCCCCTCCGACAAAAATTCATCCCCAGGTGAGATCCACGGTCGATTAAAAAGCCAGTGGCAGCCGGTCGAGCATCCCTTTCATCGAGAATCGTGGCGAAAGCACGATGGGGGGAAAAAGAAAGAAGTACCGCGCGAGACGCGACCGGAGACTGCGGAATCCCATTCAGTCGTCCCTTTCACGATAACTAAGTCTTCCCTTCTCGCGTCTTGGCTTTCAGGCAGCCTTTCCCGTTCTCTGTTCTTCGTCTCGTCTAGCTTCGAACCACCCTAACCCGGCTGCGTGCATCTCGCCGTAAATAATCGAGCCACGCGTCACGCGGTAAGAAAAGTGACGGAGAGCAATCCCTTTTCCTCACGGAGAATTTTTAAAACGAACCCCTCCCACCACGCACGCCACAAGTGAGAGAAGATTGGCTGGCGCGGTGCACGGGTCGGTATCGATCTTCGAGAACGGAAATGTTTCTCGCGCGCGACACACGCGGCACGGGGGAATGTTTCCCGAGTTTCGTAAATTAATGTCGAACGAGAAGCGCGAGTGCATCGCGCTAAGGGTGACCGTTTTATTGCCGCTGGAAGCGACACTCTAAATTGATGAAAATTTTCATCGAGTACGTGTCCGTACTCGGAATAGTTTGTAAATTCTGCAACTCGATATCGTATCTGAGAAGTTTCGCGACATCTGGCAGGACTTCGCTCGAGGTTAGGTTTTATAACAACATTTTTAGCTCGCCGCTCACGTACCACCTCCGCGGTGGTTATATTTTACCTTTCGGATATATTTGTTTGCACGGTTACAATTTAACTTGCCGCGCGTGTATTCGTCTGTGTAATTATACTCGACTTTGTTCGCGCGGGTAGCTGTATTTCACTTTCGCGTACACGTTCCCGTGCACGGTTGTATTTCACGTTTGTGCGAGTCGTGCGTGTAGTTTCGCGCGTACGCAACGAGAACGTTCGACGATAATTATTTCAACGAGAACGTCTCGATCGAACGCGTCGAATCGAATCGTTATTGCGACGAAGAAACGTTACCGAGATTAAGTTGGTCGGGAAACTATTTACAAATTCGTGAATTCTCCAGCGTCGCGGCAATTCTAAATAAAAAAAATTGGGCGAACGTTACGTAAAAACGATCCGATGAATTCTACTTCGCGTCGAAATTTCCATTCTCGATAAATACCGGTTTTTGTAGCGGGAATTAATTAAACATTTCTTGCGCGCTTTTTCTTATTCGACGGTCTTTATTGCGCGAACGTAATAAGGGTGAAAATACGTAAATAAGAAACGAAGCGCGTTAGATGCAACGAAAATGCTCTTATTAAAATCTAACTTACACAACCATCGAAGCATGTTTTCGAAACACCCTGTGTGTGCCTTTATTTGCCGTATATCGGGCCACGGGAAAGGTAGTAATTAATTACGCGCTTGGGAATACAGCCCGAAGACCCTTGAAGCTTTCCGGTCAGGCTTCATTAATACCTTTCCCGCACAATATTTATTCTTGCCTTACTTATTACCCTTAATGATTTTAATGGAACGGTTAAGTGCCGGGAGAACCGCCGGATAAAAAGCGGCCCTCTCTCGTCGCATCCTTTTCACGACGAAAAATCTGGTCGACGAACCGGGACTAAAAAGAAAACAAAAAAAGAATAAAAAAAAAAAAAAACAAAAAAAATTCATCCCATAAATCAAAGAACGGTTTCGTAATATTGTAATGGAAAAATACTTCGGAAGACACGGTAGCCATCGTACGTGCCCACCGTTTCGTCTATAACATTAATTGAATAAAAATTTAACCGATGGTTCGCCCGAGCCAATATTATTTCGCTCGAACTAATATTGTTTCGCTGGATCGATTTGAATCGGTTCGAAGAACGACGATTATTGCAAACACGTCCACGTACGGTATCGGTAGCTATCGAAATATTATTTGTCCGTGAACACCGTAATTATTTTAGCATTATCGCCGAGGTTCTTGTATAAAATTGATAAAACGCGGATCGGGCCCGAAAAATATTATTTCGAGGAAATTCTTATTTTATAATCAGCTTTCCTACGGATAATAAATATCAATTTCAAGTTCCCTGTATTTCGTTATGTATTATACGTTCCGTTTAATTTATCGCGCTACTCTGTATTTTATCCTACCCACGGATTAGTCTTCGCATAATGGTAGTCATTTTTCGTATCGTATTGATAAAATGAAATTAATCGTCGATACTGTGACATTTGTACAACGGATAAGAAACGAGCAACCGGGCGAATAAAAGTTCACCGGTACAGAGTTAATGAACAATTGGCGCCAACGGTCGCGAGTCACATAACTCTGCATACATTGAAACGATCTAGCTCGTTTCTCTCTAAGAGTCTCGATGTTTCTAATGCTCGATTCGAGAATAAAAATCCAATACTCGTTGTATCCGACGCAACGAACGTAGCAAATTTTATCAAATCTTTCCCGATAAGTTTCATTCGATCTTTCATAAATTTCGTTCACGCGAAACGAAACAAAGACAATTGACCGTTCGTTCGAACATTCGAATCTTCGCACGTATATATTACGTAATATATACGTATGTATCGCGTAAATAATCGGTCAGTGCGACCGTGACGACCAACGTTGCACAAATGATCGTACGTTGTACGAACACGGTACCCTCTGCCGTGTTTGAAATTTTTATAAGCTTCGTTCGAGACTCTAAACGCGAAGAACTCGTCATCTCGTTTTGAACTTCCGCGCGAATACGATAATGTCCCCGCGAAATTCGAGAGTGGTTCCCGGCTCGTTCGACCGTGACGAATTTCCAGCTAGGGTGTCGTTAAAAATTAACGATATTTCCCCCGGGCTCCCGTAATGAAAAAACCAGAACGTCGACTCGTCGACGCTCGTGATTCTCACGGGCGGGGAAAAATCGGCGGGAAATCGCGCCCCGACGAGGCCATTATTCTTGCCGGTCGGCGCCGGTGCATGCGTGTTTACGAGTCGAATAAAATTAGCGATTAAATATTAACGGTACGACGACTATCGGTGCATTGTACGCACGAACGGAGGAAGAATCAATGAAAAAGCGTTTTCCAATGGCGTCCCTCTCTCACTCTCTCTCTCTCTCACTTTGTATCCAGCGCGCAGTCGTTCGGAGCGCGTGAAATTCACGATACCGATGCTAGACGAGGAACGCAATTACATAACTCGGTAGTAACGCAACGACGACGAGATTGAATCTACTTTAGGGAAAAAGTAAACTCGAACGGTATCCCGCGTGCGGTGAACGCCCATAGGCGTTCGGTTAACACACTCGAGGTATACGAATGGAAGATTTCCGCACGGACGGTGCTACTCGGATAACGTTGATCACGATATCGATCCAACTTCCGAGATAACATTCCGTGCCTTCGATTTTGATCACCGAACCACCGCGTACAGTACTTCGAACCGTGAACAGGTACTTGGCGCGTGTAAATCGCGTCGTTGTCGAGATAAATAATTTTCATTGATTCCCGAACCGCTCGACGCTCGCGTTTGGTCCGTGGTATCGTTGCGACCCTATTGACCGTTTCACGGTTACCTTGTAACCTCGCGGTACCCTTAATTCCACGTTTCTCGTCGTTGTCTGAAATAAAACGTAGAGGTGGAAAACGTTCGTATTAAATCAGCCGGTAAAAGACCTATTAAATGCCTATGGGGCAACGATGGGTATTAACGGTGTAAACTGGTCGCGGCACGCGAGCCCCGACGAAACTGATAAAAATCACCGGTACGAAGCGATGCGGCCCAGTCACGAAACCAGACAACTTTCGCTCGAGTTTCCCAACCCCCTTCCGGTCAACCGATCCACCGTTTACCGTGCAAACAGCAACACGATCGTTCGCTATTTTTCCAAACGAAAAACAGTTACGGCGCTCGAAGGAACCCACCGTAAAATCTAAATTACACCCGGAAGTTCGGAACGGGGGGCGACCAACCGTACGATAAATTAAAACGGTTAAAATTCCCCGGCAGTCGTTTTTCAGCTACCTCGTCAAATCTTTCATTGCTCCGTTCCATCTCGTTTCATCGTTTCTGCCAACGACGCCCCCCGCGTACACCGTGGCGCGAGTTTCTTCCACGAGTAACACACGGGACGTCTCCTTTTTCTGGACGATAAAAGAATGGCAATTTATGTCCCGATGTAACGCGGTGGAGAGAACTTGCCCCAGTAAAATACATATTGTGCAAGTTTTATGGCGGAACTTCGTTTATTCGAAGACACGTTGACAGATAACCGGTGGATAATAGAAATTTACCGATCTCGCGAATAATTCGTCTCGCGTACCCTGGTAACGAAACCGGGGGATTCTACGGTGCTGAATCTGGTGTTTTTTTTTTTCTTTTTTTTTTTTTTACTTTTTTGTTCTCGAGAATGGGAAAAACGATCGTTTGCAATTTAACCGTGTAAACTCTACGCGAGAGATTAATTCTGAATTACGTGCACTTCGAGTTCTGGAACGGGAATGATTAATAATAATTCCTGCGGTGCGGTGAGACCCGCGGGAAACTGTAGCTCCTCGGTTAACGACCAACAGGAAGTCGGTGTCGATTAACGCCAGGGTAACGTCGAACTTAACAACATGCATCTCGAAAATAATGCAAAACGAAGATTTCGTCTACGCGAATATTGTATCGTTAGTTTAGAACCGATTGGACACGTTTTATTCGAAATTAGGCAACGATCGATGCGAGCCGATTATTCGAAATAGTTTGCGTTAGGACGCAACGTGGGAAAATATATTTATTTTACGATTCGAATAAATTGGTCCCAGACAGTTTTTTATTTCAATTATTTCGCTCGAGTAAAATAACAAATCATCGTTGTACATTGTATACGGAAAACATATTTAATCTACGATTAATAAACGAATAAATATTTGATCGAGCGAAAAATGAAACAGAAAATAACTTGATCGTTTAAATCAAATGACAGTCGAATAAGATAATACGGTATCTAAACGATTAATTTACGAATAATTTATTCGGATGTCCAGGTTCGATTTGGAGGAATAATTTAACGAATATAGAAATTTTTCTATATTCGTTAGATTTTTTTCTATAAAATTTTTCTACATTCGTCAGATTTTTTTCTATAAAATTTTTCTACATTCGTCAGATTTTTTTCTATAAAATTTTTCTACATTCGTCAGATTTTTTTCTATAAAATTTTTCTATAGAAATTTTCCTACATTCGTTAGACTTTTTTCTATAAAATTTTTCTATAGAAATTTTTCTACATTCGTTAGATTACTTCTCAAAATCGAACTTGGACATCCGAATAAATTATTTATTACTCGAATTGATTATTCGAGTAGGGAGATCATTTTGGAAAATTTCTTTTTCCAACCGTAGAAGAGAGATTCGTGTAAAAACTCGTCCTATGCGATCGTGCGAACGAAAGGAAAATTATTTATAAAAAATCAATGAGAATTCATCGCTCGTGGCTGGTGTTTTTTTTTCTCTACCCGTTAGGGGTACCGTCCCTCGTCTTTTCACGCGCAACAGGAAGAAAAAGAAAGAAACTGCTGAAGTCGTCGCGAGGCTCCCGCAAAAATACTTGTTTCCGGTGCGGCGCGACTTATCGCCATTAGCTGACACCTCGAGCGAGGGTTCCTCCGCTTTTTCATCGCGAGCGGTCCCTGCGAGGGTCGCGGAAGAAAGGGTTACAAAAGCGTCGTGAACTCCCCCTTAATTTCAAACGAATCGTGCCTCGAAGGTGCGAGGGCGCCTCGAAAAATGAGATTACCAAGTTCCCGAAGAAACGGAGGAGGCGAACATTCCGTCCCCTTTTATTTTTTTCAGAGCGTAGGCCGTGGCTGGATACCCAGCTTGAACCCGGCTTTAATCCCGTGGAATCGTCTACTCTACCCGACCCTGAAATTTCGCGCTGAGAAAATTAATAACATTTCGTTGGGAGGGGAGAAAGTTCCGCGACTCGTTCTTTAATCAACTTCTTCTCTGTATTTTCGGGAAGAGTCATTTCATAGATACGATGCGGTACACTCGCGAGAAAGCTTACAAACAAACCGGAGTGGAAAACTGATTTTATGGGAATTTCATCCGAAACACGACTATAGATCTTTCCTACGATTTATTCAATTTTGTGCACGATGTGTACGACTTCAGTGCGAGCGAATTCTTTCCACGATACGAGTACAGATTTTTCTTACAATTTACATCATTTTGTAACCAGTGCTTCCTGACACACCGTAGTGTAAAACTGATTTCATGGGAATTTCATCCGAGACACGACTATAAATCTTTCCTACGATTTATTCAATTTTGTGCACGATGTGTACGACTTCGGTTCGAGCGAATTCTTTCCACGATACGAGTACAGATTTTTCTTACAATTTACATCGTTTCGTAGATGTAAAAATTCTAAGTCAGAGATACGCATTGATTTCTGATCGTCGAACTAAGTTTACTAAGGCTACATTGCGATCTTATCGGTATTTTTCTTATACGTTTATAATTCCATGATCGTTTACACTTCGATATTTACCGTGCTCTTAATCGCCCACTTTGCTCCGTTTCGAATCCTTTTCTTTTTTTTTTTCTATCGTTCCCAGTTTATTGGATTCGATGGACTAAATTGTACAAAGTGATAGGAACACATTTTGAAAAATTTCCCCGAGAACGGGTTTCAATTATTCCTTAATCACCTTGGTGTAATAGAATTTCCCTAACGAGGTAGCTCGGAATCGTGTAAACTTTAAATTCCCCATTTTATGCTCGCTCTGGCTCGAAGAATCGCTCGGTACCACCGTTAAGCAACGAATTACCAAGCGGACCGAACGAGACTCTCTAAATACGCAACAATTTCTTCTCCCCTGGTTCGGTTCTCTTTTGTCCCGCGACTCGAAGCACCAGACAAGTCCGCGCGACCGCACAAAGACAAGAGACGCGGCAAGTTTTTCATAAATTTTCATTCCCGGAACAGTCGCCGGCGAAATCGACCCACTTTCCTCGTTACCGGCCTCAAAGGCGTAAAAAAAACCGCCCGTGGGACGCGGAGACCGCGTCCTCAAAGCATTGTATATTCCGCGTTAATTCCGGCAAGTCGAGCCCCAAAGACGCGAGGCCCGCGAGGCCGTCTCGAAAAATGATATTACAGGGTGCTCCAAAACTCTCTTCACGCTTGCACGGAGAATTTTCCAACCGAGTATATTAAAAAGAAATCATTGCACGCGTGGAGATGAATTTTTTATCAACTTACGATGCGCGTGAGTGTATTGAAAAAATCGCCGAACGCGTACAAATGAATTTTCTTATCAATCTACGAGCAAGGAGAGTGTAATCGTCGAGAGTGTGTTAAAATTGCACGGAGAGTTTTCCACGTGAGTATATTGAAAAGAAATCATTGCACGCGTGGAGATGAATTTTTTTATCGACTTACGATGCGCGTGAGTGTATTGAAAAAATCGCCGAACGCGTATAAATGAATTTTCTTATCAACCTACGAGCAAGGAGAGTGTAATCGTCGAGAGTGTGTTAAAATTGCACGGAGAATTTTCCACGTGAGTATATTGAAAAGAAATCATTGCCCGCGTGGAGATGAATTTTCTTATCAACCTGTAAGAGAATCCTAATTGAGAAGAATATTTCTTGCAAAAACCACATCCCCCTGATTGGGTTTCGATTATTAAAAAGGAAAAATTTTTCCTCGAGTTGTGCGTGTATACGTGTAAATATAAGGAACAATTATTCTCGATCTTCTCTAACAAAGAATTGAACGAAACGTTAATATAATCGTGCTTCTTGCTTTTATCCCAACAACAATTTCGTGCATCGAGAAAAGAACGAGCGTTTACTCTCTGTAACTCCGTTAAATAACGTACGAATAACGAACGAACATTTATTCGTCCATTGCCGTAATTTGGATAAACTGTTATTGGAATCGAAATTTACTCATTGTTGTTCGTTGGAAAGTTACCCGTTATTCGCGTTCGCTCGAGTAAAATTGTGCCCGACGCAATGAACATAATTCGGTTCTTCTCTTTTCGAGCGACCGGGATGCACGAAATCTCCGAGGGGTGAATTGCAAATGCGATTTCAACGATATCGAAAGATACGCGTCTCGGGAGACCGATCGGAGTAGAACGCGTTAACAATACCGACGAACGAGCGGAAAGTTGTTACGAGACGAAGATATACTTTTTAGACTTTTAGGTATCGTGTCATCGGTTAGGTACACGTTCGCGTAAGTGTTGCCTTTTTACCGAAGCACCCTGTACACGCGTGGCGGGAACGAGACGACTCAGGGTTAGGTCCTTGGCGCACTTTCGCCCGACGAAGTAATTGAAGAAGACTTCACCTCTTCCTCGCCTGTCTTCCCGCGGTTCAAAGGGAGTCCGCCCTTATTTTCCGAGCGAACGCTTTAAAAACTTATAATTAAAAAATCGCGGAACGCCGAGAACTCGCGAGAGCCCTTTGTGTCCCGGTGCAAAGTATCTAAAAAATTATGCCCTCTCGCGTAGCTAAAACGTCGACTGCGATGCGCGGAAAAATTTCAGCAATTTATTATTATCGTCGCTACTGTCGATCGTTTCACGTTGCGCGGATTGTGGACAAATTAACGGACGCGAATCGAACGGCATAAAGAATACAATGACGCGCGAGAATCGAAAATTAGGGCAATTTGCAGTTATCGAAACCACGAGCTCGATCAACTATTGAAACGTAACTTTGAAGCTTGAAGAGTTCTTCTGTACGCGATCTCTGGGATGAAAATTGTCCGGAATAGATTCTGGACCGAGTGTTTTTAACTTTGTAACGCAACGAGAGAATTGAGAAGTTTTAATTGTGTAAGAGTAACGTGTTAGGAGGATACTGTGGGTTGAGGAAGACCCGAGGAATGTACCTAGGTTAAACGCCTACTTTACTCCGAAGAGAACTCTTCCGTTGACTTTAAAGTCAAGGGAAGAACTCTTCTGTCAACTTTGAAGTCAAGGGAAGAGCTTCTCTGTCAATTTTGAAGTCAAGAGGAGACCTCTGTCAATTTCGAAGTCAAGAAGAGACCTCTGTCAGTTTCGAAGCCAAGAGAAGACCTTTGTCAATTTCGAAGCCAAGAGAAGACCTTCTCTGTCAACTTCAAAGTCAGGAGAAGATCTTCCCTGTCAATTTCGAAATGAAGAGAAGACCTCTGTCAATTTCGAAATCAGGAGAAGATTTTCTCTGCCAATTTCGAAGTCAAGAGAAGACCTCTGTCAATTTCGAAGTTAGGAGATCTTCTCTGTCATTTTCAAAGTCAAGAGAAGATCTCTGTCAACTTCGAAGACAAGAGAATTCCTTCTTTATCAACTTCGATGTCAAGAGAAGACCTTCTCTGCCAACTTCAAAATCAAGAGAAGACCTTCTCTGCCAACTTCGAAGCGAATAGAAGACCTTCTCTGTCAAGTTGAAAATCAAAAAAGGTACTACTCTTTCGTCAGCTTGGAGGCCGGGAAAGGAATCTTTCCTCCTCGAATTTCAAAGTCGGGAGAACTTCTCGCGCGTCGACTCGAAAATCGTGAGAACTTCTCGCAGTCAAGGAACTTGGAAATTGTCAGAGGAGAGCTCGAAGGTCCCTGGAAGAGATTCCGCCCTCGAGTCCAAAAGGGTGCAACCAAAGCGGGCGGGGTGTTCGACGATCGCGCTCGTCGCTGGGTCGCACCGGCTCGAACGCAAGTAAAACAAAGCAGTGTCGCACCGAAACAGAGTAATTTTATACCTTTCATCGCGTCTCATGAATACGCGTAAACGAAAATGTCACACGAGCCCCCCGGAGGCATCGTAGCTACCGTTCACAATTGCCATTCGCAGGCGAAACGCAAATTTTATTTGTCAGACGTAACTGCGAACGGCGTGTGCACGGTGGCATAAACGTCAGCCATTTTCGCTCATATTGCATTACTTTTCCCTCCTACGTTTCCTCCGCCCTCCTCCCTCCCCCTCCCTCCTCCCCCCTCGTTGCTCCTCTTTCGCCGTGCTCTCGCCCCGGTTTCCTGGTCGCCACCGCCGCCGCGCACGCACGAACAGTTTCACGGCTGCGAAACTGCGCGCGTTCACATACGGAACGAAATTCAGAGAAAAGCCGAGGTCGTCGAGCTCCCAACGACCGAGTCGTTACGTCATTAGCGTCGTCAGCTCGTTTGCGATACTATTCGACCCGCCGTCACCCTCCTCCTTCCTCCCTCCTCCCACCCTTAGCCCATCCAACCCCTTCCTCCTGGTTACGACCAATTGTCGGTAACTTTAAAAACTGCCCCACATTTTCAACACCTGCACACCACCCCCTCTCCTATTTTTTTTTCTCTTTTTTTTTCGTCACGTGTTCGAATCCTTTGATTCATCTCGGGGGACCACGGTGCCCGTTGCCACGTTACGAGATTCGTATCGTACCTTTGTAACGCGTCCACTCTGAACCAATCACCGTTTCGTGAAACGTTTCGCGATAGTGTAACGTCGATTTGCGATTGGCCGCGCGAAGCGAGTGCCACCATCGTCTTCGATGTATGGAACGGTGGATAGCGTTGGATTAGTTTGGAATTTTTAAGGTTCAAAGTACCATCGAAATGGAGGTATTTAAAGTTGCGAACAATTTTCTATTTTAATGTACTGCCGAAACGAATGTATTCAAAGTTGGAAACAATTTTCTGTTTTAAAGTACCGCCGAAACGAGTATATTTAAAGTTAGAAACGATTTTCTAGTTTGTCTAGAAAACTCTCGGTGAATTGATACCTTGCAAAAGGTGAGCGATCCAATTTTATCGATTAAAGTATTTATTCCACGCTCGAAACACGTTTCCACTGTAAAAAGATATTGTTATTTAACGTGTTAGTGGTAAAGTGAAAAGCGTTTTACACTTGTTTGCGCGTGGCAAAGTTGGGGGGCACATTTTGAAAGTATCCAGATTTTGAAAGTATCCAGATTTTGAAAGTATCCACATTTTGAAAGTATCCACACTTTGAAAGTATCCACATTTTGAAAGTATCCACATTTTGAAAATATCCACACTTTGAAAGTATCCACACTTTGAAAGTATCCATATTTTGAAAGTATCCAGATTTTGAAAGTATCCAGATTTTGAAAGTATCCAGATTTTGAAAGTATCCACATTTTGAAAATATCCACACTTTGAAAGTATCCACACTTTGAAAGTATCCATATTTTGAAAATATCCATATTTTGAAAATATCCACACTTTGAAAGTATCCACACTTTGAAAGTATCCATATTTTGAAAATATCCATATTTTGAAAGTAACTACATTTTGAAAGTATCGACATTTTGAAAGTATCCGGATGAGTCGAATATTTCTATTAATGTTTCCCTAAGAACAAACCCCTAAGTTGAGAAAATACTATACAGGGTTGTAAACGCATATCTTATCGAGGAATGCGTTTCGAAAATACGCAGATGGATCTACGATTAGATGTGAAGTAGAAGACACGTTGTTTTTAACGTACAGTAGTAAAATTATATATACAGAGTGTTAAACAAAAAGGATTCGGTATTTCCAAGGAGGTAGTACTCCTTGGACGAAGGAAGAAAATTCTAAAAAACAAAGGATCGCCTTACTGTCTCTTCCTCTGGAGTTTACAGAAGTAAACACTTTTTACTTCATTTTCGCGCGCCCTTCGCGACGAAGAATTATCTTGGCGCCATTTTACGACGGAAAAATGCTAGTTACATATCGACGCGCTCGGTGAACAGTTACAGAGAGCTGTCGCAAACTTTTCAGAGCACGTTGGCTATGACATCGCATTATTCCAACCAAGAAACGGCACAGATGCATTTCATGCATGGCCTTACCGATGGAAACGCTGCAGCCGCACGAAGACTTTGCGTGGAAAAATATTCCACTTGGAAAATACCATCTGGTATATTGTTCGAGAAATTTTATCGACGTCTTTGCGAAACCGGTTCGTTTAAAACACGTCGTGATTCGCGAAGAGCTAGATTTCTTTCGATTCCTCGTAAGGTCTCTGTTTCAAGGTTGAACGAGATACAAGAACAAGTGCAAGTAGAATTTCAGCAGTAGAAATGAACCATCTTCTTGTACGAAGAATTCTTCGTACCTAGACTTCTTCTTCTGACCTAACCTAGCCTCAAGAGCAGTTAAAAGAAACGTAAAAGTAAGGGCAAGAAGAATGTATATAACTGTAGGAACGAGTAACGAGTCATCTTCTTGTATGAAAAATTCTTCGTCCAGACCTAACCCAGACATAACTGAGACCTAGCCTCAAGGGCAGTGGAAAGAAATCTGAAAATAAGGGCAAGAAGAATTTATATACCAGTAGAAACGAGTCATCTTTTTGCGCGAATTCTTCGCAATCAGTTGCTATACTCGTAACGTGTACAACGAGTGTAGATCCTCGCTCGAGCAGATTATTCAACGAAAGCAGAGTTTTCGCAATGGATTCTCGTAAAACGTGCGCTAAATCCACAGTTTATTTCGCATATTTTATTCACCGACGAAGCTGTGTCCACGAGACGAGCAAATGCTGCTCTGTTTATTTTTTTTTTTTTTACACAACAACCATGCGCGAGCAGCACAAAAATTCTTACGCAACTATTTGAACAAATCGCCAAAATTGACATTCGTCGAACGCACGGACATTGCAAACGAATGTCTGCTAAAATTTGTTATTTTAACAAATACATCCATCGTACGTATATCATAATTTCTCGACAAATCCAATTTTCGAACAACACTCGATTATACCCACTAAAGCGGATCTATGGTTCGTGCACGATAATATTTTAACTTATTTTGCGTTCAGCTTTCGGCAATATTTAAATGAGAATTTCGTCGAAAGATGGATCGGAAGTGGTGAACCAATCCTGTGGGGAGATCGTCCGATTTATAGCAAATCCTCTTAATTTTTCTCCGCGAGGATTCCTTGAAAGTATGGTGTACTTTCCGACAATAAATAACACCGGCAACCTACACGAGCGAATGGAAAATGTCCGTTAAGCGGTGCGAACAAATCCAGGAATTTTTCCGAGTTCGAAATTCTCTCGTACGCGGCATCCGTGAAAATGAAAAGGGAACACGTGGAAAATCTTTCGTAAACATCGACCGAAGAAATAATATGGTAATCCGTTGCTTTTTTATCGCGATTTACCACCAGAAGCGAATTAAGCAATCCGTGTACATTAGGTCTGTCTTTTTGCATTTATCGTGTACCGTTTGTCCCGAGAATCGTGAATCCCTTGTTTCGACACTCTGTACGTACGTACGAGAAACATTTTGGGACCAACCTCGCAAAATAAACGAATCTCTGCGTAGGTAAAGATTGATCAATATTTTTGTCGCGTTTATTTTAATTAATTATCAATTGCGCCGTTCTCGTTGAATTTTATGCATCGAGTCGTCCACTCGTCGATTGTAAAAATTTATTCGGAGCTCTGACCAAATTAATTATGTATATACACCGAACGAATATATAATGAAATAATACTCTCGGTGCTATATATGCGTGAAAAATATACGAATACATTAACGGAAACAAATGCTCGAGTTCGACGCGTTTCTTTGCGTTAACAATTCCCTCCCGGATCTCCCACTTTGGGAAACACTGCTTTGGATGATATCCGCCTAAATCTAAATGTAAATTAGATTTCACGGGTATAATAGAGCGTTTTATCGGTACAGGTATTCCCGTGTGTCCGATCGAGACAAAGGAAAACTTAATCAGAAACGCAAGGGGAGTGGCATATTTGAAACGATGCCTGGAAAACGTATCGTTGCATCGATGAGAACAAATACTCCGTTTGCGGACGTTTCCACGCGTTAACAATTTTCTCCGTGCTTCGAAAAACGTTGCTTTCACCGTACACCTAAATCCAAATGCAAACGTATCCGAACGTGCAATAGTATTCTATCAGTGCGCGTATTTCCACGAATCCGATCGATGCAAAGAAAAACTAAACCTCGAAAGGTGCAAATATATTCGCAATTCTCGATAAATGTATCGTCGTGCAGATAGATACGCCCCAATTACATGCATCCTGAGAAATAATAACCCGATACTTTGTTAAACACTACTTTATTAGCTATCCATCTAAATCTAAATGCAAACGTATCCTAACGTGCAATAGTATTCTATCAGTGCGCGTATTTCCACGTATCCGATCGATGGGAAGAAAAACTAAACCTCGAAAGGTGCAAATATATTCGCAATTCTCGATAAATGTATCGACGCACCGACAAATACGCTCCAATTACGCGCGTCCTGAGAAATAATAACGCGATACTTTGTCGAACACTATTTTATTAGCTATCCATCTAAATCCAAATGTAAATCCATTCGCGCGCGCAATAGAGCGTTTTATCGGTACACGTATATATCCAGCGTGTCCGATCGGGGCAAAGGAACACTTAACCTCAAATACGAAACAATTCCGTTCGCTGCATAATAGTTTCCGCGGATTCTGGGGCGAACGCCGAATATCCGGCTAGGAATTCGTCGACGATGTACCGTTGCGCGGAACTCGCGTTTCGACCGCAGAAAACGGCGGTTTGGTGTTTGCGATCAATTATAAAACGTTGCCCCGGAAGCATCCGCGTCTCGTTCGACGCGCTGGCTGGTGAGTCGCGCGCGGCTTTCGACGAGGGGGGTTAGGTCTGGATAGGGGAAAGGAGGGGAGGTGGTGTGTGTACGTCCCGTTGACGTCGACCGAACGGGTTGCGGGCGCAAGGGCCGCCTAAAGAGGCAATCGTGGCGAATTTAGGGAAAATCCGAGAACGTCGAGCTGGCATCGGCTACGTCGTCGTCCTCGTCGTCCTCGTCCTCGTCGTCGTCGTCGTCGTCGTCGTCGTCGTCGTCGTCGTCGTCGTCGTCGTCGTCGTCGTCGTCGTCGATTCTCTCGTTACGTCATTAACGTCGCCGACACAATGTGTCCTGAGTTCGTTACCGCGAGTGCGATCGCTCGCGACACTCTCCTGGTCCTCTCCTACGACCTCGTTACGCCGTGCACTCCCATTAGAGGAAAATTGATAGCGACTATCTCTCTCTCTCTCGGGCCAGCGACTCTACCTCTATCCGCTATCCTACGTCCTCCCTTCTCCGCCTACTCCCCTCCTACTTCCACGAATATCTCCGTCCCCTCCTTATTGCTCAACCTGTCCCCTGTCCTCTATCCAGCCAACCCGGTGTCCCGTCTCTCTCGGTTTCTTTGTTCCCGTATCTCTTTCCGCGCGCTCCTATATCACGACTGCTTATCGTCCCGCTCTTTATCCGTCTGTACGTGTTTCTGTTTTCACTTCTCCGCTCCTTTTCTCCGCTTTTTATCGCGTCTTGCCTTCTTTGTTCCCGTGTAATTATACTCCCCTAACGGCCACCGATGCTCACCATCGTCTTCAGTTTTATCTCTTGTCTCTTACTTACGCTCTCTTTGGGTAGCATTACAGGGAGGCTTTCTTTCCATCTTCTCGGGGCCGTAGTCGGATTCCACTCGGCCTCTAATTTCCCTTGTATCTTCGCTTCTTGGATGTTTCACGCGTTTCCTACCCCTTCCAAACCGGGGAAGGTCCGTCCCCTGTTCCGTGGCTACCGTTTCCAACGTTTTGTCATTTTCGCGAGATATTACTCCCGACGTTTCCTCTAATTTTTAAAACCGTTTCACCGGCAGCGACTTTCCTTCGTTTTAACACGCGCTAACCGGTTGCCGCGCGGTTCTTTTAATCGCTACAGTAACAGCTTTCAGTTCCTTCTTTTGTTTCGTAGCGATTACTATTGTATCAACGTTGCTGATATTACTTTCGTTATCGATAACAATAACCGACGGGTTATTTCAATATCTTCTTATTATCGTCGAGATCGACTTTTCGTAATTGTTTCGGGTCCCCAAAGGAGGAAATTTTTGTAAAATTTAGAACAATCGCACGCTCTTCGTTTTCTCCTCGATATTTCAAATATTGAATTGTTCGGAAAATCATTTCGTTTTTTTCTTTTTGGTGAAAATGAAACGCGATTTTTTTCGTTAAATACTGATACCATCTTTAGAAAAATAAAACGACGAATCTAGTAGCTTTCTTATCGAGCAATCTATTAAGGTATTTTTACTCACGTTTCGTTCCATACGTTTCGAATCATCTTCGGAACAGATACTAGGTTAATCGACAAACTTCATCGCTCGATAAAACTCATTGAATATTATCGAAAGACAAAACTTATCGAATAACCTATTATTATTACGTAACGTATAAACGTGAAATCAAGAATTGGGTTTAAAAACCTTCTGATACAATTCTCATCGAACGACGAAACTTATCGAGCAACCATCGATGACCAATCTGTACACTCGTTCCTTTACACGGGCCCCAATTCGAACGCTAACGATTCGAATTGCGTTTAGGGCGATCGCGGCACCATTAGAACAAATCGTCGAGCGTGGTCCTCTCACGATAGGTGGTAAATGGGTCTCTTTCGGCGTGGCGACGTAGTTGGGTAATTTCGGCGGTCGTTTCTGATAAATCGTCGAACGGTAATTTATGAGTGGCGGCGAGTTATCGCCGCCGGAATACCTTGCGGAGTGTTTACTTCGGAACGAGCATTTGCTAAATCTTCCGCGATCAATTGCACCCTCTTTTTTACCGGACGTCAGTGAATTACACCCGCCGCGGTCTGCACTTCCCCGGTAATTTATTTCTCGCGTCGAACGTTTCTTTCCCAGCCGCCCCATCGCCCCGAGCTTTTCATCGATTCCTGATGAACTTTTAATGACACCGGATCTCCCGCGTTTTGGACACCGTTGGAAAATCTCGGGGAGCTCGAGCGGAGAGTCGATGAAAAATAAAAAAAAAAATCGTCGTACGAAAAGAAAAAAAAAATAAAGAATCTCTCCAATCCGAAAGAAAACAATCCGGTCACTATTCGTTGGAATTTAACCTCGGTGTTAACTACACAAGTTAATGAATAAAAAATATAGATCGGATTTGAAATTTTGGAGTATCGACACGGAGGTTTCGATCTACGGTGCTTGGTATTGTTACGAGATTGTTGCAATGGGGGTATCTCACGCGACTTGGCAAAGTAGATCGATTTGTCGAAGCGAGAAACTTTACTTTTCTTTTTTTCTTGAATTTGATATCCGGGTTACGTGTAACGCGACACGTAAAGCCTCGAACCGGAGAATTAACGGGATCGGGGAAACGACGCATTAACGTTCCGGACGATTATTGGAACTGAATTATGTCGCAGACGATTTAAGTACCATTAGGGCCGGGCGTGTAGCATAAAGCTTCGGGGAAAGGTAAAGGGAATAGCTCTGGAAGGGCTCTCGATTCGCTCGAAGGAACTCGCGAAGAAAGTTCCAACGCAGCGAATATCTTTCCTGTTTTATCAGTTTAATGTACGTACGTCTTAAAAGCTACGTTACTTCCAACGACACGTTTCTTTGTGCAACTGCGTACACGAACGACACAGAAAAGTCTAGAAAATATTACTCGATACGTATACATATACATATACGTATACATTTCTTTGAATATCTCCGTCTCGCGAAAATAGTTTGTCGAGATTCTCAACTTCGAAAATCGGTTCATTGTTCGCGGAATGTTACAGATTGACGCAACGGGAGTGAATCGATGATCGAAAGCTTTTTCGAGCGAGAAGAGAACGTAGAACGCGTGCAACAACCATTAGAAGATATCGAGATGAAATTTCGCGTCGAGGGAACAACTATAATCGGAATAACCGATTATCTTGCGGGTAAACCGTTGAAAACAAATTCTCCGAATTACTTCCACGGATCAGAGTCGAGAGGAGAGCTGATAGCTTCGTACCTCGGCCGGCAACTATTAGAGGAACAATACCTGGACTCCTGAACAAAGTTAGCAGCTCGAAAATTACTGGTGCATATCTGCACAGCCGGTCGAAAATTTCGAACCGTACAGGTAACTCGGGGTTTCCTCCATTTCTGTCGCGAGTCGTTACGACAATGCGAACTTCGGGGAGCTTGTCCCGGGTATTTAAAAATAAATACCTCTCGAGCTCGTTACTCGAGCATCGCGATTAACACCGAAGACGATCCAACGGGGAAAATAAAGAGAATTATGAACGAACAGGTATCGAGGTATCGTTCGACGAGAAAGAGTTACGATTTTACGGGACGGAATCGTCGAATCGTTTCCCCAATAGTGATCACACAAGTGACCATAAGTGGACTATTAACCTGCTTCGCACAGGATTGAACTTCCATCGACAGTATCGCAGAACCTTTCGGTGGTCAATGTTAATCACAAGCGTGGCTATGAGCGACTACAAACCATTAGAAACCTACCCTTTGTAAAGTAACGATCAAACAGTTCGGATAATAGTAGCGTTACGATTCTTTGAAGTGCCTACGAATTTCTTTTGTGAGACTTTTTTTTTATTCGTTGAATGGATCTTTAGAATTTATCCACTGGATACTTGGCAAATTTTGTCACCGAACCTGTTTCTCGTAAAATTGGATTTCAATCGCTGGAATTAGATCAAATCGAAAGCTTTCTCTCGCGTGACTGTGCATCGACCTTCTGTAAAATCGAACTTGCACTCGAATCGTGTACGAGTCATCGTCGTTCGTGAATTTCCCACGAGTCATCGATCCTGGGTGGGAGGTTAGAAACGACTTTCTCGCGCGACCATTCTCACCGCGACAGCGTTAAAAATAATTACACCGCAATAATGTCTTGTTACCGAGCGCTACGGAACGTCCGAGACGAGAGGGGGGAAAAAAAAGACGAGAGGAAACGCCTCATTTCGCATGCACCTTGCGATAGAGGGTGCTCACGTAGTTGCAAGCTCATTCAGTCGGAGCGACACGAAGATGGTCATAAAAAGGAACTCCCCGACGCGAACGAGAGACCGGAAATTAATGTCCTCCCCGACGTTTCTCTAGCTGACGACGAAGCCAGCCGAAGAAGGAGCCGCGGTAGAATTTTGCTCTCACGTCACGCGATACGCCCTTCGCGACAAATGCCCGTGTGGATGCAGTTACGTCGTCGTATGGTTTCCTTCGTTGACCCTACGAGGTATGACTAAAATCAGACGAGGACTGTCTGGTGTATCAGTTCAACGAACACCACACGTTCCGTACCGAGTCTCTTTATAATAATAATAATTAACTTCCTGAGTCGAATATAGAAGTTGGTATATAATGAGATCAAATGTGCGAGGGTTTTTCTAATAATAGTAGTAGTAGTAATAGTCTAATAATAATTAATTTCCAATGTACCTGAGTCCAATACAGAAGTAGGTATATGTTGAAATAAAGTATGTGACAGTTTTTATAATAATAATTAATTGACGATATACCTGAGTCCAATACAGAAGTTGGTACGTACTGAAATAAAATACGTGAGTGTTTATAGAATAATAATAATAATTAATTTCCCACAGGTCTGGGTCCAATACAGAAGTTAGGTACATATTGAAATAAAATGAGTATCTTTATAATAACGATAATAATAATAACACTAAATAATTTTCTACAGTCCAGTACAAAAGTAGATATATATTAAGATAAACATAAAGTGCTCAAAGACAAGATATGGATTCTGTTCTTACGAATAAGCGAGAAAAGCCCAAACTTCCGTTCCCAGTGGAAAACTATCACCGTAACATCGAAAGCTCGATATCAGTCCACGTAAAAAATCGTTGCAATTAATCTTTAAATTAACCAACTCCGTCGACTGTCGACTGAAATATTTAACACTAATTTCTTCCGTCATGAAATTCACCGTCCTTTACATACTAAATCAAAGGACCGCGCGCGCGCGCGGCGCTCGAACGTACGCGCAGCGAGTTTAAAATTTGTTCAAAGGCTCCGTTTCACGACCAGACGGAAAAAGTTCCTCAGCATTTCCATTTACACGCTCCAGCCACGGTTTTTACTCCGTTTCGCGATACCCTGAATTCTTAAAATAAAATCTTCCGAATCGGGGGAGCATACGCGGCTCTAACCGAGAGTCTCGAAAAACTGGTTCCGCGCGAAAATGTATCTTCTTGGGAAACAAATTCACCGCGTACGTGTTCACTGGGAATTGTTCGAGCGGAAGGGAGAATCTTATTCGATTCGCTCGCGATTTTCGTTTCACTTGGTATAACGTTCGCACGAAAGACGACGCCTTTGTACGATTTCGGATTTGCATAATCCCGCGCGGGTGTATTCCCCTCGGTTAAAGCAAAATCTCGTTAATTGTCATTCAAATTGCCGGATCTCTCGGCTCTCGTTGCGGGAGAACATCGTCGAAATGAAAAATTCACTTCCTTGGTCCTTCCACCGTGCCCATCCTCCATCCTCCCTCCGTCTACCTCGTCCATCTCCCTCCATCCTCGACGTTTCCGTCATCGACTCGGTACAATTAAAAATTCTCGCTCGAAATGGAACGATTCGTCAAAGCCGAGTCCGTACAATGATTCGTAATCTTTAGTCACGCGTACTCGCGTTAATTGCCGTTTTAATTGCGAACTTCCCGCCCTAAGTCTTTTCGCGAAGATTGTATTTAAAGAAGCGCGGAGCTCTTTAATCTCGTTCCTCTTCCCCTTCTCGTTTAATCTCGGGACAGTCGGTCGTAATCATTGCGTCCCTTTGCCTCGCCCGTTACGACGTCGGGCTTAATTACATTAATTAACAACGTAATGGCCGGGAAGACAAAGCCGCGACAAAGTTCGTACCGAAAATTCGCGGTGAAATGATACGTTACGAAGCCCGAACCGTGACAACTTCCTCGATTTAAATATTTATTACGCCCGCGGAACCGTGAGGAGACAATTTTCGATAAGACGGGGGAACAACCCGAGTCGATGCGTTTACTCGCGAGTAGACGAAAAAGTGCAGTTTAAACGCGTACCGGGGAACGCACGGAGATACATATTTATGTATTTCCGTGCGCGGAAAATTCGAAATATTTACTTTGCCTTTAAAACTGCAAAGAGACGTTCCATTACGCGATGCGTTTCGAAGCTGTTCGAACGAATCGAACGTCTCTGTTTACGCGTCCATCGGAGCAACACGTAAATATTGAGAGAATGGTATCTAATTCTCGTAATTGACCCTTTCGCTCCGTATATACGCGCCATCGAAAAATGACCATTCGTATACGAAGAAAATTGGTCAGTGGTCGCTGAGGTACGAGGCGTGTATATATACGTTCTCGAAAAATGGTCGCTGAAGTACGAGAAGCGTATATATACGCTCTGGAAAAATGGTCGCTGAAGTACGAGAAGCGTATATATACGCTCTGGAAAAGTGGTCGCTGAGGTACGAAGAGCGTATATATACGCTTTGGAAAAGTGGTCGCTGGGGTACGAAGACCGTATATATACGTTATGGAAAAGTGGTCCCTGAGGTACGAAGAGCGTATATATACGTTCTCGAGAAATGGTCGCTGAGGTACGAGAAGCGTATATATACGCTCTGAAAAGTGGTCGCTGAGGTACGAAGAGCGTATATATACGTTCATACAATATATACTTTTATGTCATACTTTACACGAGATACTTTCTTTAATCGAGTATCTGGCATGAAAAATACCTCGAATGAGGCATAAAAAAAAAATCAAGTTCGAAAATGTGTCGTCCGTAGTAAACGCGGAAAAAGACGCGAGTCGAGGTATCATTGTTCACAATGTGACTTTGGCTTACGCGTGGTTCCATGCTTCGAACTTTATCGTACCAAACTTGATTATTAATATTGCGTGTTGGCTTTAAATACCTCGGTAATTTCGTTACATTGTATTAAAAAATATTAAACGAGTGTTATTATATAATATATAAAAAAATAAATTACGATTGTAAAGTTTTATATTTTATAAAGTAAAACGATATTACCAAATACAATAAATATCATTGTGAAATTTAGGGAACAAGAAACGACTTCTACTCACTTCGTAGCATTTCGTACCTCAGTGTCCCACTACTCGGTAATGCGCTCCGTTCACACCTATCGCATTTTGTCACGAGCACATCGTAGCGAAAGAGTTAAAAAAAAAGCTCGCTCAGGGTGTAAAATTATAAAGAGCGTCGCCGACCAGAATATTTACCGTACATTTGAAACCGTAAAAATCTTTCCATCGAGAAATTCGGTTCGTGATCTACGATTGGATCAATTTACGCGTTCGCGAGAGTCCATTCGAGAAGGTCTTTACCCGACCGTGGACGACCGTGTGCCCGAGTCGACTAAAACGTATTCGGATCTTCGACGACTAATTACGCTAACGCCAGAGTCGAAACAGAGAACGAGGAAGAATAAATTCCAGCTGGTGGTACGAACGGAGGGAACGATGGGGGATCGGAGTCGCTCCCACCTGACCAGTTAATCTGCCCTCGACTTTCCGTGGCAAAGAATCCCTCCGGGTCGCGGTACCGGCCACAGAGGGGAGTTCGAAAAGTTGTCCCTCGTCGTGGGAAATTTATGTTTTCGAAACGTTCCGCGGCCCTGAATGACGAATAGTTCGGTCGGTGGCTCGCGGAGGGTTAGGTCTGCGGATGTGGTTGCGGGGAAACGAGGGGGTGTAGTCGGGCGATCGTAGCGAAAGACCAACAGAGGGTTGAAATAAAGAGAAACAGAGGCTACGGGGTGGGTGTGGGGGAGAGGAGAGAGAAAAAAAAAAGAAAGAAAGAGGGGGTAGGGTGAAAACCTGAATAAAACGAACGAGAGACACCGAGGTGCGGCAGAAAGGGCCGATGGTAGGAAAAAGAAGACCGAAGGGACGGATACGGTGACGCGAAGTCGGATAGAGGAGGATCGGGGACCTAGGGAGGGATCAACGAAACGAAAGAAACGAAAAAAGATCGAGGAAAAAGCGAAATGGAGCGAAAGGGAGACGGGAAAGTGGAACGAACGGGGGGAAGACGGAAAAATCTGGTGGGAACAATGGAGCGAGAAAGGGGGGAGGGAAACGGAACGGAGGGAGGAGAGCTCCGAGGGTGAAGTACGATTCCGTTAAAAGTTCGGACGATTAATTAATGCCGCGGCTGGGAGTCTGTCTCTCTGTGTCCTCCGTCTCCTCCTCTCTTCCCCGTAGCCTCTCTTGGTCTCTGTTCTCCCGAACCAGGGCGTAAATTCGGTCCTCGTTACCTTCGTTCAAACTCGCGCACCCGAGAAAGCGAGGTCCCACCAAGACGGACGTTTAGCTACCTTCCTTCTACCGCTCCCCACCCTATCGTCGTTCATTTACTTGCAAATTTCGCGGTTTGTCGACGAACGCGAACGAGGGGTAGCTCCAAGTTTTCCTCCGAGCTTGAAACGACGAAATTGCTTGTTTCGTAACATTTATCGCCCGGCGCACGAAAACCGAGCGGGAGGGTGGCGGTGCCGGTGGTGGCGGTGGGTGAATAGGCGTGGGCGGTTGTGGAAATTTATGCCGGCCAAGATATGACAACTTTTCGACGGGATTCACCACCGACCGTGGAAGTTTTCGGTAAACAGCGCACCGACGGCGAAAGCGACTCGTTTAGCAAAAATTACATCGTATTCTCTCCGAGAGCCTCGAGCCCCGGAATTTGTATTTTATATTCAACCGGCGAACTTATTCCCTGAAATCGTTCGTCGAAGAGTCCGTGTTTCACCGCTCGTGCCCCTCTGCTATCTTACGGGAGAACGAGTGGGCCACTTTACGCTATTTACAAAGTCCTCCGGGGACGAGGAACGTGGAATCGCAGTTCCGAAGATTTTATAAGAAAAAAGGAGGAAAGCTCGGGGAACGAACTTTCTTTATACGATTGCGACTAGGGGACCGACTGCGTACTTTGATCAATTTCCCTCGAAAGTCGTTTAAACGGGGGTCCATTCGCGCGACATATTTTCCTCACGACGTTCAAGAATGCTTTTTCAGCGTTATACGGCCTGGATGGAAGGATGCTCGGTGTCTTCCGTGGAGAAAACGTGCGTCTGATGGGGATCGCGAGCTAGGGATTTAAACGAAAGGGAGGTTACTCACAGAATCATCCTGTTCTGAGAAACTTCATTTTTCAGTGTCGATGTACTCTTGAACCTCTCGGGGTGTTGTTAAATTCCAATAAAAGTGCTTCAAATTCTATCGTAAGAAATATTGGTACAAAGCAATTCCCTTTTTGAAATGAATCTAACGTTACTTTACAAATAATTCAATTACATTTCTACCATTTCTTAAGCAACTTGATTCTTTCTTGCTTGCGTTCTTTTTTAAATTGAAATGTGAAAAACCTACAATGTCTGATGCCCTGTTTTTCAAAGACCATCTTGCTACTGTTTTTCACAAACTCTACGGTTCCAGACTCTGTTATTTTAAATTCAGTCGCACGTGTGACACTTCGATACACAAACGCGATAGGAAAGACTTCGATTCGAAAAATTACCGAGCTCGAATTAATTCCTGCGCCCAAACGGTACCGGTTCTCGTGTTCCTTGCAATATGATCGTTGTTCGAAACACGCGCGATCGTTTCGATCGGTCGACGAAACATTTCGCGGGTCGAGGGTTTAAACGGGGTATAATCGTGAACGCGGTACCGATTCCAACCGTCGATTTTCTAATTCTCGCCGAGTTAGGAGTAAAGCGTTAACGAGGTCTCGTGACAACGTGGCGCGGGAAGTTAAACTTGTTCGAGACTGTTGGTCCCCGGAGCGATCGAGGTCGGGTCGCGGAATCATTTGGTTAACGAATCGCGTAGTTTCCCCATTGAAACGCCTCTTCCGCTTGTCTTCGGCGTTTCTGCGACCAAAGACGGTGGAAGTTGCCCCGCAGTCTCGAAACGATCCGAAAAATACTCGGAGAGTTCGACCTTCGCGAAACTTTCCCCGTCAAGTTCCTCCAACTCGCGGAGGATCGCACAACGAACGAACGAACGAACGAACGAACGAACGAACGAGCCCCCGACGTTGTATGTTCTTAACAAGTTTCCCGAGGCTTTTATTTCGCCTACGGAAAAATTTACTTCCTCCCTTTTGCCTCTTCTCCTTCGACCGTCCGCGATTCTCGACCGGGGGAAAATACCGGCAAGTTACGTCGGCCGAGATCGTTTGCTCGTTACGATTTTTACGCTCCTCTTCGCGACGAGGGAATCGGTATGTGTGTGTGTGTGAGGGTGTATTTTTAGGTGGAACAACCGGATGTTTGTTCGTTCCGCGTCCACCTCGCGTATCTCGGAGCCGAGATACGTGACACGAAATTACTTCCCGTGGAATTTCATCGTGGTTGGCTCACTCGGGTCACTCTCGACCCGTAACGCGTACCCAAAATCGTTCTCGCGTAACGGAAGTTACGATTGAGAGTGTTCCCTCCAATGTGTGATTTTTTCGCTATTTACGATTGATAACAGTGGTGTCGAGTAATAACGGAATATATATACCGAGAAATTTCGGAAATTGTTTTCACACCGCTTGGGTTCTTCAATTGGAATATTTTCGCAGAGTTAGTGTGAAGGAAGGTTAGACATTCAGGAAGGTTGGATGGTAATAATCATAAAATATATTTAAACACGAAACTCTCGATCTACGATCCACGCGTAACAAAGCCCTTGACTGTCTCGTTCATCTGCCCCGACCTAAAAACTCCAGACTCGTTCCAAATGAACCGTGCACACTCTCGAAACCGATATCCTACTGTAAACTATAAACATCCGTTTCCTCCGTCCCAAACACTCTTCATTCGCACCTACTCAAACCGACATTTGTCTCCTACCCACATAAGTAATTCTACTGAATCGCCCTCTGGTATCTATCAGGTTGTTCGGAAACTGATTTTGTTTTCCAAAATGGAGAATATATACCTACATAAAATGTTTATAGATTCTAAAAAAATCGTGTTTCATTTTCACAAAAAAAAAAACGAAATGACTTTCCGAACAACCCAACATCGCACAAAACTCTTATTACACAACACCCTTGCAAATACCCGATAGTAATTCCCTCGGGATAATTCACAGGGATTCCCCGATGGAAAGCCGAGCTGCACGTTCGAACTGTGCAACGAAACGCGGAAACAAATTCCGAAAACCAATGCTTAAACAATCGGCTCTGTTCTCACCGACCCTTTTGCCCCCTCTCTGTCTCCCCGTAACGCGAAGAGCGTCCAAGTATTCAGCGCGAAGCAACGCGCTAGGTATCCGACGCTTAATTCCGAACCGTTTAATTAACCGTCGTTTCAATTCTTGCGCCCCACCGCGGCGCATAATCGAAAACGATAAATCCTTTGAAATCGTGTCTCAACCGCGACCTCCCACTCCAACCCCTTACCGGGCGACGACAGGATCTCGGTAGTCGCGAGCCAATTTCACAGTTCCCTTACCCCCTCCACTAAAAACGTTAACCAATCGCGAGGGGGGTCGAAAAGTTTATTTTTGCAATATTCGTCGCGGTACCGAGTCCCACGGAACTCAACGTAGTCGTTCTCGCGAAGACTGCCAAGCACTCCGATGAAACCGACGCAAAACCCAAACACCAGAGGATCATCGATAACCAAAAACCATGTGTATAAACCACCGTCCGTTGAACAAAGATTCGTTTATTGTGTCGGCCTACGCGAGCCTAAATCCCTGTCCATCAACTGCAGGCGTACTCTTAAAGATAATCGCGTCGATACATTCTGTATGTAGAGATTCGATAAATGGTAACTTTTGCTAATTACCTCGTACTTTCATAGAGTGAGGAACAGGTTGAGCTATCGTCATTTTTGATACTTCTCTGCGCAAAATCGCGAGCTGAAGCGCGCGAGTGGAAAGAATCTTAAACTATATTATTGTCCGTGATCCGACACGGTCCCGTGACATCCTCGTCGTTGTAGTCGCGACGAATTCCCCGATATCTAATTTCTACGAATAGCTTCGTCACCTCGGACCACCCGGAACAGTGCATCCCGATCCCCAAGCTCGAATTCGATGAACGTCCTGCCGATAAGAGTTAGCCCGAAAACCAACCGTGTGAAACTTTTCCGCCTGTACTATTCTTTAAGATAGCAACTGTATATAAACCCACCGAGCTCTCGAATAGAGCATCTATATTCCGAAGTCAACCGGTCGCCACGTCGTTACGCTGTCCGTTTCGACCAATTATTTCTCCCGTTCGAATAATTTTCAAGTTCTTAGACGACTCTCACCAATCCAGCCTAAATTTACCTCAACGAATCAGGATTCGAGCGCGGCACGAAACTTTCGCTAAAAAGTGACGGTTCGAAGTTTATCCCGTCACATAGTCGTCGTCCACGGTTGAATTCCGCGAAGCTGCCGGGGGAGGGGCTCCGCAAACAAAACGGGCCACTCCTCCCTACCCCCCACTCCGAGCTGTCTCTCGCCGCGTCCTCTAATACCATAAAGGGCGCAACGGGGAGAATCTTTTATCTCGCGGCTCTGCTCGGTGGCCCGGGCTCTTGCGAGCAGTTTCCGTCGCGTCGTCGGCTGAGAACGAGCACCTTAAGGTAGCCGGAAATTCGACGCGTCTAGGTTAGCCCGTCTAGCCCACGGTAGCGGACAGAGACGGAAGGGTGGGGGGCGGCGCGGAGTAGGGGCAGAGGGCGGAGGAAAATAACGTCCCGAGGAACGAAAAGTGGCGTGGAATGGGAGTGGGGGTAGAGGGGGCGGCGCGCGTTTCCTCGGCACGGTTTCTTTCGCTCGATTCTCCCGCGCGCCGGCAAGAGAAAGAGAGATGTTTATTGCCGGCGCGGTGCAAAAGCGGTTAGGTTGGCCCGGGATCGTCTCGTTTGCCACCTACGAGGGTGTCTTCACTCTGATATTTACGCTCTCCTACACGGGGATACTATCTCTCCCACAGTGTTCGCGAACGGGGCTTTGTCACGCGGGGAAACCGGGATGGATTTTTACCGACCAGCGCTGGATTTTTCGATCCGTTCTCCGATCGTTCTGAGAACTCGATCGATTAAAACTTGTCTCGTTGAGATCCCAGCGTTACGAACCGTATCAGTAGACGTAAGATTTCGAAACGGTGAAACGTAACGTAAAACGATCGATATTGTAAGTGTAATATAAGCGGTTTTTTTACGATGTTTTGTTGTCCCTAACGGAAAATTTACAAATTATTGTACGGGAATATCTTACGACTCGGGTAGGTATTTTAAATCGATAAAATAAAAATTTCGATAATTTTGCGATGTTTCGTTGTCCCTAACGGATCTGTAATTTTTCTAACGGAAAATTTACAATTGTACGGGAATATCTTGCGACTAAGGTAGGTATTTTAAGTCGATAAAATCAAAATTTCGATAAAACGCAGACGATATTTTTTATTTTACATTCTACTTCCGGCGCACGGAAGACACACTTCCGTGAGTCTGGAAGCATATTCGTCGTCAAAAGGTTACATATTTGAGCAATTGAATTTTTCTCGATGAAATTTTGACGATACACTCGTTCAATAATTTATTCGAGCTGCTTAACTGTAACGCAAGTATGGGCGTGCAATTATTGTGCACGAATCTATTATTTCGCGAAACAGTATACTCGGTGCCATAATGTGTGAGAAACCGTTAGATTGTAAAATGGCTTCATAGTTTACTGTAGACATTTGGTGTACACAAATTAGTAGAAACTATTCCCATATAGGGTAACTCAACGTTTCGAACATTGTGGCTTGACACAGAAAACTCATGCGGACGAGACTCATCATTTATACTCAAAGGGTTAAAGAAGTTTTGTCATTTCGAGCGAAGAACTCATAATTTTTTGTTTTTTCTACGAAGACATGATTTCTTTTTGATTCACAGGAATCAAAATTGAACACGTAAAATAGATAATTCCTAAAAAAATGGACGTATACCTTACGTAATATAATTTAACGAAATATATATTTTTTCAAAACAAATAATCATGAATTTTTGAACACGAAAAGTAATGTAAATCTACCTCAATAACGTGCACAATTTTAGATAAATCGTTAATCCGATAGACAAAATTTAAGGAGATTATCCAAATTAATCTAGATTTAATCCCTCTATCGAAAGAATTTTCCGTGAAACCGTAATTACAAAATGGTCACGACTTTGATTGCATTCTTTTTTCTATTTCTTAACTAATCTGTAGTAAATATTGCTCGTTATTGTGGAAACAAGCGGTCGAATTGGTAGCAAGGCTAGCACCGTTCAAATTTAGTTTGTTCGAACGTTTTCACCGTATTATGTTTGGATTCTCCTCGGTAATGCATATAATTTTGATCAAATATTATGAGTAACAATTAACGCAGTTCGGCTAGCATCGTTGACTGAATTTCAGCGTTTATCCATAGAGGGGAAACCCGTTTCAATATTTGCATCGATTCGAGCGAACACGATCTGCCCAATAATTAGGAAAATACGTATTTATTTCCGTGTTGATGCAACAAGATCATCAGTACCGTTCACGCATCGTTCAACAATAATCGATGACGCACAGACAAGAATTCCAACGTATTAACAAACCGGTAACAACAATAATAACACAAACTATACGCGATCGCTTGAAAAAGGAGAGTTTTCGAATTTCTGCTTTTTCGTGTCAAACGAGTAACAATTACTTCCAAACTTTGAAATCTACCTATTCAAAACTCGTTAAAAAAGAACTGTTTTCAACGAGTTAAAAAAGAATCCTACATTCTACGTAATCCTTATTTTGTTCAAACTATAAAAAATATAACTAACCTATATTTTGTTTCAAGAACTCGATCGACTGTTGATTCAATTCTAAATTATCATATTTGACCCGTGATATTTCGATACCAAAAAAAAAAAAACTAGATTAATTCTATTTTATTTCAAATTATCATTCTCACGAAGTACAGACCACTAGTCTGCTTCTCTGTAACAAAGTCGAGCCTAAAACTCTCGAGTTAATGTTTAAACGCGCCTCGTTTATAAATCGAAAACGCACCTCGTTTATAAATCGAAAACGCACCTCGTTTATAAATTCAAAAAGTACCTCGTTTATAAATCGAAAACGCACCTCGTTTATAAATTCAAAACGTACCTAGTTTATAAATCGAAAACGCACCTCGTTTATAGGTTGAAAACGTACCTCGTTTATAAATCGAAGACGCACCTCGTTTATAAATCGAAAACGCACCTCCTTTATAAATTCAAAACGTACCTCGTTTATAAATCGAAAACGAACCTCGTTTCTAAATCGATACGCACTTCATTTCTAAATCGAAAACGCGCTGCGATATTTACACAGATTTACGCACAGAGACCGTAAATTTACGCACAGAGTCGACAACGATTGTTTCTCTTGGAGCAGACGGTATTATCGTAAGAAACACCGAGAGACTGGTTCGCTCGTTCATCAAGGTTTCTAAACAGCGCTGTCGCGCGACACCCAAGAATCACGGCGAGCAATTTCACCGACGACCAGGGACGAAACCGTGGAAAAACAATTCCGAGTAAGTTTTAATAGAAAACGGAACCCTCCTAAGTTCACGGCACTGACACGTCATTAAAGAAAGAACATTTTTCTCTTACAGGAGGGTGAAGAAAAAAGGGGAGCAAAAAGGAGAGAAGAGAGAGAGAGAGAGAGAGAGAGAGAGAGAGAGAGAGAGAGAGAGAGAGAGAGAGAGAGAGAGAGAGAGAGAGAAGGAGTAGTTGGCGAGAAGCGTCGCGTTCGCGAAAATTATGCCGCCCACCTTCGATTCTAGCGCGATCTCGTTTTCCGGGCGAATGGAAAGCGCAGCGAGAGGGTTCGAGGATCGAAGAAAAAAAGAAAAGTGTCTCGTTTCGACAAATCGATCCAATACTCGTTAACTTGTTAGCGAAGAATTTTCGACAATTTTTCGGGGACCGTCGAGTGACCAAAAAGTTGCAAAATAGTTCAAAGAGGGTACTTCCGGTTTTAATTCGTGTGCACTTTGTTGCGACGATCGATCTCGGTATTTTCGATACCGAACGACTCAGTAGCGAGAGAAGTCTCTGTGCTTTTAAAGAAAGAAATGAAAGCTCTTAAAGAATCATCGAGTGACCACGAAGTTGCAAAGTAGTTCAAAGAGGGTACTTCCGGTTTTAATTCGTGTGCACTTTGTTGCGACGATCGATCTCGGTATTTTCGATACCGAACGACTCAGTAGCGAGAGAAGTCTCTGTGCTTTTAAAGAAAGAAATGAAAGCTCTTAAAGAATCATCGAGTGACCACGAAGTTGCAAAGTAGTTCAAAGAGGGTACTTCCGGTTTTAATTCGTGTGCACTTTGTTGCAACGATCGATCTCGGTATTTTCGATACCGAACGACTCAGTAGCGAGAGAAGTCTCTGTGCTTTTAAAGAAAGAAATGAAAGCTCTTAAAGAATCATCGAGTGACCACGAAGTTGCAAAGTAGCTCAAAGAGGGTACTTCCGGTTTTAATTCGTGTGCACTTTGTTGCGACGATCGATCTCGGTATTTTCGATACTGAACGATTCAATAACGAGAAAAATCTCTGTGCTCTTAAAGAAAGGAATAAAAGCTCTTAAAGAATTATTCGTGGAAGAATTTTTCCTACACAGTGTTTTCCTTAACCCGAAACAATTATTCTCGTCCGTGCTCGAGTATCTCGATTAAGAAACGAATAATTTCTTTTCAAATATTATTTTCTTAAAGAGAAAGTGAAAAATGTACAATTCTCTGAAAAAAAAACCTCAACCGAATCTCGCTTAAAAATGTTCAACGTTGACGTGTAAGCACCGATGCTTACCGATTTTTGTTGCATCGAGGTATACGAGACTGTTTCGGTGAATCTCGAGTGGTTCGAGTCCTTCGAGAAGAAAGAATCTTCGATACAAAATGTATCGATTTCGATCGCGGATGTATCGGTAACGCAGTTTCATTCCGTGATTAGGTGAATCGGTTTCGCCGGAGGGGAATCCTACGTATAGGAAGAACACCGAGTGAATGATGTTTTTCCGTTCCAGGATGGGTGAACTTGTTTTCCAGAGCGTCGTCGTGGGCGTGGACTTGGAAAAAACCGAACCAATGAGCGTGAGTAACGCGAGCCCCGATCGTCTGAGCGTTTCCCAAAAATTAGATTCTTCGTTCGGGAACGGATCGTTTCCGCCATTTTATGCCTTTCAATTCCGATTGTGCTCCCGTATACTTCTGTCTGGGTGTTCGGGGATGATCCGCGAGTATTAAAGCGGAACTACGATCTACAGGGTCGTTTCCACGGTGAAATTAATTCGGTGTGCACGGGGTGTCCCGATTCGATCTCGTCCACGTGAAACCGTCTTTGAGATTGTTGCTTGTCTCGAGACACGGAGTTTGAAGAGATCATCTTGGGATTAAATTTATTATTAAATCCAACCCCGAACAGGGACAGAAAAGGACCTAGTATGCGGGAGGAGGCGATTTCTGAACGGAACGACCTTGGATAATAATAGTTGAACATCCCCTGAATCGTTAACCGTCCGCGTCTAAAATCGTGTATAGATTGACTCGAGTGTTTCCAACTTCGTGGTTGCGCGAGATCTAATCTCGAATAAAAATAGTCGAAGATCGTTTGGACTGTTAATCGTCTACCATTAAGTTCCATGTTCCAAAGTCTATGGTTGGCAAAATCTCGTTAGAAAGAAAGCGTCACTTCTCGTCGTGCGATCTAATTTAAGTCTCGAACGATAGTAAGAGTTAAACATCTCCAGAATTGTTAATCATCCGCGTCTAAAATCGTGTATAGATTGACTCGAGTGTTTCCAACTTCGTGGTTGCGCGAGATCTAATCTCGAATAAAAATAGTCGAAGATCGTTTGGACTGTTAATCGTCTACCATTAAGTTCCATGTTCCAAAGTCTATGCTTGTGAAAAATCCCGTTAAAAAGAGAGCGTTACACCTGGTCACCTCTAGCCGTGCGATCTAATTCAAATCTCGAACGATAGTAATAGTTTCACGTTTGAAAGTCTATGGTTGTGCAAAATCTCGTTAGAAAGAGCGTTACACCTCGTCACCTGAAGTTCGTGGTTGCGCGAGATCTAATCTCGATTAATGATAATCGAACATCTCTTGGACTATTAATCGTCTACCCTTCGAATCGAGCACGGTTAACTTTAGTGTACCAAAATCTGTGGTTGACAAAATCTCGTTAGAAAGAGAACGTTGCACCTCGTCGGCTCTCGTCACCTCTCGTCGTGCGATCTAATTCCAATCTCGAACGATAATAATGGTTAAACACCGGCTGAAGAGTTAATCGTTCGCGCATAAACCACGTGCCATTAGCTCGGGAAATTTGGAACTGAATGGCTGCGCGGAATCTCGTTAAGAAAGGAGCGTTACACCTCGGGAGGTCTCGGCGCGAGGTACGGGGCTGTTGCGCGTAGAGGGTTTCGAAGATACTCGAACGTGCACGGGACCGGGAACAGTGGGCTCGAGGTGTACGAAAAGATTCGAGGTTACCGAGAAATCGAAAACTCGAGAATTGAAGGGCTCGTGAGAAACACGAGGGCAAGTATTCTCGGTGAACGTTGCCGGATCGGCTCGCGGCCGAGGAATTTCCCGTATTTTTCCGACCGAGCGAAAGCGGCAAAAAGACGCGGACATAAGAATAAAAGGTCGTCGAGACAAAGGCCTTCTGTGAGTTTCCTTATCGATGCATCAAGCACGCCCGGTGGCGACGGTACTACTCGAACTTTTTAGACTTTTCTTACCGAACGGACAATGGACGCCGCGGCGACCACCGCCGCCGAAGGTACACGTGAATACTAAATTTTAAAAGTAAGCCCCGGCGCCGTAGAAATTTATGACTCGCGCGAGTACAAGTTTACAATTGCACGGAAGAACGGGGCCGGGGAATCCGCATCTTAATCCCCTTTTTATCTCCGGCCCACCCCCGCCCCCGACGTTCCCGCCCCGTTTGCCCCACCGCTCGCCGGTGGTATCTATGCCCCTTCGAGGGAAATCTAGGCGCCCGGGAACCAACCCCGTAGATATACGTAGATACGAAACGAGCGACGATCGTAGATACGGAAATCAGGTCCCGAGATTAGGAGGAAGATACATTTTCCTTTACATGGAAATTTATCGATCGACCGGGTTTTCGGGGCACCCGGCCACGCGCTGCTCATTTACCGCGCGTATCTATTTTTAATCGAGACCGACGGTGAAACCGAATCTATTATATTGCCCTCGTTGGAGTCTATTAAGAGAGACAAATAGCGCGTCCGTCGAGGAAACGTTCTTTCTGACCGATTCAGTAGGAAATTTCGCGAGAAAGATTCCATAGAAATCGACGAAAAAATTGTTCAACCCGAGTGTTCGAAGTTCGAGTTCGACGCTCGTCGCGTGCGGGTAATTGGTAGTCGCGTTTACCGAGCACGCTCGACCGACGCCTATGCGCGTTCGACGCACGGGCCGTACCGATCGACTCCAAATGAAAGAATTAATAAAAAAAAAAAATCTTCCACAATGTTGATATCAATGTCGATACAAGGAACGATAATTCAAAACGAGAATAACATCGTGAACGATCCAGAGTCCTCTGATGGAAAAACTGTTAAAAATATGCCTACGGTATCAACTTCGAAAAAAACAACGGTTTAAACGATAAAATGGATATTCGTACGCGCAGGGTATAAATTGCGGTCCGATTCGAAGCCAGCTTAGAAATAATACCGGTGCAAAGGGTTAACAGGTGCTTTTACACCGCTCCGTTCGGATTCCGTAAGATGGGGAAACGTTTAGATGAGAGAATCGAGGTAGCGGGATTAAGGGACACATTTGCGGTTTCAACGCGAGAAAGAGTAGACGACGAGAATGGGAAGAATATCGCGAATCCGAGCTTGCCAAAAATCCAGATGCCCGCGAAAATACAGAGAGCGAGTACACGGTGAAAATTGATAACGGTTAATCTCGTAGTTGCTACCTCTCGAGAATGATCGATTCCCGCGTCAAGTGTAACGCGAAAGAAACTCGACTATTCGAAGGATATCGTAACGTCGAAGTCGGTGCCAACTGGAAGCTCTAGATACTACCCGCCTACCGGTTGCGGACTGTTTCCATCATACTCTAAATTCCAAGTTTATATATGTCGTCACTCGGGCACCATCTGCGCGGACGCACGTGCTGCTCCAAATTTACTCGGCACTAGCATCCTTCGAATTACTGTTCTACTACGCTAGATAACCTTATTACAATTGAAATTACCCCGCGTTCTGCCGAGTGAATCGGCTGGCCATCCACCTACGGGCTTTAAATATTTAACAACGCCGCTTCGAACGTTATTGTAACCATTACGGACGGGGATAACGTTTCTTGATTCGCAACAAATAAATTTTGAACGACCGATGAAAGTGTGGTTCGTGAAGAGGAGAGATCGTACCTCGATAGTTGCACGGGTCTCGATACTCAATGAAGTCTTCGACCCGATAATTGTAGAAATTTTAATCTCGATTATCGCACGAATTTCAGCCCCGATGATTGCGCGGAGTTCAACCCCGAAACTTGCATAAATTTTATCCCCGAAAGTCGAACGAACTTTAATCTCGATTGTTACGTATAGTTTTACATACGTAAATTTAGTCCCGATGATTGCACGAATTTTAACGCAAATGGAATCTTAGAAATATTTCTCGCTTGAAACGAAAAAAAAAGAACGAAACTTGGACGAATCGTAACCCCAAAATATATTTAGATACTTTGATCCTTACTTTCACGAATCGTAATCCTAAATATATTTATCGGGTTGTTCGGAAAATTCATTTCGTTTTCCAAAATGGAGAATATACAATTTAGTAAAATGTTTATACGCTCTGAAAAAAATCGTGTTTCATTTTCATCAAGTAAAAATTACTTTCACAAGTAAAAGACCTTTACTTTCACGAATCGAGATTCCACTGTGCACAATTTTCGTAATTATTTTCCTTCGAAGTATTAATTTTCGCTATCGTTAACGACACGGATACTTCCGACACGCGTAACTCGAACGAAGCGAGTCTTTCCTCGTAAGAAAAATGTCGAAACTTTCCCAACGACGAACCAACGCGCCGGAACCCGTTTAAATCTCGAATGTTAACACTCCTCGTCGATAAATATATTCTCGAACGGAGCTTCGAGCGGCGGTGCGCAGCCGTGAGATTAAAACGGATTTTAGTGCGAAATTCTCGGGTTCATCGACACATTATTTAACGTCGCCAACGTTGGAACTTCGCTCGGTATTTAAAAAAGGCATTTTACCGAACGTGCCGCGTCTGATAAAAGCAGGAATTAACGCAAAATGGAAAACTTTAAGGCGCTTTAATTACGTTCCGCGAGTTAAGCCGGCCCTTCGTGGCTACGCGCCGCGAAGTCACCCCCGTCTTAAGGGGATTCTCATGAGGTGCGGACGACTAATTGCGGGGAAAGAAAGACCACGGTCGACGACATTTTTTTGGTACCGGTGAGCAGAGTATCGCGAAACGATTCGAAATACACGAAATCCGGATAACCACCGTCCGAAGAGCAAATCGAACATTTGTAATGTAATTCTCCCACGAGACGTTCTCGCGATAATTATTGGGTTGTTCGGAAAGTAAATTCCTTTTTTTGGTGAAAATGAAACACGAATTTTCTAGAGTGCATAAACATTTTATTTAATTATACGTTCTCCATTTTGGAAAACGAAATGACTTTTCGAACGACGTACTTTTAAAAACACACGAGGGAGAATTTTTGGGACGAAGTTTCATAGTCGATTCGTATGATAGAAAAGAAATGACTTTCTTCGTTCCTGTAGAAGATACCTCGTATTAGTCGACAACGTGGTGTGTGTTTTCAAAGTACATCTCGAAAACAGTACGTAAAAATGTAATACTCGGCGATCGTCGACTCGCTTACCGTGCAAAGAATGTCCTTTCCTTGGTTCGATCGTGGACTCGGCATCGCGAGTCCCGAGAAACGTTATCGAGCCACGTGAATACGTAGCCGTTAATCGGATTTCTCGACCGATAAAATATTAACCCGAACCGAGAGACACTCCACTTTTGCTACACGCTCGTAACCGACTCTCCGCGTAGATAATATCGCCCGGTGGAACGAACGCGGACCGAGATCGGATGGTAAATCAAAGCGTGCCCGAAAAACTCGTATCGGTTTATTAAAGCGCCCTGGGACATTTTCGCGTACTGATTACACGCCGATGGGGTTATTCACGACCTCCGTTTCCTTTTTTTTTTCTTTTTTTTTTACTCGTCCCCCACCGCGCCTGTTCCACCACCGCCACGTCGACGTGGCGCACGGGCCACGATCGACGCGAAATTGGTCCGATGCCAGATCGAGCTTAAAGCTTTTCTACTGTCCGCTGCGAATAATACGCCAGAAACTCGCGAGCGGCGTTGTCGGTCGGATATACTTGAAAAATCCCCACCCACCGTTAGAAAATATTTGCACTTGTTTAGCACGTAAATCGTCCCACCGTGCCTCTCGCACCTTCGTGTTCTCCGATCCCCCTCCAACGGACGGGTGTCTCGTTAAGGAGACGTAAAAACAATTTCACCGAAAAATTCGTAGGCGAACACCGGCGCGATGCAATTTATTTATTCAACGTTTCGTACGCGAGTGAAAAGAAGAAATAACGCGAAAGAGTAACCGTAGAAGGGACAGTTAATTTTATCGCGTTCCTCGGGTCGTTTTCGACCCACCGTCTCCTCGCGTTGCATCGTTCCCCTACAATTAAAATTGTTGTAAGATACTAGAGTATTTTTATCATAGTTTTCTAGGTGTATTCGAAACGCGAATTTCATACTTGCACATTCGGGGTATTTCTCATCCGAAGACTTTTAACGTTTAAAGTTAAAGCAAGTTGGACTTTTAAGTATATATTATAATAGATACTTAAATAGTTAAATACTCCAGTATTTACTCCAGTATTATAATAGATGTTAAGTACTCCAGTATGATAATAACTGTTAAGTACTCCAGTATTTACTCCAATATTATAATAGCTGTTAAGTACTCCAGTATTTACTCCAATATTATAATAGCTGTTAAGTACTCCAGTATTTACTCCAGTATTAAAATAGCTGTTAAGTACTCCAGTATTTACTCCAATATTATAATAGCTGTTAAGTACTCCAGTATTTACTCCAGTATTAAAATAGCTGTTAAATACTCCAGTATTATAATAGCTGTTAAATACTCGAAAATACTCCAGTATTTACTCCAGTATTAAAATAGCTGTTAAATACTCCAGTATTATAATAGCTGTTAAATACTCGAAAATACTCCAGTATTTACTCCAGTATTATAATAGCTGTTAAATACTCCAAAATATACTCCAGTATTATAATAGCTGTTAAATACTCCAAATTTTACTCCAGTATTTTTATTACTCCTTAATCCTCTCGTTCTATCGTAAAAACACGAGTTTCGTATTTTTGGAGTATTTCTCGCCCAAAGACTTTCGATGTTGAACGAAGTAACTCTTTGCAAAAAAAAAAAAAAGAAGGGAAAACGAAGAACAAGATCGAACACAGTTGTTCTCCATCGGTGAATGGTACACGCGTACTCGCGAAGGGACCGAGAAGTGATTTAATTTTCGGATTCGTTCGTCGTAACCGCGAAACGATACGGTATCGTAATTCGTAGGCGGGTCGCGAAAAAATAATCTCACGGTTTCCTATCTGGCGTCGTCGAATGAAACCGAGTCCCGGTCTCTCGCGATTGGAGCCGATCCAAATCTTCGTATAAATATTACCGCCCCGTTGATCATATCTTGGAATGTTAATTCCGCGAGGGGTGGATAGGGGTGAGGATCGTCGAACTTCGTTCCTTCGTTTCTTCGAACGAGGAATAGATGCAGCTCTACGATAAGGCTCGGAACGAGAACGGGTCGACGTTTGAATCGATCTAATACGAACTTTCTCCCCGTAGTTTTTCCACGGTTGATTGAATCGCTCCACTCTTTCCCGATTATTGTTTAGAGCACCGTTAGACCGATATATATATATATATATACCATTGATAGACACGCGGTTGTCTCTATAGGCTATAGCGCCGGACCGATGCGACCGGCCGGTCGCGTTCAATTTCCTCGAAAATTTGCACCGTAACCGACATTTTTATCGCTGGTGCGCTGTCCAAAGGACCTTGGACAAAACCGATGCAACGTTCAATTCGCGAATTTTCTCTGCAAATCGATAAAAAAAAAAAACCCCCGTACGAGAACGTTTCAGCTTAATTTTCAATCGGAGTCGATTCGACGCGAGCAGCGGCAATTGCCAAGTGTTCTATCGTCTTGCGCTTCGAAATTTGTCGGCTAGCCTCTAAGGGTGAAATACGACCTACCAACGAGGGAGCTTCACCCTCGAAGGATTTCGCGAGTTTCCGTGTACGTTAACGGGATCGAGAATAACACCCATGCAAAGGGCACTGGACAAACATCCATCTGAACTCTTTCGATGTTGAATACTTTCGACGAGTGTGTGATATACGAAGGGAATACTTGTCGAAGTACACTGGATTGAACTTTGCTATATGCTTGGTGTAAGCAGTGTCCAATTCTGTGAACGTGTAGACATACTTAGACGCTTGTCGATTAATTAGACGCGTATACACACTCGTAGCACGGAAAGGGTTAACGAGAAAAGAAAAAGGCGACTACTGCTTGCATCTTCAGTGTACACGCGTAACACGTATTAATTTAAAAAAAAAAACTACCACTAACATCTTCCATGTACACGCGTCCATAACGCATACGCGATGACGCGTGTACACGCTCTGAGAGGGTTAATCCGAAGAGGTTAAAAGGCGATTACCACTTGGGTCTTCCGATCAGAACCTACGGTGAACGCCGAGTAGACAATTAAGTATAAATGACTGTTGCAGTCGTTGGTTCGTCTCGTATCCCCGAATCGAACGAAACGTTGGTCGGCCAATAATAGCGCGCACGTATAAATAAATACAGTCGATCGGTCGGTCAAGCATCGAATTCGGCACCGATGGTCGTCCATATGACAACGGATACAATGGCAACCGGAACACAACGAGGCGGCAGTTTTCACGGAACAAATCGTATTTCAGGAGAACGGGCATCAACGTGACTTTCTTTTCCGGTGACAATGGACCCCAACGACGAATAAAAGAACGGGAACGAAGAACCAATGGTAACGGGACAACCAAGCTGTTCTTTGACCTATCCCGAGAGACAAAACAACTTTCGCGCTTCGGTATCAATTGGAAGTCCAATGGAAGTGCATCCTTTCGTTTCTCTAGTTTACATCGAGATATTGCAGCGAGAACTGGGATGAGACGAGAAGGGTGGAGACCCTAATTTTGGGGGTGCGGGGTCTTCTTGTTCTTTCGACAAGCTGTGCTTTAATTAATTTTCGTACACACGTATATTTTTAATGTGTTCCTAGTAGTCGAACATTTGTGATATTTGTATAGGGAAATTTGAATGTAACTAGATGAGAGATTAGGTTTAGAATAGACACATAATTTTCGTGCACACGACTATATTAAATGTGTTCTTAGTAGTCGAATATTTGTGATATTTTTATAGGAAAATTTGAATGTACACACGACTATTTTAAATTTGTTCTTAGTATTCTAACATTTGTGATATTAGTAGAGGAAAATTTGAATGTAACTAGATGAGAGATTAGGTTTAGAATAGACACATAATTTTCGTACACACGACTATTTTAAATGTGTTCTTACTAATCTAACATTTGTGATATTTTTATAGGAAAATTTGAATGTAACTAGACGAGAGATTAGGTTTAGAATAGACACATTAGTCGCAATTCTCCTCCTTTGAATACTTCACCCTCGTGTCTTTTTCACTTGTATCGTTATATCGCGTTACGTATAAAAAGAAATTCATCATCGTGAACGATGTGTGCTCGATAAATTTTCAATGTTTCTATCTGGAAAATATCGCGAAATATTTTCGAAATTCATCTCGTTTTCGGTGATACCACCGATAGAACGAATCGTGTGAACTCGTTGAGTCTCAGTTACGAGAATACGTTCCGTTTTGTCGCGAACTTTCCGCGTGCAAGTACATCCTAATTAAAGAATCTTCGATGATGTTGATTTATCGAACGTGGAGCAGAGAGTCGTCGATAATTGGTAACGCGAGTAAATATTTATCGACGACTATTTATACGGAACGACGCGTAAAAGGACTCGAGAAACGTTCGCTACGAACGAAAAAGTATTTAACAAGGTACAACTTAGCTTTCGTACAAAAAAAAAAAATAATAAAGAAAGGTGACCGATAAATTTCGCGTGTTTACGAAACGGTGCACGGATTTCGCGATACGCGAAACGCGAAACGCGAAACGCGCGCGTGTCTCCCTCGTTCGGGTGAAAAATTGCGAACAACGTCCACCAAACCCCGCCCCTCAAAATTCATCAATACACAGAGGGTGGATGTCGTTTATTAAACGATTTCACGCCGACCGAATTGCATCGCGATTTTATAATATCCAGATACACGCAATATCCTATCGAAAGCGCGCGGTTCGTGAACGATTAAAAGTTCTCTCTTTGAAAATTGTCGGTTGACGCACTGCTGTATGTATGAGTACGAAATATTTGATGCGGTAGGTCGAGAAGTCTTGCCAAATTTTAGAGTTGAAAGCGTTTGGGACAGCGAGGTGTGCTTTTAAATTTTTATACCGTATGCATTATTAGGTCTCGTTGCGCGAGGTTTACGGCTGCCTAAGATAGATAGATATTTACCAACCTGTGATAATAACACATCTCGACAACGTGAAAAATATTAGTGCACAGTGCGACACGATCCGTAACAATTGTATAAATTAATTTAATTTCGCCCGATAAAAAGTACCGTAAAAAATTCACCATGAATTAATTCGAAACGTTCTCGTAACTTGAATTTACCCTCGTCAATATTACTCGACGTTTAAACGACTCGTAACGTAAAGATGAAAGAATAGATCGTTGCTGATAGCAGTCAATTTTCGTTAGATTAACGAACTAATGCCTAAACCGTGCAAACTCGACTACGCGTACCAATATCCTTGGCCGTCTCTAATATTTAGATTCAATATTTATCCGTGGCCAATACCCGCTAGTACTGAAATTATCGGCAGACGTGCATACATATGTACGCACCGAATACACTACTTTTCTAATACGCTAATTCCAGCTTTCGAGCGACTATTCTCACCCCCTCCCTCGATCCGCGAGAGTAACTTATAATCCTCGAAACGAGCTTTCTTGATCGAATCGACGAGGAGAGGCGCACCGAGGGCAGAGTATACGTTGAAAAACAAAATTAAACATTTTTAAACTTACCTAAAGCAAGGAAGTGAACTATTCGGTCTACTTGCGAGAGAAATCTTCTACACTTTCTACGCCACGTGTGTCTGTGTATTTACACATTCTGTAAAGTGCTGCACAGCACCGCAGAGTAGTTAGAGAAACGGTGGCAAGGTTCTCGAAATTTTCGAGAATCTCGACTTTATCGAGAAAGTCGACCCTTCGAGAATCTCGAAATTTTCGCCAACGTAACCTCACTCGTCCCGACCAGTTCTCGCGCACGTCCGGTGGCTCGTTTCCAGGCTCGTTCGTACGAGAAGAAAACCGTCCGTTCGAAATACACTTCGAACGAAAGAAAAAGCTCGCGTAAATGGATAAGGTACGCGCGCCGGATGCAAATGTACAAGGGCATCGTATACGGTACAGGAGCGAGAAACGCGGCGCAACGTTTTCTCGGCCGGCTCGCTTTGTAGGGGGCGAAACGAAAACAAGGACGAGGCAACGGCTAAACCGCTATTCGAAAACAAAATATTCAGACGCGAGTGAGCGAGCGAGCGCGTTCTGTGCGACGTTAACCTTGAAATTCGCGGAAATCGACGGGAAGGCGTTAGTGGTCGTCGCCGTATCGGGATTCCAGGAAATACTTGGAAATGGTGATTTAAAAATAAACGCCTGGAATGAGGGATCTTGCGGACCCAGACCGCTGGGAATTATACCGCTCGGAACGATCCGAGACAGACTCAGAGGTTCCCAAAGTACGGATCATCTACCCACTGCTGGGTCGGGAGTTAATTTTTGGCTGGATTGCGTTAAATATTAAAACGCAATGAGTAGTTTGAACGTTCGTCGAGAGAATTTTACGTTGCACCGGATTAATGAGTTCGAACGTTGACTGTACGCGAGTGTCTGTATGCAAGGGTATTTTCGATACAAAATTACAAAGCAGTGGAGCTTCTCTTTTGGTTTTTTTAAATGTGTACCATAAGCGAGTAGGTAACGAAAAATGATCGTTTTCGACGGTGAGACTCGACCCGCAAATGTTTGAAAAACACTGGTCTAACCGAGTGACTTTGAGGGACGTAAGGTCGAGTTCCATAACAGGAGTTCGCTGGACATTACTTCTTAGGCGTTTCTATGTTTCTTGTATTTATTTGTAATATATTGTGTATCGAAGGAATGAATTTTTAACTAGCTCGATTGTATAACAAATTGAAGCAGGAACGGTTGCGCAGGAAGAACCTTTTGGTTTATTGATTAAACTATAATAATTTAATTAGATTCTTTTTATCGTAACGCATTTAATACATTACTGAGGGATAACCTATCTTTCGTGCGTTTGAATGTGCACATGCGGTGGGTTAAATTTTTTTTTTAAATTATTGGGGTGCTTGAAATAGTAAAAACGTTGAGTGAAAGACGACAAATTTTTTAACAGTGCGAGATCGTCGAATCTCTACTTCTATGAATCTCTGTACTTGTATGAAAGTAACGTTAAGATATCTAGAAATCGCAGAAATATCGGGCAAAAACGGCTGCTCTCCATGGCCATGAGAGCCAAAGGTTCGAAAAGGGTCGAGGGTCCATGGAAAAAGCTTTTAATCTAACCAAAACCGGGACGATGAACGCACCGAAAAATCACGAAAGTGCATTCGGCCCGAAGATAACGACCGCTTTCATCGTAACTTGATAAACGGCGCACTCTGCCCCCAACCTGATCTTCAAAACTAAAAGCAGAGCGAACCACTCGACCGATGGTTGACAGAGCCGGACCACTTGAGAAACATTCGTTTCCATTAGTGTCCCGGCGCAACACGACGCCGGTTAGAGGCGACAGTTTCGCATTACAAGCATTAAAATATGCCTCGTCACGTTTTCTGTCTAACAGTGAACCTCAAATTGCTCCAACTAACTGTTTCTAGACAAATTCGTACCGTTCGACCGGAAGCCATTTTTACTTCCCTTTTGGCGCGACTTCGCAATCGATTATTGACTCGAGTATTACTCGATCGGCTATTACGAGTAACGAACATTCCACGCGCAATAACGAAACGTGTCGAAACCTGTCAAACACGTTAGAACACGTCGGAACGTTTTCGAACGTGTCGAAACGTATCGAGACCTGTCTGAAAATTACTCAAGTACAACGAAAAAACCTTTCCTTTGTACGATTACATATTCTGCGAAATATCTCGATCGATGGTTTTGCAATCGATTCGGATCGTTGGACGAGACGCCATATTTCTTTTCTTTTTCGCGCGTTATATTTTCCCTTTATCGCACCACGGATCACTCGGACGAATGTTTCGAGCACAATGTCAACGGTTGTTAACTTCGCAGGGAGCTTTGTTCGTTTTATAACGCTTTCCGCGTTCTCGCGAGAGCAGCGTTCTAAATTACTTACACTTTATCGTGTTAACTTTACTGCGGTACTAAACGCTAGTCAACGATCTGTATTCGTAACGACTGTAACGCGTGTATTTTAATGCGCTTTAGGGCAACGACCTCGTTGAAACTTCTCTTTCATTGACGGTTTTCTGATCGACAAACGAGCGTGAATTTACACGCATTGCGAGAATAAAATTGTAGACGGTCACGTACCTTGTTTATCCAGTCGCCGATCAGTCACTCCATGATCTCTCCGACGACAGCGAATTCTGACCTCGCGGATCCTACGGTCGTCCGCTGATCTTCCAGATGCAGAACACAAGCACTGTATAAACTCGTATGAAAGACGCGAGGATAGTCAAACGTCACGACGCGCTTACACGAGAACATGAACATACGGCTTGACGTCCGCGCGTGCACTGACTTCTGTTCGGTCGCGCCAGGCCGCAGTCCATCCACCTTGGACAAGCGTAGACTCGTCGCACGGTTGCCATGACGATGGGTCAACAGCACGCGTTGCGCGCGCAACGAAGACAGTTTCACTCCGAGTCCCGCAGTCGTGACAAAGACCGATACTCGCCGCGATCGTGTCTTCTCTCCCGCGTAGTGCACGTTAAGTCCACGCCACGAAATTGTAACACGCGCGCGTGGAAAATTAATAACGACGCCTGTTAACTATGTACGCGAGTGTATGCAAAAACGAAAGTTTTATATCAATTACGAAAACTTCCTTCAACAATTTTTGTTTTTACATCGAGGTGCATGTAAGAAAATAAGATCGACCAGGGATATCGATCTCGAATGGATATATCGAAATATCGATTTTTTACACCGATAGATAGATTTTTCGTATTGATTTTTTCAACGTTATTATTACTTATTATTATGGTTATTTATTATTATTTATTGATATCTTTCTGTTCAGTTTCTTAAGAAATTGATTTTCTAACTTTCGATCCGTATCGATTCAAAGGATCGATTTTGTCGACACGAATCGATATCGATAGTTGGAACGCTTTAATGCGCAATTCCTTGCAGCAACGTGAACGTGTCGCAACGTGAACGGGAGATAAGTCGTGTTTAAATTTTGAACGTAATCGAATACGTCGAATATGACTATCGCGATGGTTATTGAAAGCAGATAATAGAAACGGCGGGATCTAATCATTTTCTCGCGGCTTAGTTGAAAATCCTTGGACCCCGGTGACATTATTACCGCGAACGTCCAAAGATTTAATAACGATCGCGGGTTGAAAAGGACGGTCGAACCCGGTGGGATCGTCGAATAAGCTGATGTTGCAAGAACGTATCCGTGAATACGTAAGCTTTCCGTGAACGCGACAGGTTTTCTGCGATCAGCGTGTTCCAGCGACGTTCCCTAACCTCTCATTCGCAAACGCCGGCAGATTCGAGAGCAACGCAAGCGGTCGTCGAAGAAATTATAAGGTAAGTGGAAAATCAAATTTTAAATTTCCCGATGGCGAGACACGTGCACATTACGGGAATAATTCTACGGCCATTTTGTATTCAATGTTTTCGATTTAGTTCGATTTGTCCCGTTTTGCGTCGAAGTTTCGTAAATACGATCACATTGTCCATGTATATCGCACTCGTTGCTTTTTCGTACCGCAAATTCGACGAAAATTAGTTTCCACAATGTCTTTGTTCTTTCTATTCGACGATATTAAATTGCCACGTGTAAGATTACCAAAATTAAAACCCATTGTTGCGATATTAAATAAGAGGAAAGCCATTTCGTGGCTCGCAATTAACCGATGATGAAGTAACTTCACCCTCGGTGGTGCACATTTATATTTATTATTCCCTGGAGAGGAGTTAAGCTTTCGTGCAAGTTACGTCTGGCTCTTCGTATTGACCCTTTCTCATCTGAAATTAACATATCTATGAGCATATGGTACTTTCGTGGCACATGTGCGACCAGAGCATCGTATTAATTAAATCGCATTATTAGTATTTATGATCACGTTTGCAGGTACCCATACGATATTATAAATTTGCACAAAATTGAAAGTTAAATTTATTCGCGATACTATCGAGACTTTTCGAACGTTACAAAGGGTGTAAATAATACCGTCCGTGTTTTGTTTACGTTAGAATTTAGTACCCTTGGGTTTATTTAGAAACACACGTACGAGTATCGCGTTACGTTCGTTTACTCGGAATCGAAGTATTCTAAGAACTTCGCTAACTCGAAACATCCATAAACAGTCCAGTTGATCACTGTTCGTTTCTCGCGATTAAAATTATGAAAATTGAAGTCGAATGTATAATCGAGGGAAATAAAACACGTAGAATATATATAAAAATATAGGACGAGGGTTGGAAATGAAAGAAAATTGAAGAAGTCTTCAACCTTTTTCTTTAATATTCTAATACCCTTCTAAACGTTCGTTAACTCTTCTTTCAGCTCTTTCAACGCAGCACACGTTTTGACATATATTCATTTTTTAATTAAAATGTCTTACCCTGTACAAAAATGCCTACCCGTTGGCTCCTCCTTTCATCTTCTGATTTAAAATGAGTCGTACTCAATTCTGACGTTAATTAATATTCGGGGTAAAGCTCTCGTAGCTACGAAGGAAATCTCTCCTTCCGAAATGGTAACTTATTTCTCGTTAAATAAATTGGACGACGGAGCAACTAATCAAATTCTGTTGAAAAAGTTCCAGACACCGGCACCTGTTTATTGTAGAACGTACATATTTATATTTTTCAGGTGTCTAAAAGCTTAATGCATATTAATTTTAACGCTCATTAAAGCCTGATATACACACACCAGCTTTAATATTTATTAGAGCTGAATGTACATTAACGTTAATGCGTGTAATATTATACATTAACATGCCAGAGCTGCTTTTCCACCAATATTTCAACTTACTACTTCTTGTATTACCGCGTTATGATAATTCACTTTCGGGAGAAATCCAATTTACCTTTTGCAACGGTCCCCGTTAAATTTTTCCAGCTTTTTCCCAAACGATTTTAACAACAGAAATTTTTACAAAATCCATATTTTAACCAAAACTTTAAACGCTCGAGTTACACGAACGTACGAAATTCGAACGTCGAAACAACTCTGTTCGCTTTTACATAATTCGAGACTACTCGCTAGTCTCTCGCTCGCACGAAGTGTTAGACCAGGATCGAATTTCGAACTTCGGATAATACGATAGCTTAATTCGGCGGGCGAACTTTTTTTTTCACGTTCAACTCGATGCCCGCGACGCCGAAAGCAGAAAGCACTGCGTCAATTTTTCCGAAAAAAGAAGAAAAAAAGAGAAAAAAAAAAGAGATCGGTGAACAGAGGCCAGCGTGCAGCGTGGAATATAGCGCACGACCGACACAGACATAATCGAATGCAAAACGAACAAAAGGCCGTCGCGAAAAGGACGCATTTTTTACGAGCCTGTCGAAAAATGCACTTCGACCGAGGCGTATCATGACGACGGCGTGAAAAGTGGTCGAAACATTTTACTGATTTTCACGGGCTGGATGGCGCGTCGTTGACTCGCTCCTTTTTTTTTTTTTTTTGCCCCTCCCTGCCCGGTTCAAAAAATACATATGTCGTACACACGCGGTTCGCGCGAAAAAGGCTCGTAAATTTCAACCGCACGAATCGATCACGAACACGCGAGCCTCGATACCGATCCTAACAAAATAAATATTAGTTGTGAGCCGCGGGGTGGGGGTGGAGGGGAGCGCGAACACCGTTTATTCCGTGGAAAATGCGGCGTAATTAGCGCCGGATCATGGCTGAAATCGTACATAGCCGCGTATTAGGGAGTATTAAATTTCAATTTTCGGAATATCGGTCCGCTCTGGTAGCCGCGAGACACGGAAACCCGGCCCGAATTCGAAGTAGAAAATCGCCGGAGGTGGTCGGGGGAGAAAAGGGGGTAGAAAAAAAAAAGAAAGAAGTTGAAATAAGTTCATCCCGGTGGACCGAAATTTACATTTTTAAATTGGATTTATTTGCGCGCCACTAGCGGACCGATTAAAAAGTATTACGGTAAATTAAAGCCGAGTCCTTCTTCGATGGTTCGTAATTATTCCGTAATTATTCTTCGGGTTCGAATCGAGTTCGAAGTATCGCGGAATTTAGGAAATCTGCTTAAAAATCGTCGATGGGTACCCCGAAGGTAGAAATTAGAACGGAGATATAGAAATAGGTCAACTCGAAAACCCAGAAGTATCTGCGAATGTTTGGAGCCTTTCAGCTCCGAAACTTTAAAGTATCTGAAGTGGAAGAATCGAAGGGTCGAATCCATTATATATATACATACGTATAGTTGGATCGGAATCAATGAAACGCTCAAGGCCAATTATATTAAACCGAGTAATTCGATTACCCATGGTATAATCACCGTGAGAACCGTCCTCGCGGGACTGGTTGATTTCGATTCGACCGTCTAATTAATTCTTTCTAAACCGGACGCGTTTAATTCCCGTAATACGAAATTTCCTTATCGAGGCTAAACTTCGGTATTTGAAATTCCACCGACTGTGAGAATTCGATTAATTACGGGGCTTGCGGATCGATTCTCCGAAAATGTCCAATGTTGGTAAAAACCGCGGGGAACGCCGGCCCGCGTTTCCAGACCGCCCGCCATTTTAAGCCACTAATGATATCGCGATAATTAATTTCGCGGTGAAATTGCACGAGTCGCGCGGACGCGAAGAGAGGCAGCGGGAAACCCGGTGAAAATAAGAGAATCGTCCGTGAATATTTTTTCCAACCTATTTTCCATGGCCGCGAGGAACGTTTCTCGCGAACGAAGGAGAGAAACCCGCTCGAGAGTCCACGGTAACGCGCCCCGGAACGAGAGAGAGAAAGAGAAGATGGCGGTACGCGAGCGTAATAGAGGGAACTACGAGCGGAATACGCCGTCGGATTATACGCAGCGTGGAAATTAATAAGTGAAACGATGTAAACACGTGCCACTGTAATATGCTGAAGAGACATAATTAATTCAAGACTCTTGCGCTCGGGAGTTGCTCGCCCGTAGATCATTGAAAGCAAGATTACAGTCACGTGGCGGGTAACGTGACTTAACCTCGAACGTTCGACGAAAGCTCGTTACTTTCGTGGTATTTCTTTCTTTCTTTTTTTTTTCTTTTTTTTTTTTTAATTGCAACTTGTATTTTCGTGCGATTGAAACATTTTTCAAATCGAGGGTACGATTGTCTTTTCACAACCGGAGAACGGTTCTTTACAGACCCGGAGAAATACATCTTTTTTATATTGTTCAGTTATATCGTTGGTACAACTTTCCTTGGGAATGAAGAGAAGTGTGGTAAAATAATGGAATCTTTGTTCGAAATATTTATTCGAGAAAGATCAAGTCACGGGTCTATTTGGACCCAGAGAGCGATCTCATCCATGGACGTTCAAATTACCAGTTTTCTGGTAATCTCATATGTCATCTCATAGTCATGGTCGTATTTGTGTACGGATCACGTTAGGTAACGAAAGTAGGTTAAAATTTATTTGTTTTTATTTTTCCACGCCAGATAGCAGGATTTGATGAAACACGGGAAGCGTGTTACAACTTTTGAGCGACAGTGTACACGCGTTCCAAGTGGATCGAGGAGAACCGAGCGACTGAGATCCGAAAGCAAAACGTTAACATTTAATGCTCTGCAGCGCGGTAGGTTTTGGATAATTTTAACTTCCTGAAGTACGAAATGCAGGAAAACGTTGAGAATTTGCGAATCTTATGAATAACCGATGCCCCGTGAGTGTTTCGCGAAAATTTCGCAGGCTTCCGAATGCAGAAACTCGAGCGCGAGCGAAAGCTTTCGGAAAAAGAAAGTCGATGGTTTTTGTTCGTAATTCTCGTTCCACGGCTGTTCCCCGGATTTCGAGCAACGTTGATAACAATACATCGTATTGAAAACGGGACACGATAAATTATCGCAAGATAATAATAAATTTTCACGCGATACTTCGTGTACGTATACATACAGACACGCGCGTATATATATTTTTCTTTTTCTCTTTTTTCTATTTTTTGTATTTTTTTGTAATTTTTTTTTTTGCAAGGATGCTTATACATTTTTATCTCGTGTATCAATGTGATATACGGGAGAACGGGGTCGTATAAATCTAGTTTAAATCTGGGAAAAGCGTGTACCGAGCTATGGGTACACACATATTTGCGCGTAATACAAGTATGTTCGGGAGGGTTTATCGAAATACGAGCAACAAAAGTAACACAAAACCCATTCAGAGCCCGTCTTTTATGCGTTCGCGCGTCATTTGCATACGCTTTTGCAACCGTCGACCTTTTCCGGATACTACTGACGTGTGTACAGCCACCTTCGTTGTGGCGCAAACGATGCAAGGAATACATATTAAAGCCGATGCAAATGCAGCAACATTGTTGGGTAATAATATAAAACTAGAAACTTTTCGCGAAGGAACTGCGGAGAAAACAGGAAACCGCAACATGTAGATACTTGTGTTTCGCATTGTGAAAAATCTCTTGGAACACGTCCATTCCAATTCTATTACCACCTTCCTGCTACTATAAAAAATAATCGCGTCCATTGCAAAATATAGCGCCGATCAACCGCGTAGATCGTAAATTTGTTGCTCGTATCGTTTAACTGTGAATAACCTATCGAAATATGGGTAATTTCACGTTGAACTAAACCACCCCGTTAAAGGTACACAGGGTGCTCGAATAAAGAGAAAAACGAACAATCAATCCCTCCGCGTTATCGCAAAAAATAATCACAGCTATTGAAAAACATAGATTTATAATCTACACCGATTAACCGCGTAGATGGTAAATTTGTTGCTCGTATCGTTTAACTGTGGATAACCTATCGAAATATGGGTAATTTCACGTTGAACCAAACCACCCCGTTAAAGGTACACAGGGTGCTCGAATAAAGAGAAAAACGAACAATCGATCCCTCCGCGTTATCGCAAAAAATAATCACATCTATTGAAAAACATAGATTTATAATCTACACCGATTAACCGCGTAGATGGTAAATTTGTTGCTCGTATCGTTTAACTGTGGATAACTTATCGAAATATGGGTAATTTCACGTTGAACCAAACCCCCCCGTTAAAGGTAGACAGGGTGCTCGAATAAAGAGAAAAACGAACAATCGATCCCTCCGCGTTATCGCAAAAAATAATCACAGCTATTGAAAAACATAGATTTATAATCTACACCGATTAACCGCGTAGATGGTAAATTTGTTGCTCGTATCGTTTAACTGTGGATAACCTATCGAAACACGGGTAGTTTCACGTTGAACCCAACCCCTTCCCCCTTCCCTCGCCCCGTTAAAGGTACACAGGGCGGCCGAACGAAGGGAAAAACGAGTAGTCAAATATTGTAAGTTCATTCGCGGCGGTCGAATATTAAATTATTCAAACAGTCTCGATGCCCCGAGCGTAACGCGGCGATATCGCGGATTCATTTCCGCGGGCGGAGCGGGCAGAAATCGGTTGGCCGGCCGCGCCATTAATTTCATCGCGATCCAGCTCCGGCTCACGGTTCTCCGCCGTCATTCGTCCTTCTCTCGCTGAGCCCGAAATAAAATTACACGCTCGCGCGGTAACGCGCGCTCGCGAGCGCGCGCGCGAAACGGTAGAGATCACGCGCGACAAACACGGCTCTGATTGATACCTGACGCGACAGCGACGCGGAATTCGCGTTCGCGATGCGATTACGACCACGGCGTTGGAATACACCCGCGCGGGATTACCGCCGACATTACGGTCGCAAATAAAATTACAAAATCGTCATATTACACGCGGTCCAACGAACGTGAGGAGGGTGCGAAATTTCGCGAACGCGGAAACCGTCCTGTCCGTGGAATCCAATTCCTGCCCCTTCCCTCTTGTACACCCCGTACACCCCATCGATGAAGCGGGGAGGATTTGGAAACGAGGGGCGGGGGTGGATCTACTCCCGAGGAACGCAAATACATCGCGCTCGCGCGTTACCCGTTCGCCGATTTTTCCATCGAACGTTCGCGCCGCCATCCGCTCGTGGAAATCCGGATGTACGCGTTGGTAAAAATGTCGAGATCCCCGCGGCGGTGGAGACCAACCCCGGTTGCTCTAATTCAGCTTTCAGGCCTCCGAAATATCGACAGACGGCTCTGTGTTCCTTTGTAGCGCGGTTCGCGAAAATCCTACGCGCAGACCGACCGACCGACGCGACTGGAGAAGCCTCTACGTAAAGAATGGGAGCTCGAAAGATCTATTTCGAGATAGGGTACATCCCATTCGGGCTTCGTTCGCTTTTAGGCAAGGGTTCGCGACCGAGACGAACAGTGTCGCGCATTCGACTATGTACCGTTCGATCTCGCGGAGACACCCATTTTGATTTCTTTCCGAAACACGGTACAGTTCTGACAGGGTACTGTTGAATACGCTACACTGTACTCTATTCACCTTTGGTAACGTCGGTTAATGATCCAACGAACAGGATTTACGAACGGTGTTGACTACTAGTCCGGTGGCTTCCTTTCTAAGACACGTACAATACGGATACGTATACAGGTTAGCTCGAAATAGAATTGAGCAGGAGGTAAGTCTACGTAATAGAATAAGAAATATATTTGGTAGAATATTTTATTTCGAGAAAATCGATTATCGTGTTCGTTTAACTTGTACCACGCTTGTCTTCGTTTCAAATAGTGTTTGAAGCTGTACGAAGTGTTCGTAGAGATAATTAATTTTGTATTTCTTGTTACTACTTTCGATACAGTAATTGCAAGTATTGTTGAAAGTGTCCTAGTTGCTGCGTACGTAAGTTTGCTCGACGAATCGATATCCGAACCGAAAGTAAATCGTCTCTTTAATTTCTCGAATATCTCCACGATCTTTTGATTCGAATTAGTATTCGAAATCTCGTACACGACGACCAAGTCGTTTGCAAAGTCGACCGAACTTTCATGTCGATTTTCTCGAAAACGAAACTCCGGAAGAGAAAGATGTTGTACCAAATACTTTTCTTATTTTTTCGCGTGAAATTTTCTTCCTACGAATTCCGGTCCACCTTGTGCAAGTGGTACCGTATAGTTTGCGTGCATCTCGCAGACGTAACGATTTCTTCGTTCACGTGACTCCTCCGATACAGCGATCTCTTTCGTCGCGTCACCGGCTCGAGATCCGACCGTGACGCCACGAAAGCAAAGTACACGAAATTTGATCGCTCTTATCTCTCCCTTGGAGCCACACTTGCCCACGCCACACTTGTTTCGCTGTACTCGGAGCGCAAAACAGAGAGAGCTGAGACCAACGAGAACGAGCGAGTCGCGACGATTAAGTTCGAACATTGCGCACATTTCTCGCTCGTTACCGGTTACCTGTTCCTCGTCCAACTTAAAATCACTCGGACACGTTCGTGTTTGGTATCGCTACTCTCGTAAAAAAAAAACCTCGTAACGATGACGTATAAAGTGTAAAACTTTTACTATCCCGCCGACTCGTTAGCGGCCCGAGACACCGTAGGTCGCGTGACTTTCGTCACAGTTTTCAATAACCGGATAACTTTACTAGGTGAGAGAAATGGCGATACGATGACAGAAATTACTTCAGCATGCTTCGATTGGGTCTCGTTCTTGTGAAATTTTAACAAACGATCCAGATCCGAGAAGATGGCGCAGACTCGGTGGAAGTAACTTACGAACGATAATCACCTATTTGTCAGTAACTCGAGATACAGGTCACGTGACTTCCGTCACAGTTTTCAGTAATTAAGATTACTCTACAAGAAGCCTGAAATGGCGATACGAGGACAGAAATTAGTCCAGCATGCCGAAACTCCGGACGTTCCGATTAACCGATGCTTCGGTTAGGACTCGTTCGTCATGAAATTATCAAAGGATCCAGATCCGGTAACATGTTGCGGACTCGATACAAGTAACTTACCAACGATAATCAACTCTTCGTCAGTAATTCGAGCCACAGGTCACGTGACTTCCGTTACAGTTTTCAATAACTAAGATAACTCTACAACAAGCCTGAAATAGCGATACGATGACAGGAATTAGTCCAGCATGCCGAAACTCCGGACGTTCCGATTAACCGATGCTTCGGTTAGGACTCGTTCGTCACGAAATTATCAAAGGATCCAGATCCGGTATGATGTCGCGGACTCGGTGTAAGTAACTCGCTGCTAACGATAATCGAGAAACCGTCACCGTGAATTCGGCGAGTCGGTGGTTCGTAGCGTGGTACGTCTTCGTATTCATTTCCGTTCGCGGGCTTGTTGGCGAAACTCTCGGGGATCGCGGACTACAAATACCGCGATCCGCAGGTACCCATATAGACGGTCGTGCTCGCGATACCTGCCTGCATGAATGTCAGTACTGTAACGCGGCCGTGGCTGAGGAACCGAGATTCCGCGAGTTCTTCGTGGCTGTTTACACGAGATAGGGGTATCACCAGGCACTAACTAGGGCGTCGCGCCGCGCCACGCCGCGCCACGCCGCCCCGACGCTGGATATTAATTTTCGAGACGCGTCTAATCTCGCGTAATGCGCGCGTGATTAAATAGTGCACCGTCCCCGAACCCCTCTCGCGCCTCACCTCCCCTCGTTTTTTCACTCTCCGTTCCTCTGTCCCTCTTTTTCCGTCGCTCGAGAGATTCTTGGTCGCGCGACCAACGACGATTCGAAAACTCCAGTCTCGCGCTCGATCGATTTAATCAAACGTAAATAAAAGCGCGAACTACTGGGGGTAAGAAGCGAAACCAGAGTAGTTGCATGCCTGGTTTTGTAAAATTATTAGTATAATTGATGTGGAGTTAATCGTGTAATTTTTTTTACACGAAACTTTACTTTTACTTTCTTAAATTGATTTGGAATAAGTTTAGTGTATTTTATTCCGTGACGCGCAATTTTTCGATTATTTGTAACTATTCGGAGAAAGTGTTAGATTATTGATTATTTGTAACTATTCGAGACTAAGGAGGATTCGAAAACTCGAGTCTCGCGCTCGATCGATTTAATCAAACGTAAATAAAAGCGGGAAATACTGGGGGTAAGAAGCGAAACCAGAGTGGTTGCATACCTGGTTTTGTAAAATTATCAGGGTAATAGAGGGGGAGTTAATCGTGTAAACCTTAGAGCGTAGAATTTTTTACTTTTACTTTCTTAAATGGATTTGGAGTAAATTTAGTGGCTTTTTATCCCGTGACGCGCAATTTTTCGATTATTTGTAACTATTCGGAGAAAGTGTCAGATTATTGATTATTTGTAACTATTCGAGACGAAGGAGGATTCGAAAACTCGAGTTTCGAAAACATAAATAAAAGCGCGAACTACTGGGGGTAATAAGCGAAACGAGAGTGGTTGCATACCTGGTTTTGTAAAATTATTAGTATAATTGATGGGGAGTTAATCGTGTAATTTTTTTTACACGAAACTTTACTTTTACTTTCTTAAATGGATTTGGAGTAAATTTAGTCGCTTTTTATTCCGTGACTAAATTATTCGAGACGAAGAAAGCGTTTTGGAGAAAAATTGATCGGTATCGAAGGTGCAACGATGATAATTTTGGAATCGGTCTTCGCAACCATAGTTTTCTACGTTTTGTAGGGATCGTTCGTAGAAATTTATAAAATAGTACAACTTTGTATTTTTCCCGACGCAATACTATGTTTCCGATAATGGAAATGGAATATTTACCTTCTCGTTGTATTCTACTTTTAGACGATGCTTGGTCTTAGGTTGCAGAGTGCAAACTGTGAACGTTGACTAACGAAGGAACCGCAATGACAAACAGTACAGTTTACACTCGGTAATCTAGAGTGGAGTGTATTTACACTGTCTAGAAGTAGAATAACGAGAAAAAGTTACCGTAAGCAGAGTATTGCGCGAAGAAAAGTATATCCGGTCTCGTTCGAAATACTCGAGGGGATTTCTATTTCGCCATGAGATCGAACCGATTTCCAAATTTACGGTGTCGTCGTTCGTTACGTAAACGGTTGAGGAATCGTGCGTGGAAACACTCCGCGATTGTGCGCTCCTTTTTTTTCTTTCTTGCTTTAGTGTGCAGAATTCAATGTACATTCGTACGGGTAGATCGTAAATTCGATACAAATGAACGATACGAAAAGACTGCTCGATATCGGCGATCATGGGAGATTCGAGTACACTCGGGCGTGGAAACTCCGCGTGCTCGAGGCTGGGAAACAGAGTAATCGCAAATGAAACTGGGTAGGAGGGAATCCAGGAGGTTGGTTATCAGCTTTAGCCGAGATTTCTTGCGAACAGTCTCCGCGTTCCTCGGTCGCGTTTAATTTTCCAGCGCAGGGAACCGATATTCTGATGTCTCGCGGTTTAATCCGTTCCTTAATGTGTTTCGCTCACCGTGATTCGACCGAAAAACAGAACAGAGAAACCTAGAAAATACGGTCTATTATCAGTGAATTTTCACTCTCGAGTGAATCGAGTTTAGGTTTTACGCCATTTCTTTCTTCTTTCTTTTTTTTTTACAAAGCACGTTTTATTCGCGGATGTACTTCCACGTACGAGAAACAACGAAGACGTTCGCTGGTAACAATAATTGTTGTTGTTGCAACAATTGGAATCGGGTTCCATTTTCTTCGGCAGTGATGAACGAACGAAATTATTCAGGATCGAATAGTCGACACACGTACTCGCAACACGTAACCAGGCGAAACGAGCAACATACCGGGCGCAAGAGCGAAACGCGAAACGAGGGGAAGGGAACGATGAAAACCTAGCCTTATGGATGGCCGTTCTATCATGTAAAACGAAACTTTATTGACTCGTGCTGTGTATACACGCGTACGTCGTGATATATAGGTACGTTACGAGTGCCACGCTCTTGCGCGGATAATTGAAATAGGAAACCATAATCATCCGGCTGGATGAAATGCTTCCATCGGTACGTGGCGGTTTCTGCGAAAAAGATTCCGTTGAAAGGAATTTGGTGGCGAGATACGCGTAGTTGGTTGCCTCGTGTAAGAATTGGTCGCGTTAACTACGTACAGGATGTTACAGAAAACGTGAACACCGAATCGGGAGAATTCAACGCGCAAATATAACCAACGAAATTTGTGCTGTGCGTTCGCGCGTGTATTTGTATTCCCAAAGTTGTCCTATCGAAATGAATTTCATTCTCGTGTATGAATGTTTACACGATAATGTTTATACGCGGTACGAACCGTTAATTATCATATTTAAATATATTTTAATCGCATTCTCTGTAACGGATCGGTGCTAAAGTATTTCTTCCGCGAGCGTAGCTACGGAATTACGAAAATTAATATCCGTTGGAGACGACACCGCATACTTATCCGTCTAATTGCGCATAATTTACGATGAAAATTATTTTCAATTCGGTCCCGGCAGATTCGATAAATCCACGTTCCGTTTCCCCGGGACGAGAACGGTTAGTAAACTTGAACCCGAACGTTTCGCGAACGTAGGAATTATTTTCAAAACCACATCGAATCGATAGACGATCGAGAAAATTCTTACCGCTGCATCGGGATATTTGGACGTGCGAGTGGAAAATTTGTTTTACAAATCGTTTCGATATTAAAGACGATCGAGAAGCTTCGACGCTTCGTTTAGTACCTTCGTCAAATTACAATTACCCGTTAATCGACAGATGAGCGTTCTTAGACCGCCGAAGGTGAAGTTTCCGTTCTCTTCGTCGAACTCGGACGTAATAAAAATCTCCACCGGTTATGAGAACGTTACACCTTTGTTTTTACGCGCGGGCTGTTTCCCTACGGTTTGTTCACAATTTCCAGAATACGTCGATCAAAGAGAAACATCGTACGCCGGGTTTTTTGCCCCGAGAAAGGTGAGGATAATGTTTAAAAAAAATGGTCGCGCAAAACGCCGGAGGTCAGCTCCCGTTGAAAAATCACGGACCAAGGAAAACGTTAATTTTTCCCTTACTGTCTCATTCCACGGACATTATCTCGCTATTTATCTATCCCCGGTGGACGGTTTTCTGTCTGAAGGGGAAGCTGAACGTACCACCCGGCAGATGAGAAATTGCGCGATTTAATAAAGCGGCCAGTTCTTTTCGAGAAAATAATTGCTAAAACGAGAGCGCGCTCGCGTCGCTTCCTTCTCGTTGGCAATTATTTCGTTTTTTTTTTCTTCTCTCTTTTCTCTATTTTCTTTTTTTTTTTTTTTACGTTCACTCGAAAGTCTGCCGCTCTTTTCAATTTCAGACTGTCCACGGCAACGCTTCAACGAGTTTATTTGTGATTTTTCGTTCGATCGAGGGACTTCCAACGCTCTTCGAAAGCGCCTAAAATGTTTTTCGATTGAAAATTATCCGAGAAACGATTCCTGGAGTACAGTTCGTTTCCTCTTCCACCATATCTACTTTTACTCCCTCAAAATTTTACACGCTGGAAGTACTGTGCGTTTTTGGAAAGATGGTGGATGCTATAGAGGCAAGAGGAATACTCAACTTAAATGTTTTTTGATTGAAAATTATCAGAAACTATTTACAGAGTACAGTTTGTTTCTTTCTCTATCATTATTCACCCTTACTCCCTCAAAATTGTACACGCTGGAAGTACTGTGCGTTTTTAGAAAGATGGTGGACGCTACAAAGACAAAAAATACTCAACCTAAATATTTTTCGATTGAAAATTATCCAAGAAACGATTCACAGGTTACAGTTTATTTCCTCTTCTACTATTATCTACCCTTACTCCCTCAAAATTATACAAATTGAAAGTACTGTGCGTTGTTTGAAAGATAGTAGACGTTACAGCGTCAAGAGGGCCCTTTGACTCTCCCCACTACCGCTTGCTTCGACACGCCCCGTTCCCCCTCTTCGTCAGACGGCGCGACTACTGGTAAACGACAACCATTTCGTCCAACGATACGCCGCGCCCGAGACCACTTACGCGTAGAGGCGTGGCTAATACACTACAACCAATCGCGCTCGCGTTCCTTCCGCGCGTCGTCGTTCCAACCGTACACAGTACCCGTAGAATCGTCGTTCGCGCGTTGAAAGAATATCCGTTATCGTTTCGGCGAACGTTGTTGCGTCCGACCGAGGACAGGTGTTCGACAAATGATTTCTATCGTTCGCTGTCCAACGGTGTGTTCCATTTGGTAGACGGCCCTTTTTGCGCGGCTATTTCGCATAAGAGCGGTAACGGAACGCGATTTACAGGTCGAAAATAGAGCCGCGAGTGAAAAGCTTTTAGTCCTTCGTAGGTCGGCAAATATGTGACTAACCCGGAGCTCCGGGGTGCACGCGGGTCAGACCCGCTTTCATCCACCTGTGTAATCGTTCCCTCTACCCCCACCACGTCCCCGGTGTCGTTCCACGACCGTACGTACCGTGTCTGACCAAAATCGCGCCCCTTTGACCGTGAGTCTCTTTCTCTGTGGCTCTGTGTTCCGCGCGCGACCCTCGTCGCAAACGAGCTTCTAATAGACCTCGTGTCCCTTAAACGGAATAATTCTCGAACGCGAAAATTGATCGCGTCGCCCGTTCATGAAATCGCGACACTCTCCCTCGACGACTTTACCCGCCCAGATAACGCAACGAAGATCCGGGTTTGTGAACTTGGAATTGCTCGAATAACCGACCCGAATAGTTCTACGGGATATCGAGTACGTAACGTGGATAGTTCTATTGGATATCGGATACCTAGTGTGGTCGGTCTTGGAATTATTTCGATAATCGATCTAAGAGGGTCCTAAGGGGGATCGAACGGTCCGAGTAGACTTTGAAGGATTCTGGTGCCTATTTTCGCTAGCTTCGTTGGATATTGAGTAGTCGGTGTAGGATTAGCCTTAGTTTTGAAATTCCTCGGGTATAATGGTAGTTCTAGAAAGGATCAAGTGCGTAACGTACAATAGGTAGTTGTTTGAACATTGGATAGCTGGTTTGGGTAGTTTTGGAATTATTTAAATAACCGGTCTAGATAGTCCTCAGAGGGATCAAGTACACGGTCCTAGTAGTCTCTAAAGAACTCTGATTAATACCTCCGGTAATCCAGGTAGTCCAGGTAACCCTGATTCGCAATAACACGATTTGCATATAAATTTCACCAAGCCGTAGACAATACCCCTGTAACCAATCAGATCAGATTAGATCCGCTACTAATGGATTAATATCGACGTTACGTTCGACTTCGCGACACAGTTAATCCCTCGTTTGACGTTCCCGTGTGCAAGAATTGTCGAATTTTTCGAATCTTCGCGCAGAATAGACTGGCTCCGAAGTTTCTGTGTGTCTTGCGTTCCCGATCGAGCCGGTGGAAGTTTCCTATTATATTTTTCAACTCGGAGTCTCGCGGAGGAGGAACTTACCGATGAAAGTTTCTGTTTATCCAGGAAAGGAAACTCCGAACTAACGACCCGAGATGCAAATAGTCGGTATTTAAAGAGAGAATGGGACGCGTCGAGTTTAAAGCCGACTGATTTTCTTTTCGACGTTGGATCCTCCGCATTAACAAATTCCTGCGGAAATTTAATTACGGAGAAGAACTGTTTCGCGTTGCTGGATTTTAATACCAACATTGTACGCTAACGGAGATCGTCGATTAATTTCGAATCATTCTTTTCTTTTCCTTTTTTTCTTTCAAATTAACAACTCTTTCCAAGTTTTCGTTACACAACATTCGAGGTGATGTACATCCGAGACAAACGTTCTTTTATTCTTGGAATCTAAATCCAAATTCTTGTAATAATTGTCGGAGTGATTTTCCGGTGGTGTTTAGATAAAGATAAAATAAAGGAAAATAAATGTCTAATTCCGTGTTTTTGACCCGGCTCGCTAATTGTACACCCTTCGAGCGTATGTGGAATCGCGAGGGAAAGCATTGTACTCCTGTTTCCTATTTAGTAATTCCCTTTGGTAGCGAGCCACGGACATTGTCCCAGGGAATAATAAAATCTGCCTTGGTCCTCCTCTCGTTCGCGTCCCTATCCAGTTAGCCCGTATTTCACCTGACAAATATTAATCTCGGAATGGTAAAAGAGATCCGCTCGTACATCCCGAGCGGAACGATATTATCGGAAAATTGGAAGTTACGGCTGACGAGAATTAAAGGCGAAGTATTCCGAATGGGCTTCGACGTGTATCGTGGTAATCTAATTAATGCGACGAGTTCGGTCGCGAGAATTCAGCTCATTTACCCGGATGGTAATTCGAATTCACCCCCCTCGAGTCACGTGAAAATATTATAAACCTCCTCCCCCCTCGAAGATATAATTTTTGTAACGTTTTCGAAAGATCGACGCAAAGATGCGTATCGTTTCCTTTAAACGATCTTTTTCCAACTAGATTACAAAAATGGTTCAAATATCTACGAGAGGTTTATTTTACAATTTTATTTTGACAAATTAACGAAGACTCGTTTCTTTGATTTTTGAACATCTCGAAGAAACTGAATCGTTCGTTACATGCGTTCAATAATTTTATTAAAACAATACACGGTTCGTATTTCGAACGCTTACCTCGTTAACGGAGAAAAGGATTAAATGTTGAAAAACTTTCGATGCGTGTACATACGTATTAATTTATAAATCTAACCGAGACACTGATAAAGCCCTTTAAAATGAGTACACTGATTTATGGTTCAAGGTTATTCAAGGTCAGCTACGTATAAAAACGTTCAATTTCAATCTGGACCGGTTTGTTCGTTCGACGGAAGATTTACGAGTGTTTTCGAGCAGATTATACACGAACAGTTGCGCACTTTTCGAAATAAACAATCGCTCGATTCGTTCGATCGGTTTCGCGAAAGCGCTCAGGGGAGGTGGGGCGAGCGGACAGGAAAACTGTCCGTCGCGTCAAATTTATTAATTGATTTATTCCAATCCCCCTCGGCAATCCGGTTTACCTTTCCGTCTCTGTTTTTCGTATTGTTTTATTTCATCTGTGTCCTTTGTGCGTCGTTGGTCGGCCGAAACGGTGGTATTTCGTCAGGGAACTTTTCGATCGGATCGTTTCCGTGCTCGATTTCCACGCAGTTATCGATACTAGCGTATTACAATAGTTTCCACCCTCGAGTAACAAAATACTCGGGTATTACAATAGTTTCCACCCTCGAGTAACAAAACACTCGCTAATTACAATAGTTTCCAAGCTCGAATAACAAAATACTCGCTAATTACAATAGTTTCCACGCTCGAGTAACAGATATTCGGGTATTACAATAGTTTCCAAGCTCGAGTAGCAAAATACTCGCTAATTACAATAGTTTCCAAGCTCGAGTAGCAAAATACTCGCTAATTACAATAGTTTCCAAGCTCGAGTAGCAAAATACTCGCTAATTACAATAGTTTCCAAGCTCGAGTAACAAAATACTAGCGCATTACAATAGTTTCCAAGCTCGAGTAATAAAATACTAGCGTACTACAATAGTTTCCACGCTCGAGTAACAAAATACTAGCGTATCACAATAGTTTCCACGCTCGAGTAGCAAAATACTCGCTAATTACAATAGTTTCCACGCTCGAGTAACAAAATACTAGCGTACTACAATAGTTTCCAAGCTCGAGTAATAAAATACTAGCGTACTACAATAGTTTCCACGCTCGAGTAACAAAATACTAGCGTACTACAATAATTTCCACGCTCGAGTAACAAAATACTCGGGTATTACAATAGTTTCCACGCTCGAGTAACAAAATACTAGCGTATCACAATAGTTTCCATGCTCGAGTAACAAAATACTAGCGTATCACAATAGTTTCCACGCTCGAGTAACAAAATACTCGGGTATCACAATAGTTTCCACGCTCGAGTAGCAAAATCGAGATGTCTTCGAAAGCAATTCTTATCTTGAGCCGAGACCTTAAGGATCGACACCGCGCGAACGTAAACAGTGGCGGAGATGATTGCAGCTCTCGATCCAAGGTAAAAAGTTCAGTCTCGAGAAATCTCGGTGGGCACTCCGTGACGTGGAAACGGTAGGAAATTGAAACGGAAAAGGAACACGATGCGTATTGTTGCGAACTTTAACCATAATCTCTAGACACAACGAGCTCAATTATCCGCGAACTCTCTATCGGAATATTTTTATATTCGGTTCGTGTTCGATTTACAATGTCGTTTCGTCGTCTAACCGATACTAATCTGCTCACGTTCCAATAGATTGTTAGTACAGTAAGCTATTAGTGTAGCCTAGTATAGTACTAGATTGCTTATTGAACAGTGTAGTACCAAAACTCGAATACTTGTAAGTTTTTCAAAAGCTTCTACTAAAATTTATCGAACAGTACAGTACTAGGTTGCTCGATAAGTTTTATCCAACGTGTAGCCTAGTATAGTACTAGGTTGTTTATTGAACAGTATAGTACCAAAACTCGAATACTTGTAAGTTTTCCAGAAGCTTCTACTAAAACTTATCGAACAGTACAGTACTAGGTTGCTCGATAAGTTTTATCCAACGTGTAGCCTAGTATAGTACTAGGTTGTTTATTGATCATTATAGTATCAAAATTCGAATACTTGTAAGTTTTTCAAAAGCTTCTACTAAAAGAACAGTACAGTCCTAGGTTGCACGATAAGTTTTATCCAACGACAAAACTTATCGAACAACCCAGTACACTCTCTGTACTGTCTATCGAAGATGTTTCCTTCCCTAATGAACGACACCTAACGTAATTGGTTCCGGTGTCTTCCGTCGTTTACAAAAACCGAGACAAAACGAACGAAACACCCTTAAGATACACGAGAGGAACGGAACGGTGGATAAAACGGGTGAAATGAAATAGGAATCGTGGAAAAAAGCTCCGGGTGAGAAATTTAAAGCAGACCGACGGAGCGGACAGGGGTAACAAAAATGGCGGAGAGGAATGGGACCGGAGCGTGTAGAAAAAGCGGAGGAAGAATTAAAAACACAAAAAGGTTGGAAGGTAAAGGGCGACCTAGGAAACGGGGAGGATGGCCCGAGCCGGTAGGGAAGAGAAACAGAGAGAAAGAAAGAGAGAGGGAGAGGGAGAGACGGTGGGGTAGGGGAAAAAAGATAAAGGGAAACAAAAAATATGCGCTCTCGGTGCGACGAGCGAGTTCAATTTGTTACGAGTTCGCTGGTCGTCGATTTTCCCGTGCCCGCTCGGCCGGGAATCGAAAATCGCCTTGAAAAAGAGTGGAAAAAGTGCACGATGAAGGGGTGTGGGTGGGTAGGGTTAAGCGGGCGGGTGGGGTGCTCTGCGAGTCGTTTCCAGACTCGTTTTTCGAGTATCGGATTCCAGCATCGGGTCAATTCGTCGAGTGGCGAGCTGTTATTTCCATTTCGTAGGCGAACCCGTTGGAACACGTGTTGTCGCGGAAAATGGAATCATCGCTGCGATCTACGCGCCCGTTCGCGTGCGACCCGACGAACATTGTCGCGTAGGTGACGTCCAAGGGTTGCCAGCGAAACGAGAACGAAACGAAACAAAAAACAAAAACGAAAAACCAAAAAAAGGAACAAAAATTGCTTTAACCGAATGGGAATCGATTCCGTCGATCGTCGTCGGAAATTTGAAACTAATCAACGCACGGACCACCGCTGGAACGGTGATCGATCGACGGTTATTTATTCTTCCAACTCTTCGAATTGACCCTATCGCCACGGCTAAACGAGTCGTGGCACCGAAAGCGTAAATACGTGAAATGCGCGCGGACGGTCGCGCTTCGAGTTGAAAAACTTACTTTCGCGATCGTTTTCGGTAACGAGGAACTCGTCTTTGTCGCGTAATTATTCGGTATTTGACAAAAGAGATGTCGATCTCCAACGGGAGACGAACTCTTTATTATTTTCACCTGTTTTACACTTTGATTACAATTACCGTATCGTTGGTCATAGATTCGTTCGGATCGAATTGGTCGAGACTGAACTGTCTCCTATGGGTCGAGTTTCTATATCTGTTCGTTCCCTTGTTCCGAGTGTCATGCGTTACGTAAGGAGTGTCCTACGTGCGTTGTTATGGGAACCTATGCAAAACGGAATTTCGGTTAAACATTTTCTTAAATCATATATTCTCCATTTTGGAAAACGAAATCACTTTTCGAACAACCCAATAGTATAAAGAAAATTACAATACCACCGACGATTATCAATTATCATCGACAACGTATTTGCAACCTCCTCGACGATCTTGCTTCGTTCAGTTCAAACAACTCGAGAAACTACCGCAGATTCGGAGCAACTGGTCGTACACGAACGAGTTGTCGCATAGAACGACCGTACTCTCTTTCCAACGAAACGATTAATTCTTAAAAATATCCCCTCGTATCGAATCCCGTCGAATCGAGGTCCCCGAGTTTGTTCGACCGCAACGACGAGAGGAGCATCCCTTTCCGATCGGAGGAAGTTTTTGACGGTTGTTTTCGAGCACTGTCCGATTAGCTTGTTTTTCAACTGGAAAACTAGAGGGAAAGTGTACGGAGAGAGGGCGCAGGTAGGGCAGGAAAAGACGGAAAACTCGATCGGTTGGCGAACTCCGTGGAAAATTATGACGTTCCGTGTTGTCGTGGGATGGGTACTTCTTGGTGACCCTTTCGCGACGGCCTATTGTGTCGCTTGGTGAAAACCAACCCCGGCCGGGTTCCCTCGATCTTGCAAGAACCCCCACTGACACGTTGATAACTTCCCAGAAACGGTGGGAGAGCACCTAACCGCAGACTCCCGTCGTTCCCGCCCTTACGATAATCGTGTGTATTCGTTGGCCGAGAACTACGTGGAACTTGTCCCCCACGATCGAGCCGAAGTCCTCCGACAGCCGCATTATCTACGAGGAAACTTTCTTACGGCTCGTTTCTCCTTTCGACGATTTGCCGCTACGAGAGGAGGGATCCCTTCGAAACTAAGTTCGAATGATCCTTGTTGAGTCCACGCGTTCGTTGTCGAAACCGTTCGCGAGACGATTCGCCTGTTCGATATCGGTCCTCGTTCGTTTCCAGTACGGGGTAGCTAGTAGAGGGTCGAATGACTCGATGTTTCACGAAAGTTTCCAACGGCGGTGGTAGGGTCTCCTCCGCAATCTGTGTTTGAGAAATTAGTTCGGTATAAGGAACACGGTAATAAGGATGCTCGCGAGATCGGTACGCGAACGATCCTCGAGTAGAACGAGTCGATGCCATGGCTCTCGAACGAAGAGAATACGGTCGCGAAGGTTCTCGAGTAGATCGAGTCGATAAAGTCGACTCATCGCGAACCGTACCCGGGTCGCGGTTACTTCCAAGTAGAACGAGTCGATAATATCGGCTCCTTGAGAGTAGAATAAGTAAATAATAACGGCTCTTCCGAAACCGCTCGAAAGTATTCTCCATTAAGGACAATAACACGATCGTTCGGGACTGTCGATGAATTGTACAATTGAATTACCACAGCGTAGGAGTAAATCGTAAAGGAAACTCGTGTCGTTTTACACGAAAAGAGTTTCTACGGTTGTAACGGTGATTGATCATTTTCGTAAGTGTGTCCCGGTGAATCTCGTTCTCGGTTACCCTACGTTCGTTGTAGAGCGATTAACGTTTTACGAAGCGTTTACGCCGTAGAGTAGCAATTACGAGAATTATTTTATCGGCGGCGAGCGTGTTCACGGCGCGAAATCAATCAATTCCGTTTAAACTAGTTGCCGATTATTATCGCAATTTGTAGCCGGTCGATTTGTTTGTCACGTTTGCGGCCCTGTTAAGCGCAATAATTCTCAATTAATTAGCACACGGGCCGCAATATGAAGTAATAACTACAATCAATGTTTAACCGGTGCGCGTATAATCTTCATGGAGCGCCATAACGGCGCGCTTGCACAAGAATTAACCAAATTAACGTACATCTGTTAAATTAATTTCGACGCGCGACACGGGGAAAATATCGCCACTATCATAATTACGTCGGAGAAAACACCGGTGAAGTATTCCCCTCGATTATCAACACCCAGACCTCGTCGATGTTCCCGGCTACGAACATTCGTGAAACCTAACCCGGATATCGTGGATGTCCACCAGCGCAAACATTTTTGCCACTGACCTGAAACACGTCGTTACCACCGATGTACGAGAACACGATCCGAACTTTATCAATGTTTATACCGTACAGAGGTGTCTCGTAGAGAAGAGTTCATTTATCGTTAAAGATCCGAACCGCGTCTACTGATTATCAAAATCTTAAAGAACGACGACGATTCACTTAGGAAAAGAATGAAACTCGAAAACATCCGGTATAAAAAGATTGATTTGCATTTTCTTGATAAAAATCGAGAAGACCCTGTAGAATTTTACAAATTGTAATAAAATTTGTAAATTTGGTTGGTATCGGTACAATTTGTTTTATCGGGGAATTAGCTAAATTTGATTAATTTTAATTTATAAAGTCAATGATATAAATAGATATTTAGTTAGGAATATAGAAAAATATACATTAGAGATAATAGCGTGATATTTTTGGATAGACCAAATTGATAAAAATATTCGCGACCTCGATGTTGAATTGAGATACAATTTTAACGAAGGAGTTTAAATAACAAGTCTGTTCGACTTTTGATGTCTTAAATAAAAATCTTCAATTCTTTCGTTTTATGGGACACTGTGCCGATGGTAAGATCTCCAAATCTGCGATTTGGTGTCCCTCGTGGACATGGAAATTTTATTATTATACAACAGGACTACGAAAAACCCAAGAGTGGAATTTCTGTATAATAATCGAAGTGAGTAGACCACTCTTCGGTTTGTAAATGACTAACCAATCGAATGATCTTTGTGCAATACTTACGCAAAAATTTATCCGAACGTACATCAACGAAATCAACGCACAATCGAAAGCACTTACACCCTTCTCGAATTTTTCCCATCAATTATTCAAAGAACGAGACTGTACGCTTTAGATGAATTTTTTCTACCCAAAAATCTCTTTCTTCGATTACACCGTTCACCGCGCAACACCTCGTGCAATCTATCAACGAGTGGGATTAGTTGAAAAAAAATTCACAAGCTTCGCGCATTCCTTATTGTCTACTTACCCTCGTAATCGTTTTCGGATAGCGCCGAATGTCTCTAAGAGTTTCTCCAAGTGTATTTGCATTCCCCTCGGGAGCCAACCCTTCGTATAAACATACCGGTATCCCCTTTCTTTCGATAAATAAATACCTGGTACGCGAATTGTGATCTGGTCGTGTCTCGAGGGATACCGAAAAGCTCGTCCTAATAGCCGATCCTTAATTCCGTTAGTCCTTTTCCAAGGTGAACGAGTCCGACGGATAAGTAAGTCGACGGATTATTGGAATTTATCGATACCTCGATGAAGACGATACCGCTGGGACGAAACACGTCTCCGAAATGGAAGCACCGATAGACCTCGTGATTCTCGGTCGAATGGAATTTTTGCTTAGAAGATCGATCGATCCGTTTCACCGGTCCGGTTACTTCCAGGGGATTGCGTCGAGAGAAATTTTCGAAAAGTAAATTCACGAAGCACGAAGTTTCGAGTCACTCTTCCTACACGTACCCACGATCGATATTACATACGATATTTGCTCGCCAATTCAGAGGAGAATCGTGTACCGTATCAATTTTATAATTTCCATCGACGTTTCACGATAAACCGAAACGGTTCGTTCTCCCAAATGTCCTTTGCACATCGTAATTTTTATCAAATAAAATCTCTCTGCCCAACCGGAAAAATGTATCGGTAAGTACGCTTCCTTAACGTCGAATATTATTGGAAAATCTTTAATATTTACAATTCACGCAAGACGTTTAACGTTAAAACGGTGAATTGACCATTTTTGAAGTATCTCGATCGTCAGTTAAAATTTATTCGTAAATTGCTCGCGAGATTCTCCTGCCTCGAGCGAAGCGCGATTCCATCGCGCAATTTTTCGCGAACGTTCGGACATCTTTGAAATATTCCTTCTCGTTGCTTTTTCTAGGTTTTTCCCTCGTTTCTCCTGTTTCGTTCCGTATTCGCGCTAAGTCCTTCGTACGAGATCACCGTCGTTTGTCGCATTTGCGGTGCATCCTGCGAGATTGAAAGCTTGCTCCCTTTATGTATTTTCTAGGGCGTACGCGGATAGGCAAATGGTATGGAAAAAACAATCGATGGGGTCGAAAAAGAATGGTGGCGGGGAGGGTTGAAAAAAAAAACGAGATTGCAGGGGATACACTCTGAAAGCATCGACGCGCATGGTATTCCGCTGTTCGATCGATGAACCAGCACGGGAGAATGAGTCGTGCAATTAAAAACGAGGAGGGAAAAATATTTTCGAATACCAATAGAATCCCACCGATACGTATTTCGTTTCGAGAATACTTATTTAGCCGATATCCACCGCCACGATTCAATTTACAAATAAATGCAACTTTTCATCGGTGTGCGTGTGTACAACACTCGTACATCGAACAAGAGTTTTAATTCCAAGATCATCGATCAAAGGGTAACGAAATTCAATCGACAAAATTAAATTCGAATCTTCTAAATATACTCCATTTTGGAGGGAAAAAAGTATACCGTGATCGGGAAAATTTAAATTCAAAGTTACACACTTCGAGACTCGATCGCGTTTCGACCATTCGAAATTTCAAATTTGAACGAAGATTCAACGAACTTTGCGCTTAATTGTCAAACTTTAGATTCTCGTTCGAAAATGTGACTATATTCGGAGCATAATCGATTCACGAATAACGATCGTTACCTTTCGTAGCTTTGCTTCTCCCGGTATAAATTCGTTGCTCGTAAAAATTTCGAAAAATCTTTCGGATGGACTTTAAAGGTAAGTAATTTCTATGTAAAAAAAAAGCAGAAAAAAACACAAATTTAAACGAATTTCGTCGGCGTGCTCGAGCCACGATTCCTTCGCGAACCGAGTATCATGATCTCTGTTAATTCGATTTTCAACGCGGCAACGCGAATCGTATACCGTTTTACAGAGTGAGAGGGCTCTTTGCGATAATTGTTCGAAGAATATACACGGGTATGGATAGCGTCCGAGAAACGAATCGGATAACGATGGTTCCAAATACGATTAACCGAGAACTGGAAACGTTCGGAACGAGGGAAAGCTTTCGAGCCGGTGAGATCGTATTTTAACCAGGATCGCCTTGTTTAATATAATTCGTCGCCAAGGTGAGCGCGCAAACGCTCGTAAAAGCCCCGTGGAAACTGTCGAAACGAACGAGTCCGAGCAGTTACTTCGAAGAGGTTTAATGGCCACTTGAATCGAGTTTGCGGGCTCTTTGCCTCTCCTCCGCTTCTTTAAAAAGAAGAGAGAAAAAAAGAACGAAAAGAAGAAGAAGAAGAAAAAAAAAAAGAACCGAGGAGGAGCGAGGAGCTACGGTGAGGGAGGAGGGAAGGAATCGTGAAACGAAAGATCCAATTTACTCGTAATCGCGTCACCGCTTTCGGCTCGATTAATCTCTCTTTTCTCCTTTTATCCCTTATCTCTCCTACCCCGGGACGATATCGTGTTATGTTTTTCCTTTTCGGCGCCGAACCTACTAAGGAGATTTCAGGGGGGTTCTTGTTCCGGTTCCATTGAAATCGAATCGATGGCCAAGAAGCTGGTAATAGAATCGAACGAAACGCGGCAGTCATTTTATTCGTTGGTAGTGGATGATATTCGTTGATGTCGGTCGAAGTCTTGGGCAAAGTCGAAGTTTTACGAGAGATCGTCCGACATTGAACCTTCTCCCCGAGTGACTTGGAACGTTCGGAAATTTATCACGATGAGAAACGTTCAAGAACGTTAACTACGCGATACCGTACCGAGAATCGAAGTGTTCATCTATTCGTGGTAACGCATCGAACGATCGAGATTCGATGCAAAGAGGAACCACGAACGAAAAGACGCGTCGATGTTCCATCGAAAGAAATTTCGTCGTTCGAAAAGTCCCGGATAAAAATTAACCGGAGTCGAAGAAACGGGAGATTTTGTCACTTTTTCCCATGGAACGATTCGGTGGCACGGTTGTGTCGGGATTTGGGAGTTTCAGCTCCATTGAAGCAACCTCAACGGACGGAGGAAAATCTTTTACCAACGAATGTCCGACCTTCTTTTCATTCGACCGTTGCTCGATCTCCGTAAAAGTAGCTTCGTCATCTACGGAATCGAACTCCGTCATCCGTCTTTCTTCCCTTTCTCATCGGATAGTCTTTTCCACTTCATTTTTCACGTTGCTCGATCTTTCTTTTTTCTTTTCTTTTTTTTCTTTTTTTTTTGTCTTCCACCGCGACCGAGCTTTGCGCGCCATTTCTTTCAATTTTCCCCATTTTCCGCGTTGCCCGCGCCTCGCGTGTCTCTCCGGCATTCTTCGGTTAATTCGATAATTTTCTTCCCGCTCGGCTTTCCCTCCATTTTGCGTTCTCGCTGTGACGTTCCAGACGGAATTTCTTCTTTTTTTTCCGTCTTCGTTTCCGTTCTCCACGCCGCGCGCAACTACTGCGTTGCTTTATTTACTCGCAATTGTCGCGCCGAGCACCAATTCCGATTTTCTCACTTCTCGGGTGCTAACGATCGTAATGGATCGTGACAACTCGCGAAATAATGTAACCGTCCTCGAGTGGATCGTGATTTACGTAAAATGAGATCGGGTGCGAGACAGCGGGATTTTAATTCGTACAAGAACGCGGTACGGTATCGATCTCGTCTCATGGATTCGCGCAACGATTTGCGTCGATCGTTCTGGGTTTCGATTTAAAAAAGTACGCAGCACCTCGTCGACGATTATGTTAACCGATGGTTTTAGTACTACGTCTGAAGTTAACGAAAGAATCTAGTACCGCTGTTCTTGGTTACAATTTCTGAAAAAACGTAGAAATACGTTCACAGTCTTGCAGGTTAAAAGTATCGTCAACGATTTCAAAATTTCGAAAACCGACTAGTTCGATACTATCACATCAAACTTGTAGTTGCAGTTTTTGAAAACACGTAGTGCTACGTTCATTACCTAGTGTTATTCCGCCAACGATCCCTATTTACAGTATTTGAAAGCACGTAGTGCTACGTTCATGACCTAGTATTATTATGTCAATGTTCCCTACTTTCAGTATCTTAAAAAACGTAGTGCTACGTTTACAGACTAGTATTATTACGTCAACGATCTTTACTTACAATATCTGAAAACACGTAGTGCAACGTTTACAGTCTAGTATTATTATGTCAACGATCTCTACTTACAGTATTTGAAAGCACGTAATGTTACGTTTACGGTCTAGTATTATTCCGTCAACGATCTCTACTTACAGTATCTTAAAACACGTAGTGCTACCTACTATTCATAGCCTAGTATCATTACGTCAACGATCTTTACCTATATTATTTGAAAACACGTAGTGCTACGTTCATAGCCTAGTATTATTCCGTCAACGATCCCTACTTACAGTATCTGAAAACACGTAGTGCTACGTTTACAGTCTAGTATTATTATGTCAACGATCTCTACTTATAGTATTTGAAAGCACGTAATGCTACGTTCACGGTCTAGTATTATTCCGTCAACGATCTTAAAACACGTAGTGCTACCTACTGTTCATAGCCTAGTATTATTACGTCAACGATCTTTACCTATAGTATTTGAAAACACGTAGTGCTACGTTCATACCCTAGTATTATTACGTCAACGATCTTTACTTATAGTATTTGAAAACACGTAGTGCTACGTTTACAGTCTAGTAATGTATCATATGTCAACGATCTTTACTTATAGTATTTGAAAACACGTAGCGCTACGTTTACAATCTAATAATGTATCATATGTCAACGATCTTTACTTATAGTATTTGAAAACACGTAGTGCTACGTTTACAGTCTAGCAATGTATCATATATCAAGAATCTTTACTTATAGAATTTGAAAACACGTAGTGCTACGTTTACAGTTTAGTAATGTATCATATATCAACGATCTTTACTTATAGAATTTGAAAACACGTAGTGCTACTTTCATAGCCCAGTATTATTACGTTAACGATCTTTACTTCTAATATTTGAAAACACGTAGCGCTACGTTCACAATCTAGTATTATTCCGTGAACGATCTCCGGTTACCGTATCCAAGGATCACGTAGTACTACGTTCGCGTCACCTCTGTACACGAAAGCAGCCAGTATCGCATTAACCGGTCGGAAAAGTCAAGTACTGTTCCTCACCGCTAGCAACGATCCAAGAAACGTACCATTACGTCAACGACCACGAACGTGTCGATGTACACGTACCTACGTACTATATGTACGTAGCGAATCGATACGAGCGACGGGTAGCAAGAAAAACATCGAACTTCCAGGAACAACTCCTCTCCCCTCCCCGAGTAATTCCGTTGGTGGACGTTCGTTCTCGGCAGGCAGAAAGTCCGACGAGGTCAGGAAGGAAGTGGCTTCGTTGTTTCCCGTTGTTTCCAGTGAACCCTGCTCTCGAGGATGTAGGTACACATTTACCCTTCCTACCTCCAACCTCCTACGTCGCCCTTTCGCGTTACCCAGTTCTTCGCTGGTAATATTAACGAATTAGCAACGAGCCAACGTTAATCGATAAAATCGTCCTCGACGCATTCACCGCGATCTGTCGCGGTATCCTCCCGGAAGTCGAGCGGATTTTTCCATCTCCGCGGCAGAAACTTGTCGACGAGCGTTACTCGTTCTTGAAAATGGGCTTCGGGAGTCGTCCGAGCGAACAGAATCCTCTCGTTCCGTCTCTGTCGCGCCACAGAGTGAATAATTTTATCGAACGAGATATAACGAAGAATTGTTGATCAACGAACCGTAATAGAGCCGATAACAGTCGCACCTAGTAGTTAAATCCGAGCGAATATTGTGCAACTCGACCGAGCTGGGAAATACAGGTCCACTAGTTTTCAATGTCCCGACCAGGTGCTCGTAATATCGTCCAACGACACCTAGTATCGAGGAAACAACTACGAACACCTAGTATCGAGGAAACTTTCTTACCAAATTAATTCCACGTGTCCAGACATTTGTAGATCCGTGTCGGTTCGAATCGTCGAGGAGACAATTTCGCGTTATCGCGTCCACGATGATCGAACTCGTCTGTTCGCGGAAAGTATCGAGGAAACAACTACGAACACCTAGTATAGAGAAAACAATTACGAACATCTAGTATCGAGGAAACTTTCTTACGAAATTAATTACTCGTCCCACGTGTCCAAAAATTGTTATATCCATGTCGATTAGAATCGTCGAGGAGAAAATTTCACGTTGTCGTGTCCATGATGATCGAACTCGTCTGTTCGCGGAAAGTATCGAGGAAACAACTACGAACACCTAGTATCGAGGAAACATTCTTACGAAATTAATTACTCGTCCCACGTGTCGAAAGATTTTTAGATCCACGTCGGTTAGAATCGTTGAGGAGAAAATTTCACGTTATCGCGTTTACGATGATCGAACTCGTCTGTTCGCGGACAGTATCGAGGAAACAACTACGAACACCTAGTATAGAGGAAACAATAACGAACACCTAGTATCGAGGAAACATTCTTACGAAATTAATTACTCGTCCCACGTGTCGAAAGATTTTTAGATCCACGTCGATTAGAATCGTCGAGGAGAAAATTTCGCGTCGTCGCGTCCACGACGATCGAACTCGTCCGCACGCGAGTCGAAATAAAAGTCCAGGAATTCGGTGACATTCTCCTGTTCCCGGTTACCGTGTAAACCGGTAAACAACGCCATTTTTCGCGATGTAATGCACGCGCCATTAAGTCACCGTGAACTTTTTACCGCGCGGGATAACCGTGAGAGCTGAACATTCGATAGACCGAATTCTCCGGATAGTTGTCGACTCGTCCCGGCACGGCCGCGGGAAAAAATTCAATCAATTCCGCAACAGCTCAATCAACTTTCATCCCAGAAAATAAAGCCGGCAAATTGGCCGATACATTGTGCTCCGCGCGTTCACCGATCCTAGAATAATGCCGGGGATAGATTTAAACAGCTGGCAAACTGACCGACGTGGGTGGAAACGTATTTCACGGTAATTTCGGGGGTCGGTGGGGTGGAGAGTGAAAAAAAAAAAAAGTGGAACAATGGCCGGTCCAGAACGAACACTGGAAAGCTCCGTTATCGCCGCGCAACAACGGAACAATGGGAAACTCGCCGACGATCTTTATTATCCCGAATCGCTGGAAATAGCGTGCCCTAGCCGCAAAGATTGAAAAAGAATCGCGAATTCCGTTTGAAGTCCCGCGAACAATAGGAGACGCCGCGAATCGCGCCAAACCGTCAACGTGTCACGTAACGCGAGCATGTGGACGCGTAGGCTACCGGGTCAGTTGTTGTTGGCTCTTAAATAGTTCACGAGACTGCGTACAGAGCAAATCCCTGTGCATTTGCGACCTCTGGAACATTTAAAGCGGAACAACAACCGATGGATTCGCAGACGCGATCGGCAACCGATCGGTAAACGGGACGTTTTTGTTCCGTGCAAGTAATTTCTTTTTAAATTTTGTAAAATGAAATTAATGCAATCGTAGTGGTCGAGGTGTTCAATTTTTTTTATGTATTTTTATAACCGTATTATCTTCCCGGTAAATTTGACCCTTTGACCTCTAACTATATCCAATCGGTAAACGAGATGTCTTGGTACTGTGCAAGTAGTTTTTTTATATTTTGTAAAATGAAACGAATGTAATCGTAGTAGTCGAAACGTTCAATTTTTTTTATGTATTTTTATAACCGTATTATCTTCCCGGTAAATTTGACTCTTTGACCTCTATCTGTACCCAATCGGTAAACGAAATGTCTTGGTACTGTGCAAGTAGTTTTTTTATATTTTGTAAAATGAAACGAATGTAATCGTAGTAGTCGAAACGTCCAATTTTTTTAATGTATTATTATAACTGTATTATCCTTTCGGTAAATTTGACCTTTTGACCTCTATCTGCACCCAATCGGTAAATGGGACGTTTTTGTTCCGTGCAAGTAGTTTCTTTTTAAATATTGTAAAATGAAACGAATGCAGTCGTAGTGGTCGAGGCGTCCAATTTTTGCAATGTATTTTTATAACCGTATTATCCTCCCGGTAAATTTGACCCTTTGACTTCTAACTATACTCAATCGGTAAACGGGACATTTTGGTCTCGTGCAAGTAGTTTTTTTATATTTTGTAAAGTAAAACGAATACAATCGTAGTGGTCAAAGCGTCCAATTTTTTTAACCATTATTTTTAAAACTACCGTTTGATTGCGGACGATCTCAAAATTGGTCGACAAATGTTAGAAATTGTATCGATGAAATTACGAAGAATCGTAAAATGAGAATTTTTTTTAAAAATGTAGATTTTTTTAAGTATATCGTACACTATAGCAGCCAACACCTGAACGCTCTTTAATTATATTCAAATAAGAATAGCATATACTGTAATGTCTAGAACCGTGGTCACGATTGCGCACAAGTTTCTGCAATAGGTAATTGTTTCGAGTAAAATTGTCCAATGTTCGCGAACCACGAAACGTTGTAAAAATCCGTGCGTTCAGATATTGAAAATTCTACAGAATTTTGATAGCTTCTGTTTCTACAAAGAAGATGTTCCAGAAAGTTGGGGTCATCGAAACGAGCAGAAAAGTCTGGAAAACCATGGTTCTGAATTCTAAAGCCGGGTTATTGGGCCATGGGTCACGCCCTCGGGGATGGTTTTAAAATTGTCGGATAATACATCTTTCGAGCAACCACCCAGGTGGCCTAACTTTTCCAACCCCCTTATCCTCCAACCTCTATCCAAGTAACAACCAGTCTTCGAAAGTGATCGTCGCGCGGTTAAAAGCAAACGAATCGATCGTCGAGAACGCAAAGTCATTTTATCGCTAACTCGACGTTACAGAATGGACGATTTACGTATTCGTAATCAGCATCAGAAATTCCCAAACTCCCGAAGAGCCAGCGAAAAAGGGAGGTTCGAAAAGCCCTGGCTTTCAAAACGACGACGTCAGCTCGGCTGGAACTAGTTGGAAACTAGTTCGGCGGGATCGCTGATTGGTCGTTAGATGGGCGGAAAAAGATTCAAAGGGCTGCCATACGTACACATATACACGTACAGGGTGCTTGGAAAAAAACATGCGAACGATCGCGCGGCGAATTTTTACCCGCGTATATTTCGAAATGTACAACATCGAACCCATAGAAACGATTCTCGTCTACTTTCCGATCTACGCGGTAGGAAAATATTACGATTGCGAACAAAACGATAAAGTACACGCTCTGTTCAAATTTTGTCCGTGAAAACCTTTTTAAGAACCACTCTCCTGGAACGAGTATGGATAAAATTACACAAATCCTATGAAAAGAATCGTAATAAAACTTTTGCTAAAAAAAAATTCCCAAATCGTTATATTCTTAAAAACTCTTAATAAGAGTATTTTTGCTCAGTTTCGTAAGAAATATTAAAAAAAAAGGTGAATTTTCCACAACAAAAAAATCATCCGTGAAATTTATTTTCCCTCTCTATAAATTCTATTGAAACCAAAAACATTTGTCCAATCCTCGTCGGTGTGCATCGCGTGAGAATTTTTCTTTCGCTAATTCCATTTCGATCGTTCCCAACCGATCGAACGATTCCCCCGATCGTTTCTATCCCCGCGACGCTCACCCGCGTAGGTATTTACGCGCGTGTAAAAAAATAATCTCTCGTCTTTCGTACGTATCTCGTTTCTTTTTTTTTCCGTGGCACCCAGTATATCTCGGGGCTGGAAGTTTCGCTAGGTACACGGCCGGATGCGTGGCCGGTTGATTGTCGAAGTGTGAAATCGCTGGGATTCGAACAGCTTCGAGAGCTCCGCTGGCAGAGCGCCGTGGCACGGGAAGCGTGTAATCACGGAATTCCGTGGAATTAGCCCGAACTCCGTGAAAATTCAGGCCGCGGAATCGATTTCTCCCGTTGGCTCGGCGAGGTCGGAGGTTTTCGCTGATTAACGCACTCCGTGGAACCGGGGAGACCCAGATTTAAGAGGCCCCGGAGCCTTTAAACGGGATCGGTGGAGATACCGACGGTAGAATGGACGTTTCGAAACGGGCGTCGCGAGGTTCAACGCGACGTCGGGGACAAAGGATCCCCGGGTGTGTTTACCGGAAGAGTCCTTTTAATAACGGGGAAACTAATTAAAATCTCTGCGGAGATGAAGTTGCCCGCGTGCGTCACGGTATAAACGAGCTATCCCACCCCGGTTCTGTCTCTCCGTCACCGACAAAGGAGAAACTCCGCGGAAGGAGTTACCTTTTCCAACCTTCGACCCTCACCGGGCACAATCACGGGGGTCGGAAGATGTTTTCCGCGGAACGAGAGTGGCAGCTACCCGTTGTTCGCGTACCGTGTACACAATTGAACGGGAGGGAAATACACGGTTAATTAAAACGTAGCGAGTAGCGGTATCTACGTTTACGCGCGGTTCGGTTCGACCGTTCAACCGGAAACCGTGCAGCGACGTTATTCTCCGTTACGTACGGCGATACCCAGCCCCCGCGGTACTGCGCGGGCAACGTTGTTCACCCGTTGTTCGAACGCACGGGCTTTCCACGCATCGACGATAAACTTTGATCACGCGTCAGACTCTGCCTTTTGCCGGTGTCGCATCGCAAATACTCTCTGCGCGAACGCACTCGGAAACACTCGACGCTTTGACGTCCGCTGTCACGCGTACGTGATCTTTCCCAGCCGGACCCGGTTATCGACTGTTGTCGCGTACGTATTATTTCTTTTTTTTTCTTTGTTTTTTTTTTCGCTACATCGACGTCCACTCCGCTTCGAAAGCGTTCGATCCTCTCGTCCAGTACGGGGCGTTCTTCGTTACGATCTTCGTTCACTTCGAACCGATCGTTTCTCGATTCGAGGAATGGTGAACGTTTGTCGAGAAATGGCGAACGTCTAAAAAGGTTCTTCTTTCAATCGTAGTGAAATTTAGGCGCGAAACCTCGACGCGCGCTACGTATACACCTACTTGCAATACCCTTCCAAGCCTACGAACCCCTATACCTCCGCGTAACAGAGATCGAGAAATCCTCCACATTTTTCCCTCTCATCGTATCTCGTCCAGATCGGGTATGGAAGAGCCTAGCTCTATTCCTTTACATCGTAAGGAAGTTTGCTCTTGAACCACGGTTTAACGCAACTCCACCAGAAACAAGATCTAGGGATCTTAACAAACGCATAATCCAACCGCAATAATGTATAATCCAACCCTCTCCGGACTATTCGTTCTCGACTAAGTGCGCGAGAAAATCTCGCGTCGCTCGATCGACCAATGTCCCGTCGCGGGACAACCTCGGGACCAAGTACGCGAACAACCTCGTGAACAGGTACGCGAACAAAGCCAGATCGCGCGGGAGACGGAGAAAGCCCGTGGCTACTCCCGTTTCGCGCGTTATGCTCCGCGAGGAGGATCGGCTCTCTCGAAATTAATTCGAGGTGGACGACTGGCCCGGAGAGCGAAGGTAAGAGGGTGGGGGGACTACATCGGCCTGTAATTTACATCGTTAGATGTCCCACGGGTCGGCAAAGCGCGACGGTACGGTTAAGTAACGCCTGGAAAGTGTACGGGGATCGATTCGAGAGTGGCTGCGGCGATGTAATACGGGGACATCCGTGGCACACACACCCTCTCCCCCTTCCCAGCCCCCCTCTACACTCCGTACCCCGTGCTCCGACCCCGGAATTCGCCGCGAGGTTCGTGAAATCCTGTTACAGCCGAGTGGATGGCCATTTAGAGAGACAGACGTTCCGGAGCCGCGGATTAGAGGCCAGAACGAGAGGACGTTTGACTCGAGACAATCCATTCCGTGGGTCACGGGAGGTCTCCGTTCGGAATCCACTTTGTAGACGGATGCCGGGGAATTTTGAATGCTCCCAGGGTATAGAACGACGCCGCTACGTATCGACAGCTCGTGTATTTACGGCTGGACTTTGACCGGGGACTTCCTACTCGAACGTCTCCCTGTTACGAGGATCGTTCGTTGAGCTCGTTGGCTCTTCGTCTCGGTGGAATTTTGTTGAACCGTGGCGCTAAAAATAACTCGAGGCCGCGTAACTTCCTTACCAAGTAAAAGAACAGAGCTAGGATCTTTCGTACCCGATCTGGATGAGATACGACGAGAGGAGTGGTTAACAGAAGCTTCTTGACAGAGAATGACAACCGTGAGTAACTCTGTTGACTATCTTTGAGTCAGTGCAGTGCTCTGGATAGAGGACAAGGTTTCTATATTTGTTAGCTTTGCGTACAGATGCGTTTGTTAAGATCCCTAGATCTTTTTTCTGGTGGAGTTCTGTTAAACCGTGGTTCAAGAGCAAATTTCCTTACGATGTAAAGGAATAGAGCTAGGCTCTTCCATACCCGATCTAGATGAGATACGACGAGAGGAGTGGTTAACAGAAGCTTCTTCACAGAGAATGACAACCGTGAATAACTCTGTTGACTATCTTTGAGTCAGTGCAGTGTTCTGGATAAAGGATAAAGGTTTCTGTATTTGTTAACTTTGTGTACAGATGCGTTTGTTAAGATCCTAGATCTTGTTTCTGGTGGAGTTGTGTAAAAATGACTCAAGAGTACGTAACTTTCTTACGAAGTCCCTGAATAGAGCAAGGCTCTTCCGTACCCGATCTGGATGAGATACGATAAGAGAACTAGTTAATAGAAGCTTCTTGACAGAGAATGACAATCATGAATAACTCTGTTGGCGATCTTCGAATCAGTGCAGTGACCTGGACAAAGTACAAGGTTTCTATATTCGTTAGCATTGTGCACAGAAGCGTTTACCTGGGTATCTCTAAGTCTTGCCCAAGAGCAAACTTCCTTGCAATCGCCAAAGAGTGTAAGAATCTTCCGTACCTGACTCGAACGAGTAAAATACAAAAGAACCAGTTGATCCAAGTCTGAGAAATGGATGGCTCCTAGCCTTGGACCCAACGAAACCTAGTACCGTGTCGTCAGATCCCAGCTCTAGACCTGAAAAAACCTAGTACCGCGTCGTCGTCCAAAACTATCAATACTCTCGCAGTATCGAGCTACTTACTCTCAGCTCTGGACCCAATAAGAAGCAGCGTTACGCAGTCAACTCGCAGCTTCGTGCACGATAACCGTGAGTTCAGACTCGACGAAACCTAAACCGAATCAGTTTCAAACTTCACGCAGCGAATATAAAGCTTCGTAGGCTCAACGTTTCCAAGATGTACATAGAGCAATCCAAGGACAGCTTTGTTCGCAAATTCCCCTCGCGGATAATCAAACAATCGGATCGATTCGCGAAAATTCAGCTCCCGTTTCCGCAACGGGAACGTTGACGAAACACCCCGGGGACTGTCCGGTGGATTAATATTCACGTGCACATCCATGGTAAAACGGTTCGTGTAATGCACGGCTGGCCGAAAGCACGACGGAAGTAACCGATCGCGCAAAAGGGTCCCGGTGAATTTATTAAACTACAGACCCCCGTCAATTTACGACTCCGTGGAACAACATAATCCCGAGGAACTCGCGCAGAAATTTCCTTGTCGATTGCGCGGATAGCTTAAACGGGCGCGCTTCGAACGATAAAGTAGAAAAGTGGATCGTGTGGCGCTCGCATTCCGTAGAAATTGAGCTCGTAGGGGGAGGTTAGGTAGGAGAAGAGGAGAGCTTTGGGGGGAGGGGGGGGGGTTAGTGGAAGCATTTCTCCGGTTTATTCCATTCTTTCCACCCCCGGGCTGGTTTTCGTTCCGGCTTTGTTCCCTGTGTTCCTTCCCGCGATTCTTTTCCATCGCCCCTTCGCCTTCTTAACCGTCTCCTCCCTTCCGATCCCCCTCGCGGAACTAATCTCGATCTCGACGAATTAACGCCGAACCGGCCCACTCTTCGGAGCTTAAAAAATTTTCCGAGCTTTCGACCTCCGAACTGCCGACGGAGAGAGGAGGGTAACGTGGACTCGAGAACGGTGGAAGAAGTCGTTTCTCCGACCAATTTCTCCCTCCCCCTTGATTCTTTCGTTAAAATATTAATCCCCCTCCGCGAACCGTTCGGTTCAGATTAGAAAACTTGGAGGAGTCCGGGAGCGCGGAAGGTTTGTCGTCGATTTATTTCCCGAATTCAATTCGAAGTTATTGTGTCGGCGATTAATCGCCGTTCCGGCTCGTTGAATATTTTATTAAAGCGACTTTCGAGGAAGTTCCAGACCGAATGGGCGGCCGAGACCTAGCGACGGAGGAAGTCTTCGGACCAATCGCGAACGATACACGGAGAAATCATTGGTTAGCTGGTATCGACCTACTCTTCGCGATGGAAGAACGCGCGGACAACTCGGTATCGAGGTGTATCGTTGCACGCGTGTGCGCCTCTAATTACGCTCGCTTGGATGTTTAATATTTCCCCGTGGGACAGAGAATTTCCTCCTACGCTTACTCGTCCCCGTAAATCTTTCAACCGCGCTCCCCTGCGAAGAAGATGGTAGTATGTACCGCGTCGAAGACTCGCGGACTCGTACCAACGTGGTAGCACATACACGGTACCTAATCTTGGTACCAGGTGCACACCTCGCTGGAAGCACTGTGACAAGAACGTAACGCTTCGGGCTCCTTATTTTAGTACCATGTTGCACGAACGTAACATTACGTTTCGAGATCCTTACTTTTAGTACTGTGCTGCAAGAACGTAGTACCGCGTTCGAAGTTTCTTACTTTGGTACCCTCTGTCAAGAACGTAGTACCGCGTTTAAAGCTCCTTACTTTGGTACCCTCTGTCAAGAACGTAGTACCGCGTTCAGAACTCCTTACTTTAGTACTCTCTGTCAAGAACGTAGTACTATGTTCAAAGCTCCTTATTTTAATACCCTTTGTCAAGAACGTAGTACCACCTTCGGAGCTTCTTACTTTAGTACTCTCTGTCAAGAACGTAGTACCGCATTCATAGCTCCTTATTTTAGTAACATCTGTCAAGAACGTAGTACCACCTTCAGAACTTCTTACTTTAGTACACTTTCTCAATAACGTAGTACCACATTCGGAGCTTCTTATTTTAGTATCCTCTGCCAAGAACGTAGTACCACGTTCGAAGATTCTTATTTTAGTACCCTCTCTCAAGAACGTAGTATCGCGTTCAGAACTCTCTACTTTAGAACCCTCTGTCAAGAACGTAGTACCACATTCGGAGCTTCTTATTTTAGTATCCTCTGTCAAAAACGTAGTACCGCGTTCGGAGATTCTTATTTTAGTGCCCTCTCTCAAGAACGTGGTATCGCGATCAGAACTCCCTACTTTAGAACCCTCTGTCAAGAACGTAGTACCACGTTCCTCACATCCCAGCACAACGTTCCCACTTCCCCACCTTGGTACTTCGCGGTAAAAACGTAGCGTTGCTTCCATAGATTCTCATCCACGGATCCACGGAACACGTAGTACCGCAATTGCCCACACTCACGATCCAGAAGACGCGACACTTCTCAAGCATAGCTTTGCGGCGACACCTGCCACACTCGCCACTAGAGGGAAACTCTACCCTCGACCGCTGACCGTTTCCCGCAAGTCCCCGTACCGACTCCGGTCACTATACAAGTACAATCCTTCCCACTATCTCATCGTACAAGGCAACGCCTGCTAAAATGTCCCATCAACGAGTCCACTATCAGGCCCGAAATGGAACCCTCGTTTCTTTTCCTATTCTCACTCCCTCTAGAAGCTACCTCGGCTCTCAAAGTGTGACTCCTTCGAGACGAAAAGGGAATAATAAGCTTCATCGGTCCCCGTTGCATTGTCGTTTAATTTTCTTCGCGAGCTTCTCTCCAGAGTCTCTCGGTGACTCTTCTTGTTCTTCGTCTCGGAAGATCGCCACGCAAAGTGGACGCTCGAGGAAACAACGGGAACACTAGTCCTAAAGGGCCTCGGGAAAGAAACGAGGGAGAGACCTTGGCGGAGAGAGGGGCGTTAGCGAGAGCACGCGTCTTCCGCTGTGAATAACGAAACCGGGGCAAAATCTGGGCCAAGCTTTGGCTGGAAAATCGCCGGTTACGGCTTGGTCGCCGACCGACAGATATTAAAGGCCCGGCGACCGGCCTCGTCTCACGGAGTCTCTTAATGCCTCTTAATTAACGTCGACGAGAGGCTCGCTTGTGTGCATCACTTTACCATCTCGCCACCTTACCCACCTTACCACCTCGCTAACAGCCTGCGGAAATTGCCGCGGTTACGCGTCGTCGTGGAAATCACGGGAGACAGCGATCACGAAACTTTACACGTTTCCGTTCTTCTCCATTTTCCTACGTCGAGTGTCCAGAAGTGGAAACAATCGGTAAGCCAACGTCGAAGATCGATCGATCTTGCAACGCGATTGGGTTGGCCAACGTCGAAGATCGATTTTGGTCTCGATCGAGTATCACGAGTGTAGCCAGATACTCGAAGACTTTAACGTGTTCAGGAACGACAACGAAACGCTCTCGCGTTGTTTTAACTCTGTTTCTTTGAACTTTCTAGGAATAATAATGACGCAAAGTAACCTACCGTTGTAACGGTTCCTCGATTGCCCGAGGTCGATTGGATAATCGGTGAATTTTTTCCCCGGGACAAGCAGTGACCAAGATAAGCGTCGATTGTACCGAGAGACTTTTACGAGAGATACCCAATAGTGTTTATTTCGTATAATTAAGTTTGCACGAAATAGACACTGACTTTGAACGAACATCTTCTATCGCGTCTTTGAGAATTCTTTCTTGGATGAACTCTGTACGATGGAAGTTGAATCGATAATTCTGAGTTTGGAATCGATCAAATATGTAAAATATGTCGCTCGTGTAAAGTGGAGGGACACTTTTGATAGTAGCTGTGTAATTTCGATCGTGAAACTTACGGATGTGGATTCTGGTTCTTTTTATAAAACGGACATCTCTCGGACGATGAGCGCGCGGAGAAATTTTCACGCGGAACGACCTCGGGTAAATCGTGTCTCGCAATTACGTACTCGCGACTGCTCGAGTATGCATGGAGGGGGAAAAAAGTGTTCTTTTTTTTTTTATCACTGCTCAATTTCCTTCGCGATCGAAGGATTCCTCCCTCGGCGACGATGTTATTGTGTTTTCCTTCGCGACGACACGCCGATGATACGTTTTCCCCTCACTCCTTTATCGTCGAAACGAAATAAAATTCGAATAATATTCTCCGCCACGTTGGCCCGGGATATTTTAGGTTGCTCCGTATCCGAGTTCGCGACACTCCTCGCCCCTGAATGCGGTGGAATAAACCAACGTTGCAGCTTTTATACGAGCGAATAAACACTGCGGGGGCTCCCGTTACAAATATTTTTCTTTTCGAAATTCTACGCGTTGCGTTACCGTGCGTCGACCGACGGAGCACCGCGACGCGGGTTCGGTGCAGATTGATTCGTAAATATCGCGAAATATACGCAACAAATTTCGACCTATCGCTCGAAATAATCGGATCATTGATTCGAGTTACTTCACGGCTGTGTAAAAGTTTTTTCGCTCAATGGAGAAAGAAAATCATTTCTTCCGGTACCGAGAGCCCAAAAATTACGTTTCTTTCGTAATCTCGTAACAGTCTCTTCCCGAAAAAGTTTTCATTCCCGTTCATTTCGGCTTCGAACGTACTTCGAAATCCGACATTCACATTGTTCCCACTACCGCTGTACCAAATTCGAGCATTCTGCCCCTTTCACAATTTTTCCCATCGAACGACTTCCCATCGAGTCCTTTTTCCTCCGCAAAATTCACCGTACGGATAACGCGCGTTTCTGCGTACGAAACTGAATAGAATTTGTGGAAAAAAGAACAAAAAAGAAAACGAGGAATAAAATTCGATCGTACGAGGCTTCGTTTCGGTGGAAATAGGTTTGGAAAATTCGCGGCTACGCGCGCGTGTCTGTTCGTTACCGTGTATTTCTACTTGCGAACAGCGCGCACGCCAATGGTTGCAACTGACGCAAGTAGAAGCGGTCACGAGTGGTCAGGTGCATCGGCAGCGTGGTGCGCTTGCCCCGAAAAACGTTCAACGCCGATTTTCTCGTAAACGGAGCTCCGTATGGAAAAGTTCCGTTGCACGTTTTCGTTGTATTTTCGCGCGAGGAATCTCCTCTCGTGTCGTCGATCGTGGCCGAAAGTTTCGTTCGCGATCCACCGCGCGCCTGTACAGAGATTACTCGGTGCTCTCGAGTCCGCAAGGTACTATAAGACTTCCTATTGTCCTTCGAGTGGAACAAACACTTACCAACGGCAGTGTGTATATCGGTGTCGGTGCTGTCACTGCGTGATTCGAAGTTTGTTCGAGCAATTTGACACTGGAGGGCTTTCGGCGAAATTGATTCCGGGTCGGGGAAGTTTACCGCCGCGCGTACACCACCTTCCTGATTTACATTATTAAACCGGGGCTGACTTAGCCGAGTAATTTCGCACGCGGCATTACCGTTAATTGCGAATATCATATTCCCCGCAACGTAATCTGTCGTTCGACGCCGAATCGTGGCCACCGATACCAGTGATTAAATTGACCTGATTACCGAACCGACTGTTCGCCGCTGGTGACTCTTTCGCGTTGGAATTCGTGGCCGACGACGAATCCGCTCGGCTCTGTAATGCACCGAATTCGATCAACGCGGCCAGCTTCTTCCGTGTAAATATTCGAACGCTGGAAAAATTCCATCCGCGAGCGAACACGGAGCTGACACATTTTTTTTTTTACAGAAAAAATTCCGTACACACGGGATTAACTTACAACGTTTACTTACAACGTTTCTCGCGACGCTCTCGAACAAAAGCTCCGCGAATTTACCGAGCAAAAGAGGATCCCAGCGAACGGTACGCGCGTAGATTTTTTTACTTAACTATTGATTACCACACTTTCGGACAATGATTCCCGAATTTACTGCGGAAAGTGAATTTTATTGTAGGAAAGTGTACGCGTGTAGATTTTTGTAATCACTATCGCACGGTTTGCATCGCAAATTGGGTAAACGGAGGTGTATTATACGTAGTATTACGTAATTTTAGCGTGGATTTAGGAAAACGTGGAAAGGCAGCGTTCAGTCAAAAGCCGTTAAGCATTCTAGAGAGTTGTATTATATTATAGTCAGATTATGCACTATTGTTCAACTATCGTCAAAGTATTAATTATTCATAATTTACTAAATTATTCCATATGTACAATTACACGAACATTTGACACGAGTCTCGAACTCTCTTTTCACCAACTCGTTGATTTTCTACGAAATCTTTCTTCTCTTATTTTCTCTCATCTTTGTTCTCATCGTCTTTGTCCTTCCTTTTTATTTCTACTTGTAAAATTTATGTTCGTTCTATTAGGTTGTTCGGAAAGTAATTTCGTTTCCTTTTTTTTTTTTTGGTAAAAATGAAACACGATTTTTTCAGAGTGTACAAACATTTTATTAAATTATACATTCTCCATTTTAGAAAACGAAATGACTTTCCGGACGACCCAATATTTATTAGAAACCAAACGAAATACACGCTTGAGCGTGCGCCAAGCTCGTTCCTTAATTCGAATTTAAATAATGTCGAGCCACGTGCGTTAACGAACTTTCGAGATCCTGATGGTTCTCAGACGTGGAGGCGATCGTCCCGACGGAGTAACAAAAATTCAATTAGAAGGACAAGTCGACGTTGTCGAACGCGTAATTTGGCTCCGTGTCTTCCGGTTTAATTACCCCCAGGACTCGTCGACAGTTTCACCGTTTCGTATTCGTTTGTTCCGGGCACAATTACATAAGCACGTATACGGTGTCAACGAAAGAGGGAATTGGTCGTATTTCTAGGGTCTCGTTGTCCCAGTTAGGAATTTTTCCCACGAATTAACGACGGTTAGGAAGGTCGGAGCAACAGGAAAGAACGAACGTCGGAGAAGAAACCGGGGAATATAGCTCGTTAACATGGTCATCTAAATGCTAAAGTGTCCGGTAACGACACCTCCTTGTAACTCGCGGCGGTTTTAATTTCATTCCCGAAGCCCCGAGACGGGAATTTTCCTTCGACGGGGAACACTTTCTCGATCTCTTCGGTCGAAACGTTGATTAGCACCTCGTAAAAGAAGTTTACTCGACGAAAGCACGACGAAACTTCAACTTCCATGCAACAGTTTACGGTGATTTCTACCCTGGGGTGACAATTTTTGATCGGAAACTGGTTCAGTTCCTTCCTCCACGAGCGTCAAATCGAATTTCGTCCGCTAGTGAAAATTAGAAAATTTTTTTTTTACGAATAAAATTCTATGTACGAATAAAAACGAATCTTACGGTATATTGGTTGTAAAATTGTTGCCAACGAATCGGTAAGATTCTCTCGATGAAAACGAGCCCAAACACGACCATATTCGGACTGTTTTCAATTGCTCAAAAATTTTTCAAAAATAATTCGAATTAACCTTTTGTTCGAAAATGGTCAGAACGTGGTCGTGTTTGGACTCATTTTCATCGGGGAAACATTACCGATCGATCGATGATACTCTCGAGATTGTGTAATAAATTGTGTAAAAAAGAATTTTAACTCGCGTTAATACCACCATACCTATGTATATTTACCTCTTAACGTTTAACGAAAATTCGACACAACCTTGCAGTATTAAGCTCCCGTGGCAATAATTATCGAATGTTTTGGAGTGCAGTACCAAACAAAAACCTATTATTATGTTGCACAGCATTTGAATATCGAGTCGGTAATTAATTAATGCGACCGGATCAATTATGAGTACTCATTTGGTTACGCGGTAATATTCGCGCTTAATGTATCTAAAACAAACGGTTTCCACGCGATCGTACCGTAGCTTGTGTTACATAATGAATTTCTCATTTTCTACCAATAAATAATAAAGACTAGTAAAATAGTAGCTAAATCTTGTACGACAATATTGAACTACAAAGATTGCTAGATATTTTCCTGTAAATTTGATCAACTTCCTCAACTGTTGATACAATTTTGCAAAATGATATAAATGTGATTCCATACCGATAACAAATAGCAAAATTGCGAAACATTTGTCGATTCCAATTAAAAGCCGCCAATTTGCTCCGATTATTTATTTTTGTTTATCAACAACACGACAAGCATTACTCGTTATTATTTCGAAGAGAATATACGTTAATATTTTAAATAAATTCACCGGTAGAAAAATTATTTTACGAAACATGGTGTTTACTATGCAAGAATATTACTGTGTTGGGTAATAACTTTTAAATAAAACTCTCCAAATTTATTTTTCTTTTTTACATATCGTTTATTCGCTTAATGTCGTTATTTATGGAATATTATATCGACCGAATGACCCTTCTCGCTGTGTTGCACATTCGAGATTTTTCAATCACATTTTTCATTGCATCCAAACACGTTCCAGAAGCGATTTGTTCAATTTCGACGCGAATGTTTCGCTCAAGCTGTTAAATGGTTGTTCGTTAACGTGGATCCTTCGAGTAGCCATTTTTCCCACCAAAAGAATCTAGGGTCTCCTATCCACGAACTAAACCAAATTTGTCGTTCTCCGCAAATCAAATTTTACCCGCGTTAAAAAAGCGAAAAATCGAAATATGAACACGTTCTGAAAAATGCTTAATCGTATCCGGGAATTAAAAAATTAAATGTAATAAAATATTGTGTAATTGCATCGGTATACCGTACAGTAAATACATTTAACTCGAACCCCAGATAGAATTAATGTTACATACATTGTTCGATTCAATGGCAAATATTAAGATCAAATTTCTGACCATACACACTCATGTCTACTTGACTGACCATACGTCCATAATTGTCTGACTATACACTCATATTTCTACTTGTCTGACCGTAGACGGGTGTAATACCACTTGTCGGGCCATATACGGAGATCCTACTACTTGTCCGACCATATAAGGTTGTCATACTATGTCGGGTCATATAACTCGATCACTGTAGCAACATGGAATTCAGATAGCAACCACTTTGTTAATACTGAACCCCTTGCTTTTTCAGTCCTCGCCTTTCCTTCGCTATTCGAGATCAAGTAGAATTACTCCCGCCTATGGTCAGACAAGTAGTATTACTCCGTCTATGGTCAGTCAGGTAGTATTGGCCCGTCTGTGGACAGACAAATAGTATAATCCCCATCTATGACCAGACAAGTAATATTGGCTCGTTCGTGGTCAGACAAGCAGTATTGTCCGTCTGTAGTCGGATAAGTAGTATAGCCCCGTCTATAATCGGACAAGTAATATTACCCTCGTATATGGTCAGACAAGTAGTATTGGCCTGTATGTGTTCAGACAAGTGGTATTGTCTCGTCTGTTATCAGACAAGTAGTATTACCCCGTCTATGGTCAAACGAGTAGTCTGCGCTACTATAATGGCTATAACATTGTTAAAAATCACCGCAAGTTACGTTATGGTAACTTCACTAAACCAAATGTTTTTTTCCTAATCAAGTGCTCTCTTTTCGTTCGTCCACTCGCGCTCAATTTCAAAAATACTATTCGAAATAAAATCTAACCGATTCGTTGCTTTACTCTTAACTCTTTCCTTGTAGATTATATGTGCATTTGAAACCGTGCGACTGATTGCAAAATAAACGAAGCGCTATCGCGCCGCTTGGGTCGTCAGGTACTCGTTTAGAGAAAGCGCGATCGCGCTGTTTAGAATTCCTCGACAGTGTTTTTTCAATACGCTGAAACGATTAAAAGGATCAATGTCGCGAAACGAACTTTCGAATCGAATTTTGAAATTCTCGAATGGACGGTCTCGAGTTACAAACGTGTAACAATTATTCCGTTCTCGTCCCGTTTTGTGTTTCTTCGAGTGCATCCTGTGCAAGCTTCGTTCCGTTTTGTGCCACGCGACACGTCAAAGGGTCCTGGTCGCTTCCGAGTAATTCGCAAAGGAGAAACGTCGACTAACGCTAATTAGAACCACTGCAGCCGACCACTCAACCTCCTAGACAATAATTATTGCAAGAAATATCGAAGCACCGTGGCCGGGAAAACGTTGACGTTTTCAAACGTGGATTGCAACCGGGCGCCGACAACGGTTTTGATAGTCGAAAACCTCGAGAAATTTGAAACACTTGCGTTTATCGCGTTCGCGCCGGTGGGATATTTACAACCGTAATTACAAGCGTTGCTTTTAATTAGAAATATTTTCGAACGTGGCTGCTCTCTATCGGGCGTGAAAAAAAAAAGAAAAAAGAAAACCTCTCGAGCAGCTGGAATTTTCGTTCGGAAAAACGATTCAGAAGTGGCCAAGGTAGCACTTTTTACATTTTCATGCGAGGGGGATTGAGTGATTCTGCTCGAAAGAAAATAGTAGCGTGGAAGGGTCGCGGAATGAATACAGAAACGGGACGAAATTAACCGAAAGATGAGACCCGTGCGATTTTATTCAGACACTTCGCGTGCGCGAGGTCGTGAAAGGTGTTGGTAATTGCTGAAGCTGACCGAACTTTTAAACGCGTTTAAACCGCGCTATTAGGGTACGGAAAGAAAAAGTAATTTGCACGAGTTTGAATTTTAATCGCGCTCTAATGACACGTCCCATCGAAAAACCACTTAATAGGAATTAGCGCATTTTAAGCCGTTAGTTTCGAGAACGTAGTGTTCCTACGATTGTTTTCAAAGTCGAACGCAAATTACCCGGTGTCCTGGGGAATATTGATAGCGACGTTTGCTCTCGAGCGTTGCGTAAATAAATTCTGTCACGTAAATAATTTCTTGAACGAACGTTTCACGATCGATAATGCGGTACTATGTTTTTTTTTTTCACTTTACGAAACTTGGAAATCGTGGAAATTTTTACGAAATTTGGAAATCGTGGAAATCTTTACGAAACTTGGAAATCGTGGAAATCTTTATGAAATTTGAAAGTTGTGAAAATCTTTACGAAACTTGGAAATCGTGGAAATCATTACAAAACTTGGAAAACGTGAAAATCTTTACAAAACTTGAAAATCTATTCCGATTGTAAAAGTTGAAAATTACAAACGTAGTACTACGTGCTATCGTCAAATAAAATTAAAAATCGTTCACGTGCTATAAACAAAAGACTTCGAATAACCAAAAACAAATTACCACGCACGATACTACACCTTCTCTTTGATCAATGACAAGAGCCACCGAACGTAGTACCACGTGTTCGTGTAAACTAAAATCGAGCACCATTGCCACAGTTTTCTTTTTTTTTTTTCTTTTATTTTCTAACGGAAAGAGAACAATCCCGGAAATTTGAAAACAACGACAATCACCGACCGGGAACAAAACGAATACATTGACGAGTAGAGGTTAATACTGGTTAGGTTAATAACAGGATAGAACTGGAGCTCGTCTCGCCTCTGCAGCTGTGTATTTATCTCTATTTCCACGCATCGTATTTTATTTAATCCCTCGATTCGTATTACGCACAACCCGGCGCAATAAAGATATATTATTATTATTATTATTGGTATAAATTTTGTATGTACACTCCGGTGCGCGTTGAACGAGCAGAGGTTTCGCGGTCTGGTCCAGTTTCCCCGAAACGATGATCCCGAAGTTTCGGCCGCGCGACGGCGCAGCCAATTGCCCGGAAAATGAGAAACGTCGACTCGCGCTAATTAGGGTCGGTGCCCCGACCTTCGACCTACCCCGTTGCCGTACATAATAATTATTACGAGAAATCCCCTTTAATCGGCTGGAATCTGAAAACGTATGCAACAAACCTTCCATTAATAAGAGAGTCACAGTTTACCAGAGAAACGAGGAGTGGGATTATTTAACGTAATCTCACGAACGGGCAACAAAGAAGATTCTTTCGTTCGTTACGTTGAAACCCTTCAGCTTCGAGCTGCGGATCGTCGTTAATTGTACGTATACTTGGGTCAGTTTTTACACGTTTGATATCAAATTCGTTATTCAGAATGGAACCTTTGAGATTGAGGAGATTGAAAGTTACGAAAAGGAACTTTTTATCTTATCAGGAAAATTTTTGGAAACTCTACTATAAGGGAGAAAGGGAGAGTGAGATTATTTAACGTAATCTCACGAATGGACAACAAATAAGATTCTTTTGTTCGTTTCGTTGAAACTCTTCAGCTTCGAGCTGCAGATAGTCTTTGTGGTATAACATCGTCGTTTAATTGTACGTAGGTCTGGGTCAATTTCGACCCGTTCGATGTCTAATTATCCAAAATGGAACCTTTGAAATTGAGAAAGTTGACGATCCAAGAAAGTCACGAAAGGAAACTTTTTATCTGGAAAATTTTTGGAAACTCTCGCATTTATTTTTATCGTATCGATTCACCCAAGGGTAACGATCTCATAAATGCATCTGGTGGCTCGAAAATTTGCTAACCGAAAAGTATCATAGTCGATCACTTTGGATATAAAATAACACGATCGGAAATAAAATTCCGGTACGTACTTTCGACGAATTCGATCCGTAACTCGAACACGAACGAAGAACCGTGCAGTAGGTGATTTCGAAACGAACTACGACGGAGAAGTAATTCGAAAGTTCGATCACGCGAGTTGCCGAATTGCCTCGCAAATGAGGAAGGTTAATTAGGAGAGTCGAACACGCGAGTTGTAAACAATTGCGACAGCATTGTCGTCGTTGCATCGATACCGGTTTCGAAGCCACGTTGATCTCGCATCGCGCGAACGTTTCCATTTGAAAAATATTTCAGTGGGAGAAAATCCAAGACCGGAAGTATAATCGTAAGGGAAAAGGAAAATCGGAGTGATACGAGACGCGAAGAGACTACGCTGTAACAGCGAAATGCAACGGTAAATACGAACGAGTTACGCAACGGAACGCTCCGTATCGATTAATATAGTCACCTCTTTTCTTTTTTTTTTTTACATCTGTTTCTTTTCGCAAAAAATTCCAAATAATTCCAAATCCACGACCAAGTATCCTTAAGCAGTCTCGACACTTGGCTGAAACGAATTTGAAAAAACTGTTCACAGTGCAACAGTGAACGGATTCAACTGAACTTTCTTTTTTATCGTGTAAACAAGATCGATAATGTGTACACGAGTAACATTATAACAGGGAATAGTTAATCTCGCGACGAAAGAATTGCACACTGAAACGACAGTGCACCGTGAAACGTAGAATTAGAATCTTATTTTTCGGTCGCGTTTCACCGAACGGAAATTCTATTTTCGATCTCGAAATTTCTAGATCGTAGAACACTCGGAAAGGTAGAACGGAAAAAATATTTATTCAAAGTGCTCCGACGAGCCGTGTATCGCGAAACTTTCAACGCGCAGGAGGGATATCGTCGTCGTTAAAATTTGAGCGAGCGAGCCGACAACGCTCGCGATATCGCGCTACGTCGATCGTAGTGTTGCGTTGTAACCATGTAATTAACAATTAACGCCGGCTGGGGGAAAAAGGCTCATTCTGGCGGTGAGCGAAGGAAAAAAACGATATCAAACCGGCGAGAGAAACTTTTTTAATCAACCAGTTCTCTTTAATTTCTCTCACTCTCTCTTTCGCCGTGGCTCGCCCCTTTTTCCCCGCGAATTGGCTGTCGACTGTTTTTACGTCGGTTTGAGGGGGATTTTCAAACAGCTTGTACAAAAGCGGGGCTCGCAGGGTGCCCGACAAAATATTCTTCCTGTAGAGCATTCTCTTTTTTTTTTTTCGTTCCTTTTTTTTTTCTTTTTTTTTTTTTTTAACGCCCAGTGAGCGAGTTAAAGCCGGCCAGACGATAGGTCATTAAAATGCAAAGCGAGGATCAAAGCGCGGGATTGGATCCGCTCGGTACCGCGGCGCGCGGAACTTTTCTGTACACGCGAATCGAAATCGAACGCGCAAGATGTCGCGCGAGCCTCGAAGCTGTTCTCTTTTCTTTTTTTTTTTTTCATCGAATTTCCCGGATTCTTTGCAACGGTGCTCGCTAATTTCTCCCGCGTCGAGATTTTTTTTCAATTTTCGATAAACCGGGCACCGAGCACCGTTCGTAATTTTTTCTTTTTTTACTTCTTCCGCTCGAGGAAAGCGGAGTGGCGAGCCGCTGCGGAACCGTTCCACGAAGTCGCGAGACGAACGGAACGAAAATCTCTCGGCGAAACGTACCGGAGTGTTCGATCATCGAGTATCTGCTCGAACAGATCCAATAAACGCCGCGCGCCTTAATTACTCCGGGCTGGCGCATCGCGTTTAGTTTTCTTCTTCCTCTCTCTCTCTCTATATATATATGTTTATCTATCTATCTATCTATGTTTCTATCTATGTATGTATGTATCCATTTATCTATCTATCTATCTATGTTTCTATCTATGTATGTATGTATCTATTTATCTATCTATCTATCTATGTTTCTATCTATGTATGTATGTATCTATTTATCTATCTATCTATCTATGTTTCTATCTATGTATGTATGTATCTATTTATCTATCTATCTATCTATCTATCTATCTATCTATCTATCTATCTATCTATCTATCTACCTACCTACCTATCTATTTATCTATCTATTTACCTATCTATCTATCTATCTATCTACCTATCTATCTATCTATCTATCTATCTATCTATCAATCTACCTATCTATCTATCTATCTATCTATCTACCTATCTATCTACCTATCTACCTACCTACCTATCTACCTACCTATCTATCTATCTATCTATTTACCTTATTTACCTATCTATCTATCTATCTATCTACCTATCTATCTATCTATCTATCTACCTACCTACCTATCTATCTATCTATCTATCTATCTATCTATTTACCTATCTATCTATCTATCTACCTATCTAATACTCTATCTATCTATCTACCTATCTATCTATCTACCTATCTATCTGTCTATCTACCTATCTATTTACCTATCTATCTATCTATCTGCCTATCTATCTATCTATCTATCTGCCTACGTATCAATTTACCCATCTATTTATCTACCTACCTATCAATTCATCAATTTATCTATTATTTATCAACGAGCCTATCTATTTATCTATCCATCTATCTCTCTCTCTCTCCCCCTTACGGCGTCCCCGTCACGGACTCGAACGTTAAGAAGTATCGACGGTTCGACGCTGCGAGTCGAAGGTGGTGGACGAAGGGGAAGGAAAATCGCCGCGGGGAATTTCATTCGGTTCGCAGAAGCGACGACATCCTTTTTCCACGTGGCGCGGTCCCTCGCATATAACCCCGTGGGGCCGCGAGCTCGACGCACACGTACAAACACACCCGGCTACGAAGGGAATAGACACACCGGGATGGAGTGACAGGAAGTGGAAGGATATTAGCCTGGATGTCACTCGACGTAATAGGAAGAGGTGAGCAACCCCCCCGCCCCACCGCCGCCACCCCAGGCGCCCATTCTCTATACGTCCCAGGGGGTGGCGGAGGCGCGAGACACCCTAGAATAGGAAAGAGAGGGTGTCTCCGGTAACGACAGCTCTCGGCGCTTCCACCGATGGATTTTCGTTCCACCGGTATCCGTGGATTCTTCGTTCACCTAGTCGGGCTGTTTCGCTCTCTAATGGCTCGTGTGTGTCGCGATCCGCGCTGGTCCTCCAAGTGTCCGGACAATCGAGTCCGCCGGAGAAATTCCACGTCGTTTCGCCTCGTAATACCGCGTGTACCGTATCGACCAGCTCGAATCGTTGAAATTCGTAAAAAAAACGAGACGTTACAACGATCCGTATCAATGCACGCGAGAAATTTAAATTTTCTTCGAAAATCCATCGAGGTACCGAGCAATCGCGAACCCATCGTTCGGAGCGTACGAGACGCGAGGGTTATTAAACGATACCCGAAACAGAACAATTCCGCTCAATTGCAATTCTCTACGTAAACAACGATCGTTATTACGTACCGTTTACCCGGAGTAAATTCCGAAAGATACGTGTCCCTTTTTCGTGTACGGAATATCGATCTCTTCGAAAAGGGTGTAATCGCGCTCGTTTCAACCCGGTCGACGTATCGATTCTACCGGAATAGAATATAAATACGTGTATAAATAAATATTAGTTTCGATAGGACCGGTCGCTGAAAGTACACTTAAGGCTGGGTTTCGTTTGGAAAAACCTGCAAGCGTCGTATCGAAAAGGACAATTTTGCAACGTCGAGCATACGTATGCTCGATATTCGATCGATAAGCGTCTGACCCGGCACGGTCCGTAATTCCTGTCGGAGGACATCTTTCCAGCTGCGAACAGTACACCGACGCGTCTTTGTAGCAGCGGGATCGCGACAAGCGTATTTAACGCGCCTCGGCGACAGTTCGCGCCGTACGCTTTGTGAAAATGTTTACGGGAAATTCCATCCGAAAGGAGTGCAGAGGGAATGTACGATGGCGTTAAAAAAAAAAAAAATAGAAAGGAAAAAAAAAACGAGAATTTCGAGCGCACGAACAACGCGCGACTATCCTTTCAATTTCAAATTTACCGACGGATACCAGCAAACACAAGCTTCGCATTCAAATGTAAAATACGCATCTGCCGCGCCGGTACTCGCGGAATAGAGATAACGTAGAAGTGCCCTGCAACGCGAATGGCGGATCAATACGCGGATTTTCGGACCGAAAAACTTTTGTACGGCTCGCGCCGTTCGAAAAAAATCGTTGCTGGTTGTACGGTGAGAGGGGTGGGGGAAGCTGCTGGGAAATAGCCGGCGAAAATCCTCTTAGTCGGGCCTGGTATCGGTTTATAAATGAATTTTCTAAATTGCCCGTTAAATCCACCGACCGACAGAAACAAAAAAAAAATAAAAAATAAAAAAACACCAAGGGATAGCACGAACCGAGAGTATCTCCACTCTCTTTCTCTCTGGATCTTCTGCACGCCCTTTTGTCTCGATATTTCGACGAGTGAATCGATATTCGAGAAACGTTGACGTCGATACTCGGAAAAAAAAAAACATCGACGTCGATGATCCGTTAGGGTTTGCATCGTCACGGTTTGTAATCTCATCACGGTAGCCCCGTAACCGCAGCTACGACTGCGTTCCAGGCAACGTTAATTCGCAAAACGTCGACGGCCCCTGATTTCCCTCGCAGCAACGGAGCCCCCGAATATTCCACGGCCCTCGTGGAAGCTTCCTGCCGGTGCGGAAGTTTGAACGTGTCCCGGCCGAAAACTTGCTACTAACGAGATAATAATTTTGACACGCGCGGAACACGAGATAGACGAAGTTACGAAGGAAGTTGCACGCGTAGCGACGAAATTTCTCGGTATAATTGTGTTCCAACTCCGGCCACCGTGCATTAAAAAAAATTTCGGTACCGTGCACCCAAACGGTCGTTCCCAACTAGCGTCGTGTTACGGGCACAATGAACGACGAAGGACCACCGTGGTACTGATAAGGGGGGCTGGCCATTTTTTTTTTTTTTGCAAGAAGAAAAATGCCTCTGAAGAACTCCAGGCTCGTCGATGGTTTTAACAATGAATAATCAGGGTTGCTTGGACACGCTTGATTCGTTGCGAAAAAATGAATGGAAAACGTGCAGTGATGTTTCTCCTCCCGAGACCTTGTTTCTTGGAAAATCGATCTTCGAAATACTTTGGGGCACCGTTTCGATCGTGTTCGTAAACTTTTAGATGATTTTCGTTTCGGTCGGTTACGATTAAAATCGACGAGAAACGAACGGTATCGTTATCGACGTTTGCAGACCTTAGAACGCGAGTAGAAACAGCGAGCAATGGTCAGACACGCAGTAGTAGCGCCAGCGCGCGCTAAGAATGTTCACGATCGATTTTCTCGAAAATGGTGACTCGTACCGAAAAACTTTATTCCTCGTTTTTTAGTCATTTTTACGCGAGGAATCTCTTCGTGCCCGAAAAAGAACGTTCCTTCCAACGAACACCGAGAACGACGGGTTTCTCGATCGTTTCTCCCCTGGTATCGCAAACTTGAACAAAAAAAGAGAATTAATAACACTTTCCACGATGTACAGTGACAATCGTCACGCGCAATAGGATCAAAGTCGGCGTTATGATAACGCAATTTCGATATAATTATTGTACGATCGCGAAACCGTTTCTCGAACAGCGGGAAACCCGGCGGGCGTAAACGTTGCGCAACAGATGCAAGGAAGACGGAATTCTACTCGAGTCGAGCGTGCAAATGAACGTCAAACGGATCGTTCTAGCGATATTCGTCGCGACGACGACGACGAGTACGACGAGTACGAGGACACCGAAACAAACGCGGGCGTCGATACGCACCGAAACGTGTCTCTCTCCTCGATTACGGCGAGACATTACTTACCCGGCGCCATTACGCGGGAACACCCTCGTCGTGCATGTTCGTCTTTTTCGAAACCTCGTACCGATGACAACCGCTGCGCGGCGCATACCTAGCTGGAAAAATGATCTCCAACGCGGGACGCGGTGCTTTTGAGCTCGTCGCGCGAACATCCTGCGGTAAATTGGAAAGCCGCCACGGCATTCAGACCTTTGTCGAGCGGAGCTTCCCCCGGATCAAAGCCCCCCACGGTTGAACGGGGTGCGGTGGGAGTGGTGAGGGTGGTGAGGGGGTGGCTCAAGTGGAACGGAGAGAGAAGGCAGTGTTCGTTTCCATGCAACGTGTGACGCGAACCAACGGCCGCGGTTCGAGGGGGCTTTTCGTTTTCCTTTTATTTCGAAAATTGTAAGGTTCCGGGCACGACTGAACCCCGTTCCGAGCGACTGACCGCACCGAGAACGAGGCAGGGAGCGTCAGTTGCACACGCGCCGATTGGAAATACTTGCGCGCCGGTTCGTTATCGGTAACGATGCCTGGCGGAAACTTTTCAAAAAATATTCATCGTCCCGATGAACGTACACCGTCCGTGGCTGAAAACAGTACACGGTAGGGTAAGAACCCGCGTAACGTCGGAAATAACAGCGTGTACTTGCAACTGGCTTGTAATTCGACGCGTTCTTCGTCGAATGTAATATTTAACACGCGCGTGTATGCTTTTTAGGTTTGTTTCTTGCACGTGACAAGTAACGATGTGCTTTTTCGAGAACGTGATAATACGCGCTCGCGACAAATGTACGTATACCTGACGTTGCAATGTGTGACGTCCGTGTGAACGTGGACACGTTTACACGGTTTTGTACACGTTACAACACGTTTCGTGAACCGTTTCTGGGAAAATAATTCCCACAATTGTGATATTGGAACGGGATCCGATGAAAGAGGAGTTCACGAAGGGATTCAACGACTCTTCGATCGGACACGATCGAACGTTATCGGTTGTTCTCTAAACGCGAGTGTAAGCAATCGTAACGCGAGCGCGTATTTTTGAACACGCGCGACAGAACGAGTCCGTATGCATACATAAATAGGGAAACAGCTGTTAGAGCGTCCGTTCGAATTAGCTTAGTACGGTCGCGGATCGTTGCTCGATTTCTCCGTGGTGCGTGAAAATCGGTTTCTGGTTACTCGAGGGACCGTGTCGAAACGATTCCTCGTGACAATTCCCTGCTCGATGGGAACGGAGCTAACGGCGGTGGACGTCTGAAAGTTTCACGTTGCGAACGCGGTACGTACCTTCGTCGGTCGTTGAAAAATTACGAAAACGCGAGAAACATCGCCATCGAAATAAATTCAAGGAAACATCGAAGTTCGCGAACAACCCGATACGATAATAACCGTTGATTCTCGCTTGCTAAGAACAGGCGAGACGAGGAATTTATCGTCCAATATTTTCCAACGATATCGTCTCCATTATCCTGAATTGACGAAGTTATATTTGTACAAGAATATGAAACAGTGATGCAAGGATAGAAATTTTTCTATGGAAGTATTTTACGATTAACAGTAGTGTATTTGATGTAAGATGGTAAGTTACAACGTTAGACTCTGAACTTTGGTACCATCTCGATCGACTTCGATTGAATTGCAATACCAACAGCACGTTAACGCTAGATTTATCGATCAGTTACAATGACTTTCAACTGTTTCGATAAAGAAATTTACTTTAAATTTCATAGTATATTTCCAAAAGATTATAACGTTTTCTATTCTGTTTGATATGATCAAGTTCCTCTTTTTCCCGAGACTCGTACAAAGAACATCTTAATACACCAAAACCTATCGATAGTGTAGGAATTTATTTAATTAGTGGTGGTGGTTATAAAATAAGGGTGAATAAAGTTCTAGGATATGCGTGTATTAAATGAGGTAGTAGTAGGAACAAAACATTAACAAAACATTAATGACTACGCTGACCACGCTGACTATGCTGACTACGCTGATCACGCTAACTACGCTATTCTTTCTTTACACGACACGACACGCTTCGACAATTTTCCAACAATGACTGCTCTTGACTCCCGATGACTGCTCTCGACGCTCTTCTTTCGCACCTTATATCCTCCCACGCATTCATACCCTTCGATTCAAATTCTTAATCTCTCTCACTCCATGCATCTGGTCACTGAAAATTTCTCAATCTCAATCGCTCTTCTTTCACGCTTCGCTCGCTCCTCTATACCAAACACATCGAATTCTCCCCGGACCACGCGCAATCCCTTTAATTCTCACGCATTACCACAATAGTTGAAACGTTAAAGAACATGTGGCGGCACTACCCACGCTTGCCACCAGAGGGAAACTCACCACCAACCGTTTCCCGCAAGTTCCCGTACCTGCTCCGATCGCTATATATACGACCTCTTACCGATCTTCCAATGTCCCGGCGTATAAGGCAGGGCCTGCTAGGATGCCTTACTGACGAGTCCACTAGCAGGCCCGGGATGAAACGCTTATCCCCACTCCTTTTCCTATATCCGTTCTTTCCTTCCTCTAACATACTTTAATTTAGCGCCGCCAAAGTGGTGACCCCGTCTAGCAACACGCAACCTTCTGGACAACAGCACAGCAGCAGTACAGGTGCAGCACAAGACGATGGAAGGAACGCAACGTAAAGGCCGATTTTTCGTAAATCCCCCTCTCCGAGGGTTGACTCCTCGACCTGCCAGCGACGACACGAACGCTATACTCCCGGCTAACCATCAGGATCAACCCCAGGAGGACAGCAGGCAGCTTGTCGACATTATTCACCGACCACACCGATGCGTTTCATAAATACTGGTACGCGCACGCATCAACGTCGGACAACAAGCGAAAACGCGGCTTGAGCAAACGATGCTCGCCACGCGTATTCCGCAATCGACAGCAGCTGGGCCTTACTACGAAAAAAAAAGAAGCATTCTTCTCTTCCACCGCTCTGGACAACCTCCTCCTGTGCCTGTTGTGCCACCGACCAACGGAACAAATACCTACGCCACTGGGACATCAGGACGGAACTTCAAAGTATCGTTTACCACTGGCAAGGGGGTTATGTGGCGGCACTACCCACGCTTGCCACCAGAGGGAAACTCACCACCAACCGTTTCCCGCAAGTTCCCGTACCTGCTCCGATCGCTATATATACGACCTCTTACCGATCTTCCAATGTCCCGGCGTATAAGGCAGGGCCTGCTAGGATGCCTTACTGACGAGTCCACTAGCAGGCCCGGGATGAAACGCTTATCCCCACTCCTTTTCCTATATCCGTTCTTTCCTTCCTCTAACATACTTTAATTTAGCGCCGCCAAAAACACATATCACTTCTCCTTCGAGACGAGTCACTCTACCAAAAAAAATTGAAGCAATACCGGGGCCAGAGATTCAACGAGACCTTGAATTTTTCCATGTGTAAACGATCCGCGATATTTCTCCGAGGCAATACCGGCTCGCGGCTGCTGTTCCAAAGGATTTTCCACGTTGAAACTTTTCCGAGGGAAACGCGAACCCGACGCGACAACACGACCGACGATTGCCACTTGAACGGGGAAAAGAGACGAAACGGAGCCGGAGCTCGAAGTGAAAAGAACTCTAAACGGCAATGAAAGACCGAATAGCGAAACTCGATGCTGATAATCCTCCTGGGTTTCGTCTTCGTCGTAGCCCCGTACGGTTTGTTTCCTCGTGGAAAAAGTTCCCGAGCTCCGCCATCATCCGGCTCTCGATCCAACACGCGAGTTCGATCCTTCTTACCTTTTATTCGATTTCTTCCGTTTGCTTCGAGCGGTCGAAGAATGTGGAAATAGACGTTCGATCAAACTCGCTACGAGAATGGGAGTATAACGTTTCGTCGAATGCACTTTCGAACTCGCGATTGCCGGGGTTTGAATCTTTTTTTTCTTTTTCTTTTTTCCTCGACGACGCGACCCGGGTGCATCCATCAAGGGTCGCGAATCGCACGAAGTTCTCTCGACGGTGGACTCGACGCGGAAATGGAGTCCTTTTTGTTCACCGGGTCTGCGAAATTTATCTCGCGAGGGATCGATCATTAGCGTGCTTGGTACCTTCTCGTCTTTCGTCGTACCTTGGTTTCTTTCGAAACTTGGATGATAATTAGCCGCGTCAGCGTTGTTGGAGAACTGGATTCGGAAAAGTAAACCGTCGCGGAGGACAAGAATCGTGTCTATCGCTAGTTGGTGGAAATTATTACAGATCGTATCGATTGTGTAATAGGTGAGTATGCACTCGAGTGCAACTGTTTGCACTCGAAGCTTTTCTGCTACTAGAAACTAGCGCCTCGATGAAATCTTTCGAATCGTGTAATTATTGGGTTGTTTTTTTTTTTTGTGAAAATGAAACACAATTTTTTTAGAGTGTACAAACATTTTATTAAATTATAAACGAAATCACTTTCCGAACAACCTAATAATATAAACAGAACATTTTTAAATGTAATAGACAAAACTCGGGCAAAGTACGAAGTTATCGCTTCTTTGATAATATTAGGTTGTTCGGAAAGTGATTTCGTTTTCCAAAATGGAGAATATATAATTTAGTAAAATGTTTATAAGTGTTTCATTTTTACCAAAAAAAAATGGAATGACTTTCCGAACGACCCAATGGTAATGCAAAATTTAAGAAAGAAATTTTCATTCTGCAATCCACACGTCTCGACTTTCTCATCGTGACTTTCTCATCCACACTCGATCGAAGTTCTTCCTTCGATCGTCACGTTCGTCTCGGTCTAAAAACTACGCTCGTAAATTATAAACATCCGCTCGACTTGACCCAAACACTTTTCGTTCGTACCCAGTCGTACCGATATTTATCTCATACCTACACGTGTTACCATGTTTACCAAAAAACATACGTTACTATGTAAGAAACACGTACAACCACTGTACGCTCAACGACTGTGGGACCACCGACTGTCGATACCTTTGGACGAGTGCAATCGTATGCATTTCTAACAGAAGGAACTATCGAATAGTTAAGTAAATTAACCCTTTGCACTCGAAGCTTTAGTGCTACCAGAAACTAGCGCCCCGATGAAATCCTTCGAATCGTGTAATTATTGAGTTGTTCGGAAAGTTGTTTCGTTTTTTTTTTTTTTTTTTTTTTTTTTTATGAAAATGAAACACGATTTTTTTAGAGTGTACAAACATTTTATTAAAATACACATTCTCCATTTTGGAAAACGATGTTTCGTATTACAATGTTTACATCTTACAAGAAAGAAGTGATTGAATTTTAATTTCAATTCCAAACCACGATAGTTTCCCGAATTGGAGAAAGTACACCGAGTTAAGCGACGATCGAGGATCTCCTCTCGAGTGGAAAGGGTTAAGTGTAAGTCAATCGTAGAGAAAAAACGAAAGCTTTAAGACGCAAACAGTTTTCTTTTTCCTTTTGTAATACATTTACCTTCATTCGTCCGAATAAATCAGATAAATAATTTCCCACTGTACGTTCACCAGAAACACCCAAGATCGTTCGTCACACTTCCACCTCGTTTCTCGTTCAAAGGAAATTCATTTGATCGAAGCATCGCGTAAAGTTCGTAATTTGTTTCTCGTATTTTGAAACGGTCGTTCGGTATTCGATCGTGACTAAAGTGACAGCGTTAGTGTTTCAACGTCGAGGACGCGTATCACCGAGTACCCGGGTATCTCCCACTTCGGTACGGACGAAACAAAAGGGTCGTTGGAACCGAGTCGGAAAAGAGCGCCACGCGGAAGACCGGTTACGAAGGGGGTCGATGACAAAGGTGTTCGATGGAGTTCGATGGTTGATCGATAGCTCGAGGAGTCCGCGGGCACAAAGCGTCGCGATCAAACGTCGGCTGGTTTAACGCTGCTTTAACGTCGCGGTGCCCTATCCGCTCGGTACTAGGCGCGTTCTCGTCGCGGCGGTCCACGGCTGTCGCGACGTCTGTGTTTATCCACGCGCTCGTGCGCGCAACGATATTTGCCATAGGAAGCCGCACAATGGTCCGTCACACCGCAGCACGACCGTACCAGACGCGACGTACCTACGGCAATGCGGACGTACACACGCTGTACCTGGATTCGAGTGTCGCTACCGATCCCCCCACCCGTCCTCCTTTGCGATTCTTCCCTTTCATCCTCGACGAGAAACGAGAACGTTAACGCCCGAAGGGAGGGGGAACGTCCCGTTGACTCTTTCCCAGCGGTGGCACCGATACGATTAGTCAATCCACGAGACTCGGGCAACTCGGTACTCTCGAGTAGCGGGACACGCGGTCCGCTACGGTCTCGCGAACGAAATTTAACCGCGTCGTTAACTCCTCGCGAGTCTGACTTACCGACGCTACCGGACCAGAGATACTCAAAGCGGAGGAAAAGCAACTTTACGCTCCAATATTCTATCGTAACGATTCGATCGGACAAAGCTGCGTATTAATGATACTTTGACGAAAGTATTTATCAATTGTACTTTTAATATCGCTTTTTCGATTTTGTCCATGTACGTTTAAAGTAATTTGTAATTACAGTTCGGCTATTGCAACCGGTGAATTTTTAATCCTACATTGTACCCGATGAAAAGGTGAGTCATCGGTCGAATAATTCGTAGGAAATCTAGCGATCGAATTATTGGACAGTGGTGATCGAATAGCAGTTCTTATCGACTTGCTTATACTTGCTTTGTGTAGTTGCGCGAGTCAGTGAGTTTTATCGCGGTGAAAGTGTCGATTTGAAACAGAATAATCAGAATTCTTTCTTTCGTGTATTTTTAAAAATTGCACATTAACATAGGTATTCCTCCACTGTGCGAAGAATACCGATTACTTTAGTACTCCAAACGCGTGCACACACGGTACCGATTCGTCATTCTTGAACAACGTTTAACCCTTTGGACTCGAGAGGAGATCCTCGGTCGCCACCTAATTCATTCCACTATTATTTTCGATTGGGAAAAACTTCGTGGTTTGGGATTCGAATTGGAATTGAAATATCACGTTCTCGTAAAGTGTAAACGCACGTGTGCGTAGTACATAAAAAAGGTTCAATTCCAGATTAATTTTACGACTTGAAGGATTTTCTCGAGGCGTTGGTTCCCAGTAGCAAAGAAACTACCAGAGACTGATTAAATTGCTTAGAGTAATTTAAGCAAAGTAGTGATAAATTACTCAACCAGTGTACGAATTATATTATATTATATTATAAATTACCGTGTACGGGACTCGTGACGCAAAATAATCGATAATAATTGGTAAGTAGTAGCGAATTTGCTTCTCTCCTCGAAGAATTTACTATTCCGAGAACGGATCATAATTCACGGAGTTAGTATCGGTATCGATTCGGTGTCGTTCCCATCGCTACTCTTTTGTACACCGGCCACGTGTTATCCCGAGGAAACGATTACCGCTTTGATTTGTTGGCGCTGGCTAGTTTTCGAAAGCGATCGGGAGTGGCGTCATCTTTTTCTTTCGAATCAACGGATGGAAAAGTTCGGAGAATTTCGAAGGTGACGCGAAGTTGGGAATCCCGATCGAGCGGAAGAGTTTTCTTTCTCGTTTTTTTTCCCCCTCTTTTTTTTTTGTTGCGCGCGAGGACGACGAGAAATCGGAAATTATCGTTATCTCGAGAAACAGCAGCGGCAATATTTTTATCACGATCGTTTCTTTCGACGGATTCCTGTTTCGTAGCGGAGGTTTTTCTCCATTTAGTTTCCACGGAACCCGAAACGAAGGGAAACTTTTTTGCGAGTTTCTTCTCGAACACTGATAATAACAACTTTCTCGAACTTCTCGCGTTCGTTCGTCCGTATTTGAAGAACATATGTATCGTTTCACAGATGTTTCGAACGTAATTTACTTACCGATACCTCGTTTTTATAATTGTATATGTTCATAAAAAAAAAAGAAAAAAGAAAAAGAAGTAAATCGAAAACGTAGAGTAACGTTCTTCGTTTTCGAGGAACTCGCTCTTGAAAGAATCAACATTACAATCGTTACAAAATTAGAACCAGTACCTGTAAAATCGACATTGACGATCATTGTTCTTTAAGTAGAAAAATTCATAAACAGAGAGCTACGTGTCCACGGTCCAGTATTAACGGTCGTTCGTTTTCAAACGAAGCAGATATTGCAAATCGGGATTACGCGGAGTAGAGTTGTAAAATCGGCTCGCAGCCAGTCTACGATGAGAATCCATTTGTTCGTAAATACTACTAATCGAGCTTCTAATCCGTCGCGTAAAACGGCTCGAAATGAGAAGATTAATCGGTTTTTTGTGCTCCGCCCTGTCAGCTCTTGTAAGTACTTACGAGGGATTAGAGTGCGCTCATCGGTGCAAAAAAATGCGAAATCCTGCAAAAGGTGCAATTTCGAGAGTCGATGTATTTCGAATCGGAAGAAACTCCCGAGCTTTACTCGATCGGTTATTCTGTCTCCTCGATGGGATCCATAATTACTCTGATGCTCCGTTCGTCGATTTGATAATCGTATATACGTACAATACCTCGGTTATCGATCGAATGTGTTCTTATTCACGACCAATAGTCGTCATCTACGCAATTGTGTTTCTTAGAAAGTTTGCAACGATTACAAATTCACTATCGAGAACGATCAACGCCTTTGGATAATTTTTTTATACATGAAATTTCTGACCCGTGGCAATAAACCAAGAACGATCGAGCCTTAAGGAGAAAGTTATTCGCGTTAACGTTGAAACGAAGCCTCGAGTGCAGGATGTTACAAAAAAAAAATGATCTCTGGGATACGCGTTATTGAACCAAACTAGAAATAACATTCGAACGATACATCGTCTCGTTCGAGTTGAAAGATCTGTATATAGTAAACGAAAGACTGTGTGATTACGAGTATCTCGCCTCGCTTCTAATTTACAAGAACCCGTTCATCCGGTGATCTCGTTTACACGGTGTTTTACAACGGCTCGACGCGATGGGAGTTTGTTTACGCGCGTTGCTCAGTTCCGTGGGCAAATAATTGTTCGATTGTTATCGAACAATTTCGCAGTAACGCGGGCTTTTCCGCGGTAGGAACGGCGCAATCGATGTCGGGGCACTCGTGGCAGCTTTAAACGCCGACAGAGACCCACAAAAGCCATCCAAACCGGCTCGATACACACCCGTCGAGATCAGAAAATTAATTTACATCCAGCCGGCACTCGTGTCTAGTATAGATTTCACGAAGCCGCGGTAATTGTACAGCCTCGCGCTAAATCCCCGGTGCCAAAGCCCGATGACGAGAGCTTTAACGAGGCCTCCCTTGTTTTTCGAGGAGCGTGTCGCGTCAACGAGGATCGGTAACCACCGTGGCCTTTGTAAACCGAGTTCCCAGATATCGTCGTTGAGAAATAAAAGCCACCGTTCCCGTTCATTTTGACGAAACGGTCAAACACGAAAATCGGTTTCCTTTCCCCCTCGTTGAACCTTCAACCTTCAACCTTTCTTCGATCGTACGATCGAACGTACGAGACTCGTTTTCATTTTGTAACGTAACGAGAGGACTGAGAAATTTTACGTTTCTTTTTTGGGAATGGAAACACTCTTAGATCGTTACATCGTTTTATTTACAATGGAGAATGTTTACAGTAAGGATTTTTACACTTAGCTTTCCGTGCTTCGGATCGTCTCATAATAAAACTAGGAATTAAGAAACTCTAGATTCTTTGAGAATGTAAACACTCTTAGAGCATCACATCGGTAGTTTACTATATTGACAATAGAAAATATTTACAGTACAGATTTTTACACTTAGCTTTCCATGCTTCGGATCGTCTCATAATAAAACTAGGAATTAAGAAACTCTAGATTCTTTGAGAATGTAAACACTCTTAGAGCATCACATCGGTATTTTATTGACAATAGAAAATATTTACAGTACAGATTTTTACACTTAGCCTTCCATGCTTCAGATCGTTTCATAATACAATTAGGGATTAAGAAACTCTAGATTCTTTGAGAATGGAAACACTCTTAGAGCATCACATCGATATCTTATTGACAATAGAAAATATTTGCAGTGCAGATTTTTACACTTAGCCTTCCGTGCTTCAAATCGTCTCATAACATAACTAAAAATTAAGAAATTATAGCTTTTGGGATTGGAAACACTCTTAGAGCACATATCGTTATCTTATCAACCATAGAGAATGTTTGCAGTAAAGATTTTTACTCTTAACTTTCTGTGCTTCAGATCGTCTCATAACACAACTAAAAATTAAGAAACTCTAGATGTTTTGAGAATGTAAACATTCTCAGATCATTACATCGATATCTTATCGTTACAATAACTTCAATTACATAAACACACCATATTACAAAGACTCAATGAATCGAGAAAGACCCAAGCAATCCTCGCAATACATGCATCAGAATGCACCCGCATTTCCATGTATATTTTTTTCATTCTCAAATCGAATAACACGTAAAGATCCCTCCTATTGATATTTCGAAAGAAAGGTTCAATCCGTCGGTCACAATCGATGAAAAATATAAAAGACGACGAGCGTGAATTTTCAAGGAAAACGATCGTTTCGCTACTTTCTGCCGCTTTCGATACAAAGAAGAAACGTGGTTCGCGACTTTCGAAACGTTTAAAAATCCCCCGAGTTCCACGATAACGGGGTAACGGGGAGATGGTCCACGGTTCGTTGATATATTATGGGACGAGGAGACGGAAATACCCTTGATTCAGATATTGCGTGAGCCGGTATAAATCCGAAGTTTCGGCTGGCGGGTACAATCGCCGGTCCGTTTCCCCGTAAATGTATTCGCGTTAGGAAATGGAACTGCTGGCCACAAATACCTATCTGCGGCCCTTAGTTTATGATGGCACATTCTACAAGGTCGGTATTGCACGTACGGGAAGCTGGATAGTCGCAGCGACGTACACAGCCGAAATTCGATAGCGCAATTCGATGCATTGACCCGCCAAAGCTTCGTGTAACTACGTATACACTCAGAAGCAAATAGTGTCTCGTTGTTCAAAGACAAGAGATCAATCGATTCTGCCCTTCCCTCGTGCCACGTCCCTCTCTCGTCACTCTCCCGACTCCTCTTTGCTACGTTTCCCGGATCACAAGCCAGACCGCGTCCTCGTCAATCGACGCAGTAATTAATTCTAGGGCCGATAAACCGCGCCAAAAATTGCTCACCGTGACACGAGGACCCGCAAATTTCTTCGCGGCCATTCACCGATCCCGAATCTACACACGACTTTATCGGTCGGTTCGTTCAACCGAGCCGAAGAACCGGATGGTCGTCCAGGGACCGGGTTGTAACATTTCGTGGAATATACAAGATATCGGCACGGTGAGGTATCGTCGAGTACGGGGATAATTTTCTACGCGAAAAAACGAATCGAAAAGGAAGAATAACATTTTACGAAGCAACCCTTCGTTTTCGAGCAAATCGGTTTCGAAAACACGTATTTTCATTTCTGGTCGGCCTGTCCGAAATCGTTTGAAAAATATATATACACGTATATATTTTTAATCGGTGAAAAAATAGACCGAATTGCACCGGTACTACATTTTGTTCGTAAACGCAAACACGAACAACAGAAGAGACGTACACTTTATTTTTCAGTTTCGATTTACCATTCCGTGTAAAATTACCCCCTGCTCGATACTACTACACTCTGCGGGACACCCTGTACAGGGCGAGGCCGGACGTGTGCTACAACCCGGCTGGGGATTATTCGACGTGTAAAACTAAGTCGGAACAAAAAACAAAAAAAAAAGGAACATTTTTTTTCATTCGAGAACTCGTTTTCGAGAAAATCGAGTTGGAAAATTCCATCGTGTACACGTGTACTGCCTCTACGGTACGGTCCGTTACGGATATTTTCTATCGGACGTCACTTCGAACGGTTCGCTCGATAATGTACGCGTAAATTTGTTAATAAATGTATTATCGATACTTACCGCGGTATTGGCATTCCTAGTTTATTAATAAACACCGAAGCCTGGAGATACTCGAGTGCACACGTACTCGATAAAATGTTCCAACCCTACGTTTCGATTTCGTTACAATTATATTTATAACATTACCGTTGGTAATAAATATGTATCTCTGTGCCAACGACGATGTTATAAAGATACACTTTAAAATGAAATCGAAATCTAGAATTATTATGATCGATATACCAAACAATATCTACCTCTACGTTAACTATTATATAATTGAATATCTCCATCTGCAACGAATGACACCGAACGAACAAATTTCAATCCAGGAGACACTGGTTGAAAAAAAAAAAAAATAGAGAACGTAACGTTGAAATACGAGCTATTCATTGGATCTGAAATATTTATTCTTCCAACCATGTATGTACGTTCGACGATTCCGTTGGACTTCTCCAAACTGTATCGATTCCCAAATCGATTCCCCCGATTCGAATCCGCCCGGTTGGCTAATTAATCGATCGATTATCCAACCGCTCCTAATTCCTGAAAAGCACGGAGGTAGGTATTCTCTTCGTGAAAAAGTAGCCTCCGCGAGTCTCGACGGAACGACAGGGCTCTAAATATCGCGAAACTCGATCGTGATTAGTAGCACTGTGCGTCGACCGATGCAGTATGCATCCGAGGTGCATCACGCCCGATGAATAAGTAACGCTAATTAGCGCCGCGTCGCCAGTCGGCCTCAATGTCAAAATGGATCAACAACGTTGGCATTCTTCATTTTGCGTTCATGAATTCGTCACGACGTTTCCCTTTGAACCGTTCGAGTTCCATCGAGGAACTCCGGCCGACGTGCGTTTATACATTTATACGCCGGTGTACACGCGCGAGTCGTGCGGGACTGTGACACGTCGAACCATCCACGCGTACGATCGCGAAAAATCATTCCCGATATCGCGTTTCACGAGGTCGTAGCGTTCGTCTACCATTCGCGATCGGAAAGAAAACGAGGTCAAGGAACGTGGATCCGATTGATCGTTCGGTACCGCACATCCACCGAGACAGACTCGTTTTCGTCAGTGGTTCGCTATTGGCTCGATTTCTCGCATTTATCGTTACCGAGGTTGCGAGACGAGCTCCGAATCTTGTACCGTATTGGCCCGATATGTCGCGTCTGTTAATATGAACGTTGCGGGAAACGAGATTCGTGTCTCGAGCTGCATCGGCCTAATCCGTCGTGTGTATTGGTACCGGAGTCGCGAGAACGAGCATCGAGTTTGGAGCTTCGAATCCATTTCCTTGTGTCGAATCGTAAGTTGAGATGTAAGAAAATGCCGCGTTGAAATATTTTACGAGTACTTGGGTAAACATTTATGTAGTATTTTGTCTCGAGCAGAGGTCCCTCGAATTTAACGAGTGCGACAATCCGCGTTTCTTCGAGTGTCTCGAAGACGCGATTTTGAATTTGTGAAAAATGGATCGACGAACGGGTAAAAGAGATCCGGAGACGCGTTAACGAGCGTTCAAAGTATTCGGCCGTGTTCGAACTGAACTCGCGCGTCCTTGAGCGCAAGTTTTCACCGAATGGCGGATCCTTGGAAGACACAAATCACATTTCTCGCGGCGGAGGAAATTTTTACAGGAGTTACAATTTGCAGGACCATTACGAAAGTTTGTCGTAACATTTTTCTCCCTTTAATACGCAACAGGAAGCGAATGCAAATCACGGGACGACGAGTTTTCCGCTCTGGCCTGGTTGGAAAGTTTCTCGGCGGCAGCCGCTTCTTCGAAGCAACGTGTATGATATTTCCCGAGGTTTCCTCGTGGCAGTCGAGTCCTCTGTTATCCGCAGGGGTCTTTCAATTGTATGCCCTGTTTCGTATCCGTGGCACGAAAGCTTCCTTACTCTTAATCCTTAATTAACCCCAATTCGAACCAATTCCCGGCAAGCAGTTCCAGTTCAATTCGAACTTTAATCTCGACCCGTCGGGCGTTTCGAATAACCGGCACGGAAACCAGGGAGCGGTGTTTTCCCTGTTGGAGTGTCGCGGAATTCCGACGAAACAATAATTCGAACTTCGATGCCGTGGCGCTGCGAAAATATGGACTTCCGGCGGGGTGGTCCTACCTTCGATCGTATTCGAGAAATGTCGTTCAACGAATCCGAACGAAACGGTACGAGATATCGATGGAACGTCCGAGTCGTTTGAACAAGACTTATGTAAACGTATGTCGTGGTTTACGATTGGAAATTAACAAGTCGAGAAGAAAAACTTGCAAAGAGCAAGGTTTCTAGTGCAAGTATTTGCACGTGATGTAATAGCGAAAGACTTTACCAAGGGACTGATAAATTTTGATCTCTGTATCGATAATCGTCGTCGAATTTTGCGTAAAAAAGAACCGTTAACAATCGGATTATTTTAAAAGGAAGTGTACGAAACGGGTAAAATATACCCCTTTGGTAGTTGTAGCGACAAAGGCTCGCGAAAATCTTAATAGAAATTTCGAAGGACGAGATTCGAAAAATTTCGTTCAACTTTGCCTCGAAATGTCTTTGTAACCGTAAATAATTCTTCGTACTCAAATTCGTCGGGTCGATCCCATTTTTGACCATACAACCGCATTTCAACTTGTCTCCCTCGGTTACAGCACGCGAAAAAAATCGATACCTTCCTTGGTTACAGTGCGTAAAAAATCGATAGTTCCCTCGGTTAGGTCTAGATTAGGTGGAGAAGGGGACGTGGCCTAATCGGGCTAGGGCGTGTTAAAACGGGGAGGGGCGTGGCTTAAAGAGGGAGGGCTTGTCCAAACGGAGGGAGAGGAGGCGTGGCCTAAGAGAAGGAGAGGGGTCTAAAGGGGGGCCCGTGTCCGAATCTATATCTCACTCGTGTAGAAGAAAAAACAATCGATACCCGATTAATAAAAACAACCTCACAGACTCTGTCTTCGATGCAATTAGCAGTTCAACCCCTAAAATATCGTGTAAGACTCGTGGAAAGTAAATTATGCCAAACATAAGATACACGGGTGAGTCTTATTCAAATTAATCGAGTCGAGTTAACTACAGTCAGGTCAAGTCGAGTCATGACAAGTAAGGAAAGGTGAGGCGAGATCAAGTCAGATGAAGCGAGGCGAGACGAGGTCACACAAGGTCTCGTGAGGTCACCGGAGGTCAAGGTCACGTAAAGTCACCAGAGGTCACCAGAGGTCATGCGAGGTCACTGGGTGTCGCGTAAACTCACCGAAAATAAAAGGAGCGTGGCCTAAAGTTAGACGGGGAGGGGCTTCCCCTAAGGAGAAAAGTAGGGTCGTGTCCAAAGGGTTTGGGGGAGGGTGATTATCGGAGTCTTTTTTAACACTTATAGGCAACCTTAATAGAAAGTAAGCTTTCAAAGCGCGAGGAGTGGGAAAACCAAGAAGTGTTTTTATTGTATTGGTACATCAAATCTAATGTACAACATGGTATACCTAACTGCAATAGATATATCCGTTACTTTTCCCATCCCGCCCATGCAGCCATGTCCAATTCCTTACACTTGGTCTCAATTTCAAAATTAATATTCGATATAAAATCTAACCGATTCATTGCTTTACTCTTACCTCTTTCCATGTAGATTATATATGCATTTAGAACCATGCGGCTGATTATAAATTAAACGAAGCGCTATCGTTCCGCTTGGGTCTTCCCGTACTCGTTTAGAGAAAACGCGGTTGCGCTGTTTAGGATTCCTCGAGAGTATTTTTTCAATACCCCGTGGGACTCAAACGGTTAAGGCGACGCGTTGTCCCAACGAGGCTCGACCTCCCTCGTTCGAGGGAAATAATAACAATCGGTCCCTCGTTCGTCGTGACAACGGCAGAGAATTGTGCCGCGCGAAGCCTTTTCTTTTCCGGGAAACCCCACCTCGGGAGTCATTCCCATCGAATTCGAACGCGTAACAGGATCTTGCGCAACGCTCCCGTGACTCCATTTGCGGAGTCTTCGTTCTCATCGGGACCGAACCGTTCCGACGTCCGCGTTAAGAAACCCGCCCACCTCTCCCGAACAATACATGCTAATTACGAGGTCGCAATTATGAGAGTCACTTGGCCACCCCGCGTGTAGTTCCCGGCCCGATGTGGACCAACGTATACATTTTGAAGACGAGAGAAATGTAGGTAGGGTGCTCCGAGGGAACTTTCCTCGAGTGTAACAACCGTGCAGTTTAAAAAGGAACAGAAATCGTAAAATTGTGCAACTTCCGGGCGCGGGACACGACCGCCCGGAGGGGGTAAATTCGATGGAAGAATTACAGGGAATAACCGTGGAAAAGAAGGCGGAAGTGTGTCGTTTGAAAAATTGGAAAGCTCGGTAACGGCGATGCAGTTAAAAACTGCTTCGAATTTATCGCTTACCCAAACCCGTTTCACGATAATTTCCTTCCTTTATGGTTCGGCTTACTCTCGACTTGTTTCTCTTTTGTTTTTCGTTTTTTATTCGAGAACAGAGAGCAACAAGAGCCGTTGCGCAAATTGCGATCCCCACCGGGAAGAAAGTCGCTTTTTTAATTTTAAAAGATACGATTCGTTGAATTCGGGCAGCGATGATCGGCCACTGTTAATTGGTGCTATCATTATTAGGTTCTGCTGGTTGGACGGTATCGATACCGTGTATTCCGAATTGGGGGTTATCGTAATCCGATCTCTCGAAATAGGGTTATCGCTACTGAATCTCCCGAATCGAGGGGACGTCAATATGAATCTCTCGAGTTGAGATGGATGTCGATAGCCTGCTTTCCCCCGGGTGGAAGGTTACTAATATTCGCTCATTAGAGTCGCAGACCCGAAGATAGTATACCTGGAAGTCGAGATCGCGAGGACGTCGATACCGGATCTTTTGGACCGGAGATAAATACAATTGGATCGTTCCAGTTGGAAATTAGAGCTACCTACTCTGTCAGGTTGCCAGTGCTCGCTATAGAATCTCCCAAATTGTGGAGATGTCGATTATCGAGTTTCTTCAATTGAAGAGTCGTCGACACTGCGCCTTGTAAGCGGTGAGATCGTCGATACCGATTTCTCGAGTTGGTAAGATACCGACACCGTGTCTTTCGAGTCGAGGGTCGTCGATGCCGAATTTACCGAGTTGATAGATCGTCGATATCGTGTTTTTCGAGTCGGAGATCCTTGATACGTCACCAATACCGAGTCCCTCGAGTTGGTCAACTACCCTCACTTACTCGAGTCCCTCGAGTCGGTCAACTATCCCCACTCTCCCGAGTCCCTCGAGTCGGTCAACTATCCCCACTCTCCTGAGTCCTCCGAGTCGTTCAACTACCTCCACTCACTCGAGTCCCTCGAGTCGGTCAACTATCCCCACTCTCCCGAGTCCCTCGAGTCGGTCAACTATCCCCACTCTCCTGAGTCCTCCGAGTCGTTCAACTACCTCCACTCACTCGAGTCCCTCGAGTCGTTCAACTATCCCCACTCACTCGAGTCCCCCGAGTCGTTCGACTACCCCCACTCACTCGAGTCCCTCGAGTCGGTCAACTATCCCCACTCTCCCGAGTCCCTCGAATCCCTCGAGTCGATCATTTGCCTCTACTCTCCCAAATCGGTACTCATCGTCAACATACCCAAACCCGCGTGCCATCGAAGCTTCTCTTTCGGTAATCGCCACCGAGTCTCTCGATTCTCCGATGGTCCTTCTAGGACATAACTCGCCAATCGTCGCAATTGGATCGGCCAAAAATCAGACATCGTCCCTACACTCTAACCACGGCGCCGATTCTTTCGAATCGAAATCTCGAGCCACCGACTCGTCCCCATCTCCGAACCCTTCCCGAATTTATCAGATCCGTGTCCCTTGCCCCCGAACACTGTCGTTTTCGTTCCAGCTGCGGGTAATCGTCCCGGTTTACAACGCCCCATTTGCGGAATCGCAATCGTCGCGGACCATACCGTCGAAAACGACATCCGCTCGAAATTCGCGCGTTTAACAAATGGCTCGTCATTATTCTCGTTGCGTAACCATCGTGCTGCCCGTCGCGCGCAGTTTATTTTCCCTCCCCGTACTTCGGTCCGCTTTCCTTGCAGAAACTACCCGCATGATCTCCACTGGCGTAGTACCCACACACGTACCAAGATCCTCTCTCTCTCTCTCTCTGTGCGTGCGTGTGTATACGTGTGTGCGCGTACGGGAGAAGAATGCGACACCCTGATCCGCACACAGACACACTCTCGAGCTTGGCGCGGACGCGCGTGTGCGTACCGGAGAATACTAGAAGGGATTTAGCAAAGTCCGGCCATAAAGAGTAAATTACGATGTCGGTCTCGCTCCACAGTTTTACGCCGACCCGCGCTGCCGTTGTCGCCGCCGTTGTCGTAGCCGCCCCCCACCCGTAGATTCTCTCGTATTGTGAACCTGCCCGGCACTTTCTGACGCCACCGTCCGCCAAATAAACTGAACCCAGTTTGCGATATTGCACGTGCAGAGGAGCGGGGCTCTCCATAACCCGAGCAACGAAGAAGGTACTCGTCTTCGTCGCCTCGAAGAATCTCGCACCCTGATTTTCGTAAAGCTGGGTCCTCGTATACGGGTGACTCGTTATTCGAGTACTTGGGTGTCTTCGTTAACTCTCGTAACACCAGCGATTTGAACAACCGCGGGAGAGCCTGGGTCCAATCGGACCCGTGATTTACCATTCCAGTTAAACGTTTCGAATATAAGTTCCGTTGTTCGCAATCGTGCGATGCAAGTTACTCCGGGTCGGAGAAGACCCAGACGTGGGATTCTTTATTCTACTCTTTTTCATTTCCAAGGAAAGCTGTGCAAACGGTATAATCCGGCAACACGAAAGTCTCTCCGGGTCGGAGAAGATCCAGACGCGTTACAAGTTAACCCTCGACCGACGTACGTCACCATCTGCGCGACAGCGTCGTACAGGACGTGCGTCGCTTCGTACGTGACACGGTAACTTCATCGAGCGTACAAATGAACAACCAAAGCTCGAGCATCTAGTAAAAAATATTAACACGTTGAAAATGTTTAAATACGCGTTCCCGCGCAATGAAATATACATTTTTTGTCCGGTAGCGTTGGCACAATATTTCCACGTACGGGTAAAACGACCTACCAAGTCGTATATGAAGCGTTGGCGAGTGGTGGAAGTTAACGGGTAAAATATAAACACTGTAATCGCAAGGTAGATTTTCCAAGCATTTTATACCACTTTTCGACCAGTTTACATCCGAGACGCCCCCTTGGAGGAGTCATCGAAGCCCTCCACGATGTTCCAAAGATAATGTTCAATTTCCAAACGAATCGTTCCGGTGTGTGTCGTCGATACGATCTCCACCTGGCCCTGATCTCTTGACGTACGCGTTTTCATTGGTCGATAATGCGCCCGGTTCGCGTTTGCTTTGCATATTTTTTGCATTCGTCGTGTAGCACGTGCGTCGCTTTTTTCGCCGACTGTTTCTGACCGGTTGAAATTTAAACAATTCCGCGCTCTCTCGTAACCATTTTTTTTTTTTTTTTTTCTTTTTTTTATTCCTCGCGCGAGAACGTCACCGTGGTCACGGCACGGGGGACAGAGGGGGCCCTAGGGGGGGGTCTCGCTTTCGCGAAACCCGCCGTATCGCGGCGGCTGGAACGGAGTGAGTTACCGAGTACCTTTTATAAACTGTACACGCTCAACTAAAACTGAAAGCGTGGACAACGGTGGGGGTGGGGGAGGGGGTGGGGGGGCAGAGAAGAAAAAAAAATGTCCGGGGCGCATTTGCATGGCTGTGCCGCCTCTCCGGGCGTCGAAGCAGTCAGGTGTGACCCACTTCTCCATCGTCGCTTCGTTAATGCTACACGAGTCGCCTTTTCTTTCACCGTGTTCCGCGAACCGAATGAATTACATCCCCCTCCAAGCCCCTAATTGACGACATTGTCTCGAGGTATTCTCAATAGTCGTTAAATCAACAAATCGGGGCATCGAAGGAAGCGAACCACCCGATTACCGCTGTCGGTGAATAAATATTGGAGTATTATTTAAAAAGCGATCCGTGTCAGTGTAAGAGACTCGATTGTTATGTGTGTTGATTCGATTGTTATTAATATTGTTATATTAATATTATTAGCATTGTTATTGATTGGGTAAGGTTATTTTCGCCAAATCGGAACGATAAATTTATAAATCAGGGTGTTTCGAAGTGGGGGTAATTTTAACTGGCTATTTTGATCTCCGAATATAAATCCTCTGAATTTTTAATGTGCATACGTATTTTTGGAACACAATGGACGATAATTTACAATTCGAATTCTTGTTCATTTTTCGATATCTTATATTTTTCAGAGACATCAAAATGGTTTCGTGTCGCTCGAACGACGCTGCATATTTCTTTAAAGTCGACCCGTTCGCTCTCTGTTTCTCATCGACGAGCATGGATTCGAATCTTAAATTTATAATTCCCTTTGACCTCGATCGAATCCCCTTTACGGTCGCGGAGGTAGGAGGAAACGATCGCTCGGTATTCGAGTATCTTTCTATTATTTTTTATTTCATTTTACTATTGGAAACTCTTTTGTTTCGTAATGTTTAAGCTCGAGACACTTCGAATTGGACAAAATTCGACCGGTTTCTGTCAAATACAAAAATGTCAAATACATTTTTTATTTTATTTTACTATTGGAAACTCTTTTATTTTCTAATTATACTCTTCGTATGTTTAAGCTGGAGACACTTCGAATTGGAAAACATTCGGCCAGTTCCTGTCAAATACGAGAAGATGGAAAACACGGGCGACGTTCCAGTATTTTTTTATTATTTTAAATTTTATTTTACTATTGGACACTCTTTCGTTTCATAATTATACTCTTCGTATGTTTAAGTTCGCGACACTTCGAACTGGAAAACATTCGACCGGTTCCTGTCAAATACGAGAAGATGGAAAACACAGGCGACGTTCCAGTATTTTTTTATTATTTTTAATTTTATTTTACTATTGGACACTCTTTCGTTTCATAATTACACTCTTCGTATGTTTAAGTTCGCGACTTTGTACGTGGCTATTGATCGCCACGAATGTACGCGCGACGACGAAAGAGGAATTACTCGCTTGGATTCACTAGGTTACGTCGATACAAAGAATACCGATATGGACAAAGCGGCGGAGAACGGTACTTTCTTTCGAAATTGCGTACAATCGGTGTAAAAACACGGTTATTTACGCGCAACAGCGCCCGTTCCTGTTTAATCGTAATTAAACCGTACACGACGAATACGCTCGAGGATCGTGCGTGGATAACGATCGCGTTTCTGAAGGTAACGCGTCATTTTAATCGGCAGCGAGGCGCAACGGAAGCTAGTGTTACCGTCACGAAAATGAACAACAACAACGAGGAAATTCCACGCGAAATTGCAAGACGACGCCCAGCGTGCGCGCACGATGGAGGCGGGGGCGCAAAACGAATTAGCAGAAAGCGGCCGCGATGCCGCATTTGCATATTCCGGTACGGTTCTCCTGTCGCCCCGCGAACCAGAAGAAGACGTAGACTTCCGCCTCCGTAGCTTGCCGGCTTATCTTACCTAGCCGAGGATGAAAGAACTCCTCGAACGGCCGCGACGCGACACCGAGAATCAAGAAATTCCACCGGCGGGGAAAAGAGCGAAATATCGGTAGGAAAAATCTTATTCGAGCGACCCTCCTTTGGATTTCATTTCTCCGCGTAAAGTATATCCCCCGGAATAATTTTCTCCAAAGGTGAATAAAAACCTCCCTCGATACCGGAGGGGTGGGACGAAGGGTTTTCAAAGTGGCGAAGATTGAATGCGAAAAAAATTTCAATCCCCTTCCGACAGAACGCATTCGTCGCGGGTTAATCGAATCTCCGCCGCGAGAACTTCGATTTTCCAATTTCGAACGCCCCGGCGCCTTCGCTAAATTTTATTTTCATCTTATTCTACGGGAAGGACTCGGATTCTCGACGACAACACGATGAAAGGGTTTCCTTTTCGCACGCTTCCTGTGCGGTGTCGCGGGAAGATCGTAGAATCGTCGAGTCGTCGCAACGCGAACGACACTTCGAGCGTACGGTGCGATTCTTTTTTTTTTTCATTCGGAAATCATTTTTTTCACAGCTCTCATCCTCGATGGAGCGTGGATCGTCGTCGAAAACGATCGTCGAAACGTGGAAGCGAAAGACGCTTCGAATGCCAGGAAGAACGAGTTCGTGGACGACCTACTCGTTACGAGCACACTGCTCGGGACCGACGCGCAGCTTACAACGCGGAGGAGACACGTGCTGTCGTTTGTCGCTTCTTTCTCGTCGAAAAGCAAAACGAGACGAGAACCGATCAGAGGAAGAAAGAGAAGCAAAAACGGTAAGAGAGACGATACTTTCGTATAATCGAGGGGCAAAAAAAAAAAAAAAAGTATTTCGCGAACCACCGAAATTCTTGTGTCTCGGAGAGCCGCTCCTTCGGAATTTAACACTCGAAGAAGCTGCTTCGGATATTTCCGAGGGATTTTTCTCAGACGCGGTACGTTTTTCGTGAACAGAAATTGAACGAGCGAATTTCATTTTCTCGCCGGGAGAATATTGTGGACGTCGCGAAATTTCTCATTTGGCGGTCTAAGACGTAGCTACGGGGAAAGGATTTTAAGGAAACGTCCCATCTTGTTTAGTGCGGGGTGACTCGGTCGTCGGTTCGCTTCGAATTAAACGATCTATTCGCATACATGGAATAAATTTCTGTATCGCTCGGGCGAACGAATATACAACGTTGTATACACCGGAGAAAATCGGTTGATAGTCGACTGTAAAGAAGAGTAAAAACTGTACGAGAGAAACGGGAGATGATCTCGGGAGATACGTGAAAACGGGACAACGTCGGGAAGACACCTCGTAATTAAAATTAATTGCACCTCCCGGCTGGGCGAAATTTAAATATTTGACATTAATTACACGAGATTCCTTCCCTATCTTTTTCCCGTATTGTAATTTTTCCGTAAGAAATTATCTTTGCCCAGACGCGAGAAACTTCGACCGCCGAGACAGAATTTATTTATTACACCGTGAACAGGAAGACGTTCCAATGACTTACGGACCTTTCTGGAAATTTTACGTCTCGTGATACGTGGACGTTGCGTTCTTCGATTCGTTCGTTTATTCGTTCGCCAAAATTCATTATCGTTATCGTATTCGAATCGCGCCGAGCTCCGTTCTTTTAACTCTATTCGTTGAGAGAACTTCGCGCGTACGTTTTGCGACTCTCCGCGAGAAACGAATGAAAAATCGCGTCGATGTTATCCATTTGTCCGAATAGGTTCTCAAGATGCATTACCTTTCGTGCGCGTTCGCGAGATCGAAAGCTTTCGAATTTGAAATACAGCTCGATCGAGCTTACTTCCCCCGTGTGCCACGATCTGTGTTTCTCTCCATCGCGAACCTTTGGAAACTCGTTCTTTCGCGATGCACTCGAAGAAAGCCCATTCGAACGTCCCTGAGAATGCATAGTCTCGCATGCCCGCGAACGCCTCGTAGGATTTCTATGGAAACGCGCTAACTACACGTGAAATCGTAAGGAACCAGGAGCCAGCTTATTTGCATGGTCTCTGCGCGTTGCACCGCGAAAACACGGTACCGTATCTTATACATAATGCTCGCTCGCGTACGTGGGCCAGGAAGACGAAGTAGAGGGCGGAGAAAAGGTAGTCTCAAAATTCAACGACCGACGTCTGCGTTATCCGGCTTCACCTTCCCTACGGTTTTTCCCTCACGGAGAAAATCGCCGAATCGACCGAGGACACACCTGATGGCCGAAGCTTTGCACGGAAAACGGAAACGACGACGACGACGACGACTTGGGTAGTTGAAACGGGGGAAACGGGACGCTGTTAATTTCTAGTATTATATTTTTCCTTCCTTCGTAGTGGATTTTAACCTTAACGCGGTTTTCCAGCCGATTTTACACTCGAGGTATTCGGATGAAATTGTACCTCGAGGGTGTAATCGATGTACACGTTTAGATAAAAATTACCTGGAGGGTGTAATCGATGTACATGTTTAGGTAAAAATTTCTCGGGGATGTAAATAATCGATGTAAGTATTTAGGTAAAAGAATCTCACGGGGGTGTAATCGTTGTGAATGTTTGGATAAAAAATATCTCGAGGGTGTAATCGATGCATACGTTTAGATAAAAATTACCTGAAGGGTGTAATCGATGTACATGTTTGGATAAAAAATTTCTCGGGGATGTAAATAATCGATGTAAGTATTTAGGTAAAAGAATCTCACGTGGGTGTAATCGTTGTGAATGTTTAGATAAAATATCTCTCGAGGGTGTAATCGGTGTAAATATTTTGGGTAAAAGATCTCTGAAGTGTGTAATCGGTTTATATATTTAGGTAAAAAATATCTCGAGGGTGTAATCGGTGTAAATATTTTGGGTAAAAAATCTCTGAAGAGTGTAATCGGTGTAAATATTTACGTAAAAGCTATCTCGAGGGTGTAATCGGTGTAAACATTTAAGTAAAAAATATCTCCAGCTCACAAAACTCGTGTTTTCAACTTTGTAACATTATATATAATAACAGTTACCTATTTTTCTCGCGATGTAAAATATCAAATGGGAGTATATTCGTTCGAGTCCTTCGATAAGTTTACAACAGTTTTAGATTCACTTCCAAGTGTCCTGATGCAACACAACGAAAGAACTATGAAAACATCCAGTCCATTGTAATAATTTTTATCGCAAAAAGAGAAAAGAAAAAAAGACTCGGGGAACGCACCAGTGTTAAAGGAATGGATCGTACGTAATACCTCGCATACGCTATAAACTCCTCCGTAGAGCCCTAACATCCAGCCCCGACTCTTCCTCCTGTCCATAAGTATCAGGACATTCTGTATTTTTCATAGAAAAGAGGTGAAAAATTTCGAGAAAAATACGATTCTCCCTCTGGATTCATTTTTCCTTACAAATACGTTGAAATTTTACATTTTTTATAGAAAACATCGAGCCACGTTTATTAACGCGTTTTCCATCTAAAAAAAAAATGAATTAGTCTCGTTGTGTCCTCCTCGAAGTCTCTCAATTCCTATCCGAACTATTTTCTATTTAAGTAATTCTCATTTACGGATTGAATTCGAACAGCCTGTGTATCGAGGACGCTTCGAAACGTTCAATAAAAACACGAAACCTCGTTCGCTTCGAAATGAAAGATCCGTTGTAAGTAAAACGTTAATTCCACCAACGATTAATAAAACTGTTACGTTCGTTTCATGATGGAATTTTCAGTTACAACGAGCCCCGGTCCGCCATTAGTCGTAGCGGCAATTAGTTACACGTTCCGCGATCATCGAGAACGAACGAGATAACGAAGTCTCGCCGAACTGAACCAGTATTACGCGCCCGGAATCCGCTAGTAGCGCGAAGTGTCTCTCGAGGACGGAAGGACGAGATCGAAATCGTTGGAAAAATTTTGGACGACCCCAAGAAACACCCGCGATGAATAACGTTCAGCCGTGTCTGGAAAGCACAATGTTTCACACGCGGATCGTGAAAATCCCCCAACTATAACCACATTTTACTAATTCTTTTCCTTTCTTTTTTTTTTCTAAACCTATCTCTCTCTCTCTGACTCGTTCTTGTTCGTCGAGTCTACGAAGCAGCTGTATTTTTCAGCAATAAACAACGGAAACTTTTATCCCAGCGTGATATACAACGAGCGAAGCTGAATCCGCGTCCTGCCTTGTTCCGGAATACTTTATGAAAATATCTCTCTCTCTCTCTCACACACACACACACACACACTTTCCGTCTCTTTTTCACTCTACAGCACGCACGGTCCCACGACCGAGAGAATATCCGGGTAACGGTTGTTTAAACAATTCAGAACCCTTTCGTTTACCGAACCGTATCGCGAAACGAAGGATCTTTCGAGTCGAAACTCGACGAATTAATTCTCAGGAATAAAGGGGTGGGTCTGCGTGAAGGGGGACAGGGCGAGGTAAACAATTTTTCCCGGAGACTTCGAAACGCTCGCGAGAAATTAAATTATTCTTCGTTCCTTCGGGGTTCTATTTGTTAAGAGTCAACACGAGCGGAGGAGAAGAACACGAACCAGAGAAAAGTAACCGACAAGCGTGCGGGAGGCTCGTCCAAAGAACGGTGTACGACCCTGAGTGTTTGCAATTTTTGTTTTAGTTTTTTAGCGATAGGAGAAGGAGTAGGGTCTCTCTCTCTCTCTCTCTCTCTCTCTCTCTCTCTCGAGGGTTTTCAAAATTAACCCACGAAGATCTGTTCTTTCGAAGCGATCGATCCTCGAGACGATCGGTGGAAAATTTGCTCAGAATAATCAGTGAACGTTGATCATTGATGTAATTGTTCAAAGACGTGGAAAGGAGATCGTTACTCGAGATGTTTCGAGTATACGTAAATTTTCATTACGAGAAAATTTAGAACGGGACGATTGTTTTCGAATACCTTTCGCGACATCTCGAAATTACTCTTTCGTCTTTGTCACGAACGATCGCGTCGCGTTCGCCAATGTCGGTGTATTTGAAATTCATGAATCTATCGGCAATGGTACGCGTCGGTTTAAAATTCCAATCATATTCAAAATAAATAATCAAATATGCATTTTATTGGTCCGTATCGTCCGGGGTGAGCGTTGTATACGCGTACCGTGTTTATATTACATTCACGTCGGTTTAATTGGAAATGGTGTCTGACGCTCGGTCAGTGTGTTTCTCCCCCTCTCCTGCGATATTAATCGCGATAACAAATTTCGACAAGTCGACGAGGAACTTCCCGGAAAAATTGTCGCGTTAAATTTTCTACAGGATGCCCCGGCATCGATGATACAACCGAGGAGAGGGAAGATTCTAAGTGAAATGTAAAGTAATGTAGAAAATAAAGAGTAGGTGGAAAATAAAGAATAAGTGAAAAATAAAATAATGTCGAAAATGAAGTATAAATGAAAAATAAAGAGTAAGTGAAAAATAAAGTAATGTCGAAAATAAAGAGTAAATGAAAAATAAGGAATAAGTGAAAAATAAAGTAATGTCGAAAATAAAGGATAGATGAAAAGTCGAAAATAAAGGATAAGTGAAAAGTCGAAAATAAAGGATAAGTAAAAAATCGAAAATAAAGAATAAGTGAAAAATCGAAAATAAAAAAAAAAATTCTTTCGAGACTCTGTTCTTGAGAAATTCGACTCTGAACGATACGAGTACTTGCCTAACTACTTAGTTAAGTTGAACAGATCTCGATACAGACATTTATTTATAATGTACCTCGGATGAACAAATTTTATTCTTTATTTCAAACTTATTTCTTCGCGTAGAATCATCCCTTCCTAGATTGTACCATGGACACTAATCCACCCCGTGTTTGTACAATTCAGATTTCGGAGAATTATCGAAACAATATGGAGCAAGTAATAGGTTGTTCAGTAGGTTTTCTCGAACGACTATACTATACTTATTTTATCTACTATACTATATTTTATCGAACGGTGAAACTTATTGAGCAATCTAGTACTATACTATATTTTATCGAACGACCTAGTAATTGAAATCGCCGAGCGATTGACATCCTTTGCGCCGTGCCGATAGCTCGTCGCTCCCGAATCGATCCGGATCGTTGAATTTTTTATTTCTTCCGTATCACTCGTTCGAAATTTTCTCTCTGGCTGGAGAGAAATTTCTTCTTTTTTTCGAAAAACTGTCCGTTCTGAATGTTTTCGTATCGTTTGATCGTGTCTTTCGTCTCGCCGAGGGAAACGAAAAAATTCGTCGAAAAATCAGCGAAGCGAGGATCTCATCCCCTCGAAAGGGGATCTCTCGTCGTTCCCCGACAAACAGCCGCGTAGACACACGTTCCCCGTTCCCTCCCCCCGTTCCTCGCGATCGAACAATCGCAACCCCTGGAGCCGTGAACGCGAAAAAGCGCGACGCTCGACGTAGTCGCGTACCCGTGGCGAGGGTGGCGGCTCGTTAAGCTGGAAATTATCGGATAATTAATATGCAACTCGTCGACTGCGCCCCACCCTTTCGTTCCCTTACGTGAACCTTCCCGTTCACCCCGGTGAACTAAGTCAATACATAACGCAATTACCTGACAAGTGGATGGAGGATGCCTCCGTCGGTGCATCAACGTAGGCGTTAACGCACCCCCGTGAAACCACGTGCACGTGCAGCTGCACATACACCGCGGTTCGTGATTATTCCAACGACTCCGTGTCTCGGTTCGAGCAACAATTATAACGGGTGACGAAAAAACTAGGTACCCCTATCACCGCTCGAGAACGATAATCGACCGCGTGAGAAGTAACACGAAAAGTGAACTTGTGGGTAGTTGAACGTTGATAACGTATTATCGTTGTACATTGGAAATTTGAAAGTCGATTTTTAAATTTAAGTACAGTTTAGAAATTCGAACAAAGCGAACTCGAAAGTATTGAAAATAATTGTAAGAATAAAGTAGGTACCCCTATCGCTCGAGAACGATAATCGACCGCGTGAGAAGTAACACGAAAAGTGAACTTGTGGGTAGTTGAACGTTGATAACGTATTATCGTTGTACATTGGAAATTTGAAAGTCGATTTTTAAATTTAAGTACAGTTTAGAAATACGAACAAAGCAAACTCGAAAATATTGAAAATAATTGTAAGAATAAACTAGGTACCCCCATCGCTCGAGAACGATAATCGACCGCGTGAGAAGTAACACGAAAAGTGAACTTGTGGGTAGTTGAACGTTGATAACGTATTATCGTTGTACATTGGAAATTTGAAAGTCTATTTTTAAATTTAAGTACAGTTTAGAAATACGAACAAAGCGAACTCGAAAGTATTGAAAATAATTGTAAGAATAAACTAGGTACCCCTATCGCTCGAGAACGATAATCGACCCCGTGAGAAGTAAAACGAAAAGTGAACTTGTGGGTAGTTGAACGTTGATAACGCATCATCGTTGTACATTGAAAATTTGAAAGTCGATTTTTAAATTTAAGTACAGTTCAGAAAATCGGAGGAAGCGAACTCGAAAGTATTGAAAATAATTGTAAGAAGAAACTAAGTACCCCTACCGCTCGAAGTCATCGAAATTTTCATTCTTATTCTTATCGAACGTTTTTTGTTATACGTTATACACGTCTGTATACACAGATACAGTGTACACGCAGGGGTGACTCGTTCCTTTGGTAAAAAGGTATTAACAACCTCGGAAAGAATAAAGAGAAAGTCGTTTCTTTTTACGTCGTTCCTCCTTGGGAACTATCCGGATTGTACCGTAAATATTTTTCGTACTGTTAAAAACAGAGGAGACATTTAGATGGCCTCCTTCTGCCGATACACCCTGTGCATTGTCTTGCAAGAATAATTTCCACAATAGAGAATTACGGGCGGGGCTGGCTGGCTGCTATTTCGAGCCAACCTCCGAGTTATTGTACCCGCGGAAACAAATGCGAACAATTATGATAAAAGGAGCGGGACAATAATCGAGTGAAAAGAAAATTCACGAAGAAAATGGTGGCAATGTATACGCAACGAACGCGTTAAATGTACGCGTGTAATATAATAACGACCGCATAAAGGACTCCTCGTACATAATTAAAAATCAGGGGGAGGGTACTGAAAAACGCATTCATCCGTCGTCGAGCGGCTCGACGAGTCGCTTGATTTAAGAAATAATTATACGACCGCATCGAAGCTGGAAAATCCACCGTGGCTCGAGTAATTACTGTGTACCTGTGCACACGCACCTGTGTGCCTCGTTCGAGGACCCTGCTTTCCCGTAGGGGTGGTAAACAAGAGATCCCGTCGATGAATTCGTGCAATCCAGTCGAGGATTTAACGAAGAATCGTTGCGAGTCTGGTCGTCGACTGGTTCTCTTTTTTTTTTTTTTTTTTTTCTTTTTCTTTCTTTCATTTTTTTTAAGCACGCAATTAGAGTAATCGAGAGGATTCATTGTTTTCATTTCGCGGAACGTCGAGTTCCCCGACGGGGGTGGGTTCGATCTCGATGGAATCGAACAGAAGTCGGGGTGTCTTTCATCCCGTCGACGAAATTATTGAGACTGCTGTTCGTTCGGTGCATTTCTGCTGAAAATTGGAAATAACGGTTCGACATTTTAGCCAAGAGTCGAGGCGAGTTCTCTGTGTGTATCGTGTATCGTGAAAATTGTTTCGCTCTCACCGGTGGTACTCGGATCGTCGAAGTAATACGATCCAGTGACTCGTTTGTTAATCTATCGATACGTACGGTACACACCAGTCGATACAGAGTGAAATAATTGCGTGGACGGTTTCCGGTATCGAGCGGGTTAAAATTATCTCTGAACGTGCGGCAAGTGTTTCTCGATCTAACGGTATAATACGGGGATATTCGTTGATCTATTGTCCATACTATACGAAAGTATTTGTTAACGTATGGATACGGTATGGGTGCATTTGTCGATTTATACGATACCTTTTATACTCGGTACACGGTGACGTAATTGCCTGGACGGGTTCCGATATTGAATAGATTAAAATTATATCCCACGATGCGCGAAAAGTATCGCAGTGACGGACCCAACGACAACGAGGGGGAAAAAATCGACCCGACAACGCGTCTCGTCGAGTATTTAATTCCTATTAAAGAAAATATCAACGATGGCCACCTGTCGCTCGTACACAACCGTCGATTTGTTTCATCGTATACTCTACGATGCATTAAACGACCGATTGATGGCAAATTGGTATAATGCGCTCGACGACACGACGGCTTTCAATCGCGTCAGAAGGTATTGCATAAATGATACAATATCATAAGTGGACTGCACGTGCAACAATCGAGTGGATTCGGACGATTAGTTCTCCGCATACGGATCCATTTACCAAAGGGACTACGGAATGGAAGGGAATATAACCTACTACGAATTTGGTATCTACATTAGCGAGAGAAATTGGTCCATTAATTTCGAAGTACCGTTAATTACATTTGCCCCGTGGTATTACTCGAAAGAGGGATAACGAGATAACTTTGTAGCAATTGCGCAAAAAAGAGGAGCGTGAAATAATTCCCCTACAAGAAATATCGTGAAACTTATCGTACCGACGCCCAACGATCACTCGTTTCGATGCATGTTCGATACCTCGACGCAGTGCTTAAAAATTTATACGTATTTCCATTAATTAGTATGTCGTTGGACGAGTAAAAAACGCAAAATAATTTTCCTCCTAGAAATGTTTCGATACCTGTTCGATATCTCGACGCAATGCTTAAAAATTGATACGTATCCCCATTAATTAATATGTCGTTGGACGAGTAAAAAACGTAAAATAATATTCCTCCTAGAAATGTTTCGATACCTGTTCGATACCTCGACGCAATGCTTAAAAATTAATACGTATTTCCATTAATTATTATGACATTGGACGAGTAAAAAACACAAAATAATTTTCCTCTTAAAAATCTCAACAATCTGCTTATACCAACGCCCAATGATCATTCGTTTGGATACCTGTTCGATACCTCGACGCAATGCTAAAAATTAATACGTATTTCCATTAATTATTATGTCATTGGACGAGTAAAAAACACAAAATAATTTTCCTTTTAGAAATCTCAACAATCTACTCATACCCAATGGTCACTCGATACATGTTCGATACCTCGACGCAATGCTAAAAATTAATACGTATTTCCATTAATTATTATGACATTGGACGAATAAAAAACACAAAATAATTTTCCTCCTAGAAATCTCAACAATCTACTCATACCCAATGGTCACTCGATACCCGTTCGATGCATCGACGCAATGCTTAAAAATTGATTCGTCGTTAATCGTCACGTCGATCGGTATCGCTATTCATTTAATCGACAAAGGACACGCAAAGAAAGGTGCTCGATTCCGCTTAATACCGATCGCTCGGAAATCGGTGGTTTATTGGAGGGCAGAGGTCATCGAGATTTCTCGATAAAAAAAAAACCGATTCGTCCCGCCCCCGTAAAACAAATAAATTGATGGACACCCGTTGGATGCACGCCGATATGCCGATACGGTTGACTTTAGCGGGCCGTGTAAGCGATATTGCTCGGCTGATAGATGCCCGACCGTGCCAGGGATATCGCGTACAATGTACCGGGTGATAGATGCCGCGTATTTAACCGAGAGAATACGGAAACGTGCGCTACCCGCGACTAAGATACCTTTTTATAGGCGATCATTGATTCCACGGATACGGTATCGAAAGCCCGTATAAAACGGATTTACGAGTCCCGCGAATATAATGCCCGGTGAATCCCAGGGAGAGGTTAAATCGCGCGTTCCTGTTCGCTGGAGAACCTAACGTGACATTGGACAACCTGAATGGTAATTCCTCGATACGCGAATGTTGCGTTTTGTACAATGGTCCAGGGACACGAAAAGATATCGTGTAAGTATCGAAGGTTAAGCTCGTCGATGCAACGAATACACGACGATGATAATCGTCTCCGTGATAAACACTTCGCGACAATAATCATCGTACGTTACGGAAGATTAAACATTCCGTAAAATGACAATTTAACCTGGTCTCTGTAATAACCCACTCGCGAATAAAAACGGTAGAAATCACGGAATATTAAATTCAAACTTGTCGATGTAACGAATAATGTATTCAATATTGAGGTTGTTCGGAAAGTGATTTCGTTTCTTTTTTAAATCAAACATAATTTTTTTAGAGTGTACAAACATTTTATCAAATTATACATTCCCCGTTTTGGAGAACGAAATCACTTTCCGAACAATTCGATATTAAATAGTATCTGTAATACGAAACGATGAAAGTGATAAGTTTCGAAGACGGTACGAATACCTGGGTAAATCTAGGTAAGAGGATCGCAGCGTTTCGAGTCTACCTTCTCCGACGTGTGGATTTCTGAAAAATGAAACGGAGCTCGATGGAACGGGGAATCACGTGATATAAATTTTGCGTTCGTTGTTTCCTTGAACGTCGAGCGATTCATGGACCGATCGTATTATCGAATTCGGAGTAAACTCCCGCGTTGTCGTCGGAGCGACGCTCTTTACACAGGAGGATTAGCGAAACGAGACAACCGGCGGGAACACGTTCGATCGGGACAGGATCTGTATAAGCTCGCGGCGCGGCCATGCGTAAACGTCATCCCGAGTGTAGGCTGAAGAGCGTGTTTAACTCCGTTCAGCCGTGTAACCACATTGACTCCGGTGCACGTGCGATGCATTATGAATCTAAGGAGCCGATATCGCGGCGAATGCCACGGATCACGCGGAGGAGGGAGAGACGACGTTTCGAGCTCGCGCGACAAGTTTACGAATCCCGCGGGCCTGTGCACGTGTTACCCTGCTCGCAATTATTACAACGACCAATGTGTACGAGCCCACACGATCGCGTTCACGGGTACCTGTTAACGCTCGGGGTGCACCGCTTGGGTCCAGAGTGACCCGCAGTGGGTACAGACTTATACCATTGCTGTGCACGCGATAAACGAAGGGGTTGTAAATTTGGATGTTGCCAGATTGTTCGATAAGTTTTGTCTTTTTTTTTTATTGTAAACAAGAAACTACTGTGACGTTTCGATTTTGAATAATTGTAAATATACGAACTGGTCGATAGATCTTCGTGAAACTTCACACGTGTTCGTCAAACCAGTAGTATCGTCTTTAGGTAAATAAAGCGAATACAGCTCCGTTTCTTAACGAACGACGAAACTTATCCAGCAAAGTATTACAAAGGAATAATATTTTTTGTTCCAGATTTAAAATACGTGAAGACTCACTGCAGCGCAGTGTACGCGATAAACAAAGGGTTAGTAAATTTTGAAAATATAAAGGAATAATATTTTTTTGTTTCAGATTTAAAATACGTAAAGGTGCTATGTACGCGATAAACAAAGGGTTAGTGAATTTGGAAATTTACAAAGGAATAACATTTTTTTCTTCTCGATTTAAAATACGTAAAGACTCACCGGTGCTGGGTACGCGATAAACAAAGGGTTAGTGAATTTGGAAATTTACAAAGGAATAATATTTTTTCTTCTCGATTTAAACTGCGTAAAGACTCACCGGGTACGGGATAAACGAAAGGTTAGCAAATCTGGAAGTTGCGAATAACGTTCTTTTTTAATTGAAAATACATAAAGACGAACGTTCCAGGTCGGATAGCGCGAACGGAAAAGTAGAAGCGAATTAAGGTGCCTCGATATCGTTTATCCGGTGAATGAACTTATCGAGCGTTAAAAATTCCGCGTCGCGATACAATTCGCGTAGGGACGCTATAACTCCGCTCCCCGTCGTACAACGAATGATAATAAAAGGATGATGCAATAACATAGGATACTTACCCTCGACCCGCTTCCGTCGGGAGCAACGAGATAAAATCGAACGCCCGTAAATAATTCGAGGACGTCGACCCTCTCGTTTCCTATTCGACGTCAGATTCGTAGCTCGACGTGGAAACGTTGCTGGGGTCTTTAACGTCGAGGGAAATCACGTGTGAGAATCACCGTTGCAAAATAAAATCTGCTACCCCGTTCCGATAATACGAAATTCCCCACGAAAGGACAAAAATTGTTGACCGACTCGATCCATCGTTCGACGTTGTTTCATTCTATCCGTGTAAACTCCACGCTCGTTACGTGTCTTCGTACGAAGCTAAAAACGTTTCGTTCGGTTGGCGGGCGAACGGGAACGCGAGATCGTGAATTTTGCCGCAGCCTGTATAGCGGGGTGTGGAATTAACGAAAAATCGATGTCGCGGCAAATGTCCCGAACAATGGTCGACTCGTGCCACCGAGTCGGGGCACCGATTCTTCCAGGATGTTCGCAACTCGAAACGTACGGGACCGTCGGACGTCGTCTCGGTGTCGTTACAGGAACAAGATGTTCCACTGTTCGGGATTCCACGTAATTATCCCGTTTCAGAACGTTGACGAAGGATCCACCGCGGAACGGAAACTCGGTGGAAAGAAAAAAGTACGCCGAGAGAAAAATCGCGTAACGGTGGTGAACGAAAGAGGGACTCTGGTCCACGATGAGAGGGAGGGGGGTGGGAGGGGGAGGCAAGAAAAGGGGAAGTTCGTTTAATTAGAAACGGGACTACGCGGGAGATGCAAGTACACCGATGAAAGTACGCCGAATGTATAATTAAGTCCCGTTGTCTGTTCTTCGTTGATGAAGTAGCGTGGTCGACGCATAGTCGGCCCGGACTTCTGTATAGAATTACGTCTCGTCGACCGGGGGATATCGCGACGGAAGTTTGAAGTGAAAGTGTCGCCGAAACGGTTGCAAATACCAAGGGGAGCGTTTCAATGACTGTTTCGAGCAGCCACGGTGAGCACGTACCGCGATTATCGATGACGAAACCATGGAAAGGCTTTAACTCTTTCGAGCGAAATGTAACTAATGGAGAAGATTTGATGAAAAGAAACATCTCGGACAAAATGTAAGTAATAAAGATTTGGCGAGAGAAAACATTCGGGCAAAGTGTAATTAATGAAGATTTGATAATAATAACACCTCGGACCTGGTGTAACTGACAAACGAGATTTGACGAAAAGAAACGTCTCGGGCGAAATGTAACTAATAGAGAAGATTTGATGAAAAAGAACATCTCGGATAAAATATAACTAATAGAGAAGATTTGCTGGAAAAAAAAATATCTCGGAGAAAATGTAACTAATAGAGAAGATTTGCTGAAAAAAAAAACATCTCGGACAAAATGGTACTAATAGAGATTAGCTAAAAAAAAACATCTCGGAGAAAATGTAACTAATAGAGAAGATGTGCGGAAAAAAAAATATCTCGGAGAAAATGTAACTAATAGAGAAGATTTGCTGAAAAAAGAAATCCGAGTCGCATTCTCGTCGACAAAGAGGAAGAATCTCCCGGTCAGGTGGATCGTCGCGTTGTTCCATGAAAACCGTCGCGTCGTCGCGTCGGAAACCATCGAGTCTCGTGCACCCTGGTGTACGTAACGGCTCGGGAACGAGGGGAAGTTTAGGGAGGGTTCGCGCGCACAAAAGGGCTCGATACGATGTGTCACGGCCGCCGTCGGCGACGTTCGTTCGTTCGTTCGTTGGTTCGTTCGTTCGTTCGTTCAGAAAGCCCCAGCCCTTCGGGACGCTTCGTTAATGGAGCGGCGCGCGATCATTAAAGTGATTGCTGCCGCGAGAATCGCGGGGAAATCGTGGAAACTGCGCTGCGTTTTGACGACGAACACGTGTTGCCGTGCTTAAATGTGGCTGGCTCGGAGATAATTGAACGCAATGGCAGTAGCTGAACGACGAGACACCGTGTTTAATTTATTTAGAGCCAGCGTCGAGGGTTCTCGCACGTTATCGGACGAGAACTTGTCGTTTTTCTAGTTTTTTTTTTTTTTATCGACTTACTCCCGATGTAGAAATTCGTTCGAACGTAAACCGTTCCGAATCTACGAATGAGTCTTCAACGAGAATTTCTTTTGTACCGAACACAATGTATTTTACAACGTCGAATTATTTTACAACGTTTGTCGATATCTTTGTGTAAAACGATCAATTATTTACACCGTGGATCTGGAAAGATTGAGTCTTGGAATCTATTACTATCGTCGATATTTCTCTTCGTTGAGAGACGAGTTTTACCTACGCGCTAAGAGCTCGGCGATAACGACCGAGACGAATTAGCGCAGAGACAGGTCTACGGTATCGACTACTAACGGAAAAAAGATTCACGTAATAAAATATTATCGTCGACGAGAAGTGTTGCGATCCCCGTACTCGCAGTTTCGTATACTTTCCACGAATAGGGAAATTCTATATCAATGCAACCTGATCGCTTAGCACCTAAATGTGGGAATCTCTGGTGAGGATCGGATAGAGCGAGAGCCTGGGTCCTGTTTCGTGTCAAATCCGGCTCTTACCGGCCAAATGTATCTTGGTCGGATCCGGCTTAATTGGATCAACTGTATCTTGTCCAATGTAATAATTGACACGTGTCACGCGCCGAATTAATCTTGCGCGGTTGGTGAATAAGGAGATGCGAAATTGCGTGCAAATATAATTTCAAAGCAATACTATTGAGGGAAATAACGCGAAGATTCGTTAAGGTCGATGATTATCAAAAAACCGTTGAAAATTAACTCATAGATTTTGTATTGTATATTTCTCGTGACCTAAACTCTCGTAACGGAAGAGTCCGGAACAATAGGAACGAATTTGAGAACGGTCGGTGCAAGATCGAACGTGTAAAAAAATTGTTAAACGTCTACGAGAACCTAAAAGTACTATATGTAAAGAAAAACGTGGAATTTCGAATAATTTCCAGCCAATCGAAGACCGAGTTAACGTCCGACCCAGTACGGTCTACATCTCCTTCCATAAGTCGACTTCTCAACTGTGCGCAGTAGCTCGCTTGTTCTCGATACACACAGACATAACAAGAACCTAAAAATACCATATGTAAAGAAAAAATTGAAACTTCGAATAATTTCCACCGAATTGAAGGCCGAGTTAACGTCCGACCCAATACGGTCTACATCTCCTTCCATAAGTCGACTTCTCAACTGTGCGCAGTAGCTTGCGAGTTCTCGATACACACGCACACAACAAGAACCTAAAAATACCATATGTAAAGAAGAAAGTGAAATTTCGAATAATTTCCACCGAATTGAAGGCCGAGTTAACGTCCGACCCAATACGGTCTACATCTCCTTCCATAAGGCGACTTCTCAACTGCGCGCAGTAGCTCACTTGTTCTCGACACACACGCACAACGTCTACAAGAACCTAAAAGTATAAAGAAAACCTATATATAAAGAAAAACGTGGAATTTCGAATAATTTCCATCCAATCGAAGACCGAGTGAAACGCCCGACCCAATACCGTTTACATCTCCTTCCATATGTCGACTTCTCAATTGCGCGCAGTAGCTCGCCTGTTCTCGATACACACGCACACAACAAGAACCTAAAAATACCATATGTAAAGAAAAACGTGAAATTTCGAGCAATTTTCACGCAGTCGAAGACGTCCGACCCAATACGGTCTACATCTCCTTCCATACGTCGACTTCTCATCTGCGCGCAGTAGCTCGCTTGTTCTCGACGCAGAGCGCGACGTCATAAAACGAAACCGAGGGACCCTCCTCGGCAGGGAACGCGGAAGTCGCGCTGCTTAATGCGGAACCCGCGTCACGCTTTACTACATGTTGTTTAACAGCGTCGAACATTAAACCGCGGCATACGCGAGCGAAGCAGTTCATCCTGTCGGTAGTTTATCGTTGCAGGATTTTCTCGTTTCGTCGTTTGCCCGCCGCGGCCTAATAGGAACATTTACACCAAAGGACCGAACCGCTTCTGAACCCGACGTTGAAACATTACAAGGTCTCCCCGTGAAAAATCGATACCACGGATGGCTGTTGCTGCGCTTGAAACGAAGAATTATTCAACGTACTCGATCGAGCGACAGGGTCTCCTCTGTTTTTGAAGTACGATGCCTGGCGCTCGCGATTCGTTCGTACGATACAAACACAGATTGATAACACCGTTCGTACAACCGGTCTATCGCCGGTATATTAGGTGTCTCGTTTGATCCCGACTGCGCGCCACCGTGCCGGAAGCTACGAGTTCTTTTGTTCGTGTTTTCTTTTTTTTTCTCTCCTTCTTCTTTCCTTTCTCGCAACGGATTTTCGATCGGAGAATCTCACAATTCCGTCGCTCGAGTCGTTGGTTCGTCGATGGACGATAAATTACGTTCGATGGGGATGCGTACATTTCTGTCCGTTGCGAGACATCGACAAAAGGTAAGTCTTTCGCGACGCTTTTTATTTATCGCGTTTCGAAGAGCGGCACGAGCGGAAATAAAATTCGTATCGTTTTTCGAATTCCAACGAGACAACGCGCCTACTGTACCACACTCTCGAACGATCCGTTTACCGTGCGATATCATCGACGCGGAACGGAACACCATTCCGCGGAGAAAAGTGGAAATTCCGCGCCCGTGTAACGGGTCGGACGTCACACGGTCAACCTTCGCGAGTCGAAACGACTCGACGTTGTCCAGATTCTACTTACGCGCCGGTACCGCGTTCCCCTTAATCCCGGAGTAATCCGGTGGGTTACAACGGACATAAACATCGGTCCGTAACTAATGATAATGCAGCACCTGATGCGTCAGCTTCCGTCTACACCTACCGACCGACTTGTTATTCGAACGTCAACGCGTTGCCGGTGTCCTACATACGGAGGTAAGTTTTTTTCTTTTTTTTCTCTCTCTCTTCGTCGAGATGCTCGCTACAATTTATACAAGCGTGTTCGCGTACATTCAATTTTTTCGCGTATCGCGAAATATTTTCACGCGTTCGTGGATACGGTGAATGGTATAGTAATTTTGCACGAGTATGCACTTGTATTCAATTTTTTCTTTTTTTCTATCCATTGTGAAATATTCTCACACGTTCGTAGATACAGTGAACGGTGTAGTAATTTCACACGAGCGTGCACTTTTATTCGAATTTTTTCATCCATTACGGAATATTTCCACACGTTTCACAGTATATTATTAAATATTATTGCACATCGATATATTCTTATGTATGTATATACACGCAACCTTGTTCCACATTCGGTAAATTTCCACATTTCTCGCCTCAATGATTCTGTGCCTCTTTGAATCCAGAACCAGACGATTCGTCGCACCTTTCTTCTTTCTTTCCTTCCTTCTTTCATTTCTTTCTTCTTCTTCTCCTTTTTTTTCAACGCGAGTAAAATTCCGATCGGTCGCGAGTCTAACAGGTGATGGCTACCGAGACGATAGCCGGAGGAATTCGCGCGAGCAGATGAAAACGTTGGGTTTGAATTTTATATACTCCGGCGATATACAAGGAGGGTGAGCACCGGCAGGAAAAACGCCGCGGGGCTTCCGGTGGCAGCCGGATTATAATAATTCGCGTCGCTGCGTCCAATTTCAATTTAGCTCTGGCCGGGCGGAACGCATCACACGGCCAGGTGAGACTACTTCGTTAACCGGGCCACCGGTGTACTCGGTGTCTCGAATCAACGTTTTCCCGGTTGGTAAGTACCTGGTGCCGATCAGGTGTCTCGAAAGGGAAACGAAATCCCCGCGAATATCCAATTAGAATTCTCCCTCCCCTCCTCGAATCACGTTCTGGGATCGTCGATCTCTCGAGGGACTTCCCGAAGCGTTTGACGACTCGCGAAACACACTATTACGCTCGATATATTAAATAAATACGTATAAACACGCTCGGTATATTAAACGCGGTTCACCGGTGATCGATGCTGCGAACTTACTGTGTCTGAACGGGTTTACGAGAAATTACAATAACCGTAAACTTTCGAGCGACCTTACCGTCCCTAGCGGTATCATAAAATGAGAAACGCACCGATTAATACTGTCGTAGTATGTCGTAGTAAGAAAGAGGAGTACGTAACAGATCTACCTTCAGTGAAAAGCAAAACTAACTGCTAACACCGCGTCTAATACTAATAACACTGTAACTTATAATATACATCGATACACCGCACGAGTACAATTCGTTGGGGGCTCGTACGGGGATCAACAATTTTGCACACTCGTCTGTGATCGAAAACAACGAACGATACTATCGAGTATCTTCATTTTTCGTGCTACACTTCAAACGAAGTGTCGAGAAGACGTGTCACGATCGGTGAAACACCACTTGCTGTATCGGTTGAATCGTGCAAGTGTAAAAGTCCACCGCTTGACGAGAACGCGAACGAAACGAAACGCCAAGACGAAGTGAGATGCAACGATATAATTCGGGGAATGCATCTCGTGTGCGTACTGCGTCTCGCTTCGACGAGTTTCGATTCTCGGCAGTTCCACTCGTGTTACACGCACGTATAAACTCGTGCAAATCCAAAGTATTCTTAACCATTCTCCACACACCGAAATGGTGTGTGCGCATACACGCTCGAACGCCATCTAGCGGACAATTATGAGTAATACTACTTGGCTGGTCATGCGCGGGATAATACTACTTGTCTGACTATGCACGGAATTATACTGCTTGTCTGGCCATGGGTAGGCTAGTACTACTTGTCTGGCCATGGACACGTTTATGCTACTTGACTGACCATATGTGACTGATGCTACTTGTCTGTCCGTGAATGGCTACTACTACTTGTCTGACCGTAGCCAGACTTATCTGGTCGTAGACTGGCTAATACTGCTTGTCTCGCCATGTACGGGCTAATACTACTTGGCTTACCTTAGTTCGTGGTTTGTGCTACTTGTCTGACCACGAATGGAGTAATACTACTTGTCTGGATTAGGTATGCGATCTACAATCTGACCAGTAATTTACCAACTCTCTTTTTAATGTCCAATTGTCTGACCATGCCACCCCAATTTCGATATATTGAATTTGGGGTACCTCAATTTCGATACGTCGAATTTTTTATGATCCAAACGCGCCCTCGAAGGCGAACAACTGTTAGGATATGACAACCCCCTCTTCAAGTGGCGATTTCCTTACTTACGTATCGACCACAATCAAATAGGCCATAATGAGAAGAAAGTGGAAGGATTGAACTTTAATTTGATTATCGTGGCAATAGTCTGGGTTCGGTATCAACAAAGTGGTTGCTGTCCGAATTCTACGTTGCTACGGTGCTCGAGTAGTATGGCCCGTCTGTGATCAGACACGTAGTATGACCGTCGTATGTGGTCGGACAAGTAGTAAGACTCCCGTATATGGCCCGACAAGTGGTATTACATCCGTCTATGGCCAGATAAATGGAAATGCGAGTGTATAGTCGGGCAATTATGGACGTTCGGTCGGACAAGCAGGCATGCGTGTGTACGGTCAGACAAGTTGAAATGCGGTTGTATGGTCAGAAATTTGACCTTAAAGTAGCCATTTCCACGTTCCCCAATTCCGCGGTGTGACGAGCCGATTAATAACGGGAATAATATCCGACCTCGATTTTTAATACCGCTTCGAAAATAACGGAGGGACCTCTTCCGATGAAAGGGCAAAAACGACGATCGGAAAGAAAAAAAGAAAAAGAGAAAGGGAACCGACCGCGAGAGAAACGGAGACAGAACGACAGAGGGGGGTGGAACAGAGAGGACGAAACGGGGACGAGCGAGTGCGCGAAAGAGATAGAGAAATTCCATCGTAAAGCAAAGCGCGGAGGTAGTGATTTGCGACTGGTCCTTCGGGTATTTCCGTAGCTCCGATAAAATAAATTGTTGTTCCCTCTTGAGAATTCGAGGAGGACGAACCCCGTTGCCCGCGAATGCCCCGAACAATATCGTTAGTACCTTCGAGCCGTAAGGGGAGGGGGGGAGCTGCTGGGTTTTCGCCTCCCCCTTCGACCCCCTCCACTCTTTCCACGCTCTCTGTGGCCCCGCCCCCTCTCTCCTGTCGCGCGTTCGACCGTCCAAGACCGAAATTTATGATACGTCGCGCATTTATATTCCCACACCTTCCATAAATTGTAGTACTTTACGCGCATGTAAGTGGCTTCTCCATTTTTGTTCATAGATTTTCTACGACTGTCAGAGTTATCCCCCCCCCCCCCTCCCCGTTTTTCACCTCACCAACGGGGTACGTGCCACGATTCGACGCCCCGAGACACGTTAGGGGCGGAAACGAAGGGACAAAGCTGTTGAATCGCGGCCGATATACGATTCGAGAAAGGGAGATTATTCCCCGCGATTTTGAAAACCGTCTCTCGGTGTATATGCGACAACACTGTTTGGAGGAGCTTTTTGTTTAATACTCTTTAACGGTGAGACCCTTGGAAAGGTTATATTTGTGATTCGTGTAGTAGTCGAGCATTTAGTCCAAGAATGGTAACATTTTTTAATTGACTTAAGTTTCTTTTCGCCTCTTTCGTAAAAGAGAATTCATGAACATTAAGCAATTAAGGTGAAGGAAAGAAAAGGAAAAGGATGGGATGGTGGCGTTTCATCGGTAAAGCATCCTAGCAAGCCCTGTCTTATACGCCGGGATATTGGGAGATCGGTAAGGGACCGTATATATACCGATCGGAGCAGATACGGTAACTTGCGGGAATCGGTCGGCGGTCAGTTTCCCTCTGGTGTCAAGCGTGGGTACTGCCGCCACAACACAAATAACCTTTTCTGGTTCTAACGGTTCGTATTTCGTTGCAACGTACATTTATGTTTTCTCGGATGTATTGAACAAAGTAGACACTTGTCTGTGTTAAACGATAATTCAACATTTCTATACGATACTATTCTAACGATAGTTTAACGTAAACAAAATTAACGCTCTGCTGAAAAATGTTCCAGTCAAGAGCAAGAAGGAAGGTTTGTCGTTTCTGAACGCCATAGGTTAGAAAAATCATTTCGAAATAGAAATCCAAGCCTTAATGTCCGTTCATCCTCGAAACCTGTTTGATAAACTCGCGAACTAATCTCGAGCCGTTTCAACGGTAAAACCCGGTTGAAAAAAGGAACGCGAGATCGATCTCGTGGATCGAACGATTTCCGGAGAAAAAAATTTCGTCGAGCGTAACTCTATATTACGTCGACGAGCGGCGAGCGATGATCGATTTACGGGAAATCGTCGGGTCCTTCGTCGTCGTGCCGTTTATCCTCGTAAAAAGGTGGGAGCCAATCCGGAGGTAACGGACAGCTTGCGAGGGGACAGAGGGATGAAAACCATTCTCCTTAAGAGGAAGCTGAGAGTTCTTTTTTTTTTTTTTTTTTTTCTTGTCGTTGCCCCACGTTTCTCGACCGTTCGGTATTATTAACGCGTCGGCCCCGATTTCCATGGATGCAAGGATTCACGGATGATGCAGCACCATTGGATAACGGGATGAGAAACCATTCGTCTGCTCCATGATCGTCTCGATCGTACCGCTTACGTCACGATTCGTTCAACCTGTTCGGAGTGCAAATAAATTTAATAATTTGTACAGAATCGAGAGAAACTTGAGTTTACCAGGAATTTAATATAGGACGCAATGCCACCTAACATCGCAAACCAGACCTAGGATCTTAAAGAAGTTAGCGCCACGAACAAAAACCGAAGTATCTATCGACCGTCTGTGAAACCAGTGGTTTCACAGCGCCCTCTGTGTTTTCGGATGGTAACTGGGAATCTTTTTCGAAGTACAAATGGATTTTGTAAATTGTACAGAATCAAGAGAAACTTATGTTTAACGAAGCTTAATGCAGGACAGAGTGTCGTTTGATGTCGTAAACGAAAAATATAATAGAGTAGACTTAAGATTTTAAAAAAGTTGATGTCACGAACAGGAACCAAAGTATTTACCGACTGTGTGGAAAATCAATGGTTTTTTTAGCGTACTCTGCATTTACCAGTGGTAATTCGGAACTTTAAACCTATCATTCGCAGAAAATATTGTAAAATTTTACCAACTCAAAATTAAACATATTTTCAAAGTTATGCTACACTAGCAGCTTATGAAAATTGTCCAAGTCCCATTTATTCTCAGACTCCACTCTATAATATCTTATATTCTAAAGAAAGAATGATCGAACAATACGTAAGCGCGAAATAATATATTCATTTTGAAATGATTTATTAAAAATATCCAGCACTTGGAGTTCTAAATGTTATTAATAAAATTTAAGGAGTCGATATTTTGAAGAGTTTGAAATACTTTATTTAAAAATTTGTTTAAGATGTTTGAGATGCTGTATTCTTTAAATACAACACAATAATATTTGCGTAGTATAATTTACAAAGCCAAGTAAAAATTCATTTATTACATTAAATCTTTTATGATTCTATATTTTCCTACAATTATGTGCTTTCTTCTATTGCACACATTTCTTCAAACTGACACTCTTCTTCATGATCAGGATATAATGCCTTCATAATGGATAAAGGACATGGTATGTATAAGGGACATCCTGGGAGATAGAGTGGTCTTTCCTGATGCATAAAAAGAATACTAGGACCTCCCGATGAGCAACTAAAATAAAAATGACAAATATCGGGAATATAACAAAGTATTATTATCTTATTATCTTGTAGGTAAAAAATAATTGATAATTACTTGTATAAAACGAACGCGATGTTGGATGCAAATGTATCGATAACACCAGTTCTCCAAGCTCTGTGATCTGCATACAGCGAAAAAAGATCGTGCATTAAATGCTGATCATCTTTTGCAACTCCCAAAGAAGCCAATAATTTCAAAATGGTGCCTGAATGAGTAAAGTATGCCGATACTGATGGCCCATCGACTAATCTACGAATTAAAGACTTATAATTTTAATTCTATAATATTTAGTGTAAACAAATTTTGAAAACAAAATAAATACTTACGTGAGAAAATCAAACATATCTCTCAATGCAGAGCATGCTTGTTCGTAACTTAATTTGTACCCATATCCATCGATCCAATATTTTCTTAAATCCTCTACAAACTCGAGTATCTGAAAGATTTACATTTAGAATACAACTAAACTCTTGATAAAAGTTCTCAAAAAGAATGTATAACTATTAAAATAATAAAAATTCAAGCATAATATCCTAAAAATTCACCTTAAAATCATGTAATGAAAACATTTTACACCAAGGTGACTCAGCACTTATCTGCCATGCTGTTTCAAATCTGCACATCATGTACATCAACCACACAGTTCCTGAAATACAAATTTTTATTAACTGTACATTTTCTATGTACGCAATTCATTCTTTACATTCTCGCGATGAAAAATTATATATTTAATTATACTGCACTAACCATGATCAACCTGATGACCAATACGTTTTGAAACATCTTGCAACATCTTGGTATAAATTTCACTTTTCAGAAATTTATCTTTCTCTATACGAGTACTTAGGCCATTGTGCACCTCAAGAAGCCAACGTTGACAAAGTTTATAAAACTAGAAACTTAAAATAAAGTATTAAATAACAAGAAATCAATTATTGGTTAATGTAGATTATTGAAAATTACTCTCAACACAGGATCTTTGTCGTGTGCCTCTGGATACCAAACATTATAACTATTGTATCTGCCAAATAAACCAGTAGCAAAGTTTCTCGCACTTTCTTTGGTACGCTGTGTAGCAGTATATTTGAACTAAAATTTAATATTAATATTTAATCAGGAAACGATAAAAGTACATAAAAGGCGAAGAGTACATTCTTCTTTACCCTGTAAGTCCGATTGTCGTAAACTTCTGGCATAAGAGAAGGAAACCTAGATTGATATCTTTCTCCAAGATCGATCATCTCATTTTCACCTTCTTCTGCTAATTTCGCGATATCATCCTTAGAAAATGTAATTTTCCAATCTCTCAATAGAGCTGCATCTTCGACTGTAAAACTTGTTTCATTTCTTTCATAATTATCTAAAATAATTTTTTGTAATTCTGGCAGTTCTTCAATCATGGATAATACATATTTTGCACTAGGAAATCTTGTGCCATGTCTTAAAATTAACCATATCTTCTTTGGAATACAATCTAAAAACAATATTAGCAGAAATCAATTTGTTATATTAAATCATTATGAATAAGAATTAAATAGTTAGATTATATACCTGTATATTCAAGAGGAGAATCATCATAATTAGCTATAAATCTATATGGTGTGTTTGTTCCTAGTTTACACCTATAATCTTTGCTATGCAAAAAGCAATTATGAGCACAAAAAACTATAACACTTATATTTAGAATTAAAAATACTTCTATACTCAAGATTTGCTGCATCTTATTGATACTTATGTATCTACAATACATAAAGTTTGTATCTGATCTAAAATATTAAAAACAATCAATAAATTACAGAACAAGTTATCTCGCGGTCGTGAAATTTGTTGTGCGACATTAACCAAGCAGGAACGTAATACAATCGTTAACTTCAGCATTAAAATGTTTGTCTACTATATTATAAAGAAATAACTAATTCAATTATAAGTAATGGAAAAAAAATGCAATGAAAATCGTTTTTAAAAACTTTAAAAAAATCAAAACGTACCAACAAGAATATTCCAGGATTAAATGATCCAATAGTGAATCGTGCCGTATCTTTAAAAAGAATCAGCGCGTGTCATTCAATATATGAAGTTCTCAAATTGTTTGACTTGTGATTTATCGTTTTATTGTCCATTTTATTGTCCAAATAACATGACGTAATTTTTATTCAAAAGAATTGAAAATAAGACGAAGATACAATTAAAAATTATTCTGTTTTCATTGTTGCCAAAGTATTGTATGTACAATCAAGTTATATTTTACTTAACCTCGCACGTTTGAATATTCGACAATATAAAATTTATTAAAAGATGAATGTATATTAATTTTCCATTTTTTTTCTTTGTAACAATATTTCTCAGTAATTCTTGCATTTAGAAAGAAAGTATTTTCTTTAGAAACTCTCTCTTTCGATACGTAGATGAAAGTATTTTTAAAAGGTAGGTATATTTATGATAAATTATTGTTAATCTATAGAAATGAAAAAAGATATTGCAACTATTTATAAAATATAACCCATATAACAATTAACTTTTGTCACAATTCAGATGGGAAAGAAAAGAAATATTCAACCACCGCCTGCACCACTTCCTGGACGTGTAAAAGTAGAAATAAAAGATGAATTGGGTAATGAAAAATATTTTATTTACATTTACTAATTTTAGCAGTAACTATTAATTCATTATTGTATTATAGTTTAATTATAATAATTTATTGTATTACATTCATTTTAAAAATAGTTATATTCTTTGTTATTGATAATATAGATATTACAAACTTGAAATAAATTCTGCAATAGGAGACAGTGATGTACTTGTTGCAAGGGATCGCTTAAAAGGAGCTCTTAGAGAACTACTGCAACATAGTGATTCAGGATCATCGGCAGATTCAAGTGAAGAAAATTCATCACAAGATTATAAACATCAAATGAAGAAAATGTAATATCACTTAAACATGTACAACTATTTTTCTTTTACATTATCTAATGAATCTGTTATTTTTAGTGATAATATGTACAGAACAAAATCAATAGGTTTTCAACAGCCACGAAAAGTACGACGTCGCAGACAAGTGCTATTAGATACAGCATTTCACCATACTTATGTAATGAAATTATTTGATCGGAGTGTTGATTTAGCACAATTTCAAGAAGATACACCACTTTATCCTATATGCAGAGCTTGGATGGCTAATCAACCAAGGAATCCCAATCTTGTTCCAAAGTAAGTAATGTAAAACAATTATAAAAGTTGTAAATATCTAAATGTTATTCATTCATTTTGATGTTTGCTCATACATAATAATCTTAACTATCTCATTAATGCTATTATATTTTCACGTGTATTTATGCTAACATTAACATAATTTTAATGAATATTATTTGTAAAATACTGTGCAGGATCTCTAATTATACATATGTATATTAAAATTAAAGATTAGTTCTGCGCAGAAACAACACAATTTTTGCTTTGTATTTGCTTTCAGAGTACGCAGTCCAAGTCCAGAAATAGTAAATGAAATTAATGTAAGTAACAATATATTGGACACAAACGGAGAAGTTCGTGATGTTTATTATTTGCCACCTCCATTACCTTGTGAAGAGGCTATACCTAGAAATCGTATACCTTCACCAATATCTAGAGAAAAGGAAGAATTAAATTTAGATTATGTAAGATATCTATTCGCATGAATTTGCATATTTTATCCTCATAATCCGAGAGTACGATTGTTAACTATATTATAATAAATATATATGTATATATGCATAATATATTCTAGGACGGACAATGTCTGAAGTCACGAGAAACATTGTTAAGAGAACATAGAACACATTGGAATACTGTACGTAAAAAATGGTATCAACAAGCGCATAAGAATGAACAGCGTTTCATACAAAGTGCAAACATATTAAATACTATATTTAAGAGGTTTGTAGCAAAGATGTTGATGGGAGTATATCTAATTTTCCATTGGAATTCTGTAAAAATATTTCTCAGAGTAAATTTCATGTTGCAGAACACACTTTATTATAAAAACATTATTATTTCTGTTTTAGGGCACAATCAGAATTCGAGTAGCCCATCTGTGACAGTATTGGTACTGTCGACCATTATTAACAAAATCTGATCTTGATCAGCATATAACATTTTTGTCATACTTTTCTACGTACATTTTATTTTATAGACTTAATTATACCTGTTGTATATTACTTGTAGAAATACACCTTTTTATTACAGTATAATTAATGTATCGCAATTATATTTTATTACAAATGATTAGTTTATGTAGTAAAGGAATCGCGTGTCAAGCAATAATTTATCTTCTCGATATAAATTTTTACGGAAAAAGTGATATGTAGTAAAATTATGTTTGATTCTCAATACAAATTGCTGTATGCTAACAACAGGTTAATTAATGGTTTCTTATTGCGCACACATAATTTATTTGAATAATTGAATAATTTCAACGAAATTATTCATCTAGAATGAATAAACTATAAAGAATAAATAACAAACTTTCATTACATTACTACTACCCTTAATAAATTGAAACGCTACTTACAATTATTTTATCACGGGTATAAAAAGGAACTTGGAATAGTTTTAATTGCCCAAACATTAAAGAGAGACAGTTTTTAGCATATTGTTACACAAAATGTTAATTAAAACATTAATTTATTAAATGTAACTAGATTTTGAGGCTAGAAATTTCGGAGAAGAAAATCTAATGCTAGGAGAGAGGAAAAAACGAATAATTGTTGAAGGCTTGAGAATTACAAGCTTTTTATTTTAAATATTGACAGTCGTAACTTACAGTACGTACTTTCAACAAGAAGACTTTATTCGTATTTGACTGGTATTGTTCGACTTTGAATATTTGAGACTCAAAGGAAAATGTTCTGACTTTACACCAGAGCTAATTGTAATTTTCAAGACTTCTAAGCATTACGTACCATAATCTTCATACTACTATTTCCTCCATATAAAATGTAGCTAAGAAATAAATAACATAAGTTAAATTATTTACTTTCATAGTTAATGCTATATGATTTTCACCATTTGACCTTTATGTGTAACTATATACCATAATAACAAATGTCTGTTGTAAGCAACAGTTTTACTTTATGAATCGTAGGAAATGATTTCTTGTTTGACAGTCTCAATATTGCGCGGCCGGAAGATTTCTCGTGATCATGGAAGTATAGCTTGATCGAGTTTCATTCATGACTATTGCACATTTTAAAGTTCACTTGTCTGTCAGAGACAGCTCCAACACTTGCCGAAACGTTTCTTCTTCCAACAATCGACGCTGCTCCTCTTCTAATTGTTGTTGCTCTGACAGTTTTAATGCTAGTCTTAATTGTTCTGCCGTATCTTCAAGAGCATCAGGATCTTCTACATCGCTTGCCATATTTGTGTTACTCCGACCGCTCGCACATGCCACAGTACTCTCCTGATAGCGTGCCAGGCTTGCCTGAATCGCTCTGCATTAAACAAAAAATAAAAAATTTATTTTTATTCGCTTAAATGTTGTGCACTCAAAATATTGCCTAGCACGATTATACTACGTACGCCAATGCGTACAAAAAATCTAGGCTGCTAAAATATGTGGAAAATGGGATTTCTAAACAAATTAAAATTCTATTTTTTTTCTAACACATCATTTGGCTTCCCGTATTTAACGCAAGAATTGTTATGTATTTATCATTACACGAAAGATCTAAATATTTCTCAATAACTAACAAAATACATTTTGGGATTCTCTTTGAATTATTATCGTGAAATCAACATTTGTAACAGGTATCCTTCACCCACCTTCCTGAATATGAATTGTTGAGCAAGAACACATGCAAAAGAAATTGTTTAGAACTTTTAAAATAAAAGCAAAGTATCCGAAACGGCATTTCTATAAGTATGGTATTTTCATACCTTTGAAGTTGCCTTTCCTCTTCAGTCGTCATGTTAAGCGTCGTTGGACGTGATGGTTTTTGAGCCCTTAATGCTTCCCATATGTCAACCTTAATAGTTTAAATTTGACAAAGTGTTACAGTTCGTCTAAATTAATATTTTTCATTGAAACATATAAACATTACAAATTTAGATACTATTGATCCCTAGGATAAATGTTCCTGTGTTATCATCTGGTACTGATCATTTTTTTCTCATACAGAAAGAAATAATGAAAAACTTTGATAGTAACACAGAAGCACTCGTCTCAGATGCCAACAGTATATGCATACCTCGTCACATTCACTTCCAGCTTCTAGTACACTTTGCTGAATAGCAAACTGTAATAGATCATCTTCTTCGTCAATACTAAATTGCGTTTGAACTTCGGCATCTATAAAAAATATATATAACGATATTCTGGAATACTTTATACAAAATTACAATAATATTATGCTTACCCAATTTGACATATCCCATTGGGGCTTCAAAGCAAGTATCATCAATTAAACATGTAATTCTATTAGTTTCGAGTAAATGACCTACATGGGGTACTTCCTGATCCATGCCAAAAATGTTTCCAAACGTTATTCTCGCATTTAATACATGAAACAAGGGAATTTCTATAAAATAAAACATAACTAATATTTACTAAACATTGATATATCAAATGCATTTTTTATTCTAAAAGACTTCAAAAATTACCGATTTTAACAGGAAATCCAGAAGGTAATTGCATTTGAATAAAATCCTTTAATTTTGCAAAATGTGAACTAGATATTGCCATAAGATCGACAATTGGCATAATTTGCTCTTGAAGACTCAATGGATATTTTTCACTAAGCCATAAAGTTGCCTATAAGTTTGTTCATTTAATTTTATTGAAATTATATTCTTGTCTAGAATGTAATTCCAGCATAAAGCTGCTTAAATACCTTAAATTTCTGAATTTTTGTATTTATTTCCTTTGGTCTACCTATATCTCTCCCATTTAAATCAACATCTGGATCAAAATATTCTTCAGCTGTAATGTTAGAAGGATTCCCAACATTGTTATATTCTTCCTAAAACAAATAATTTAATAAATATAATTCAGAAGTTATTATATTGTATCTAAATAAAACATTTAAAAGAAAAGAAAGTTACGCTAGTAGTTGCACTAATACAATTCTCCTGCTGTTGCTCCGCTATGCCAAAAAATGATTGTAAAGGCGTACGAGCACGAGCCCTTATCTTGTCAGGTTCCGACAAGTGTTCTAACCGAGTTTTCGTTATTAATTCTACATTACTTGCGCTAAAAACCTTACATTCGTGTCCATTTATTACTTCACTTTTATCAGAACGCCACCCCCATAAACCAGCTTTATTGCTAATAATACATAGATAACATTATAAAAAATACATATGTATGTTGTTCTAAGAGTAAAATATAAAGTCTAATTACCGTTCAAAACTAATTTTATCTGTATCTATATATGTAGTTACTATAGGATTTGTAAGACGGGTAAATAAACCTTCCTCAGAAGGATTCATTGATTGTATATTATCGATCTCTATAAGTTTCATATGCTCAACGCGTACTCTTCTTGTTTCATGATCTACTTCCATCATCGTTGCTCCATCATCTGTATAAATACAAGTCCTATTTTTATATTGAAATAATGTTTTATAAAATGATTACTAAAATACACCTTGCAAATTGTTTTACAATGTAAGACTCAAACTAATTAATTTTATGCATTGTTGCTACTAATTACACAAAATCTACTGATATTTCTTTAAATATTTATATGTATAAATATTTATATATATATATATATATATATATATATATATATAAAACTACTTACTCATATGAAGATATTAATGTATTAGAAGCAGTTATTTATGTAATAGTACAGCAATATAAATATTATCATAATAATTATAACTGCATAGCATATACACTTACCATTGCAAGCTTCAGTGTAATATACAAACTTTTTAAAAATAATAAAAATTAGAAAAAATAATAATGGAAGTAAAAGTAAATATCTACATAATGAATTTATCGAGAAAGTTTTCTTTACTTCATTGAAGTATATATTCTCTAAAATTCTGTACACCACATTAACTGTAAAAGTAATTCTGTCACCTGACTCTTGTCCCATCATACTGAACACATAACTCCGTTCACATCTAATTGCCACAGGTACATTTGTTGCAGCTTGCATTTAATATACACAATTAAAGAACAAATAAAAGATTCTACTATTAATATAAAAGGAAAAACACTCAAAAAACCTGAAGATTAAAATAAATTTTGCGAATATTAATGTTCATGCAAGGTAATGATGTTCAAATACTCACTTTGTCCTTTGAAAACATAACTGTGATTTCCACGTTGCCAAGTGGCATGATCAAATCCCAATAAAGTTGTATCAATTCGGACATTACTGCCTTGTTTGTATACTTTATAAGTGTCACTAGGACACATTCTAGAGGCAAGAGGAACTAGTGATAAGCAAAACATTAGTTTAATGGTTTTACATAAAGAAAATAATAAAACTATAAACGTTTCTAATTACCCCAACTAGTAAATTCCCATTTCATTTCTATGTAAAAATCAGGAGCCTGAAAATATTATTTAATTTTGGTTCATATCATTAAAATATCACTACTTTATGCTTTGCGTTAATGAACCTACTTGTTTAAGTTTATGAAGTAATTCTGAAATACCAGCTACCCGTTTGCAATATCTTTGATAATCTCTACGTGCTAGCACCATCTGCAATAATTCAGGGTTTCCTGTACTAACTGCTTCTTGAACCACTACAAAAATGACAAATAATAAAATTTTGTATACAAAATCAATATGAAATTTTAATGAACAAAATTATTACCACTCCATCCTTGAGTATTTTCTGTGTTGACATTAGCTTCATGTTGCAACAACACTCCAACACAATTCATATTACCCAAAGTTACAGCTAACATCAATGGTGTTCGTCCTCTATTATCGCGTTTTTCAATATCATGCTACAAAATGATTTTTTATTAAATATGATTTTTACATTTACATTCATTCATATATTCTTAAACTAGTTATGAACTTTTTATAATTATATTACATATATGCTGTTAAAATTCTAGGTTCAAACAAATGCTTATCAAATTTTAAGCTCTCTTATCATAAAGAATATTAACAGATATCAAGACTAATAACCAACAATTAAACTCTTTGTGTACTGAAAGCATAGTTTACTATAAACTGAGCAACATGTTATTATTTGACCTTTTATGACAAAATGAAAAGAATAAGAATTGACAAGGTTGATAATTCGTAATACGATTATTCTAAAAGCTATATCAGATTGATCAATGATATATTCAAAGTATAACATCGAAAGTTACAAATCAGTGAACATTTATGGTTTCCCACATACTTGAGGCTTCACTCATAAAGCTCTCTGACAGCAACCAAATAATCTATTCAAATCAATATATATATATATACACACACACACACACACACATGTTGCAATTAATTTCAATGAATTAAAATTAATCTTGAGATTTCTTTAGAAATCCATGTATATCGGTACATAAATACCAATACTGAATTCTTGCTATTCAATATCATTTACATTTACATACAATTATGTTTGTCATAAAATAAGATTCAAAAAACATATTTTCTATTATATTTTATAATCACACAATACATATGGAAATTAATTTTTCCAATGACAATAAAAATACGTTTATTATCTACACTTGTCTTCTTATTTTATCACTGTTATTATTCAATACATGGATAAGCAAATGAGATACAAGGGAAATGTCATTTTATTATATTCAGTTAGTAAAAAAAATAGCAGTTAATTAATGTTGGAGATTCGTATCTTACTGTCACATCTGCTTAATAACAAATATGACTGGCGATATCTTTGAACACGATTTAATAATCGAATGACATTTTTTCATACGAACCAGCTTCGAAGATAACTCGTTCTCAAGTTCTACATAGTTGTTATTCCATACGAGCCAGTGCAGCCGATAACTCTTTTGTATTGTATCTATATTCACCATTTCTATGAAGTCCTTAACGCTGACATACACACCAGTAATTATACAAAATTCCACAATTCAAACATACGACACAGAATTTTGTCAGACGAATACATGACACCGAGCCAGATATGTGGCGAGTAAATGATCATTACTCATCGACCGGGTAAGACAGCTAGATAAGAAACTCCGAACCGCGTGTCGAGTGCATAAAATGACAAAAGGAAATGTTGCAAGTGGCGCTTATATACGCTCTACTCAGTAAACGTTCCGAAACCTATACAGTTCAGCATAAATTACAAATAGCCTTAATAATTATTTAAGATACTATGAAGTGAACACATTTATTCCGCTTGTCTTATTTTCTATTTGAATATTATTCGGTAACTTAATTGAGTATTTGAATATTCGATTTAACCAGCTAAATGGAGAACACCAGTTGCAAATGGGGTAAAGCGATAGTGTGAACGTGACCTGTGGATGAATTGAAATCAACCACGTTCACTTAAAAGAGTGTTTTTACGAACGCGATAGAGTCGCTCGAATGAACGCGCTGACATCCCGGATTGTTGGGCACCGATTGACGTCATCGATAGGCGGCCAAGATGGTTGTCAATGTTGATAAGTGGTTTGGTTACACGGAGAGTCAGTGATAAAGCCGTGACCGATACAGGCTCCGTGCGAGAGGAATTATGCCTGTGAAGTAAAAGTCGGACTCGCGAACAACGAAACAAGGGGCCGTCACCGTGGCACGGGATGGCGGACAGCGAGGATGCGGAACAAGAGATCCGTCGAGCCTTGGATGTCGTTCAATCCATGATTGACATCTCTGCCGATCGGCTCGAGGGCTTACGAACTCAATGTTCCACCAGCGCAGAACTTACTCAACAGGAAATTCGTACGCTCGAGGTACTCCAAGAAATTCACGGCTCCTTTGATTCTTCCTCGTTCTTCTTGTTTCGTTACCTTCAAGCACGGTTGCCTTGACCTCATGAAGAGCTGCTTCGTGGTTGTCAACAAGTTGCAAATGCGTTTCTTTATCGACTTGGAGTTCGTATTTGCATGCGCGTTAGAAATTTATGCGCGCGAATATTTTGATGCTTCCGTTCCGTATTTACGGTGTTATTATTTGCAACAATGATAAAATTGTATTAAAGAAATATTAAATTTTTTTCTTTCTTTGGTTTGAAATATTTTTCAGAATTTTTGAGAAAATTTTTATTTCAATAAACAATTTCAAGCAATTAAAATGGTCATTATTATTAATAACATTTGTAATCAAACAATAAATAATCAAATGTTGTTTTCAATAATTGTAGTTTATCTTTTCATAAGATAACAAAGAAAATAATTTAATTTGATATTGAAAAAAATACATTTATTTTGTGAAAATTATTTTTATTACTTGTTATTATTTATTCTTGTCATAAATATAAGTAACATGCATTTTAGGGGAAGCTTATCAAATTATATTCAAAGCAACTAGTAACCAAAGCCAAACTGGCTGTAGAATCATTGCCTGCAGAGATGAGACAATATCCATCTTTGCAGCAATGGTTACGGGTAGTGGGACTTACGCAAGAGTCTATACAGGTATGAATAATATTTCTGTAATACTTTTTCATTATCTTTATATGAGAAATGTTATTATAAATATCCATAGACTTCAGTAGATATATCCATTAATAATAAATTTCAGATGGTCTGCTCTAAGGCTAACTCACTCGAAGCTCTTAAAGAGAAGTCTGAGCATGAGTTAGGTAGTATGTTGGGAGAAAATAATATTAGACATGAAGAAGAACTTCGTAGACTCTGTAGGGCATTGCACAATCTTCGTCGGTATATGGGTAAGAATTTATTTACATTGGAATATTGTGTATCATATTCTTCTTATATTTCTATCTAATAATATTTTCGTTTAGATGTTCTCTTAAGAGGAGATATGGATAATAGTGATATGAATTTGTATTGGGATTCTTGGGATAGACACCATTTACGTACTGGAGCATCTCCTCGGCCAGTTCGATCCCGTACAACCAGATGTTCTGTTCCTTCAGAAGACAGCATTCCATATCATAATAACAACAATAATCTTAACAGTGATATATTAGCACAAGCTTCTTCCATTACGTCTTTATCATCAACTAGTCCTCCATCTACTCCTCTTTTACAAAGGTCAGGACGTGGTAAGTAACAAATCTTTCCATATCTATTTAAATTAATTTATTTTATATTATAAAGTATATATATACAATTTTATAAGTAATATAAAATTTTGTTTTTTAATAATAGGAATCAAGTTTCCAACTACTCCTCCTCCTTGTAAAAGACATCAAATAGGTTTACAAAATACAATATCGCAACCAGAAGTGTTTCCATTAACTAAGTCAAAATCTCATGAATCACAATTAGCAAACCGTCTTGAAAATGGAGATACAGCTTCAAGGTAATACTTTAACTCTTAATAGTGTTTTATACACGTGCGCGCGTGCGCGTGTACATATATACATATGTATAAAACTTGCAGATAAATATTAAATATTTTTTCATCATTTCTATAGTTGTGGGAATGATCCTGTTGGTTCTGTGGGAAGAAGAAATCGTCTGCCTACAGAATCAGGATCTTGTAGTAGTAATGCAGATATTACAGGAGAAAGTCTGTTGCTGAATAGTAGTAGTCCTGTTAAATCACCACCTTATTCTAGTGCAGAAAGCGATGATAACAGTTTTAAGGGAACAGGTAAGTATACTTCACTATTCTGGAAAATTCACATTGATACAAAAATTCAAATATATACTTAACTCTTATTCATTATAGTAACAAGTCTCCAAGTGCCAAAGTCACCACGTACTCCGACTGTAACTCGAGGAATGGGCCATATAATTGCTCACCGCTTTACCAAAACATTTAAAATGATGACAACTTGTGACTATTGCGAAAAGCAAATGTTTATGGACACTGGCTTAAAATGCAAAGAATGTAAATATAAATGTCACCGGGAATGCGAATCCAAAGTACCACCTTCTTGTGGCCTACCTCAAGAACTCTTTGATGAGTTTAAAAGAACTGTACAAGGTGACGGTATGTATAAACCTTAAAAATTCATTCATTCCTTCCATCAAGTTTGATTAAAATATAAATTTTTAGGTATGGTAAATGTTTCTCCAATATTAAGCAAACCTGGTATAACATCTCCCAATCATCACAACTCAAATTTATTGAGCTCTTTAAATCGAAGGGATCGAAAACGATCCCATCCACATTCGTCTGTGAACATACCTTTTCAGGTGTGTTGAATATGAATTCACGTTTCTTTATCTTTTTTTTATAAGTTTATTCTTTATTTATGTCAGAAACATATACCTCAAGTTAATCAAGATTAAATCCATTTAAGACTTAATACTTTACAAATGTATGTGTACCAGGGCGCGGATTCTAGTTCAAATACCTCGAGCTGTAACAGCTCAACGCCTTCTAGTCCAGCTTTGCTACCTGCCAATACTAGCCAAATTCCACAGGCACCTGCCAAACAACAGTTCCATTTTCCAGGTACCAAAATTATCGTACAATACATTTCATTGTGATATAGAAAAAATTGATCACAATTCACTTCTAGACGTGCTCAATGAAAAAGGTGTTACATTAGAGACTCATCGACTCGAAGGTACAACTATGTCGAGCGATAGCGAAAGAACAGTGAGTGCTTCTGGATCTGGTAGCGTAAATACAGATTCTGAACGAACACCCGTTAGGGTTGATTCTCAAGATTCTCAAGTCTCTGATGGAGAACCAGGCGATAGTCGGTGGCCACGACAAAACAGTGTATGTAATTTCAATCTAATGTTTATGTATTATCACATCTAAATGGATCTATTATTACAGTTATCGATGCGAGAATGGGACATTCCTTATGATGAATTAGAAATTGGAGAACCTATAGGTACTGGAAGATTTGGTACGGTGTACAGAGGCTATTGGCATGGTAATGTTGCGATTAAAGTCTTAAACATGGACTATTATTTAGACGATGATAAAACATTGGAAGCATTCAAGTTAGAGGTATAATAAAAATACTCTTTCTGCAATTGACTTGCTTTTACTAATTCAATTTAATGAATAACTTTAACGTTATTTGTTCAAATTAAATCATAATGTTCGTTATTTAAATTATATTGTATTTAAATTTTTAGGTGGCTACATTCCGAAAAACTAGACATGAAAATCTAGTTTTATTTATGGGAGCTTGCATGAAGCCTCCTCGCTTGGCAATAGTGACTAGTATGAGCAAAGGCATGACTCTTTACACTCACATTCACCTGTGTAAAGATAAATTTAATATGAATAAAACTACCATCATCGCTCAACAGATTTCTCAGGTATATACACATAAATACTTCAGTGTAATTATCGTTTATCACAAAATTTATTATATCATTTTTTAATAAATTATGAAAGAAACAAAACATAAAACATACTTATTATTACCTAGGGAATGGGATATCTTCATGCTCGTGAAATAATTCACAAAGATCTCAAGAGCAAAAACATATTTTTAGAAAATGGAAAAGTTGTCATAACTGATTTTGGTTTGTTTAGTGTTACGAAACTTTGTTATGGAAACAGGTAAACTTTTTATTTAAAGGAATGTATTTAATGTAAATCAAAATTCTAATTTTATATTTATTATTTTTTGTACAGACAAGGAAATGCATTGAGTATACCACCCGGTTGGTTATGTTATTTAGCTCCTGAAATTGTTCGACGATTGAGACCGCAACAAAATCGAGATCAGGAAGAATTACCTTTTTCAGAAGCCTCTGACGTTTATGCATTTGGGTTAGTATGCAGAATTAGCATAGAATATAACATTGCTTTTTGAATCTAATGTATTCTATTCGATAAACATTGCAAAAAGTAATGTTCTTTTCATCGAAATTTGTTTGTTCTGGTTAAGCCAAGCCTTTCCAGTACATATTAGTTCAATTTTGAAATCAATTAAATACCCTTCTATACTTGAAATAATATTTATGAATCATCTTATTAAATATAAATGAACTTTTATACTTCTTTTCTATTCATGACAAAACATTTTAGCATTTGCTTTTCAACATGCGACGTCTCAAACTAATATAACATTAAATAACAAGTATTTAAAGTATTTTTGTTTAATGTATCTAAAAAAAAAGTGTCCTATCATAGAACCGTGTGGTATGAACTTTTATGCGGAGAATGGCCATTTAAAGGACAACCTCCTGAAGCAATCATTTGGCAAGTTGGCAAAGGAATGAAGCAAACATTAGCTAATTTGCAAGCCTCCCGTGATGTAAAGGTATATTACGTTAAATATTACTCGTTACATATTTCTTTTCACTGATTTTTATAACGCTGTTTAAAAAATTCGTCTTCAAACTCATTCGAATTCCGTAAAGTTTTTATAATCTTTTAATATTGATTTTTTTACACATATTTATAGGATATCCTAATGCTTTGCTGGTCATACCATGCAGAAAATCGACCCGACTTTGCGAAATTGTTAACTACTCTGGAAAAGCTGCCTCGCAAAAGGTTAGCACGTAGTCCTTCTCATCCTATACATCTTTCTCGTTCTGCAGAATCCGTGTTTTGAATACATTTAAGTCTATTTAAATACACTGTTGTTCTCGTAGTGTAAATATAGAACTGTGCAATTATTGCCAGAACTTTGTTCGTGAAAGGTAAAATAAAAATAATCACTAAAAGGTTCGTTTGTCTGTTCTTATTTAGTTAACAAAAAGATTGTGAAAATTGGGCAGAAAAAATTTGTTTATGTTTTGTTATTTTAAGTAACTCTACATTCTGTACATGGAACTTGCTTTCACCTTGCACAATAAATAGTATGAAAACTAAATGGAAATTTATTATTGCAGAGTGAAAAAATACTGAACTTAATATACTTATGTTTGTAACACACAAGAAAAAGAAGAAATATTTGTTTTACAGTAAAACAAGAATTTTATCCATTGCACACTTTTTGTAATTCCTGTAGCTGCCTCCGAAGATGTGCAGCACGTAATTTATTTAAAGCTATCCTTTTCTCAAACGTCAATACCAAAGGCTTCGTGATTATGTCCGTTATGTGAACTAACGTTCGTGTTCTCACTGTAAATAATAACCGAATTCATTCTCTTTGTCGCAATGAAAACCACTAAATATTAAAATAATTAAACTAACCAGCATTATTATGTATACTGGCGAGAATATCCTGATGATCTCTGCATGTTTCAGCCATCTCTTCTTCTTCTTGAACCAAAATTTTTGGTAAATCCGTCATTGTCTAAAAAAAGTATAGGAATTAAATATTTATAACTGAAAATTACATTTACATGTAGAACTAGCTATAAATTTATTATTTAAATATGTACCTTTAAACACTTATCCGATATCAGAGATGTGTGTACAATTTCTAATGGAATTTCTGTTGCTTCTCCATTATGTGATTGGAAGCAAGTTAAAACGATTTCTTGCTCCTACAAAAGTATATTATTATCAAAACAAGCACAATAAATTAAATGTATCATAACTGTCCAATAACTTTCATTCAATATTTACCTTAGATTCTTTGCTTTCTGAAAATACTGAAAATATCAATCCCACAAAACCATGGTCCATTGTTTGATAGTTTGTTTGAGTCCTAACATCTAAAAAAAAACACTTTTATTATCAGAATGCTGTTTTCAATAAAGTTACAGTTTACCTTTATATTTAAGTGGGTAATAAACATAATCTGTAAACTTACCAACATGTGAGGGCCTAACTGTTATGTGCGGATGTGAATGATACCACCCAAGAACATGAACAGGACGGTTTAATTCGGCTGTCAATCGATCTGCTTCAGCAACAGCTTCTAATAATTGTTCGGATGAAATTTCTACTCTGTCTTTCTTTTTGTCCAAACGTCGTAAAATAATAACAGCTACAATTTGTGCAATGCCACATTCTGTCTAACATAAATTATTGTTCAAGCAGTAGAAATATCTTTGCACAGATGAAAAATGTATAAAATTGTACCAAGTAACAAAATATAATTATGAACATACATTCCCAATTAATAGGCCCATTACTTCAAAACTTTCTGTTGACAAGGCATGTTGTAAACATACCATGTATACATCAGTTTGTAATTCTACTTTTTTTAATGGATATGCAGCCATTATGTAAGACTTTGTTGTAAATATAATTTAATTAAAATTATGAGTCTGAAATCAATTATAACATTTATTAATCCAATGTACATTAAGATAATTGAAATTTTAATAAAAAATATAATATCATGTTAAAAAGTAGCTATCTTTAAATATGTATTAAATTAACACTTTGGGTTTTAAAGAAAAGAAAACAAATAACCTCTAAAACTATGTAAATAAAATGTTTTAACCTCAAGTTCAAATTCATACTTAAAATCAATTACTTAAAGTGATATTGTTGAAAAGAAAAAATCTTTTTTACAATTACGTTTTTAATAGTTTTATAAGACAATAAAACGTGATTGTGATTTGTTGATATTTCTAAAAGTGAAAGACACTTCATAAATTCTTAAAAATATAGTACAAATTATGTAAGTATGCGCATAGATTTACATATAAAAAGATTCCAAAAATGAAAAAGATAGTGTTATTTAAATTTTCATGCGTGTTCTTTCGTACTTTTCATAAATAATATTTTGGGAAACATCCACACTGTTCAAAACAAACTTCGTCACTAATTGTAAAGATGTGCAGTTGTCATCGTATCAGTTGAAACCTTTTGCATTTTTAGTATGATGCATGCATATGTATGTAACATCTTTGTTTTTCCATTTAATCGTTAGATGGCACTTATGATTTTTCAAACAAAAAAGAATGTATATCTATTATAAAAATTTGTATAACATTTTACAGTATGCGTTATATATATATTAATGTAAAATTTATGTTGTTTGCAAATTAAGAAACTCTAGGTAAAAGAAAATTGTAGATACACTAAACTGCATATAATTATTGTTGTTTAGAGAAAAAAGACAGTGTGAAAGAATATGAATATTAAATAATATTTGTTTTTAATAATCATATATTTTGATATAATTGTACTATAAAATAAGTACATATATACATATATATCATTTATTCCTTGTTTAAGATTGTAACATATTACTTGAAATAAATATATGCTTATTCAAATTTTTTATTGTGATTACTTCAATAATACTTTAAATGCTGTTTTTGGAGAATTAATTTCAAAATATAAAATTCTGATTCAAGGATGTTGTTTTAAAAAAAGAAATATCAAATCGCAAAGATTGTGTACTAAATGAAAAAAGTTGTAGAAATGTTTTACAAATGTTTTCTATTTTATATGATTTTTTTATTTGTAATTAAGGAATATTTGTCAAGATATATTTGTTATATTCTTAAAATAATTTCAAAAGAAATGGTCTAACGGGATCAAATGTTTCCTACACTGCTTACCATAGAATATTTTTACTTCATGGCAAATCACCACTCATGACAATATTGAATTCTCTTCTACAAATTTTTCAGAGTACCTGGAAAACATTTCGTGTATCTCTGACTAGTTGATAAGTAACAATTATTAATAATGCATAGGTTTTGGAAATAATGTTTTGTTAAATCGGTTACATACGAAATGAAATGTCGGAGGTTCGCGTCGTTCTGAGTACTGGCGATACATCTAACGATCGATAACATCCGATTAAATTTTTTATTAGTAAATGTCAGACAGGATGGCTAGTAGAGAAACATCTATTAATTCAAAAAACTCGGATGACCACAGTGTTGAGGTTTGTAAATTTGCAATATAATATTCATATGTATGAAAGTGTGTTTAATAATCTGAAGTACAGGTACATATTTATTGCTATTTCATTTTATTTGTTTAATGATATACTAAAAATAACAAGTAATCGTTGAATATAGTACATTTAAGAACAACTGTATAGAGATTTCAATTATAGTAAAATCGTTACATTCTCCTGTTGAATCATAGGTGATTTGTTTTAAAATTTCTTATATATAGTTTTTACAAGTCTTGAATTTTATTCTAGACACTGGCAGAGGTTTTCCGATGTTTTATTTGTATGGAAAAACTTAGGGATGCACATCTTTGTCCTCATTGCAGTAAATTATGCTGCTACACCTGCATTAGACGATGGCTCACAGAACAGCGTTCTCAATGTCCTCATTGCCGAGCTTCTTTACATTTATTTGAATTAGTAAATTGCCGGTGGGTAGAGGAAGTAACACAGCAGCTTGATACACTTCAAGCTGTTGGTGTATCAAATTCTAGGCATGATGACTCTAATAGAGACAGGTATTTTGTTTGTGACATGAAATTTGTAATTCATAATTGATTGGTTAAACATATTTATTTATCATTATTTGTCTTTGTATCAATATCTACATATATCTTTGCAGGTGTACTGTGCATCATGAGAAGCTATCTGTTTATTGTTGGACTTGCCGTAGATGTATATGTCATCAATGTGCCCTATGGGGTGGCACTCATTCAGGGCATACTTTCAAACCATTAGAAGAGGTTTATGAACAGCATGTTACACAAATAAAAGCAGAAGTAGGACAATTAAAACGTAGATTGATGGAGTTGATAAGTCTTGTTCAAGAAGTGGTATGTGCAATCTTTCTATAAGGCATTTGATGATTTTCTAATCAATATATTTTGCATCTATTTTCTACTAGGATCGTAATGTTGAATCTGTAAGAGCTGCAAAGGATGAAAGAGTTAGAGAGATCAGAAATGCAGTAGAATTGATGATAGCACGTCTAGATTCTCAATTGAAAGCTAAGTTACTGACACTAATGGGTCAAAAGAATTCTTTAACATTAGAAACAGAACAACTGGAAGCTTTATTGCAAGAAGTAGAACATCAGCTGCATACTTGTACTCGTTCTGAGCTTATTATTAAAAGTGCAGAACTCTCCCGGATGATACATCAAGTAAGAAAAAAACCAATGACAAGTTTTGTGACTGCACCTGTTCCTGCAGATTTTCATAGGTGATACATTAAACTTTTATACTTTAATTTACAGTCTAACATATATTTACAGAAAAATAATCATTTTATTTAATATTTTAGTGAAATTGTACCGGGTTACGCTAGTGCAACATTTGCAATGCAAAATTTTACTCAACTACAATTAAAAGCAGATCCAGTCTATTCTGCGCCTTTGCACGTTAATGGGTTATGCTGGAGATTAAAAGTATATCCTGATGGAAATGGTGTTGTTCGTGGAAATTATTTGTCTGTCTTTCTAGAATTAAGTGCTGGTCTACCAGAAACATCAAAGTATACACAATGAATAATATCATTTTCACTTCTTGAAACAGTCAAAATTAAACTATCTGTTTCTTCCAAATCTGAATTACTGTTTTTTTTAAATTATTATTCCGTTTTTCAGATACGAATATCGAGTTGAAATGATACATCAAGGATCTCGTGATACAAGTAAGAACATTGTTCGAGAATTCGCGTCTGACTTCGAAATCGGTGAATGCTGGGGTTACAATAGATTTTTCAGATTAGACTTACTTGCAACTGAAGGGTATTTAAATACAGAGTTGGACACTCTTATATTGCGGTACGTTCAATGTTCTTAAATCACAATAACTTGGTAAAACATTAACAGTCCTGTTTATTTAAGTACATAATAATTTCTTTTGGATATAATAGTTTATTGCGTTATTATTTAAATTATAATATAAAAATGGACAACAGGTTTCAGGTACGGCCACCGACGTTCTATCAACGTTGTAGAGACCAACAGTGGTATATTAGTCAATTAGTTACGGTTCAAAATCAATATGCTACTCAAATCAATGAACTAAAAGAGGTAACGTGTAGATTTAAAATTTGTAGCCATGCATTCCTTTATAATTACAAAATTTGTTTATAGCGGCTGGCAATAGAAATGTCTCGAAATGCTATGGCAGCAACCAGAGTATCCAGTGGAGCTACACTATGTGGACCAACATCAAATGTAACACCTTTGGTAATGCAACAACAGTCACAAGCTGCTGGAGATCCATTACTTACTTCCAATTCTACTCGTTCAATGGAAACATATCCAAATGGCACATCAACAAGGTGAATTATATTTCCTCTAAAAATAATGTTTTGTACTATACAAGAAGGACTGGAAATGAAAAGCAGTATACCTTATCGTTTATTCTTGTAGTAGATCAGTACATAATGTGCTTCCTGGCGGAAATAATAATGGCCCCATGTCGGGAGATCAATTAATGCCTATGTGTGAATTAGGAGAGCTTTCAAATATGCGTCCACTTGGATCTTCTTCAACATTATCCTCCATTTCCTCGAAAACGAGTTTAAAACAACACAGAATGAAACCTGAATCACCCAATCTGCACGGTACAAACGATGGTTCTTCCGGAGATTGTCAGACTACTGGAGCTCATTCTCCATCCCCATCATATTCCTCGCCAACGGTGCTTAATCAGCAACCATTGAATCTTGTCTCCAGTAGTAGCAGTAGCGATAGTGGAGTAAGACTTTGCAGTTAATATTTTATAATATAATTTAGAATTCTAATAAATATTTTGTTATGTCTTAATAATTTTCATTTATTTCAGGAACTAAGTGAACATGATATATATTTGGATGAATGTGAACATAATGAGCCACATTTAACACTTTTGGATGACAATTCTAATGACGAAAATGACGTAGATGATGAAACCATGTCAGGTACAAATTGCATTCCCTAACTATTTGAATTCATTGTATTTTGTTTTATACAGTGTATGTAAGATTTACAAAGTTGGGTAATTTATTATACTTAAACAATTCACGTAAATGATGCTTTAATCTTTATGAGAATTAATTTTACGTATTTAAAATTTTATATTCAGAATACTTATACATACATATAATATTTTATAGTAAAATACAATGTAATACACGTCATTAAATTAGGTACGAGTTCAAACAGAGGTTCTATAGATGTACAGAGACATAGGCAGCGGGAATGCAAGTTAGATAAAGGTGTCGAAAATGAAAAACCCACGAATGAGAAACCAGACGAAGATTTTATGAAAGAGAATCCTACTTCCCATACTCCTGATCACTTTCAAGCAGTTTCATAAAAAAATTTTTGTCTATTTCTGATTAATCTCCGTCTCCGTTTTACGTTTGGTTTTATAACAAAAAATAAATATTTCCGTACATGTATTGTAATAATCAAAGTTACAGAAAGATTTTAATCAAACTTTTTTCATTAAATCTGAAATAACAATTCAAACATGATCTAGTTTGCGTTATTCGCAATAATATTTTTTTTTCGTATTCCTTATTTTACTATCCAATAATAATTGTCTTTTTAATAATACCCATTTCAATTTTCACAGGAGAGAACGACGTAGAAGTTGCAGAATCATTAACGCCATGGATTCAAAATAAACAGCGCATAAAGCAACAGAACAATCGAGATAATACAGGAGGTACTTGCAGGTATCTTGAGAATAAAAAATTAGACTAATTATGAGTTTTACTGATTCTAGCAATATTTATTGTAATACAAATAATCTTATTTTCTTATTATAGATTGCGAGGCAATGATGGTTTAGAAGATGAAATTATGTTGCTGCATTTATTTGAAATGCAAGATCGAAACTCTGCTTGGACATCTTTGTGTTTCAATCAACACGTGGACGATACCAGCGATTCAAGAACCTCTTTAACAAGTTTACAGCATCATACTTCTAGCCCTTTGCATTGCAGTGCTACACTGCCAACTCATGGATCGTCCTTTTCACATAAACACCATGAGCTCGATTCTGCGTGCAACGAGCAATTCTCTGACAAACGTGCCACGTGTCCCTCGCATCTCTGTCAACCTCAGATTATTTGTGGCGAACGACCTAAACTAAGCCAACTATCCAACATTTGTCAACAAGAAGTTTCCGGAATAATAGCTTGCGGAAGTCAGACGAGGTCTGAACCTGCAACTCGTTCGAATTCGATAGATTGTGAGAAAGATCTCCCAAAGATATCTGTAGTTAATAAAATTAACCAAGAGGTGGAATCATCCAGATCGGATTTAATAGTGCCAAATGGTAACTGAAACACTGAAAATTTATCTTACTTATAATGTACTGTATTTATACATAAAATGTCATGAAGCATATGAATTTTCAGTAGTATTGGACAGCAATAAAATTGTGTCTAAGCATTTATTGTCTCGACGACAATCTTCACCGTCTTCTTCTGCCAACGTTAGCGTGATAAGCAATGAAAATAGTAAGGTATTCGAATTTGAACAATTGTTGGAAACTATTCAACTGTATCCAATATCTCAAAAGGACACTGCCGGTTGTTTCAACAAATTAAGGTATAGAATTCTTTTTAAACTATTTGTGAGGAAAAAGAAAAAAGTTTGGAAAATTTGTACATGTTTCTTTAAATATTACTGACAGGAAGAATATTTCATCAGAAGGAAAAAATAATGGTGCCACTGCCACTATCAAATCAGCTGCGCTTCCATTAAGTCACGATATTGCGTCTACGAGCAATGCGACAACAGATACTGTGCCAAGTCCTAATAATTATAGTTGGGCTCCCGCGTTGTATCAACATAAACACAGTAAACATAATTTATATTGTAGAAACACTACGAAATATCTGTAATAGAAAATCGTTAAAACATTATTTTTAAATATTTCAGGTCAAAAAAGTGTTTTGGAGACAACTATGCAAACATCTTCCACCGATACTTCCAATAAATCTACTACTGAAAAGTAAGTAGAGTTTGATATTTGTCAATGATTTAATAAAGTATAATTCTCAGCTGCTGATATAAATTTTCAATAATTTAATTATTTTCATAACAATATATCAAATGAATGTATACTTGAAGATATTTAACACATTGCAATATTACAGAATTATATAATATAAAATACTTATAAACCCAATATAAAATTATATCATTACAGGTCACTAGAAGAAACTAATTCTTCAAGTTCTCCTTGAATTACATCTGTCATACTTAATGTTACAAGTGTACTGTGATTTTTGTTCGTCTAAACGTTAATTATTATTATTAAAAGTGATCAAAAAAGAAGTGAGAATGCTCAAATTAAAGATCTGATATTTGAATGTATTATCATGATAAGTATATATATATATGTATATGTGTGTATGTGTATATATATATATATATATATATATATATATATATATCTAATAAAATCAATGTCTTATAGCAGGTGCAAAACGTTATCTAAAATTATATAGTACAACATATTGCGTGTATATTTTATTACTTAAAAATAATTCAGTACTTGCTATGACAGAATCATTTGATTTTCATTAGACATTGGTAACACGGACCAATCTTTCTTGAGTTACTAAATCAATATGACTTCAATATCATTCCATACTAGGTAGTGTAATTTACATTATTTATCATTATTTATTACACATACGTATTATATTTTCAGAAGATTTCCACTTTCTTTTGATTTGAATATCAATATACTGTATCATATCAAAATACTCAAGATGTTTACTTTATTTCTTCAAATGGTTATGGTATTCAAGTATTACAAAAACAAATTTTGTACTATTTATATATGATTGCTTGTGAATATACATAAGTCAAGCACAACCTATGACAGTGAAATAGAATAAAGAGCACATCTAAATAAATATCTCTTGCTATTTCTTTTTGTTGTATATTGAAACTCTACCTAATTAACTTAAAACTTTTTCTTATCAAGAGTGCAAATCAATTAGTAGGTATAATATACTTGACCATTCTCTCACCCTCATTACAAATAATTATTATATTCATATATTTCTATATCACACGAATAGACTAGAAGTGAGAATCTGCTCTATGTTCTCATAAAACGTAGCCGAAACACGCACATGTTTGTGGAATCCGCTGAAATCTAATCTGTGATCTTAATTACCATTAAAATAATTAATTTTCGTTTTAGTCCTTATACTTAATGGTGCTAAAATTGTATTACTGCCTAAATCGATAAGGTTGGAATTGTCACGGAAAAATAATACATTTCTCAAAAACCGCGGTCCGTATACACAAAGAAGCATTGCCTGTCACGTCTACCTTACATCTTGCTGTGTGACTAAATTTTGTCGGTAACATCACATAATCGATAAAGAAGTTACCGTATGTAACAAGGAAACAATGAGACCCTCGTCTGTGACAACATATCAAACAATTATTCAATCTTTTGATGCATTAGGTGCGAATAACGATTATTCTAGATAGTGCGGAAAAGATCGCATAAATGTTTGAGATGGAGATTTGGTTTCAAGTAAAATGTATCTGTAAAAGAATTCTGAGAATGCGCATAGCGTTTTATATGGAAAGAAATGCGTGATACAAATGTGTGACAGTTTAGTAGTCGGTCAGAAAATAAAAGTCTGAAAAAGAATTAGAGTAAGAGTTGATAAAATTATAAGAATTTGAAAATTATATTATAAGATATTTTACATTAATGCTAAATACATTTATTACATCAGTTGAAGAGACTGTTCATATTCAACCTGCCACTTACTCCAACAATAATGGCGTCAAAGCGGAAACGTGTAGTGTTAAGTATAAAAACAAAACACGAGATAATTCAAAAGTTGGAAAATGGGGAGAGTGCTGCAAAATTAGCAAAAATATATGGTATCGGGAAGGCTACGATTACTGGCATTAAAAGCCAAAAATGTGCCATCGAAAATTATCTCCTACAGGCAGATTCTTTAGATGCTTCTACCAGTAGAAAAAGCTTAATGGTGCCAAAGAATAAAAATGTAGATGATGCAGTATTCCAATGGTTTCTGCAAAATAGAGATAAAGGAGTGCCAATATCTGGACCAATCCTATGTGAAAAGGCATTGGAATTTAATGAAAAATTGAAAGGTAATCCAAACTTTAAAGCAAGCAGTGGTTGGCTAGAAAAATTTAAGTCACGTCATGGTATTCGAGAACTAAATATCTCAGGAGAAAAACTTTCAATGGGTAATGTTGCTGCAGAAAACTTCACAGCAGACCTTCATAAATTTCTGATTGAAAAAGGATGTGCACTACAAAATGTATGTAACATAGATGAAACAAGTTTATTATGCAAAGCATTACCACAAAAAACTTTAGCTTCTCTGCATGAAAGATCAACTCCAAGTCGCAAAATTAGTAAAGATCATGTTACGACACTTCTGTGTGCAAACACTAATGGATGCCACCAACTTCCAGTTTTGATAATTGGAAAAAGTAAAAAAGTGTTTTAAAAATGATAACATAAATATAATGCTGACTATATATTTAAATTAATTAAATAGTTGGGTGGAGAGTGAAATATTTTTTAAATGGTTCAAAACATTTTTTACATCAGTGGTTAGAGTTATTATTTATGTATTATACTATTATTTATTTATAGTTGAAAGGATTATTTGAATAATCCCCAAAAATATGTATAACAATATTACATTGCAGCTTTATCAATACATATATGTTTTTTTAACTGTTTGATTTATTTTAGATAATTATTTATACTAAGACTAAACAAATATTGTAAGTAATAAATAATATTATGATAAATAAATTACATTTAAAAACAATCCCAAAGTTTTCTCTTTTTAATAAATTTTTATAGAAGCTATAATTTTAATAATAAATTATTAGATTAACAACTCTTTATGTTTACATCTATATAAAAATATAGCAAAATATGTAAAAATATTTAGATTAAAACTCAACATAAATTCTTAAACAATGTAAAGTACCTATATATTTATTTAAATACATACATAAAACGCTTTACTGGAATGATTCGTATTTCATTTTTTGAAACTCAGTGTATATTTTCTTGATGTTATTTATAATTTTGCTGAAAAAGCAGAATGCAATATTTGATTAAAAGGGATTTAATTAGTTAGATAAATAAGTTGCTGACTTATAATATGAATTTTATAAATGAAATTGTAATTCACATATTAGATGCTTTGCCTAAATTATGAATAAGTGTATAAAATTTGTTACTACTTTTTAAAAGTTAGCATTATATAACTACAATATATAATTGCAGAAAACATGCAACAAAAAATAAATGCTTGAATTGTATGAATATAATTATACTGCTATATTTTTTATCATAGTATATAATTACTAAAAGATTTAAAATATTATACAGCTATTACTTGCTCTAGAATAATCACTAAACTCCTGTTTATTTGAAAGTGCTTTATCTCTTTCATCCCACAGTGTAAGCCCATCACAAGCACAGATTGTTTTTGCATTTTGAAATAAACTAGATGAACGAGCGATAATACCACAAGCCAATCTAAAAAAAATATTAAATAAATTTTAAATACCACTCACCAGTACAGTTACTATATTGTTATAAATATAATGGAAGCTTAACCTATTTCCACTATTTCCATTTATTTTAGATTCTGAATTAACTCCCTTTCCCAAATCATCTGGCTTTTCTGTTACAACTAGAGATCTTCCAATAATATCAACTATCTTTAAGAGTTTGTCTATTCTTCTAAAAGTAGCTCTACCAAAGTTATTTACTGTTATATTTCCAAGATCTCCAACATGCTATAATTAAATCTTTATTATTCAAAAATCATAATAGGTAAATGTAATTTTATGCATCTTATTGGTTAAGTCTTAAAAGAATATAAGCTTTAATATATACCCGTTTAAGTGCATCATCCTCAGGTCCACCGTGTACTGTGTTATTTGGATTAAAATGTTCTCCAACACTAAAAGTAGGACGTACAAGAAATAAAAAGTACAAAATTTCAACAAATAAAAGTACACACTAATGTGTATTTACCTATTACAGCCTTTGGATAAATCACCACACTCGTGTATGTGCATACCATGTTCTCCTGGAGTTAAACCATCAACCGTACCATCTATAACACATCCATCAGGAGTCTGTGCAAATCTTATCACACCCATTATTTTACCATTTATACTATATCCTGACTTTCCTCCTAACATTGCAACAGCACTAGAATTATCTGTAATACAAATAATTATCATAAAAAACATCATTGTATTGATACATTATGTTTTATTAATTATTTCCATGTTTTTACCTCCATATCCTTTCAAAATAGCTTTTCTCCCAGATTCTTCAATTTTTTCTTGAATTACAGAATATGGTAAATTTGTTTCAACCACAACACTACCTTTTTCCAATGATATATCAATATTTTCAATTCCATTTACGCCGGCTAAACTATTATGTACAGCGTCAACGCATTTTTGACAAGTCATGTTCACTGCGAATTCGATCTAAAATTATAAAATACATATAACGTTACAATTTATTTAAGCATTACTTGGTTTACTCCTCTAAATTACCTTGGCTGAAGTCATTTTTATAATTTTATATTATTTTTCGTCGCGCGATAATAAATTAACTTTCCTATTATGAAATAAATTCAATTAGTCTTACTAGTTGAGGTTATGTTTTCCATAATATGTTATGTTGCCTGAAACGATGATAAGAAAACTATTATCAAAATACTTTCATAAAATCTATCAAATGAATTTTTACACAGAAAATCAAAAGGAAACAATTTTCATGCACAAAAATATAATTAAAATTATTTTAAATAGAAGTCAATAACAGAAAGTAACGTTTTATTAGAATTCCGATAAAGTGACAGTTAGATTCAAAAAATAAAATGCATTTAAGGTATAAATACAGAATTACTATAGGAATTATAGTGGACCAAACGTATATAATCAAAAAACCAATAACAGACCGTCAATAAAAATATAACACCGAATTCTTTGATGACTGTCGCTGGTGTAGTCATACGATTCTGTTTACTTGCATTTTCTTGTAATTAAACATAGTGGTATGTTATGTATATGCAACAGATTTATGTCACACATTTTTATGATATAGTATGTACGTATAATATAATTTTGGAAATGAATTCCGATACATATAAAGAATATTTTGCATATTTTATTCAAATAACATATAAAAATGTATGAAAATATAATGATACGTATTTAATAAATAATAATCTATTCATTGCGTTAATAACTTTTTTTTTATCAATAAACTTTTGACCCCAGACATATTCATTAGTACAAAATTGATAACCTGATATATAGTTTAAATAATATCACCTACCATTTAATCTAAGTGACAAATACAATTTTGTCGAGAAGTATGTAGATACGTTTGGCGTGTCGTATTCCCCTTAAATGGAAAAAATTGATGGATACATGTCTATAATCAATGCATTCTAAAATGTTTACTTTTAATCGAAGTAATGAAAATAAAAAGTTACATTATTTAGTAAAAGAATAGGATCAACTAACTGCAAAATTTTTCATAAAGTAAATACTAATTAAATATTGTACTTTTATGAACAATATTGGTATTATTTACTAAAGTAGTTACAAGTTTATTCATTTTAATTAATTATTTTTAACGTGTTTGTTAGAATAAAATAAATTTTTGTTTACTAATAGTCCATTTGTATGGACTTGTAAATAAGAAATTCTGAGTTTTTGTGCTGTGTCGTCATGTATATTTCACCACGATAGTTCGTGCATTTGCCACACGATACGCTCTTTTCCCAAGCTTTCTATTTTAGAAATGGACAGCCACCATCTCTTATTTGTAAAACTAGAAATTTTGCAAAGCAATCGCTAGTTGCGATTCGCTATATTTAGAATTTTTCTTGGAAAAGAACAATTGGATTAAGAAATCCGTAAGTTTTGACGGTTAGAAAAATTTCGTGCTAAGTTGGTACCTTTTTGAATGTAAAGTTACGGTGTAGCAATGTGGACACCGATGCTGTAGCGAAGTCTTAAAATTTTAAACGTGTATAGAAATTTCAAGAACGAGACCGATAACTTACTTATTGCATTGAAAGAAATCATAAGTGAAAGAAAATTACGTTTGTCGTGAATATTTAACGATTTATAAGTTACCTAAAACCATGTCCGTGACCTTTGCTCAACGCGGTAGGCCACCACCGAATCCTGCCCAAATACAGAAGGTAACGAATATTACGCATCATTATTAATATTTTAATGTATTGTTTATCTTTACATATATTCTTGTTATACATTTTACTGATATTTAGTACTATAATGTTATATAAAAAAAAGTGTAATATTAACATTAACGGTTTCTTAGTTAAAGATATAACTTGTGCAAATAGATTATTTTTTGATCTAGATAAACATAAGATTTATATAAACAAATGTATTTGTATAGATGCTTGATGAAAATAGTCAGCTTATACAAACAATACAAGAATATCAGAATAAAGGAAAAGCACAAGAATGTATACAGTAAGTAAAATTTGCTTATAAAAATATAAAAGTTTAGAAACATTTGTTATTCTATTACAAATATGTTTAGTAAGCAATTTCTTTATAGGTATCAACAGATGTTACATCGTAACTTAGTATATTTGGCATCAATTGCTGATGCAAATCAAAATTTACAAGCATTATTACCAGTAAGAAATATTTTTACAATTTAAAACATATATTACTTATTATTATTTATTCATTGAACACAGGTCAATGACAGAGTATATCTATGAATTAGAAATAAAGTTGTAATATTTTTGTTTTTATAATAAGCCTCCACAAGGTATACCCAATGGTCCTCAACATGGTATGATGAATCCGCAAGGCCTTCCAAATGCTCCTACAGGGTCAGCTGGACCTGTAGGAGAAATGCCTCCAAACAGTCAGCCAACTTTACCAATGTCAAGTTTTAATCAAGGGCAGCCAATGTCACAGGGTGGATATCGTGGACCTGTCATGCCTGGACAAGGACCTGCTATAAATAGTATGTTATATTTAAATTGGAAGTCTCTAACTTAAATATTTAAATTTTAATATTTTAAATAAACAATCACAAGTTTACAATCAATATATTACATATATTTTAGTTATACATTGAGATTTCCTTTTCTCATAGGACCACCTACTGCGCCTGGACCACAACAATATAGGGGACCTCAAGGTTATCCTCAACAACCTTCTCAACAAGGTTATCCTGCTCAATACACCAATCAAAGTCCTGGCTCCAATTATCAAGGACCACAAGGTGCAGCATATACTCCAGGACAACCAAATCAATATGGACCACCAAATACTTCTCAACAACAAGCATATAGCACATCAACACAACCAAATTATGGTCCTCCAACTACTGTAAACAGTTATGGTCCTCAACCAGGTGGTTATCCACCACCAGGAGCAACTCAACCTCCAACAGGATATGGCCCACCACCGCCAAATCAACAAGGCTATCCACCTACTAATCCTTCTCAACAGAACTTCCCTTCAAGTGGTCAACAACAGCAACCAGGGCAATATGGTAGTCCTAGTCCACAACCAAATTACCAACAGCCTCCATCACAGGCTCCACCTCAAAATGCCTACGGAGCTGGCCAACCTGGAAATTATCCCCCTCCTTCTTCTCAAGCATATGCAAATAATGTTCCACCTCAAAACTACCCAGCTCCTCCTACATCTAGTGCTGCTCAGCCTCCACAACCTGGATCTCAACAAAATACTGGTCCCCAGCCCAATTATGGTAATCAACCAAGTCCTGGTCCCGGTGCAACACAATATGGACCAGCTTCTACATCTCCTCCATTTAGCACTGCCTCTGCAAGTGGAGTTAATACTTATGCTCAAAGTAGTCAACCTACAAGTACACCCTCTGCTTCGACTCAAACATATCCACCAAGCACTGGTCCACCACCTACTTCACAAGGTGGAAATTATGCTCCCTCTGTTCCTGCTCCATCTGGATATCCTGTGCATCAGACACCTCATCCAACATCACATCCACCACACCAGCCACCACATCAGTCTCCTCATCAACCTCCTCATGCTCCTCATCAATCGCCTCATCAACCTTCTCATCAATCTACTCATCAACCTCCTGCACATCAATCTCCACATCAACCACAACAGTCTCAACAACAATCTCAAACACCACCGCAATCACAACAACAGCAATCTCAAAGCCCTGCTCCCAGTGGATTTCAACCACCATCTGCACCTCCACAAGGTCCTGCTCCACCTCCAGGTCCACAACCACAGCCTGGATATGGACCAGCTACTACTCAAACATATGTGCCACCAACACCAGGTGGACAGCCACAGGTATTATTGCTTTAAAAATAAAAAGTATTTCTTTAATCATTATAAATTATATATTTTATATAAGTGACATATAATATGTAAAAAAGTACAATCATTATTATATAATTTTTAGGTATATACCCCTCATCCACCACAAGGTGGTCAGCATTATGGACATCCACAGTATCCTCCTCAAAGTTACCCACCACCACCAGCAGGACAAGGGTATCCTCAGTATCCACCACGACCACCTGGTGGTCATATGCCTCCTCCCCCTGGGCCACAGGGACCTCCTCCACCAAATCAATATGGAGGCTATGGATATCAACCACCTCCACAATAGAGTATATTAATGTAAATTCATATAGTATTCACTCTAATATAAACGATTTAATTGCAAGTTTGGAATAAATGGTATATAAAGTTTTAATTTAATTCTTTATAGTATATCGTCCAGTGTTATGTAACGTGGTAAATAATAGAAAATTATATATAAATAAGGAAAGGTGCTGCTAAAATGCCGTCGGACATAAAAATTGTTTAAAATTTTTTGAACGATGCTTGTTCTTTTTAAATAGGATATGCAGATTAATGTTAACGAAGATAATTTCATACAAAATAATAATTTGTAGGAATTGTATGTCATATAGATGTATTTTAATGGATTCAAAAAACTTCAAAGACTGAACTTTGAAGATATAATTTTATTAATCGTAACAACATTCTAGAATAGTAATTTTGGTAATTTAAATAATATTGTAAAACTCTATGAATGCAATATCAGAGTTTTAGTTTTGCATATCCATATTTTGTATTCATATATACAGTCACTTTCTTGTAATATTATTTTGTATGCTGAGAAAACTAACTATTATTTAATTTTGACAGACACTGGCTTATACAACATTTAACAACCTGCATTAATTGCTTGGGTATTGGTGTACATAATACAGCATAAACATATCTATTACACCAAGATAAAATATATGAAACAAGGTACATGATGTACTATCTATTTACAGCTTCCAGTATACACGTTTGCTTTAGGGTTAATTTTATATTTACTTATCTAATTTTATATTTTCTTGATTGTCATTAAAAGATTCATGAATTTACAAATTGATTCTTATCTTTTCCTTCAAAAATTTATTTGATTTGTATACATATAAATAGATTCTTCAATTTATAATCATATAAAATTTTGCATTTTCTTAAAAATTGCTTCATTTTAAGATATATATAACTTAAAGATTAAAAATGTATAAATGCATGAGAAAATCTAAAGTGACATTTGTTAATATTAGAATAATTTTTAAATGTTTTAAATATCATCTTTGTCTTTCTTTTATTATTTACAGCACAACATACAGCATTATGCATGAAAAGTATATGAAGTTCAAATTGATGCACATTATTTTTACGTATAAAATTTATTATAAAAAAATAAATTGTATTATTGGGGCCTTTAAAAAATCGCAAAAACTAAAGCTCTTCTTTAAATTTTGCATTATCATTGTAACATTTACAAGAATATTTTGGTTGCAGCACTTCTTCCATGTTATCCAGTACCTTAACTTTACTCTTTAAGTGTTTACTCCATTCCTAAAATGTAAAAAACATGTTATTCTATGATACATATTTAAAAAGAATAAATGAAGTTAAATCTGTCTAATTTTTACTTAAGTTCTTACATAGAACAAAACTACATGATAACATAACACATCACGAGGTAGCAAATTGTCCCTTGCGAACTGTCTAGCAGACTTGGCAATTTGTAGTACTTCTTTGTCATGTTCTTTAGCCCATGTGATTTTTTCAACAAGATCTAACAGATCACTTTTTACAGGCACATAGTGTTTTCCAGGTTCAAGTTCGTTGTAAAAGAATTCATAGTATTTGGAGTTCTGTTTCAGTACTAAGGAATCTCCAGCAAGCAGATATGGAAATCGATATGCAGCTACTGTACCATCGATATTTAACTGATATTTGTACTGTACAAATGTTAGTAATGTTGTATTTCTAGTTTAATCAATTAAAATGTCATGATCTATATATTTATTTTTACCTTAAAGAAATTAAAGAAAGATATATGGCTTTGCCCAGGACCATACTTATCCATTTCATCTTTAAAGAAGAAGAAATTAGTAATCGAGACGTTAAATAAATCAGGATGATTTCGTGAAATATCGATTAGATCAAGTCGTTCTCTACAAGAATCACGACCACGCCAAAATACTTTTTCTATCTTTTCCTCCCATGGTGTGTCTGTATTACCTTGTACAGATAGCATATCTAACATTACCCTGTTTTGTGTATAATATCACCCAACACATAAATCCTTAGAATACTGTTAACTAATTGAGTCAAATGTAATCAAATTTATACCTTCCCATTGCCTCTAAACATGATACAGTAATATCATAACTGGGCATAACAATATCCTTTGTATCAGAAGAACCACACCAAGAAAAAATAGGATAGTTCTTGCCTTCTTTTGGAACAAGTGGCCAATCACCCAAGTTCACAAAGAATTCAATATCTGGCAAAATAACTTTTCGAGTGATAGACAACAGAATGGAGTCCATAAATACTTTAAAGCCCACAGACTGGCCATAACATGTTCTAAAAATCTTGTTTCATCTAGTTTAATTCAAACAAACTTTTAAGCAATACAAAATAACAAGATACAGTAATACTTACTTTATTAGATTTAACTATATAATGACAAAGACTAACACTCCATGGTCGATCATAGTCTTTTATGATGTTTTCACGCATATGATCAAAATCTACACTTATAAAACTAGCAAGATCATTATGTATTTGTGTATAATTTTTGGAACATTCTAAATTTTTCAACCAATTATTGATAGAAGGATCTGGACAATAACATTCTTCTTCATAAACAGGGCCTAAGCATTTACATTAAATTTCCTATTACTACGTAAAAAATAAATAATAAATTGATGTAACAGATTTATCAGAATTAATACCTTTTGATTCTATCAATAAGATAGGTGAATTATATTGCTTTATCTTGATTTGTAATTTTAAATTGAAACAAGTATTATGCAATTTGTATCTAATAATAAAACTTCCATCCTTGCAGTCTAAAATTTGTGTCCATACATGGCACTCTTGCCCTGTTGAAGTTTGGCCTTGTATATGAGTAGTAATTACATCTTTTCCAGGTGATTCTGTTAAACTTAAAAATATTTGGAGCAACTGTTCAGCAAAGGTAAAATATATAAAACAAAATATTACAATTTTAAGAATTGCATCTAACTAAAATTTTAATAAATTAATATATTATTTAAAAACACGAATATCTTTTATAGATTTTATTATGATGTATAAAAAAAAAACATACTTTTTTCCTTGTAAATCGGTAAGTTGTAAGAAAATGTATCTTGCTCGCATCGTTATTTTATCTGGTTTCAATCCTGGACCCCAAATTATTGTCTTTGATGGATTTATTTCAACATTTTTTACTTTTTGACAAATAAGCAGTAATAAAAGCGGTATAAATATCATTTTTGTCAACCGTGATTGTGTACAATGTAAGTAAATACACGAGGCGTCGACACTAATAATTCTTTCAAGAATAAAAAATTATAGGATTTATAATAAAAGGATTCGTTTAAGTATTACTCTTCCTTGAATTTTATTGGTCGATATTGTATGAAATAATTTTCTGCCATCCAAAATTCATAATAAAAAGTATTTATTTTTAAATAAATTCAATTTATCTATTTAATAACCATGTTCTAAAGATAAAAACCAAGAACAGAACCACCTTGAAGTTGATTAGAATCGTAACAATATTTTCAATTACATTTTTATTTATAAAACGTATTTTACTAATAAATAAGTACGGCTAACTCGTTAGAAAATGGCAAAAGATGATAAAACAAAATTTTCAAACATTTCTTAATAATAAAAAGTATAAGTTTAGCTTTAAATTATTGTATTATCAATTGTCATGGTAGCCAATATATGGAATATTAAGGAAAATGTAAGTACCTAGGCTTTTTAAATCAATTAAGTGCTCGTGGAGTGCTCTATCATTGGTATCTGGAAGTTTTGCAATAAAGATTTGTTTTTTAACTGGGAATATTATTCTCATTAAAACTTGAAGTTTTTGTTAAGCAAAATATAATAATGATTTTCAAAAGTAAAATGAATTTAAAACTAAGAATTGTTCTATGTAACCGATCGCAACAAGTCCTCTTGATACTTTCATTAGTTATGGTCCAATCACAGTGTTGATTCCATACCAGTATGACATTGGTCAGGCCATTCGGTCTCCGCCTCTCACTTGATTCCAGGGAACGGAAATATTCATCGTTCTGGCTACGGGCTGCGCACGTACAAGGAGAAAGGGAAAGGGAACCGAGAAAGCGAACAAGCAGCCCTTCAACAAAATTTATGGTCTTTCTAAGATTACAGACGGGTACAACTCAATTGTCTCGTAAAAAAGCAAGAAATACTCTAAAAAATGTACGTTCTTAATAGAATATATCCAAATTTAGTAATTCGTTACGGAATGCAGTAATTTTAGTTTAATGGCTGTTTAGTTTTTGTTCTTTACTCAGAATTCTCAAAAATCTCTTCCTGGTGTACCATTCGCTACCACCCGCGTTGCTGCTTAAATAACACAAACACTTCCGGTTGCTCGTGTCAATTACTTTAAATTTTGCTTTTATTTAAGCGTCGTTAACACATGATTTTCAGCTACGTTCACGCGATAGCTTAACAAGAGATTGTAATACATCTCTAGTGTTGTTTTGCAGTCCACGAATGGTTTCTGGTATTAGGTTATATAAATAACCTATGTGCAGTGAATATAAATATCTGTTATGTGATGGAGAAACGTCAAATTCATTGCATTCAAAATTTGGAGGTTTCTCAGATTATCAAAATCATTGGGAAGTGATATCAAAGAAACATGATTTTCGATTGCCTGAGATAATAACAGTTTTGCTTTGGCTTGGAAATTGAAAGACTGAAAATAGTGTATTATTTAATAGTAGAACGCATTTAGTACAGATATTTAATGTAAAATGGAGTGTAAGATCGATGACTTGCCAGATGTGTTGTTGGAATATATTTTAAGTCTGATTCCACCTTACAAAGATCTTGAAGAATGTAAGCTTGTGTCCAAAAGATGGTTCCATGCTACTAAAAGTATGTTAAATTTTCTACTGTTAATTATAGTTAATTTTTTTATCTTGAACGTTTTAAAGATGAGCATTAAAACTTTGATTTCTATGACAGATGTAATACAGCATAATAGAGCACATTTCCATAAATCTGTTGCTTATGGATCATTGCTTTGGAATCCATGGCCGTCTACACATTTGATGCCTACCATAGGGAAGAGACACTCGCACTCTGCTTGTACATATGGAAACTCCATGTATGTTTTTGGAGGATGCACAGCTACTCATACAACATTTAATGATTTGTGGCGATTAGATTTGGACACAAGAACATGGGTGAGATTAATCACCATGGGGAGTTACCCATCCCCAAAGGCTGGTGCTACTATGTTATATTACAAGAAAAGCTTTATTTTATTTGGTGGATGGACTCTGCCATCACCATATTCCTTACACCAGGTACATATATTTGAAACAACTAATAATAAAAATGAAAATAATTTTCCAGTTAACAAGATTATTACATTATTCATTATATATTCTTAGGAATCAAAACTATTCAATGAATTACATGTGTATTCTATAGAATCTAATAAATGGATTACTATAAATACACTGGAAAAGCCTCCACCCACAGCAGCACATACCGCATCAATCCACAAAAATTATATGATTGTTTTTGGTGGTATAATGGATAATGTATTTTTTGATAGGTAATATATTTTAAACTACTGAATTTTGTTTTGTTATTTAAATTTGATTTCATAACAAGAGCATGTTATTTTGAGGCAGATCCAATGACGTATGGTGTTTGAATTTGGATTCCTATAGTTGGCACAAGCAAGCTACATCAAACTTAAAGCCGGAACCACGTTATGGTCAATCTCAAATTGAGCTAGGAGATAACCATCTTCTTGTGCTAGGTAAGAATTCTAGATATTATATCTATTACATTTTAAGAAAACGAAAACGATATGTATTGTAAATAATATAATTTGTATTGATATGCATTGAATTTGTGCGAACAAAAAGAACTTATTTCAAACAATGTAATACAATAAAATGACTTAAATGTTAAAAAAATTAGGAGGTAGTGCTAATGTTGCTATGAATGATGCTTGGTTATTAAAAATGGAAGGCACAACTTGGACATGGAAAAAAGTAAATATGCACAATACAGAATGGGCACCAGCGCGTATTTGGTATCATCAGGCTTGTAAGGTAAAACTTTAAATTCTGTTAATAATAATTTGTATTATCCTGTATTATTTATAACTATTTGACTTAATAGGTGGGAAACTATGTTATCGTTCTTAACATAAATAAATGCCAGAAAAAACCAAATGATTTGAATATATCACTAAGAAATGTCACTGGCCAAAGAACAGCTCCATCACAAGCATGTGATCCTGCTCCTTTACAAGAAAGGTTGAAATAGTTAAATTAAATATTGATATTAACTACAAACATACATAAATACATGACTGTGTGTTTTTAGACAAGGAAATGTAGCTCATATTGATAAGGAGGTAAACGTCAATGGTCGACATGGATCTTTCTCAAGAGCTTCTGGGCAAAATGCACATTCTTCGTCTCACACTCCTAATTTTACAAAAAGTTTAACATTATCTAATGATAATGTATTAAGTATGGCTGCTTTTCGTGATGAACCGGTTCGTAATGGTTCAAATAGCAACCGGCAACGTCAATTAGAATCTCTTCGTAGAATGGAAGAAAGAATTAGAAATCGAATAATGCAATCAAAAGCTGCGAAAAAAACAGGGAATACATTGTCTATATTTGTCCTAGATATTACGAACGTTTTGTGTGATGAGTGCACAGCTTCGTGGATTCCTTTGAAGCACAATAATCAATCGGGTCCTGATGAAAGAATACTTTATTCGCTTGTACCGGGTCGAGGTGAATTAATAGTGTTCGGAGGCATTCGTAAGGATCTTTTACGAAGTCACTCTGTTATAGATGAGTCTGAAGTCTATAATGATCTCCATTTTATAAATCCGCCACGATATATTATTTAATGCCTCGTAATAACAAGTAATACGTTTTCATATTTGATGAAGAATGTTTTCGTTATGTTAGTGTTGCATTGATTTCAGTTGTGCCACAGAACAGTATTTACTAAAAACTATTTTAACTTGAAAGTAAAAACAGTGCAGCAGTGTAAGAAAAATTTATAAACATCTTGTGATAAATATTTAACGCTTAAAAATATTGGTTTATTTCTTTTCAAAAGAAACATTGAGTGTAAAATTTAATTTCTTGGAACATGATAAGAATTTACAAATATTAATTTTATAAACAGTACGCATAATGATAAATGTCAAGATTTCATTATAAAACCGTTTATTTACATATTTTCCACGCATCACAATTTATGTACGGCTTAATCGTCTTCGCCTTCAGTTGCTTTTAAACTACCAAATACTTGCGACGGAATAGTTTGTTTTTCAATGGGTATATCTGGAAGTAAACATACAAATTAGAAGACAAAACGTAAAATGTGTATGTTGCTATGGAAAGTGTCCAAATCAATTTATAAACGCATTACATGTGATAAAATGTAATAAAAACCTAAGTGTGTTATTATGGATTATATACATTACCTTCTTCTACATCCGCTTCATTGTCATTAACATCGTCTATGTCAATATCTATTTCATCTGGATTATTCACTTGAGATTCCGATTTACCATCTCTTTCCGTTACACCACGGACAAATTTAATACTATCTTTGTATGCGGCAACGTTGTCTATAAAATTATATTTTATTGGTCAAATTTAAACATTAAATATTGTTAATTAAAAACATCTCCATAAAAATTACGATCGATTACCTGTACTTGGTGTTTTACTGTCTAAAAGACGCATTGGATCTACCGGTACATCAGACGGTGGATTTGATGCATTGTTTAACATCTGAGCAGACATCATATTCACTTGAGTATTGTACATAGCTTGAACACTGCGTTTAATTCGAAGCATTTCACGCATTGTATCTTCGTTGCCATGTCTTACTTCAAATTCTTTCCATATTTGCCAGAAATTTGATGTTACCTGAACAAGATAAATATTTATATAAATAAAATCCATAATATTTATAAGTTGTTAGATCAAATATGTCATACCCTTGGATCGCAAATTTGACTGCAATGTGCATATATTGCCCGAGCTCTATCAACTTCTCCCAATTTCGTTTCCATTTCTGCAAACCGCAAACACATTTCTCTTGTATTTTCTTCGTTTAGAACTTCTATAGCTTTTTCATATATTTGTCGCGTCTTCGGAACGCCATATATATCTGCTGCTTTTTTTATATATATGTTGAACATCTATAAAATCATATTTATTAACTTTTTAGTCCCGGTATTATTTTTAGAAAATGATTGAGGTATATCTTTCTACATTGAATATCGTACCTCAAATCTTTCTTCAGAAAGAACGGCGCTTGTAGCTCGTTCATATACGGACATTGCATGTCTAGCTAAGCCATGTTCTTCTTCTAATTTTGCGTATAATAAATACAAAACTGCAATAAAATATGACAATAATTAAGTAACAACAAAATATTCTTCATAATACCTTATTCAAATTCGATACTAAACGGCAATACCTTTAGCATATTTAGGTGGACAATATTCTAAGCACTGTTCAAATAAATCTCGCGTGCGTTCTAATTTTGTACCGCCATAACGTTTTAAAAATTTTGTAAGATACGTATTCCATATATCATAAACATTGGGCCACTTGAAGAGAGCAATTCCTTTTTCATATGCCTATGCAAAATATTATTTACAATTAAAATCCATTACAATTTAATAAAATCTCAAAATTATAATTTACATACCCTGAAGGCTTCTTCAAAATATTTATTTTCTTCTAAAAAGAGACCGTAATTAATAATGATTTGCGGCGTTGCAATTTTTAAATCTATGATTTTGTCATATACTGCTTTACATGTCTATATAAAAAATACGAAAAAAGTTATAAATTGTAAAAATACAAGCTATAAAAATAAAATTACTTTACCTTAAATGTGCCAAAACTTTCTTCCAAATCTGCATACATAGACCAGACTTTCAAAGATTTATACAATCTCATTTGAACAGTTTCTGTTTCATCATGATAAGCTACTTTACGAAATGGCATAGCAGTAGCGCGATGCATAAGCTTCAAAGCTTCTTTATAATTTCTGTATGAACAAAATTATATCAATTATATTAAAAATATAAAAAGAAATTTTTGTAAAATATATTTTTTTTACAAAAGAATATATTAAAATATATAATACCCATGTCTAATTTCCATTTCTGCCCATTCGCACCATACAGAAGCGAGATCGTCAACTTTAGTATAAGGAACATGAGTTGCTTTTTCAAAAACCACTCTAGCATCTGTTATTTGACCATTTTCTTCATAAAATTTTCCAAATGCAACCCATAAAGTATGCAATTTACCTACTGCTAAATGTGGTTGCACAGTTTGTACAGCTTCTGTGTATGTATTAATAATCTGAAAAAGTTAATAACTAAAGTAATAAAACTTTTTTTTGGTTAAATGTCAAAGAGTTCTCTTTTAAGAAATTAAAAATTCGTCGTACTTCATGTGGTTGTCCTTCATAAAGCATAACTCTTTTATGCCACTCTTGTACATTATGTGGATTTTGTCTAAGTAATACAGAATTGAGTAATAATAACCGTCTTTCCATCAAATGTTCAAATCGTGCTAATCTCAATTCCAAATCTATATCATCTATAAAAATAATATTAGAAAATATTGTTACAGCTTTTATGGAGTATTAATACATATGTTTGTGTCCATACCATCCTCTGTAGGATTTTTTGCAGCTTCCTCCATGCGTTTACTAAGACTAAGTTCTTCAAACTGTGCATAAGCATCAAAAACTTGTGTGAAGTCTCTAACAGTTGTTACCGTTTGTATTGCTTCTTCATAAATATCCCTTGCCTAACAAAAATTAGAAATATAAGAATTATTTAATTTAGAAGTATAATTACTTATATTTCACTGCAGAGAAAAATATTTGAATACCCTTTCAAATAAACCACTGCGAACATAGTAGTCTGCTAAAGAATTCCAAAGGGGACCTAATTGATCTGTGTACCGTCTCAAACCACCTCTGATAATGGCATCTACATTGAGAGATTTTATTTTGGAAGGATTTTTTGATATTAAATCACACAATTCATTCCATAATTGATGATTTGATTTTCCATGTTTTGATACAAAGTCATCTTGATTAACAATTTGTGCAAGCTTCACAGCTGCTTCATCGAGTCTTTCTATTGATATCAAATATTCTATGTACTCTTCTGTATCTTCTGGAGCTAACTAGAAATAAGGTACATATTGTTCATTTACAAATTATTCAAACATTAAGTTTCATTAGTATAATATTTTTGCACCTTGAGGTATCTCCTAAAAACTCTGACAGCAGTCTCATATACATTATGTTTCTTTAAAAATTCAATGTATAATGGCCACACACGATGATGCTGAGTAATAGGAAGAGCTCTAAGTGCCCGATCAAAAACTTGTCGAGTCCGAGTTATATAACATTGTTCCGTCATTAATGTACAATAATCCATCCAAATACGAGGCATTTTATGCATAAAGACAAGTGCACGTTCAAAAGCATTATTTACATCTTCATAAAGGGGATCTGTTATACATCGTCCCTTTAATTGACTTACACGTTGACGTAGATAATTGTACCATAATTTGTAACTAATGGAAACAAAGTATTAAGTAGTTAAAGAATTACTGTAATTATTTAATTTCAAAAGAATACAACTCTTACCTTCCAGGAAGTTCTTTTAGTGCTCGTTCATAGACAATGTTTAAATTACTACTTTTTGTACTTTTTAAATGATCAATGTAACGTTGCCAATGTTTTACAGAATAGGGATTTCTTAAGATTTCTTCTTCATACGGTAAATCTTCTTCATTCTATGTAATAAAATATTATAGAGAAAGACTATTTAATATAGAATAAAATGAGGTTAACTCTAACAATATACTTACAAAAACGTATAAATTCCCTTCTTGATCTTTGCGTTCCAACATTATTGATAACGTTATTCAATTTGATCTGACTTAATTAAGTTAATAGCAATAGTAAGTTAACTGCATTCCGTATTTACAATTAAGTATTCACACGATAGGTTAACTCCTATTTTGATACAATTTGTTCCAGCCGCGCTATATTAAGGCGGTTTCATTGCTCGCGAGAAACCTGGAATACTGGATCTAATAGGGAATATAGCATTTATTAGCTAATAGAGTCATTTGAAAATACCCCAATAAAATTTTCATAAAATCATAATGTAAGAAAAAAATGCTTGGTATATTAATATTTTTGCTTTCAAAATTTTCAATAATTACTATTTTCAATATATTCTACATTCTGTAATTTTTATTATAAAATGGTTATTTGATTTAGAAAAATTTCTGATAAAGATGTTTCCTGAAAGTCAAGTTGCACAACCTGTTTACCTCGTTTTGGAAGACACTGGAGTCTGACAGCTGTCATATCAAGAATATGATCGTGATTCTTATCTACTGTAAACAATTTGACTAATGTCTGCAACATCTATTTAAAGATTAACTAGCCGTGTTTAACGTTTAAATTACATACTAATTAATTATATTTGAACCGTTTTTATAAATAAACGCTGTAAAGGATGACAATGGGCGATGAAACTCCAGTTACATCACTGGTTCTTCCTGTAATTTTAAGACCAATATTAATGAAGGTACTGAAAACCTCCATCAGTTCCTCGTCATAACTATTGTCTAAAATAGATTTCCTAAAGAAAAAATAAATTTATTAGTAGACAAACAGTTTTTATCAGAAGAAAAAATGTATTTCTATTTTGTATTTATTTATATACGCCATTATTTATACAGCTAGAGAGACAAAATGTATTGGTCGCTCAAACTTTACGTACAGCTCTTTTGAAAGCAGAAAATTCTCATCCAGGAATTACACATGATTTAATTCTTGGTATAATACGACGAGCAGAACTTAATGTTGATATGAATGAAAGTGTCCTGAGACTACAAGGAGCAGCTTGTGATTATGATGGTATATTAATATTTTATTAAAATACTAGTAACTAGTGCTAACTAAAACATATATTTAATTTTGTAATTGTTTTATCTATTGTAATTGTAGCTGTGGAATATAGATCAGCTCGATCTGAAGATGCTTTTCAAGAATTGAATCGTAAATCAACTTCTTTAAAAAGAATACTTAGCCGAATTCCTGATGAAATAACAGATCGTAAAACTTTCCTTGAAACAATCAAGTGTGTATTTACTTTGATATATTTCATTTGTATCATTCCTATGTTGCTCATTTATTATAATGTGTTTGCCTCAGAGAAATAGCAAGTGCAATAAAGAAACTTTTAGATGCAGTGAATGAAGTTACTGCATTTATACGTGGCTCTGCAGGAAAGCAGGCTCTGGATCAGAGAAAAAGGGAATTTGTTAAATACAGTAAAAGATTTAGCAACACATTAAAGGAGTACTTTAAAGAAGGACAGTAAGTATTTTTGATTAATATATTTACTGTTCCCTGACTTGTATATGATTGAGGACAATTTTTAACTCAAGGTGAAGAACCTCTTGGCTAAAGAAATTTGTAGCTTGTTAGTGAACAAGTTAATGTATTGTCCTTCACATTTATTTATTATATTTGTTTAAGAAATACATCAATTTAATATATTTATTGAATTTTTTATACACTGACTAATTTTTAATGTTAACATGAGTATTAATTGTTTAATGTAGCGTATTTTCTTACAACTTGAAATTTTTGCAGAGCCAATGCAGTATTTGTGAGTGCACTATATTTAATACATCAAACAAATATGATAATGCTCACAGTGAAAGACAAATGTGAGTAATAAACATTCAGTTAAAAAGTTGAAATGTGCGATACTTTTACAATAATGAAGTTACTTGTAATTATTGCGAAGTGTATACGTTCTAATTTTATTGATTTTGTTATGTATTTGATAATAGAATTTAAATGTCATTTAATATAAAATATATAGTATTATTTTATATATGTTAAATTGTTATAACATCATTATGCACAGGTAAAATCATAGATACATGAAATACAACATTCTAATAAAAGATAGAAATATTATTTTCAATGTGTTATACTTAATTTATACATAAAATAAAAGTTCTTATTTGAAGAGAATTGTAGAAAAAGGAAAGTATTTATTCTAAGAAAGAATGGAAATTTAAAATGAGTAAGTCACTTCTCCAAATACATAAGAAATAAAAATTACTTTATTGATAACAAATGTACACAAATGTGTTGTATTTCCCACTTGGAAAATTGAATGGCTTGACTATCTACATCCTCATTGTATTAACAATGACAATGAGTAATAGTAAGGATTAATGGTAATTGTTATAATGAACATTACTGGAAAATGTACAAATCTTCAAGCACGCTTGCTATCTGAAAATGCTCGTACAATACTGCCAACACCACTGATATTGTATACTTTCTCGTGCCAAATTAATAAATGACTACTGCTACCTTCTGTTGGAATTTCAAATCCCCGATAAATATATTTCATTAAAACATCCAGTAAGTCTCGATCTAATTGTGCTAAGCAATCGTCTATTTGATTAGATTTTATACTTAGGAGAACCTTTAGAGTTAAATTCCGAGCATTATCCTGTAAGATTTAAAAATCTTTTGTTTTTATGAATTTATATACAGACATTACATAAAATGGTTATATTTTTCTTAAGAGACGCAAATAATGTATTTAATTAGACAATAGGTTATTACATATCATATTAATAATCTTATATCACTTCCATATTTCATTATGCACATACTATGCTTAGACTAAATATATCAAACCATAACTATTTTAAAATAGTAAATGATATTAACAATAAATATGAAAAATAAAATATTATTATATAATAGAATAATACTCTTAATCGTGTAAATAACGATCGTATAAATTAATAATTAAAATGTGTGATATTGAGGTTACCTTTACTTGTTGATTTTTACATTCAAGTGGTGCAGATTTTAACACTAATATTAAAGCTTCAGTATTCTTCCCCTTAAATAATCATTAAGGAAAATACAATGATATATAAGAAAAATTATTACAACATAATTGTATATCACTGTAAGAATCATGGAAAGGATATTGGCTAAGAAGTGTCAAAACTTCATTCTCGTCTGGTCCAGTAGGTCCTCCTAATTCTCCGTCAGCATCCTCCTCTTTAAAATTATTATCACTGTATTGATCAACATCAATTTTTCGAAACGCAGACATTTTCACAATGTGCTTGATGTGTCACCGTGATCACGCCCGGCTTTTAATCTAACGCTTTGGAATGAATCTTCATTGGTCTTCAAATATGCTATCAAGACACTTTTCATTTATACAGATAATAGAAGCAAATGACATTATTGGAAAGACTTTTATTAATTATCGCGTTTGTTGCTTTCATAATAATAGTATTCTACTATTTATACGTAACAAAAAATTATATCGAAAGAAATACCTAAGTATAAAGTGTCAGAAACTCAAAAAACAAGCATATCGAAAAATTCCACCAATCAAAAGCACGAAATTCAACAGTTTTCGAAATTCATTATCCTTTTTTTCGTTTCATTTCAATAGATGACTGAGAAAATTGATATCTTATTTATTTTACATATATTGCAAAGAATATAATTATTTGACACTTATATTTTTCATCTCATAATTAAAACGTAAAAAATGTTAAATTATTAAAGTAGAATATATTCTGTTTTATCTGCAAAGTGAATTTTAATAATTCAAATTATTATTATGTCAAACGTAAATTATTTTACTGAAACAGATATTAATGTTGTTAACATGAATTTACAGTTTTACTAAAAAGTAGGGAGTTTAATACCTTGCGTAAAATTTAATCGAATATTGATATTTTTTTCATAAATACTGTACAATTCGGATGTCGAATATTGTTTTATAATTAATTGTTTACCCGTTTATTTGTATTTTTCATAAATGTATTCTCTCGTTTCATAAGTGATATTATAAAAGGTTAAGTTGACACTGTATTGTGATCCTTTATATGTGAGAAATATATTTTGTGTATTAAAAACTTGAATTAAATCATGAGTTATCCTAATCTCGTTAGTAACTTATACTCACCGAAAATAATATGGTATCAAACAGATGTATTCGTCGTTATACGTATTTTACTTCAGGATGTTGAAAACTACTTCCTTCGAGTTAAATGCGATTATTTATTATTTAGGTATCATACCTTGTGTATGTACATCATGTATTAATTATTTTTAAGACGTGTGTAACTAATGTGAACGTATATTTTAGCACCACGATCAATGGAAAAAATTATTACGTTTGTTTGTATCTTTTTGGGGCAGTGGTTGCAGAAAAAACAATTCATAGAAATTTAGGAAGAGAAATCAAAGTTACACTTGAAAAAGCACATAAATGTAAAATTTGTTTTTGTTTATTTTTATTATTCTGTTTTTTATTTATTTATTCAATTTTCATAAAATTTAATAGGGACTGAATGGTTAAGATTACATGTGGAAAAAGAGAAGAATCCGTTTATAATTGCTGACCTGGACCATTTGTATAAAAATAATTGGCATGAGGCTCCTTTAAAAATAGGTAATTATTTTATGGTATAAATTAACAATGGATATTGAATTACATCATTTATATTAATACTTATATATATGATTAAAAAAAATAATATTTATCAATTAAGCAAGAGTAATACTTTAAAAACTATAAAATCTAATACATTAAATATAAGATAATTCATAATCTAATAAAAATTATGTTTTACTATAGAAAGAGAAAGTTTGGCAGAATATAAACGTAAAAATAACATAACTCATATAATGCCAGTTGTGCCGTCTAGTGATGAAGAAGAATCTGATGATGAAATAATGGACATGTTATTTTATTAATTAATAAAGATTTAATACATTAAACATCTATTAGCAATTTAGTTGTAATTAATTCAAAGTTCATTCAAGTGATACACAATTAAAGATTTGACAACATATACTTTATACATAGGAATTTGATTTCTGTTGTAATTGGTGAAATTAATTCACCATATAAGTCAATTATACTGTAATATATGTACATCAATACAATATTATAATTAATGTGAAGGAAGTAAAAATAATTATATTAAAAATATTGATGCATAAAAACAAAAGCAGGAGCAAATAAATAGTGTACGATGCACTTCTTTTACAAACAGTTTTGTCACGTAAAGGTTTATAAAATTAATGCTAAAAATACTTATATCAATATATCTAGATGGTATATTTTCTTTGCATACAAATGAATTATTTTTAATGGCAGTTTTATTGAGCATTCTAATAATATTTAAGTATAATAACATTTTTTAGTTATTTTATGAAGAAATTACTATTCACACATTTCCATAAGCCAGTAATAGTGTACAAAAGTATACAATATGTGGTGATGTTAAATGAGGATAAATGAATCATTTTTACAATATATATTCCCATGTATACAAAATTTGTTGTATATGATATTAATCATTAATTTATGAAGATTATAATTTGCATAATTACAATAATTGGAATGTTGTTGTTGTGTTTTTATAATGTATAATATAAGGTATAATAACATAGTTGACAACATGGAACTAAGAATACTATATAATATGTATACACTAGTTACTAGCAATAATGTTGTTTTTATCTTTGGCAATCTGTATTACAATTTTTAATAAATATTTATATGTTATGTTTTCATAGGAGGCTGTGAAAAGAATATTTTCTAAATACATAAATAATACATGCAGTATAAATTTAAATGATAAAATAAAAAATGTAACAGAGTGTAAAATAAACTTATATATTTTTAATTGTTAAAAGTTTCTGTAATGAAGTTCCTATGTATCAATTTAACTGTCTGTTAAAGAATATACTATTAGTACCTTGATATTATTGCATAGTAGTGTCTTATGAAGTAAACAAGGAACTAGGATAGTTTTACTACTTGCTATTGTTAAATGCTATCATCATATTCATATACATCTAATATAAAATCATTTTGTTCTACTATCAAAATAATAATGGTACATTAAAAATTCATTCTAGTAACAAAACAATTTTATATAAACATATTCATGAGTCTTTGTACTAAAAATGTATTTTTCAATGTAAGGTACAAATGAAATGCAACGAAGAATGATTATTTACAAATGTGATAACATTTTTGAATTAACAATTTATTGAAAATGTAAGTAAAGCAATAAAACTATTCAATTTATTTTTTCATTTAGTACTGACTTTTTAAATTTAAGCGTAGTTATCTGACATATGTCTGTAATAGTAAACAAGAATGTAAATTAGTAATCTGAATGTTTTCTGAGAATATTAATTAACTTTCGTAGTATTTGCATAATTAACATACTTCTTTTATAATGCACGTAATCAGGAACAAAATGAATTTTATGTTCACCTTATATTAATGCTTTAACTTCATTTCAATATATATCATTTAAATTTTTTTGTTAACAATAAAGCCTATTACAAATGGCTTTTTTATTTGTATCAGACCCGATTCTTTTGTAAATCTGTTTTTTTTTCTTCTAGAAAATTAAATAGTTGATATATATATACAATCAACAATAATGTTCTCAAAATAAGTTCTATTTACATTAGTATTCAAACAGAGAGAAATCCTCAAATATGGTAAAACAGAGTAGTTCAACAATATTTGTATATATTTTAAATGTAAATTTTTAACATGCACAGAAAAAATAATTTCTCCTTTAAAAGAATTGTACACATACATACACAAGATGTTTAAAAGTTTAAATTTTAGCATTAATTTTAGGGACATCCTCTATACTGTAACATATAAATTACAGTGATTACAAAATTAAAAAGATTGTTCATGTTTAAGTTAGTTTTATATCTTTAAATGGCAGAAAATGACAGAAAATGTCATACCTGTTGACCATTCCTGCATTCATTATATGTCAGTGCTTTGTATATATCGAATGATTCTAAGTAATATCTATTTGCTTATATTTAATTAGCAACCTTCTAGAGAAAGTCTTTGATTTATATTCTCAACCCTTATCTTCATTTCTCTAAGTATATCTTCAGCGAGATGATCAACACTGGTGTACCTTACTTTAAAAAAATTAAATATATCTACAAGGAATTCAATGACTTGATCTCTAAAATAATGACAAGTGGAACGTAGACTGCCTTCTGGGCCTAAAAAGCCCCATACGAGTACTGGAGAGATCTGTTCAGAAATAGAGTAAAAGTGTGCCAAAAATCCTTTATCATACTTTAACATTTGTCTTTTACCAACGAGAACTGACCACACTGCTGTTCCAATAGCCTTAAACACAACGTGAAGAAATGGTAATAAACAAAATTAAGATAAGTACCATTATACTTGTTCTAATACTTACAGTTTCGCGGAAACTAGCCGAGATCCATCTATTTTGTAAAATGGCTTTAATCGACGAGGGCGGTTTTTCAACTTCTTCAAACGCGTCCAAAAGAATAAAATCAATCAGAACATCGTAGAAGCTTATGCACTTCACACCTCTCGCTGATAACTCTTCCTCCATGATAGTACGATTACTTGGGTTCTGTAAGAACTCCATCATTCGATCGTAATGTTTTAAATAATCCTTGGGATCCTGATGTTGGAAAGCATTTATTAGTAATCGAATTTAGATTACGAATTGTTTATGTTTTTTGTGAGAAGATATATATATATCTATATATGTTATGTGTTGTGTATACCCTGTCTGCATACATGATCAAATCGCTAATAACTTGTCGGCCTATGTCTACGATCCATAATGTCGCAGATGGTATAGTGAACAACTTTGTATATGCTTGTCGTAAACACTGTACTTTCGCTAAATACTCAACGTCCGAGCCGCACTTTACCAGTTCGGTATGAAGTCGCCTGTAGAAAGATAAATAACAATTTTGAATTCATCTTAATATCTCGATCAATTTTAACAGTATAAATTAAATAGAAGAAAAATGATCATTTTTACCTGCAAAGAATACCATTATCCTCGTGCTCTTTTAGAGCAGTGTGATAGAGCTTCTGCTCCTGAAAGTGTGGGAAGTACTCAGAAAATTCTTCGAACTCGCGTAAATCGGCCACCTGTATTACCGTGAACATTGAGTTTAGCTTCGATCGAAATACGCATATATATTTTATAACTTACAAAAGGAAACAAGCAATCTGACACACGCTTGATATCGTGCATCGACGATTTAGAAACTTACTCCGTCGCGCGCCGATTCGAAGGACTCTGGAGAAGATGCAGCGTCTGCTTTATCTTTTGTGGACAAACGTGTACTAATTTTCGACGGTTTACCCAGGCTTTCCTCGTCTTCGTTGCGGAACAATACCGAGTGCTGCGAACAAACGAAATTATTTATTTCTTTTCATTTGTAGTTTACTTTACATTTCGAATGAAAAATAACACCCGATTCGAATAATGATTTTCTTTCCGCACACTTTTTCCACTGTTAGTGCACACTTTGTCCGTTTAGATTCGAACAACAGCGGTCGCGGTGCCATGAACTTCCTATGTAATAATTCCTCCTTGCGTTAGGTCAAGTGACTCATTCCGCTAATTACTCCGGTCAGTTATCATTTAAATTGGATTAATTCCCGTATTTTTTTTTTTTTCTTATAGCGCGCAAAACGTAATTACGTTTTCAATTGATGAGTGCAGTGGAATGGAATGGAATGGTAGTGAATGCGACGCAGACAAGATTTCGGAGAAGAAAAAGTGAAGAAAAACACAACGACACGTTAAGAAAGACGAAGGAAACTTTTTAACGAGTAATTCGGTTTCATTTGGCTGAGACTAAAACCGTTAACGATCAACCTACTTTCTATGCGTCTATCTTTAAATAATCGTCGATAACGTACCTGTAAAACGAAGAATCATATAGTAGTTGAGCGTCTAAGTAGTGTTCACCGTAATAAACACGCTCCGTGACTAACGATATAATAATTCAAGGAGTAACGGAGATTCGCTTCAGCAAACGAAAAAGGGAAGAAAAAAGAAACAGAAGGTAAACCGATATGCTTACCTGGTCGATAAAGAGGAGTTCCGCGTGGTTCTGGATATCATAACCCATGTGAAGGAGTTCTTGGACATCGTGCGTAAACGCTGTATCCGCCTTAGACGGTAATGCGAGCGTGTCATTGCTGAGCGTGGAGCTGAACGCAGTAAGAGCATTCTCCCAGCAATAGAGAGCCTTTCCGAGAGCCTCCAGCCCTGCATCGTTAAGTTGCACATCGTTTTACATTTGTCAGTTTTCATTCAAGCCCGACGTGTGCGTGGTATTGCAAACAACGAATTCGAATACGTTTAATTCGTTCCGAGAAACGCTTTTGCGCAACGACAGGAAAGAGACGCGAACGCAGTGGCTGCCACTTTGCAACGAAGAAAGATATTCCGCATACGTCGCGGAAAATAATACGGGAACTATTTCTGCGCGATACGTGACGTTACATACGGTTGAAATTTGAATCGAGAAAAAAAATAACGTTTCGCGTACGCTGTCGATTTAATATTTTTACGCGACGAGGAATAGGCTTAACGAAGAGTTTAATTTACCATTGACTTAAGTTTGGATCGTGGTAGCTATCGTCGTGAAACTCTTTCCAGGAATAATATGTAGTATTTTATTAGCGCTGTGAAATACATTCGTTACGGTTCCATTACGATCGAGAAAAAGCGAAACGTGCAAGTAAAGGATACGTTAATACTCTCGAAGAAATTAGTCGATTAATTCGACCACTACGCAGTCACGATTTCAAGCGTTGCCTTCGACGCTACGAACACAGTTTTCTCAGTTTACTGCCGTTGTCAACATAATATCTTCGTTCTCAATCTCGAACGAGTACACAGATTCAACGTGTCTTTGATCTTTATTACGTTTTCTTCCTTTTCACCTTCATCTTATCATTATCATTATCAATCGCTGATACTGTTACACAGAGAATTATTTTCCTTATAAAACGTTATCCGACAGTACTAGATTAACTAGTTGTGTTATTGTACATACTAATTTAATCTTTTTGAACAACCTCTTGAATTAATCGGAAATTAAATAATAGTCGTAAATCACGAACGCGATATATTAAAATCTGTTCGTGTGTTGTCGATACGAGCGTAAAAATATTATGTATCACGTAATCGTCGTTAGCGTTAAGAGGAAAAAAAATAAACACTTGCAATGCATTTACCTTGATTTACGACGAGTATGAGTAAGATTTATCGAATGTTGACGTAACGATACTCAGAGTAGCATTTTTATTTAAAAAAGAGACTTTCAAATCGTATCTCCTATCTTTTACCCGTTTAGTGTGACCTTTCGATAGCAATTTATAACGCGCCGTTTTGTATGCAGCGTATCGTAGGGCCTAATACCATACTTGCGTTAAGGTTATAGTTACACCGAACGACATAGAAAGGGACACACAGATCCAATACTTTCACTTCCTTCTCAGTTTAGGCATAGCTCGAAGCGTACACTGTCTCGAGGTCCTAGTTTCATTTTTTTGTACACTAAAGCCAAGTGCCAACAGAGAGAACTTTCTATGGTATAACTGTTATTCATAGCTGTTTTTCTCCCTATAGGATTTCTACATCCACCTCTCGGTCCACCACGAGAGATATTGATTTAGTAACGATTCGACATCTCAGAACCGGAATTTCGGTCTTCCCCCTGTTGCATCGTAGAGGTTTTGGATCGCACTGTCTTCTGTTCACAACACACAGACGTGCTCTCTACTGTTAATTGCAATAATTAAATTGTCGAGGCATTAGAATTTTTCAAACATTCAGAAATGTGCAAAATAAATAAATATCGTCTCAAGGATCGAAAAATATTCGAGTAGTCGAATTTTATCGAACCGGGGACAGTTCTCGATAAATCGAGTAATTGAACGAAATTCGAGTAGCACAAAATTTGTATCCGAGTAGTCGGCTCGACTTGCTTCTCCCGACTACTCGGACAACTCTAGCCCAGACGGGAAGAGGAAGCTTCAGTCAGCCAACGTCGCGACTCGGTACTTGGCACTCGCACAAGTGGCAAAGGTAAGTTCAACGACTGATTTTGCAACGGCAGAAGATTTACAAATGAGAGACCCTGTTGGCCGGCGTGTCAGCCAGTCAGCAGAGAGTAAGGGGTTGAGAGCACCTACTTAACGTTGTCACTGTCGCAGGATTTAAATTCCGAGTCGGTGACGACATTCACCGTATTCAACGTTTTGTCACTCGTAGTCCGTGCAGACGAAACTGCCAGGGCGGAAGTCGAGCGCGACGTACCAATTACGAAGGATAACACCCTAAAGGTGTGTTCGTTACTTTCAATTTACGACGAGAATAAACTTCGCACCTACGTCAATGGTCGTTCATAAAGTTCACGACAGACTACACGTGTAAACAACTATATAGATTTGCATCTATGAAAAGCGTAAAGGGAGGGATGTAGCAGTGGTCGTTATCAATACACTGCGAATACAAAGTAAGATACGCGTTCTTTCGAAAGATGCGATGAGTGTGTACATGTACGGATATTACAGGTTAGGGAGGGCGAGAATGAATGGACTCGTTTCCCTTCGATCGGAATTTTTGATTTTTATTTAAGGGTATTTTAACTGCCACTGTGCAGAGAAGGGGGATGCACGGAGAAGAAAAATATGCGCAACAGAGGGAGCAAAGTTGGGGTGTTTCCCAGTAACGTACCAATAAATACGCGAATCGAACGAACCGATATGTTTGTAATGTAGACACAACTAACACTTTTTTATCTATATGTAAATTAAGCATGAAATTACATATAAAATTAATCCCGAACGCATACAGATTCGATGCATCCTACTGTTGCAATGAGTCGATTGTTACGATTGCATCATTTTACGTACGTACGACAAATTATTCTACGATATACAACTTGTGTACAGAAGGAATTATTTATTACAGAAAATTGACAAATGTCCATCAAATAGGGTAAAAGAATGTTTGCAATCAAATCTATGTAAATAGAAATTCATTTTAGCTTCGAACGAAAACAATTTAATCCTTAAAATCTCGTAGCGATACTCGTTACTTTTCTCGTAATAATCGAACGTTGAACGATTTGATCTTTTACGATAAAACGTTTTTTAATTGGTCGTTTAGAGTAAAGAATCCGCCCGTCTTGATCGATTATCCGTATTAAAGTGTTCTATGGAAATTGGAATATCGAATGGAGGATAACCTAAAAGGTGCCGCGAGCTGTGATACTCGAGTCCAGAGCGTGCAAGAGTCCTTTATTTAACGAAGAGATTCCGGTACGAGTCTTACGAGAAGAGCTTTCGTGGCGACTAACCCTCGAGAATCTCGCATCCCCCATTAGAGAAAAGATACCCGAAAGAATCCAGCACTGCGATGCTGCCGCGCCGGATGGTTGGCGTCAATAATACCAAAGTGACGTAATCCTTTTCGAGGTTCGTTATTGGAGGATGTGTCATCCAATGGGGAGGGGTCGATACGGCAGCTGGGAGGCGCGCGCGGTCTCAAAGTGTGTTCCAGGCACGCGTTGCGGCATCGCGCGGTTCGCCGCGCTAGTAGTGTGCTGCTGGAACCCCGACTAGGTAGTTCTGAGAGCTATAGGAAGAAAGAGCGAGACATACGAAACCACCGACTAGAAACGAGGATCGACAGAGAGACCCGAGCAAGCGCGCAGCAGGAGGGAGGGTGGGACACACTGGGTCCTCGCGCTGGCGTCAGTTATTCGCCTTGCCGCTTGCTTACCGGGCGTAGTGTGATCTTACCTTCGAGGACTACGGGCCGTTGACACGTGAAATTTACAAACGAACACGGAAAACGACTCGTATTACGTTCGTTTAGAATAAAAGACCGGACCGACACATCTAGTGCCAGATCGCGTAATCCTGTCCCTTGATGCCAGTATTTGGACACTCGCATTATTTGGATTAAGATAATGCAATAGTAAGTACGATTGTTTCCTTCTCTATGGTTATTGAACGTTCGGCGTTCGCGAACGATAACATCGGAAATGCGCCGCTGCATTATCGACACGATGTTTTAATCTGTTTCGTGTTTTATAGTAAATCCGATCGGTCGTACTTATATTTCACGGGGAAATTCATTTCGCCGAATGAAGAGTAAAATGTCTAAACGTGTAAACGTTGTAATTGGAAGAACACTTCGTACCAAGGGTGGTTGAGCCCTTGAGAATTGTCCACGAATGAAAAGATATATCCTGAAAATTTTGAATTACGATAAACAGTTGTTACCGATATTCAGTTTGTCGATCGAACGATAAATTCGGGCGGTAGAGGGAGAAAGGGTAAAATTGTAGCTAAAATATTGCGTAATTTATGGCAAAGTTAACAAGACGCGAGGGCATCGAAGAATATAAAATGCGTTTCTCATTATATGAAATATTTGTTTCCGTCTATGATCGTTCGGGATTCAGGTATACTTCCCGTATAGGTCAAGTTCAGGGGTCAATACCTCGTACCCGTTGAATCTCGAATAAAAGTGAATGCCGTAAATGTAGCAATAGCACCGCACCGGCAGATCGATGGAGGTGCCTGGTGCGCTGGTGAACTTGGAAATTTCCCTAGCACACGCGCACTTCCTTCATCGTGATATTTGTGTTATACCTTGCCCTTTCGGAAGGTATATTTTTATTAAATTCTAAAGTTTGAAAATTTCTAGCACACGCGCACTTCCTACAACCGTGGCATTTGTGTATCTGTTACATCCTTCCCATTTAGAATGTATATTTTTATAAATGTTAAAGCTTAACGTTAAGTGAACACAAAATTGAAGTCTCCCTCGAATATATTTGCAAAGAGTATTTGAAAACTAGATGCACTACCCATAGTATCGTGTGAAAAGTGTGGACGACCTGGGGCGTTCTGAGCAATTTCTGCATTCGAAATGTACAGTTTGTACGTATAAAATGAATCCTTGGAAAGATACGAACGTTAAGTGAATTTTTGTTAATATTTATTGCTTGACATTTCATTCTGACGAAGTCCTGAATTTAAACGATTTGAAAGTGGAATGTGAATATGCCCGAGGTTAAAACGATCATTTTTTAACACGTTTAACGAATTGAAAAGTTGACCAATCATTAGATATTTAAAGGCTAACTTTAGAGATGGATGCAGATAAATATTTATTTCGTAACTGAAAGTATTTCGTAACGTAAAGTAACCAAGATAAATTTCGCGATTAATAATATTAATTCTTTTTTGTATATTCTCTCATAAAGCGATCAAGACTTTTGTTATCGTATAGAATTTACAAACACGACCGATAAATGTCATATAAATGTTGTTATTCTAGAATTTGCCGACCACTTGTTACAAAATAATAATATTTGTTTCCAGACAACAAGTAAAATGAGCTTTTAAATTATTTGTAGTATCTGGATAGAAAATTTGATATTGATAATTTTCCGACAACTAGTAATAACACTTTTTTAACGAGTTTGGATTATTCAAACTTCTTGACCTTTTACCGCAAAATATACATAACACTCTGTGACGAGCAACACGATCTCTATATACAACAAGAATAGTTTACGTGCATAATTGAACTGTACTTACGTTCGATTAAGTTAATGAAGATGCATAGCGTCGAATGAAAAGGAAACGTAATTGCGTTCGGTGTGTAGGGCACGTCTAATGAATAATATTCTAATTACACGTGTGCGATAACGAAGTATTCCCATAACAAATAGCGTTAGTAAATTATATATAATCCCAAATTGTCGAATTGGCTGAAATATAAACACATAAACCTTATTAATTATCCTATAATCGAATCAATTATACGAAATCAATTAAATTTGTCCGCTTAAACCTATCCGTATTAAAATGCCGCAAATGAATCGAATTTTTTACGAAAATATACTCAATAGTACCGAAAAATTAGATCAGAGATCGGATATTCCAAAACGACCCAGTTTTGAAATCTACTCCCGATTAAACTTCCGATTTTCAAATTATCCAACTAAAGAGGAACAATTTAACAAATAGTGGTACGTACTTTGATCGTGGAAGAGAAAAAGATAAAGCGCGCAAGCAAATTTATTAATAAACCGGTTGTAGAAGGAGGAGACCTTTAAAATCGATCACTGGGAGCCGTGTAACTTCCACGGAGACGAGCTGTCGATGGATGCAAATTCCACGAGTAACAAGATACACGACATGATCGTGTCGGTTATTAGGTAATAGTGGCCCCCTGTCGAGGATGCTTCGACCCTGATGAGGCTAATAAAAGTGACATCATTATCGCTCGCGCCGCAACGAGCTTTTAACCTACGTGGTTCGCTCTGATTTTCATAATCTGGTTCACATCGTCGTGCTCTCCCCCATTAGTTGTTAGCTCGCTTCTCTATCTCTTTGCGCCGACAAAAGTGCGAAGGACGCGGTCATCGGGATCGCTTTTCTTTTCCCGCGTAAGTCGTTTTTTTTTCTTATTTCTCTCTCGTCGCGTACTCCTCTCCGTTAACGTAGGAAAAAGAATCTAACCTCTTTACTTGGAAGCGTATTAATGTTCTTACCATCCTTGGATGAGGTAAGCATTTAGAGAGCATATACCGTGGAACAGCAAGAGGGTAAAAGGTGTATGTAACCCCCACTCAGAGTCTGCCTTCGTAAAGTAGACCGACGGAGGTCACACTATACGGCCACGAGCCACGTCAGCTGCAAAGATCTTCTGTATCTCGATGAACGCGAGTCTCGTCTCCTAAGACTATGCTCCTCTTCCCGCTGCGCTCAGAAAATATCATTTCGGTCGCGAAGGAATCCATCGGGGACGATACACCTTCGCGACGTGTATCCCATAAGTATATTAAACGGTTCAAAGGTGACCATTTTCTAATCGTTACCCAATTCCTTCGACCTTGGAGTTCTCTACACTCGAAACATCCTCCCTGAACCGATTCTCGGGTCCAACGCTTAAAATTTCGCTCCTCCGCTCTCCGTGAAACGGAATTATTCATCGCTAGGGAAATCTTCTCCGAGTGGTCGCAATTACCAATCGAATCGTCTCGCCTCGATAGCTTTCGAAGATTTTTTTAAATCTCTAATCCCCGTCCTTCTCGTTCTTTCGAATTCTCCGTAACTTCGACGATCCTCCTTCTCCTCCACCTCTCTCTTATCCCAATAAAGTCGAGATCCATCGACCGAAGGCGCTCTAATTGCTTTCAAGAAGATCCTTCAGGGTCCTTGTAACTTCCCACCGCATCCCTTTCCGCGATCCCGCGAAACCTCCTCACGGAAAGACTTCCTCCAGTTTACCCCCAATCCATACTTTCGAGATTCTCGGAAAGGCTTCGTAAGTTACGACCGTTGAACACCTCCTCGCTCTTGGTTCAGTAACCCGAGATCCAGATCACTGACACAAGTTCCCTCCTTTTGGTCGGCCTACCCGGCCGACGGAGGACATTTGAATTCATTGAACGTCATCAGGGTATTAGAACTATTTTGATAGCGTAGCTCGTGGGCGTTCCGACTCTCGAGAGTGCTTTCGCAACTTGAAACAATTCTGAGCGCGAGCTCGGAATGAATTGAATTCGAGTACCTAGAAATGACTCGGTGAAAAGTGGCGTAAGGTCGGTATGTAAGTACCTACGATGCGCCGGCACGGCGTTGCAATTATTTACGGAGTCACGGACGCTTTGCGTTTGTGACTCGTTAATCTCTGCAACTCGACCACCCTTTCCCTCGCTCGTCCCCCCACCCCCTACCCCCCGCCTGCCAACCACCCCTTGATACATCCATTAATTCCGCCGTACGGCGGAAAGATTACGATCGGGTGGTTTATCAGCTCGTCCCGATCTGTCTATCGAAGCCGATTGAATTCTCGTCGGTGGATCCCGAAGTCGTGAGAAACGGTAACGCGGGAAGTACCTGAGCCAGGTCTCTGCTACGAACCGACGTAGCGGTTTTGTTTTTTTTAAACGGACGCGGTTTTTAGCACCGTCGTCGGGATGAATCATTGCTCCGTGAAGCCGTGAGATGATTCCGCGACCGGAATGTTACCGGATAAGCGACAGAGAAATGAAAACAGGATCGACACCGTTAATGAAGCTATCCCATTAGGGATTCCCCCGTGGGCGACGGGGCATATTTCGTATAATTGTTCGAAACCGCGTATTCGGTCTCTCGTTTCTTGTCGGTGAACCCTGGCACTGTTACATCGGTTAGAACGAAGCGTATGTCGGACGCGTAATGATTTACGAGTTTAACGAGAGGAAGCTACTAAAACGATCTACTAGGTTTATAGAGCCGAACTGCACTTAACCGCGAGAGTTAACGTTGGTTCAAGTCGAAGAAGTTCAAGGGCCCTTCGAATCGAAAGTTGAGCTCCGGGAAGGAATTCCGTTACTCGAGTTCTCTTTCAAACATCGCGTATTCTTCTTGCGTAGAAAAAAGAAGAAAAAAGAAGGATGAGAACGAAAACTACATCGAAGTCTATTTTTCGAAAAGAGATGAAACCTGTGGGGAAAAAGATTATCGCAGAATTTTCGCTGGTTTCTCGTAGTGGTGTCCTCCCCCCCCCCTTTCGTTCGTATCGCGTAAAATCACGTTGTACGAGCGCGATAAGACGACGTTACTTATCAGTAGCTCGTAATGGTACTCGTCTCTTAGGTGCAGTGCGATCAGGGACCATGTCGGTGACAAGGGGGGGTCTGGTGAACCGCCGGTTAAATTTTCGCTACACTCACGGGCAATCGAGCGACGGAAATGAGTTTAACAATGACTGCGGAGACGATCCGGTTGCATAGGTGGCCTTGACAGTGATAAATAGATACCGCAGTTAGTGTTGTCCGTCGGACGGATAACCATCAGGAAATTCGTGCTTTCACGAGTGTCGTTTTACCGTACGCCACGTCCCGATTCGTTTTGAAACCCTTCCAAAAATCATACCAAACGACCATACGTTTCCCCAATCGGGTAATTAGGGTCGCGTAACAGACGACAAAAGTCCACCGTTTCGTCACCGTCTCGTCCGAACTTGAACCGGTCGTTTCGTACGAAGAACCGACAAACGCGTTTCGAGGACAACAATGATGGCAGTAGAGAAGTCGCGAGTGTTTAATTGCCATCCAACGAAGGACGATTTTTGGGGTCAAGGAGGTATGGGATTCACGGAATTGGTGTATCAAGCGATCGTGCCAAGCGGGTGACATTAGACTGTCAGCTACTTGCCGGCTTGTATTTACCGCGGCGCGACGTACACGATCGAAACGACTCTCGGCGCGATAAAATATTCGCGGAGGGTGATGCAACGCGGCAAAAAGTGTCGGAAATTGCGCGTTCGCTTCGCGGTTACATTCGTCGAAGGAAAAAAGAGATAAAAAAAGAAGAAGAAAAAAAACTGGTGTCGCGGGTAACCTAGACATTCTACAATCCTGTTTTTTTATTCGCGAATATTGCATTCGTCAACGCAAGATTTTCCAAGGTGAGAGGTCTTCCTGTTGAACATCGATACGCGTTCCCGTAACACCGGCCCTAAATTTTGAACGAAGGCCGACGCACTGCACCGCGCGCCATGAATCACGTTTCCTGGGAGCGCGTTATTGATTACGCGGCGAAAGGATATTTTCGCAAAGGCCAATTCGGGTGTACACGTTCCGATGGCTCGACAACCTAACGACGACCATGACGGATAACGTTGCAGTCGACAACGTACTCGAGACACGTACCGGGTTCAACTTTTTCAACTACGCGCGCAACGCGTTGAAAAAAAGCTTTCACGGTTACACGCGAGACTGTTCGAAATAGTTCTTTTCCAATCTCGATTTTCGCGGAAAAAATTTCCAGATCGATTTCTCAACTCTTCGAACGGAAAGCGTTCGAAAGACTAAAAAATTTCGAGCATCGATACTCCATCCGTACCGATCCTAACAACGATGCGAGTTTCGAATATTCTCTCGAAACTCGAAGTTCTTGAAAGTCTCTCGGAGGTCGACCACTATCGCGATATGCATCGACCTGTATAATGTTACGCGTTACGTACCGGCGTTTCTCGTGCACATCTCGTGGCGCTATGGTTCCGTGCGGAAATCCCATAGGCGCGTTGTTCGTCGAGCGTGTTCTCATACACGTTTATCGCGCGTAGTGTACAATTTTCCCGGTCGTAGGAAAATGGGGTCGGAGATTGTCAAGCACCGTGATTCGAACACCCTTCGAGCTCGAGGACTGCGAGTCGAAGAGGGTGCGAATATTGCAACGAACACCGATTGGTCGTGTCTAAAATTCCGGCCGTGAAACGACCTAATCTCCCTTCGTTTCGCTCGGTTTCGATCGGTTAATGAAATTTCATTTACTCGAAAATTTCGTTTCGTTTGGAATACAAAGTGGCTCGATTCGAGTATGTTCGAAGTCCATTGATTGATCGTCGAGGACGCGCGCATCGTGTGCCACGGTTTGAGCTAGACCCTCCCTCGGGGCCCACTCGGTTCGGACCGATATCGTCGCTGCGTTTACGTCGGATTGTTCATTGCGCCGTCCGAGAAAAGGTAAAGAAATAAAATCTACAAGCACCGGACGAGAGCAGCGAGAGGTCTCTTTGTTCCATTGTTCGAGAGACACGCGCGCGAGTCGACAACGCGACCCGACCGTGTGCCTTAAGGTGTCTCACCGTGACGTGGTTTGCTTTGTGCCGGCCAGAATTTATTTCTTTTTCCTCGTCATTACCACAGTCTGAAGGGGTTTGTCGCGTACCTCGTGTTTTCTCTCTCTCTCTACTTTTTTCTTTTTTCGATTCGTCTTCCTTTCGGCCCCCTTCTCCCACGGCTGAGAGTACCGTGTGTACCCACGGATGCACGTGGCTAAGAAGCGCAACCGTAAAGAAGTGCTCTCGACTCGTTCGGATTGTCGACGCGAGCGAGCGAGCAATGGTGCGGTAGTGGGAGCGAGGGAGAGAGGCGTTATCATGGTAACGCTGATAGCACGACCGTGGAAAGTCGATACCTTTCTCATTTCGTATTCAGCGGCAAGGGCATGCCCTATCTAGGCTCCAACCGAGCCGTGACCTGTGTTTACTCTCGTTTCGATAGCGTTAGCCCGGCCGGCACCGTCGTTGATCGTGCAGGAAGCGCGTTATCAAACAACTGCAATTGCAATAAGTAGCCACGACAGGACCGCTTTGTGCCCGGAAAACTCCAGCAATTTTTCTATCAGACCCCGTGAACGATTTTCTCACGGGAGAAGAATTATTTAATCGGTTCAACGGGATTATATAAATTTGAGAGAGCGAGAGAGAGAGAGAGAGAGAAAGAGAGAGGATAGATCTCGCGTGGTTCGTAGCGTTAACCGCGTCACTTCCTGACCGAGATATTTTCGTTCTGGTAAACGAGAACTAAATTGATTCGGACTAGACGCCGTTTGTCGTCTAATCGAAGAAAATTACTCTAATCATAATTTAACAAGCATTTACCTGTTGCCTCCACCGACGTAATCGGCGTCGATACGCGGCGCGAGTCCAGCGGAAACGATTCCGCGCGAAAAAATGAATCGAATACGTGGAACGGTGTTTTTCGATCGGAGTCTCCGTTTTCAAGGAAATGGAGTCTGAAAACAACGCGGGGCTCGTGCGCCCCGTGACCAACAATGGCGCCGCGCAACGCTGCTCCACTCGCACACCTTTGGCATCGATTTTCTCGCGAACGATCGCTCGTAGGAAATTATTTCGTTGGACGTGTTTCGTTTGTTTTTTAACGAACTTTCGAATCGCTGGGGATTCGTCCCGGGAAGATCGACAAATATTTGAAATATTCCGTATCGCTTTCAGAGACGATCGGGGAGAGACCCGTAATCTGTTTATCGGTGCATACGCGTGTCCTCGTGTGTGGCCCCTTTCACGCGCAATCGACCAACGCTCGTTTCTTTCACGATACGACCAGAGGTTTCAAATATCCACGCGGTCGTAGCTTTTACCGGCGTCTAAAACCTTCGACCTTCGATGCACGAATCGTGTTCTCGCACGATTACGGATTCGCTTCTCGCCGAATATTCGCTCGACGAAGAACTATATTACGCGTGTTACGGGTCGCGGTGCGTTCCGTGCGTACGAAATCAAGGACAACGACGCGAAAACCATTAGTAATTCTAATAAAACGGCGCGTCCCGACGACGATGTTCCCACACCTAGTGAGATTCAGCCGCGATAACGACACACCTTGGTACGATCCGCGCTCGGAGATGCATTGTGTTCGCGAACGCACGCGATACCAAGCACGGGGACAATAGATATTTGAAACGGACAATAGCGGATTAACGTTTCAAGTTTTATTCTTTTTTTTTCTTTAAGATATCCAAGCAGGCGGAAGTGAAATTATTTAAAATACGCGAGTAAGTGGTAACACTTCGAATATTATTTTGGGGTATGTGCTACGTTCAAATTTGTGTAAACTGATCTCAAAATTGCACGATAAAATGTATTCGAAACTTTGGGATACACGTACACCAGGACCCAAGTAGAGATTGCTACATTGTATCGAATAAACGGTCAACGACAGAACGTTGATATAAACAACACCCGAGAATCGGGTCAGGCGATATCGTTTCGAAGATTTCGAATTTCACAAATATCTCGAACAATGTCGTACGAGAACGTGCGTGAAAATAATTATAAAATTAAAAAAAAAAAAAAAAAAAAACGCGTTGTTTAAAGTGATGTTTGTTCCAATCGTTGACTGTACGATCGAAATAATGTTTCATACAACGTTCGTTCGGAAGTGGGCAGGTTTGAGCCGCGCGCGATACCAATTAGTTAAAACGCGTGCCCCGTTGGCCTAGGTAATGGCGCCATGAATCAAGAGAAGGCCGAAACGGTAACGTAACATCGTAATCTCGTATTATCTGCCCCGAAGGAGACCGGATTCAAAGAGGTTGTATCAATTCTCCGATGATGCTTTCGACGCCGAAACGCGATCCGTTCCAGAAAACGCCGCCACTTTCTCTTAAATTGCTAGGCACCCGAAGATCATCGTACATACCAGAGCTAATTCGCTCCGTGAAAGTCAATTATCTAATTTCATCGGGTAACGTTTCACCGGGCGCATCGTCGTATCCAGCGGTGTGTTTCACATAATTTCTTCTCGGTTGTACGGTATTTTACCTAGCCGCGTAGAGGAAAGGTATCATCGATTCGAGCGTGTATCACCGGCCAATTAGACGCGAATGTGGCCGGTCGCTTTTGAAATTACAGATAATCGAAGGATCGTTCGAACTTGTTTCCTGTCCGTGTACCAAAAAGGTTGGAAACCTTTTTCTCTGTACCTTTCAGTGGAAGATTGTAGATTACGGTGTTAGAAAGTGGTGCCCGTTAAATGAAAGGCTCGGTGTCTGGGCCGAGTTAAACGTTATTCAATCGGCACGGAGATACTGTTATTTACCTATTCATTATCTTCCACTCGGGACATATCTAACGTTTTTATTTCTTATTTACCGTGAATACCACTTCTGTAACACACCGCGCCTCTCGAGACACCGAAGATTCGGCGCCACGTCGAACATTTTCGAATTTTTTTCCGAACACGCCCAAAACGACCTACGTTTCTAAGACACGTGTTCTCTAGAGCGAGTTCCAACGAACAAACAGGTATATTTTTCTCAATTCGAAAGACACGTTCGTTCGAGAATTTTTCTCTCGAACGTTGAATACTTCTCGTGCAAAGGATCGTCGAATAATTTCGTAGAACGAGTGTACTCGTTATTTCGACCGAAGTACGTACGACTGTGGCGTCAGCCATTGGTGGTCATCGTGTCAGCGACAGTCAAGTCGAATTTCACGGCCCACAGAGATACACGATAATCGTCATAGTTCCTCCTCCCGTGTCTTTCTTTCGCGCATAACACCACCTTGAGACGCGTAACGATCTCAATTAAATAAACTCCCCGGTACGCTCGAGTCGCTATAAAAGTTCCCGTACAGTTAAGGTCAGTAGGTCGGCGTCGTATCAAATGAAATATACGAATCCCAGTCTGACCGAATTGCACGAAGGACGACGCGCGTTAATAATGCATGCGGCATACATAGTCCACCTCGTACCCTGTAAATCTTGTCAATGGCGCCTGACGCGTCCGTGACTGGGGTGGGCGCGTGTATTTCCCTTCTTCCTGATAATTTTTCTCTTTTTTTATTTATTTATTTATTTTCAATTACGCTCGCTCGACGTTCCCGGTGCTTTCGATTCCTTTGACGCGTCGCGACTGGTATTGAATTCCATCGGCCGCAACCAATCCATCCCGAGGGAAAACCACAACGGAACAATATATACGTACCATACTCTTTTCGGGGCACGATCGACGTCGATTGCGCCTCGTTAAATGCGCCTCGACGACCGTTCGCGTTGTTTTTGACGGACCTCGAGGTCGTCGGGCTTTCATGAAAATTAAACGCTCCAGAAAGGAACGGGGGTTGGGTAACGAATAATCCCCACCTCCCGTGGCAAACCTTTCGATCGTGACGTATACGCGATCGATCCTTCCGCGGGCGAATTAGTTCGTAATTACGGCGCCGTGATAAATCATTGGTAGATTCAATATTCCTTCGTAATATTAACCCTTTGCGCTCGAAACTTTTCTGCTACCAGAAACTAGCACCTCGACGAAATCCTTCGTATCGTGTAATTAATTTCAAACGAAACATTTTCGTTTCAACATTTCGTATACGTATGTTTACATCTTACCAGAAACGAGTAATTGAATTTCAATTTCAATTCCAAACCACGATGGTTCTTCGAATTGGAGAAAGTACACCGAGTTAAGTGGCGATCGAGGATCGCTTCTCGAGTGGAAAGGGTTAACAGTCGTTTACGATATCTGAGATGGATCAAAATTTCCGCGACACTCCTTCTTCGATATTACAACATTTTCTCATTCTTTAATTTGTGTCTACATTCGGTGTCTCTGGTATATCGATAAAAATACGTTGCTAGAATTCGCGATCAATTCGTTCCCATTGTGCGGCGTTCGCTGTCTCTCTTCGAGCGACCCGTTTCAGTTCGACCCAGTTCCGATAAGAAATTCTCTACCCGTGTTCGGTGTATCGATAATCGGTCCAGATTTTTCAGAATCGTGCGAGCCACTATTGTTCATCGTTCGTAGTTTTTAAGTAACGAGTTTCGCTGTTTCGTCGGACAGCCAGGTTCGTCAAGGTTCCGCGAGCGATCTTCGAAAGAGGTGAATCAATTCGATCCGATGTTTAGAAACGGTTCTTCGAACATAGGAGTCGCACAGTCTGTGACTCAATCGGTACTTCCGTATTATTACGGGTACATCGTCCGAGACTTCTGGGAAACGAGATTTCTAGTTTCATCGGTGAAGTGACTCCAGATCCTCTTCCTCCTTTGAGTTCGTAAAGAACCTCTACAGGGGATTGGTCGTGAAACAAAGACCAAAAACCGATGTTCCAATTCCAAAGGAGCCCATGGATCGTTGAACGACGTTGGTGGTGCAATTCGGTTCGATCTTTTGAAAACTCGGAACGTAAGAGCGGCGCAATACCTAGATACGTGTCTTCGTCTGAATTGGTACTCAAAGTGTTACGGGTACTTCGGCACGGTACACGCCGGCTTGTCAAGAATCACCTGTACACGGGCGCAATTTATGTCGCGCGGTGGGATCACGCGGAAGCTGGAAAATTATGTAACACGGATTCCGAGCGATCCGCTCGAGGGGAGCTGAGAAAGATATCGCGAACACGACGAGAGTTGCCCCCCTCCGGCATTGCAGAAACCAACAAAGGGGGAATTCTTTTCTCGTGGAGTCGCGCGTAATGAAAACAACCGGAATCCGTTTCGTGAATATATATTTCGCTCGTCCCCCTGACGATGAAAAAAGGAGGCGCAAAAACTGACGGGCACCTCTTAACTCGTGCACGGGACATTATCACCGGCGCTTGGGCGTATCTGGAGAACCGGTTGTCGGCCGAACGTTCTGTGACTCGTCGACAGGCCACCTACTACGAGTGCCGGTTCGTCATTACACACCGGTGGAACGATAACGAGTTTGGGCCATGCGATGCGTCGGATAACCACCGGGATCGAAAGGTGTCACCTCGACGAAAGTGCTTTCACGGTGGATTGATACGTTGGACCAGCGGCGTTGGAACCAGCCACGAGTCACGGAGCTTTCGAACGAGCGTTCAGCCTTTGGGGAGTGTACGTACCGTGGATCGCGCGAACGAATTGTAACACCTAGTCGGTGATTTTTTTTTTTTTATAACGTTTCACTCGATGGTTCGCAAGATTAAGATTACCGCGAGAACGACGTTACTCTTACGAGACAAGAAAATACAAAGTACCATCGAGTACCATTGTCGAATCGATTCGTGGTTCGGACTTTGGATGTTTCATCGGTATCGGTCACGAGTGGATTGTTCTCAAATGATGGGGAATTAGGGAAATAGGAACACAGAGGAAGTTTTCAAGCGTTTGAATTCGTGGATATAATTTTTAGAAAATTACCACGGGATCGTCGTTAGCTTTTCGAAAGATCCAAGAATAGGGAGTTAAAGTTCGTGTCTCGGTGCTTCGAAAGTTCGAGCTAATGTTAGCTTTTAAGGTCGAGCTACGAAGACTCGAGCTTTGTACATCGCTCCACTGGGTATCGTCGGATGTTGGAAAAGGTCGAGGTATGGACAGGATCTCCGCTGTTTGCGCTTGGTAGGAATTGCTCGAAATAATTAGGGGTCTTGATAATCATCTAAACGACCTTCCAATATCTTCCGATGAAATGGCTCCGCATTTGCAAGTTGAACCACGATCGAAATTGGTTGCAACGGGTACCACGGGACTGAGAAAATTCCTCGTTGTATAGCCCATTACGTCGGTAATAGGTCAGTGAGTCTTTCGTCACTGATAAATTGTGTCTCTACCTTAGCGTTTAGGATCTGTTACGATCTTCGAACTATGTTTCTTCTCTTTATTGTAAGAGATATTGTTCAATAACAAAATTTGTACACTGTCCACAAATTTTCAATATCGTACGACAATCTTCGGTTTCAGGTTCAGAGACGACTTTTAACCCTTTGCACTCGAGGCTTCTTTGCTACCGGAAACCAACGCCTCGAGAAAATCCTTCAACTCGTAAAATTCATCCGGAACGAAACATTTTTCTATACTTCGCATACGTGCGTTTACACTCCACAAGAACGTGATACTTAAATTCCAATTTGAATTCCAAGCCACGAAGTTCTCCCGGATCGAAAATAATAGTACACCGAATTGGGTGGCGACCGAGGATCTTCTCTCGAGTCTAAAGGGTTAAAATATCCAAAGAGACGCGAACAAGGAGTTGCAAAAATTTCGAGACGAATCCGGTCGTCCATCGATCGCGAAAATTATCGACTCGCGACGAAACGGAAACAAAGAGTCGTGAGTTTATTTAAAGGTACGCGAAATGACGTCAGCTCTGGCAAGAGCAAAAGTGCTTGGAATTGAAAATATGCTCGCGATGTTTACAGGGATTATGAGATCCGTGCGCGATAAAAGTGCATTTTCTAGCATAAGCACAAGCGTTTCATTCGTTTCGTTTGCGAGAACCGTTCCCCAATGGCGTCGAATCTTTCCAGTTTCGATACTGAAACAAACACGCCGGTGGATTTTATTGCCGGTCATTCAACGTGCTCGACCGACCGTCACCGGGTTCTAACGTTTCGCGTAGAACGCACAATGAGAGCTATCTCCAGCATCGAATATTTTTTCCTTTTTTTTTTGATCGTTCGATCGGCACTCGAACAATACCGGGGTCCGCGGAAACCGCGCGCCAGAACGGAAACAGTTTCATCGGCTACGGCCATCGAAACGACGCCGTAAAACGTCACTGTGTGAAAACATTAGAGGAATCTGGACAATTCGGGGAACTTGAACGAAATTTTAAAGAAACTTGATCGATGGGACGCTGTTCTCCCTCGATTCTTTCAGCTCGAGCTGATTTTCTCTCGGAGCGTTGCGTTCGGATCGGTGTTGTAAATCGTTTAAAAATAATTACTATCGAGGGATACACTGTTAGGAGGGCCACGCGTTTTTAACATCGGAACTACCGTCAGATTGTATCGAAGTACAAGCTGGTGTGTATCTCGGCAGAACGAGAAAGGTGGAATTTGTAAAATTTATAATATTCATGCAATTAGTCGTACGTTTCCTTTTTATCTTCACGGTAAATTGTTGCAACGATTTCAGTTTGCAACGCGTAGATGTTTCCTCGTTAGCAGGTATCCGTGCAGGATCGTATGCGCGGAATAGAAGAGAATCTTCCGCGTACGGTGGAATTTGAAGTAAATTTCTTTACAAAAATAATAGTAGGAACCGGTCATTTTTACCGAATAGTGAATCCAGGATTAAAGGACCAAAGAAGGGGTGCTCCAGTTGCACGACCGACTCTGCAGCACAAGCGTTATCTTCTTTTTGTCAGGGTAGTTCTTTGTTTCTAGAAATTCAGCGCATCCGATGCGCCCAGGGCTTAATAACGAACCTTGAATTTCTTTTTCGGGGAGAAAATTGGAACCGGGACGCGTTAACGTGTATAAACCGTATATCGAAAAGTTAACCATATACCTGTATATTAAAAATATATAAATCATATATCTGTATATTAAAAGAAAAAATTATCGAGTATCTCGCTTTTTCCCGAAAGATCTTCCGATTGATTTCAACGCGAACAGTTTTGCAACTTTGTCCCGTTGGTAACGTTCAAACGGAACCGTACACGCTGCCTCTCTTTACGATGGTGGCGTGAAATTTACTCGTGGGACATCAAAGTCGTCGCCACCGCTGGAATTCATCTCCTTGGCGCGTGACGTGAAATTTTAATTCCATCCTCGCGCGGATCGTAAATCGCGCGTACATTTTCGGGATGCTTCCTTCGATAGTACGCGCAGCGATCCGCGAACGAAATTTCCCCGATGGTATCGCCGGTGTCCCGAAAATCCTTTAAAAACCGAGAAAACGAACACACAGATGCTCTTTTGTCCCTTGGAGCGAAGCGTGTCACGCTTTTGTTCGGCTTTTTACGCAACGGGACAAAGGGGGTCTAGAGTTCTTTGTGACCTATGATCTCTTTCAACCGGCAAAGTGGATTATGTACGGGCATTGAAATTTAGGTCTCGTCCCGAAAAAAAAAAACAATTTCGTCCACCTTCTTCGGGTGTGCGTTCGCGCGATAACTTTGAAAGAATCGTCGCGAGGACGAACGCCCGCCCGAGTACTCGTTACTTCAATTCCTCCGAGTGCGTACAATTCGCCGACAGCGATGAAATACGGAGCAGAAAGTGTATATCCGTGTTCGTTTCTTTTTCTCCGATCGCTCTGTACCTTTAATTTACCATTAACGAAAAAAGAAACAAACGAAGTATCTGTTACAATACCTTGTACCTTTTACAATACCCACTGTCTTTCACGGTGCTTTTCTATGTACCGAATCGTTGGAAATGTTTCGTAAAATAGCGTACAATTGTTATCGTTGAGAATTCGACGGATTCACGGAAGAATCCGGTGCGCGCGCACGTTTTGGACGTTTTAATGAAATCCCTGGTGTACTCACGTACAGGAGCAATGGGTTCGCGAGCTATCCGGGAACGCGGTCGAGCGAAATTCTCAAATCAAAAGGAAAGAAGCGAGCGCGCAGTGGGCCACGAGCGTTATAAAATAAGCGTATTATCACGTAAACGGATACGCCACGGAACCGTTACGGTAACTTGTATCGAAGATATATACCGTGCACGCGTTGCGCTAACTGGTGCGCTCTCGCGTTTCCATAGGCCCGATAACTTGACGATCGAGAGCATCTCCGATAGCGTGAATTTCGCTAACCGATGAATCCTAACGGACTCGACGGCCTTTAACATTGTACCGTAATTACAATCGCGGCAAAAGTTCGACCACGATTACGAACATTGTACCGCAATTATGACTGTGGTCGAATCACGGACAAACGAATCACGATTGTTAAAATTGTATCGTAATTATAACCGCGGTCAAGGCAACGACGAGCGAATCACAATTACGAAGATTGTACAGTATAATCGTAATTGCAATTGAAACGTAAGAAACGAATTATCAACGACGAAAATTACGTAAGTAATTGTAACGGCGGGAACATCGAAAAGGAAATGATTAAAATTGTACGCTAGTTGTGATAGCGATTGGAACACCGCGAAGCGATTACGATTATTAAAACTGTACCGTAGTCGTAATCCCGGTTAAAACGTTTAGAAGCGAATACCCAGACGATGTAATTCGTGGTACAGTGAAAAAGGGAGAGAACGTTTCTGCATCGTAAAGTAAGTCGAAATCGTGGGTAATAGGAATGTCTCGGTTCGATCCCCCCCCCCCCCCCCCCACTCTTACGTTGGCCATGGTTTTCGAGAAAAACGATTTTGAAAGTTAGTTGCCATTAACTGAAGCGAAGACACGCGGCGAGGGCAAGGCAGTGCGCGAGCGAGATCCAGTTATACTTGGGCTGTGTTAAAGATACGCTCTGTAAGCAAGAAACATAATCACAAAGAGCCAGGGGTATTACTGTTACAAAAGTTAAGGTCGCCATAACACGACACAACTTGAAATGTTACGCAACTCGGTACTATCCCCCCGTGAAGTCCACGGGGGAGAGTACAGAAAACGTGTTACATTCTGTTAATCGAAATTTGAAAGTCGTTAAAGCGCCTCTAGAGATCCCTGAGTCGCGAATTCGCGCGAATCTTCGATCGATCGTTTCTTTTTTTTTTTTCTCAATCTCAATTCGTTCGAAGACGCGATATTCTTTTCTCTCGGCAATGACGATGGCTGCCGGTTAAAGCAGAACGATAAACACACGGGTGTTAAAGCGATTGATATTACTCCGTGGCAACGGAAGCTAGAGTGTCTCGTGTTACCTCTGAATTAGCTGGCGGTATTGTAACAACAATCTTGTTAGAGTTCGTCTTCTCCGTTTACCGCGCTCAATCCCACTCCGTGGTTGTGCTCGAACACGGTTTACATGGGTCTCCACGAACGTATCGTGCACACGCACACAACGCACACGCGTCACACTCTCTGACACAGAACGATCTGTAAATTTCCTTTTCCAGATGTCTTGGCAAAGAGTCTACCTTGCACTGGGGCTGTTCGGTGTCCTGTTGCTCCTGACGAACGCAGACAATAGCGTGCACATTTTGTCAAAGTACCATCAACTGATCACCTCGACTACTCTCAACTGGCTGCCCCGTGCGCACTACGATTCGTCGAGGGAAATAGTCGTCGGTGGTTTTGAGATCGAAGAATCGGAGGGTATGTATAAACTAAAGGAAAACGGACAAAAAAAAAGAAACAGAGATAAAAGTGAAGAGTTCGAAACTGTGTTACGGGCGTCCGGGTGTTATCCGTGTCCTTTTTGTCTTTTTTTTTTCTTTTAAATTACATCGAGGTCATCGTTGCAGCCAGCTTAGACACGCAACGTCAGCGGTTGACATGGGTTACCACTTAAACGTTGGCTGAAGCCCGCTTTCTTTCAATTTTTCTTTTTTTTTCACTATTAATCCGACCAATTCAAATCTCGAACGATCAAGCATAGATGCGCGGAACCGATCGTCGAAAACTCGGTGATCGGCGTCAGGAAGTCCCGGAGGGACGCTCGATTAGCAACGTGTGTGCTGATCGAACGAAATAATTTCAATGGTCGGTGTTTCCACCGACAACGTAGATCGTACCCACCGAAAGGACACAGGTTCGCACCCGGGAGCCGCGATTATAACTGAAAGAACCCGGGGCCGTAGAAGCCTTGAGGATCTCGCGATAGCGTACGCTTAGAAAGAAATCGGAGACGACTTCTTATTTCGAGACTCGTCGCTTGTATTGTGCAAAGTGTCGACGATCGAATCCTCGCGGTTGTTGTTATTGTTATTCACCGGGTGAGACTGGACGGGAGGAGACAAAAACAACGATCATGACAACGACGATGACAACGACGACACTTAGTCTCCCCCTAGCTCGACGAAAAACGTGGAGACGTAATTGTTTCGTTTCTCCAAAGCCCAGACTGTTGCGTAGATCCTTGATAATAATTGTCAACGACGCGTTTTGCAGACGACTCGTACAATCAAGCGGAGAAGTCCGAAAGAAAGAAACCCCTTTACGTGTGCCGGGTGCTGCACACCACCGTCTGGGTGGCTGGTAGCCAGAAAGGCGACGACGTACGATGCACCGTCACGATTCACGGTAGCGTGCAGTCGTACGACAAATACGAATTGTTGGAGAACGTCGACAATGCCGCCCGCGTCAACTGGGAACACTGGGATAAATACAAATCGACTCCCATAGGAGCCGTGGCGACAGAAAAGATGTTCGTCGCGCGCCACGCGGTTCACAGCGACAAAGACGCTGCAGACGCCACGCCGAGGTACACCCATTATATCGGAACCTTGAATTCATACGAGAATCTTGGAACTATCAGCTACGTGAAAGACGTAAGTAATTGCCGCGCACGCGTTTCCACTTGGATGGAACCCGTGTTCAACGTGTTTTCCGAGAGATTAATTGTTACCGGTTTCATTTTCCACGCGTGTGTAACCGCGGTATAGAAATCAACCCCAAACTGTTAAGCTCGAGGGAGGTTTTCGTGGTAACCGAAACACACAACGGTTCCTTCGAACCGTTCGTGATTAAGGAAAGTGGTCGTCTACTTGGGAACATTGTCGGTTTGTTGAACGAAACGTGAAGGTATTTAACGTATTGTTCGCGAGGAGTTTTTTTTTACAATGATTTTGTTTGTTTTACGATGGGTTCGTTTCGGGTTGTCTCCGATAGTGTCGAATCGACTCCTGTATCGGTTATGTAACTGGTACTTCGATCTAACAGTTAACGGACGATATTGGGTTGCCACGTAAGGTTCGTTCCGTTGATTTCTCGATGCGATATTGAATGGAGAATAGAGTGAAGGGACGATGTTCCGTATCTCTTTTTAACGATTGGAATTCGATTGTAAACTTTTATAATATGTTTATAGTACGATGGTGTCGTGCGATTGCAACGAAGGTCCGCCGGAAGAGAATTCTTTAAACGATGGTGACACTATTGATAAAATGTTATTTTTGTATCAGGATGGCACAGAAGCGATTGCAAAATCAGGCGACGTTCTCGTCGAAACTGAACCGATACACTACGATCTGACGAGAGTTAAATTAACCTGGCCTAAAAAGCGTGTGATTAAACGTGCACCCCGTATACTTGGCGATGCGACGATTGCCAATAATGGACAGGAAGCTGCAAACATGGCGAAAGCTTTCGGATACGCGTACAAGTATTTGGTGTACTGGGGACAAGGACATGCTATCTTGAAAGGCCTAAATACATCGATCACATTGACAAACGGAACGGTCCTGCCAAAAATAATGTGGGGCACACTGGAGACCAGTAACCGTACAGACGTATACACGTGAGTATATGAATCTGTACACGTAACTCCGAATGGAAACGATTGTGATCTTACTTCTTTTTTTTTTCACTCTTTTTCATTGTCTGTAACAGGGTGGAGGTATTCCTAGAACCTGGTACGGGAATAAACGTTACTCTGAAAGCCAATTACACCGACATGGAGGTACCCTACTCTGGAACATTAATCTCCCATTACGAGGACGGTGAAACGAAATCTCGTTTGATTAGCGGAATTCGTCGAGAGGAAACAATGTTTGACATAAAACCAGAATTTGGACCTATTTACTTCCTAAGCAATTATAGTTTAGTTCCTACCACTACTATACCGCCCACTACAGAAGCAAGCACCACTGCAATGCCTCAAGACTTGAATAAAGATACGCGTAAACAAGATATGGACGATGAAGATCACGACGAGAACATGATAATACCTCCAAAGAAATCGGATATGTCCAATATGCAAAGTGACGATGGTGGACCATTGTCGCTTAAGAACAAAGTAGAAGTCTCACATTCTGGAACGTGTTTACATAGATTAAACATAATACTTATACCTTTATTATCGTACATCGTCCATAGAAACACGTGAAAATACGACTCAAAAATCCTAAATCCTAAGATGCAATAGTAATATATTCGTAGAACAATATTGAAGAAAGATAACAAAAAAAAAAAAACAAATGAAAACGAAATGTTGCTGTAATTTCGTACATAGCAATTATGGCACGAAATAAAGCTCCTTGGTTAAATCGCTGATTGTCAGGCTGTGATATCAGCACTGACATATGCTTGCCTTTCGAGAAAACTTGATATTTAATATATATATATATATACATAAAAATATATATATACACGTTTAGGATAGCAAAGAAATACCTTAATAATGAGCTAGTCTCATGACAATGTTAAGTACAAGCGATTGCAGCCAATGTGAATGTTAACACAAGAATTGTTAACATTACCTCTATTGTTGAATAACTGAATGTAACTATGACATTCCGTCTTTACTAATTCTGCTGTGAATCGATTTTCCAGCTACCTATTTTATGCCTTTGCAAAGTGTAATTCTAGACCTTCTAGAAGACTTTAAAAGCTTGAAAATGATGATATCTTCTTTGAGAAACGTGTTCAGAGAGAGTTATAATTACTGCAGGTATTATCTCGAGCAAATAGCTTATAATGAAAACGAGTAAAATGAAAACGAAAATGGAAGATAAAGATACGCGAGTTAATGCAGCTATGATATATTTTTGAGATTGCAGTATAATTTTAGAAAATTGTAAGATTTATAAAGGTGTAGCAAGTAAGAATATGTAGAGTACAGGTGGATGGGTACAAGTATTTTTCAAAACTATTTTAATATCATTTATGTGGACAATGTAAATGTTTCATAGAATTTGCCATGTAGTAAGAATAGTAAAAAAGACAGAACACTCTCAAAGATAAGCCAATTTTATCGTGTACAGATTCTGCATAATATTGGACAAAAATACACATTCCTAAATGACTAATATATCTAACAGCTGAACAAAATTTCTATTTAAAATTTAATACAGTATTTTATGTACCCATCTGTCTCCCATGTAAAGTGATAGGGCTTGCAGATTCCTAGAAGATTATTATTAATGGAAATTGTAATGGCAGAGGAATGCAGTATTTTAATTTTTATAAATATGTTAATAATTTATAAGGTACATTTCTTTGGTAAGTGAAAGAGAAATATGGACTTATTTAATTCTGTGTCTAATTTAAACATTTTTAGTTGAAAGCGTAACGAAGAAAATAATATTTTCGTATATTCTTGTATTTCTAATAATTCTTACTTGAACTATTGGTATGTATATAACATGTTTCTACATTCTTAGTAGGTGTAATCGTTGTAAACTTATTTAACCATTTATAGTTTTTCCTAACAATGGTAATAACATTATATAATTATCATATTTTACTATATTGTAGTGTCAATAGAAGTAATGTAAAACATTCATTTTGAACACAAACAGATGTCCATGGGTTTCTAATAACATTTATCAAAGTAAGCCTAATCACAATATTGTGATATTCAGTAAAATTTTATGTAGACATAAAAAAATATGACATATTCTGTTAAATAATTTGTTAATTATCATAGAAAGCAATAATTTGTTGCGAGATTGGGACATGTGAGTTTTAGAATGTTGTGTGTTTAAATGAAACAGAAGAAAAAGTAGGTAGAAGTTGCAAGATATGATGTTTAATATTGTGAGCAATATTTTCTCATTACGAATAAAGTGATGTAACGGATGTGGCCCAGAATAATTGAATAGTAAGTTTCCAGGATAAAACTATAAAAGAAATGAAGAAAGATACAGAAAAATCTATATTTGAAAAAAAACAATTACTGCTTATGTTTTAGTTGCTTCTTCATTCTTCTGTATACCTTTGAGAAGATATTAATAAAAACTACAATGCAAACAAGTGAATTTAGTAATGCCAAGGAATGTCCTTAGCTTCTACAACCACCTGCTTTGAGCAAATATGTTATTTATGAAAATCTATTATGCTGTACATTATCGTGTAAATATAAATGCTATATATACATGTAAAAATATATTCAACTTTCAGTAATTTATGAATGCATGATACAATACTTTTTATGTTAAACAATGCATACTACATTGTTATTTTTCCTTAAATAAAATTATTTGATCATATCCCCAACATATATATAATAAATAAACAAATCTAAATTTTATAGCCATAGAAGAATAATTTTTTATTTTGGAAATGTTAGAAAAATTAACAAACTAATAAAGTCACTACTCTTTGTTCTAACTTTACCTTCTTACTTTAAAATAAAATATAATACAATATTTTGATATCTATTACAACAAATTTTATTTTACAAAAAATGACTTACCAAGAACCCCGTATTGTTGTGGAGTAAGCCTTATATCACCATCTGGACCTCCTGGAACAGAGGATATAAGCGATGCTCGATCACTTATGTGACTCCTACTGCTAGCTTCGCTTCTTCTTGCCCATGAGACTTGTGACAGTGCATCTATGCAAATAAAAGGAAGATTTCATAATACATTTTAATCTTCTTGTCTATTACTACATAACATTTTTGAACTTTAACACTGACCATAATTTCTTTGACATTTTGATTTTACTATCTACTTATTCTTCTTAGATTTATATCTATTTGTAACTTTATATTTTATGTTGATAAATTACCAAAGTTAGGATTCTTTGCATTTGCAAATCTTTGTTTTGCATCTTTTAGAGGTCTCCTTGAGGGGGGAAGAGGATGTCTTCTTCGTCTTTTTAGAAACTGAGCCAAGCCTCCTAATAGTAATGATCCTCCAGTGAGACAAATAATACAAATCTACAAAAAAGAAATAGAAAACATTAAGAAATTATTGAGTATTGAACTTGAATAAGCTTGTTACAAAGAATTTGTGTTTAAATGTTTCTCGGAATATTGCCAACAGTAATATAATTAGAAAAATATGCAGTTCTCATTTTTAAATATTATGTAATAATGAAATTATCGAATGTAAATATATTTATCCTAACCTCAAAAAGGAATACTTGCTTTTTGTGTTCTAGATAAATTTATCGATGGCAGTGAAATTATGTAACGTTTATACAATGCACCTAAAAACTGCCGCGCGTCAAAAACAGACATTGTTAATATTTTTATTATAAACAATATAAACGGAGAGTCACGCACAGTTTGAACGAGCAAACATTAATTTTGAAAAAATACTGTAACGAAGAAGTCTCTTTTGTGCCAGAAGTATTCAAAGCATAGCCTATCACTATCTTCACACAAGATAAGCAATGACGAGTTAATCTAGTCGCACGTTCATTGGTTCACTACTACGGTATGAAATTAACTAATAAAATGGAACCAGTAGTACCAATAACATTTTGTATCTATCACTGGATATTTAAAACCTCTATTTAATTAATTAAACCAATTACAATCAACCTGCTGCTTGCAGCAATTAATTGAACTGCTCACCAAATGGTATTATTATATAGGTTTATATATAATTTCTATACACCAAAGTTAATTGAAGTAGACCAATAGGTATTTAAATCTTAAGAAGTTTCAGGTTTGCAGTTTTCGTATTTTTATATATTAGGTGGACCGGAAAGTAATGTCGTTTCTGCGCATGTCACTATTTGATTGTCATTTGTCAGCTCATTGTGTACATTAAAGTCGTAGCAAAGACATTCTGAGGTTATAGTGACTTGTTTAGTTGTAAATAATTAAATTTAAAATTTTTCTTTACAATTTTGGGTGAAATGGCCAGCCAAATACCAGAAGAGGTACATATCCGGCAGTGCATGCTTTTTGAGTTTCGCAAGGGTAGTAACACAATAGTTGCTACCAAAAACATTTGCGATGTTTATCCAAATGCATTAGACGTTCGTAAATGCCGAAGGTGGTTTTCCAAGTTCAAATCCGGTAATTTTGATCTTTCCGACTCGTATCGATCAGGAAGACCAACAACGTTAGACAATGACGTGTTAAGTGCGGAAGTGGAAGCAAATCTGTGTCAGACAATGGAGGAATTGTCAGTCTTAACCAACCTTGGTCGACCATCCAAGAACATTTGCAGCAGATTGGGAAAGTAAGCAGAGCAGGTGTTTGGGTCCCGCATAATCTGTCTGAAGAGAACAAGGCTAACCGATCCACCACATGCAACTTATTGCTTCAACGGCACAATACAGAAGCGTTTTTTGATCGCTTGATCACCGGAGATGAAAAGTGGGTTCTTTATGATAATCCAAAACGCAAAAGGCAGGCTAAGCCAGGTTTACACCCCAAAAAGGCCCTTTTGTGTGTTTGGTGGAGTATTCGCGGCGTTGTTCATTTTGAAGTGCTGAAACCTGGACAGACTGTGAATGCAGACCTTTACTGTGAACAATTAGATCGTGTAAATAAATCTTTAATTAAAAAGTGGCCAGCAATTGTCAACAGAAAAGGCGTTATTCTGCAACACGATAATGCAAGACCGCACTGCGCAAGACGAACCTTGGCAAAAATTAATGAATTGGGGTGGGAGGTACTGCCTCACCCACCATACTCGCCCGATGTTGCACCATCGGATTTCCATTTATTCCGATCGCTTCAACACTTTCTAAGTGGCAAAAGATTTGCAAATTTGGATGATATTCAAAATGCCATCTCTGTATATTTTGCTTAAAAACCAATTGATTTTTATCGATCCGGCATTGAAAATTTGCACACTAGATGGCAAAAGGTTGTTGATAATGAGGGTGATTATATCATTGATTAAAAATAAAAACTCGTTAAAAATTTATGTGTTTGAATTTAATGTAAGGAAACGACATTACTTTCCGGTCCCCCTAATATGTAAAAATAGTATGATTAAAAATGGTTCAATGTATAAAATCACACTTATATGATTAAAATATAACTCTTAAATAAAAAATAGTTTTATAATTTGATATTTTGAATAAAAAAAAAAGAAAGTATGCAAATATGCATTCTTTTATTAGAAAATGTTGCTCTTTATTATTAATAATAGTTACATTGCTTACTATAAATTCTTGCAAATTTTAAAAATAAATTCACTGATATTTTATACAATATTTCATTCATACACTCGTACAATATTATATTAACAATTTACATACATTATAAAAATAAATATTATTCAATTTCATCCCAGTCACAGAAATTAAAATCATTTTCACTGAATTCCATTAACTGTTTAACTTCATCTGATGTAGAAGAATTATTTTCTAATAATCTGTTCTCTCTTGCATTTTCATTACTTTGTACTATTTTTCCATCAATCGCACAGTGGTATTCTGTACTGTTTATAAATGAATGTAACGTCTTTTGCTTTGTATTTAATGCATGTTTTGTAATATTTATGTCTTGAAGAGAGAAATTTTGATCGAATCCAACTTCATTTAACACGTTTAGCTTTTTTTGGATTAATGGCCACAAATAGTCATCTGCTGTTTGTTTTGCAACTAAATATTGAATAACCACATTATCATCTTGACCAATTCTATGTACTCTATCCTCTGCCTGGCACAGTATCTGTAAAAATATATTTATAAAATGAGATTATAGTTCACCCAATTAACGTCTTAAAGAATAAGGTAAATATTATGTACTCCAGGATTCCAAAAGAGTTCTGCGAAAACTACAAGTTGTGCAGCTGTTAATGTAATTCCAGAACCTGCTGCTGTAATTGATAGAACTGCTACTAAATAATCATCACAGTCTTGAAACTTATCAACTTGATATTTTCTACATTCAGGATTTGTTTTTCCATCAATTCTGATATACCTGAAGTATACATATTATAATCTAATAAATGAATACATATTACGCTTATAATTACTATATGCAGAAATAATACAATTACTTTATATTCATGGATTCTACAAGTTTACAAATGGCATCTAGGACATTGCGATGATGGGCGAAAACGAGAAACTTTTGTTTCTCTTCTAATAGTTTTAAGATATAATCGCTAAAACATCATTAATATAAATGTTAAAAAAATTATTATTATTTGCAATACAATTTTTTAAACAAAAATAGAACATACCATATAGCTTTTTGCTTAGCAATACTGGATTCATTATAATACTCCAAAAGAGCATTGTGTCTTTCTATACTATTTAAAACTTTTCGTTCCAATTTCTTGGATGTAAGTACCATTTCTTTAGTAGTAGATTTTATTAAATCTGGATTTAATATAATGATTTCCCTAAAATTTAAAGAAAAAATAAGTATAAACATTTATGATTACACACACTAAAATAAGTGAACGTAGAATACATTTATTTCTCACCTAATTTTTGCTGGTAATTCATTCAATACATCAGTTTTCAGTCTTCGAATCACACAAGTACGTTTTAATAAAAATTGCAATTCTTGCATATTTGATGATCCTGAAAAATTCCACCCAAATGAAGATTTTTCTCCTGCACAGTATCGAATTCCATATTCTTGGTACCTATATACAAGTAACTTTTAATCTTTCTGTATTTATGTACATATATCATGTGTAACAAATATTTTACATTACCCCATAAAATGTGGCATTATAAGATTTATTTGAGTATATAGTTCTATAGGCCTTGACAAAGCAGGTGTTCCAGAAAGTAAAACAACATGTCGTGCTTGTGAAACTATACAATGTGCAGCCTTATATCTAGCAGTTTTCTGACTCTTTAAGATATGTGATTCATCCTACAGATTTCATTATTCAAACAAAGTTAAGCAATTTAAAGGAATCAAAAGTTTCATTTAAAAATAATAAATTTTACTATGATATGTACCAGAATAACAAAGCCAAATGTTTGATGTTCGAATGCATCCACGGATCGTACTAATTGATCATAAGATGTGATAACAATCTTATTATCATTACCAAAGTCTTTTATACTTGTAAAATGATGAATATAATGTGTGGGGATAGATGGCAAGAATTTATATATTGCTTCTGACCATTGATACCTAAATACAAAAAGTTAAACTTACTGCATACACTCAAAAAATTAATGCATATATTTTGAAATATTTTTACAAGGAATGCTTTTTCACGGAACCTGACTGAGGATGGCACAACAATAAGAAGAGGCCAATTACATTTGTAGTAATGTGCAATACCCAATGCTTGAATAGTTTTCCCCAAACCCATATCATCAGCAATCATACAGCGACCAATTTTAGATATTCCATAACTAAAAAATGCAAAGACATGTATGTTCTAATGTATGAGAAAAAAATATACAAATATTAATGGACAATTGAAATTACCAAATTCCTTCACGTTGAAAGGGCATTAATTGGTTCAATAAATGAGGATCAATATTTGATAAATCAATGTTTGCAACTGTTTTATTTGAGACATCATTTTTCCTAAATATCTAAAAAAATCAATTTGAAACATTGAAACTTATTGATAATAGTTTTTAATGATATTTACATATAATACCTGAAGAATTTTCATCGGTAGTCCTACTATTTGTACATCAGACTTGAAATGAATCATTTTTTCCATTAAACTTTCATAATCCCTTAAATGAAAACTCCAATTTTTAGATTTTATATCTAATTTAAGAAAATAATGTAAATGTTATTAATTTTACCTAATGTTTTTCAATATTACATATTAAATTAGGTATGAATTAATAATAAATATTACCATATAATTTGCTTGGAATTTTCTTGAATGTTTCAATAAGAGGAAGGAAATAAGATGACTCCACCACAAACCTTTCATCATTTATCATGTAACATTTTCCTGTTATGCGTGATTTTTGTCCAAAAAAAGCTTTTGATTCAATGGGATTGAAACGTTCCTTTTGATTTTTGAATTTTGTATTACTTTTGATGGAATTTCTTCCAAAATTTCCATGTCCTAAAGGCTTAGTTACATTTGATAATTTTTTTTCATTATTTATAATATTAGCAGATGAAATATTATTTTGTAACTTTGCAGAATTAGATGATAAATGAGTTTTTATTTGAGCTTCTTTTTTACGTTGCAAAGCTAATAGACGCTTTTGTTCTATTTCATCCTGAGAATAACTCATACCTGTGATTCAAAAATATAACATTAAAATATTCAATAATTCTTAATATAAACATCTATATTATGACACAAAAATTATATTCTAGCTATCAAATTTAAAATAGAAAACAAAATTTAAAAACGTAATTCTTTCTTCTATAGGCATCATAATTTAAAATCAGATAATTGTGTAATAAATAGCTTTTATATTTATATATACAAACCTGATATATACAAACACTTTTCTTTTCGTAAAATACTATATAATACTAAAAATATAAATTAAGACTGACAATTTTCTCATTGCTCAACTGCTTTTTTATGGTGAGTCAATATTTCTTCAATAATATAAGCAATTATTACAATTTGTAATACATTATTGCGTATCGTCTACCTTGTGTACGATTTACGTCTAGGGAAAACAGCTTTTAAAGAGACAAGTTTTAAGATCCTACTATACTATAGTTTTGCCATGTTTCATGGATTATATATTCGCGCACTTTCCAGTAACTTTTAAGCTTTATGTGATTGGTTCTGAAATGGTGAATCTATTCACAAGTAATGCATGCATTTGTATTCTTCAAAATTTAATTAAGATCTCCACAGTTGTGGATCATGTATTTTCACATTTTAATTTCTACCTTTGTGAAGTTCTCTTACAATAAAAGATCGGTGTTTGGAAAACGCCTTGAAAGTATCCGTGTCTGACATTACATAGTACACGAAACTTTTATGTACCCGTGAATTTTATCGTGGATTTTTTAAGTGATTTTAGTTTTAACAGATTATAATATTCTTTGAAGTTCAAATGTTTCATAGTAGTATATATGCATGATCCAAGTAGCTCTCTTCTTTTTTTGGTAGTGATCTGAGTTACTGATTTTCAATGAATCAATGTTGAGTCCTGAACTATCTATCATGTCAACTTCAAAGGAGTCTGTGGAAGAAACACAGATATTACGTACGTATTCTATGTAAATACAAAACAATTACTAACTTGAAATGAAATCATTAGTTTGCAATATTTTAGCTGACGATCATGAATTCGTCGTTCCAAAGAAATCGATTAAAGTGCCGGCTGATATGGCAATTTGGGAAAAATCTGAAGCGTATTTTGTAAGAATTTTTATCTAGTATATTTGTTTAAATTAAGTATTATTATTTCATGTTTGCAAACAGACATGAAAGCTTTAGTATACCAAAATTGTGCAGAACTCATTTTGTAGGAATATTTGGGATTTATATTGGCCTTAAATAAATCTGTCCAAGGAAAAGCTTTAAACATTGAATGTTCACAAAACCCTGTGGTAGGTAATGTTGTTAGAATGCTTAATGAATTTGATGAATGGATAACACAAATACCTCCAACTGAACAACCTCAACGTTTTGGTAATAAGTCATTTAGGATATGGCACGAACGACTCCAACAGGTAAATAGATTGCATTTGTATACATTTTTCAAAATTTAATGATTTACAATATTTCAGAATGGAGTGGAAGAATTACAAAAAGTATTACCACCAGAATTGCATAGAGCAGTTCCAGAAATAGTTCAATATTTGTGTGAAAGTTTTGGTAATCCTACACGTATTGATTATGGTACAGGTCATGAAATGGCATTTCTTATGTTTCTATGCTGTATGTTTAAAATTGGTGCTTTTAAACAAGATGACAAAGTTGCTGTAGTTCTGAAAATATTTAATAGGTAGTACAGTTTGTATATAATATATAACACTTAATTGTTTACATGTATATATATATATATATTAAAATGGTTTTCATTTTTGGAAGATACCTTGAATTAGTACGCAGATTACAATTAATTTATCGAATGGAACCAGCAGGCAGTCATGGTGTTTGGAGCTTAGATGATTACCAATTCGTTCCTTTCATATGGGGAAGTGCTCAATTAATTGGTAGAATTTTTTAAATTTCTGTATTTTTATTTATATTGTACTAATAGATTTGATGGAAACATACTTGTATAAAACACTAAACGTTTCAGGGCATCCTCGCTTAGAACCTCGTCACTTTGTCGAGCCAGATATTGTTGAATCATATAGCAAGCAATACATGTTTCTTGGCAGTATTGAATTCATTTCAAAAGTTTGTATACATATATACAATATACATACTCACATAGATGATTTTATTAGATTCTTTTATACTTTAATAAAAATTACTTCAGGTAAAGATTGGTCCATTTTCTGAACATTCAAATCAATTGTGGAATGTTAGCGCAGTTTCATCATGGGCAAAAGTGAATAATGGTCTTATCAAAATGTACAAAGCTGAGGTAATAATTCATAATTTCTAATAAATACAAGTTTCATTCTTATAAAGTAATATAAATATTATTCATTTTGATTGACAGGTTCTAGCAAAATTTCCTGTCATTCAACATGTTTTATTTGGCTCCTTGTTATCAATAAAACCAGCATCACCTGCACCTGTTGGAAGAGGACCTTGTCAAAGTCAGCCTACACGACTACCACCGCCACCTAAATAACAATATTCTACAAATATACTTCATATTTGTTTATGTAGATTGTAACAAAAATTCAATATTTATAATAAAATTGTACATTACAATTATATATTATTTATTATTCTGTTAGAGTTTAAAGTGGTATTTTTTCAACAGTTTACTGAATATATTATTTGAATATATGAAACTTTACTTATCTATAATTTACAACTTGTATAACAAAAAATTGAAAATTACAGAAGTGACTTATGATATATTGTGATGTAAATTTTCTAAAATTAGTTTATGTAGAAAATAGTTGCAATTTTCATTGTAAACAGAATTGTAATATTAAGAATTATATGTAACATAATTAATACTTCTTCACTTTGGTTAAATTAAAATTTTCTAAATACATTCAACTAATTTATTAATTTATATCCAATTATAAATTCTTTCATAATATCTTAACAGTATCCCAATCAAAAATTGTGTGAATATCTACTATTTATTTGTATACAAATACATTTCTACCAATGAAAGACTTACTGTAAACATTAGTTCAGAAAGACAGATTTTTTGCGAATATTTGTAGACAGATCAAGAATAATCAAGTCAACGTACATAAATACACAAAATATATTAATTACAAAAAAAATTTTATTTATTATTCTGTATTGTGATTAAATAAATAATACTCTAATTCTTATTATATTTAAAAGACCAAAATGTATCAAAAATATGTTACAGTAATACTACTGTTTTTACTGCTAATATCTGTTACAAATTCTGAAAAATCAAGTGGTTTGTACATAGACAATGGACTTGATCAAACCATTTTACACCAAGTTACAAGTCACAAACAAAAACGAGAAATAGAGCATAAGTTGCTAAATATTCTTGAATTACCTGAAAAACCAAAGAGAATTGGACGCAAAGCTTTGTTAGTGAAAAGATCAGCGCCTAAATTTTTATTGAATATTTATAAAAATATTTTGACTGATGATAATCACAAATCAATTCAGGACAAATATAAAAAAATGGAAGAATTCAATTTAAGCAGTCACGATATTAATATTATTGATCAGAGTGATCTAATAATGACTTTTGGTGCTCATAATCCACATGCAGGCAATGCATCTAAAATTAATCGTGGTAAAAGAATCTGGTTTGATGTATCAGAAGTACCACGAGGAGAACATATTATTGCAGCTGAATTACGATTGTATCAAAAGTTGAATAGAAGTTTTGGTTTTAATAAAACTTACATAATAGCATTATATAGGGTGACACGAAAAAAAGATGAAGGGCGAATTAAACATTATATAAATTCAGCTAATACTATAATAGATAAGGAAGGTTGGATAACTGTAAATATTAGTGCCGCCCTTGAACATTGGGTTAAATATCCAAAAGAAAATCGTGGTTTATTTTTAGCAATACATCATGCTGATTACACAGGACACATAATGAGACCAGATGATATAGGAATTGTAGGTGTTTTAGGAATTCCAGATAAACAACCATTTATGGTTGGCTTTTTTAAAAGTTCTGGCAACCGTAACAAGCGTGAGTTAATGTATAGACAGCAAGAAAGTACCAAAAAGAAAAAACATAATTTTAGTAGTACAAACATTCAAAATAACCCTTACGCTGATCTCGTTCGAAGAAAAGGAAACACCTGTAATATTAAAACCTTATACATAAACTTTAAAGATCTTCAATGGCAAGATTGGATCATAGCTCCAGAAGGATATGATGCCTATTATTGCAGTGGAGAATGCAATTTTCCACTAAATATTCATATGAATGCAACTAATCATGCTATTGTACAAACACTGGTACATCTTATGAAACCAAATAAAGTACCAAAACCTTGTTGTGCGCCTACAAAATTATCATCGATATCAGTCCTTTATTTTCTTGATGACAGTAATGTTGTATTAAAAAAGTACAAAAATATGGTTATTAATAATTGTGGCTGCCATTAAATTGCATAATTAATATTTTTGTTAGTAAAAAGTGTGTAATTATTATTTTAGAAAATTAACTTTTTTTAGACATTTTACAGAACAGACAAGAATCATTTTATTAGATTTGCTTATTGACTTGAACAAATGGTAATTTAACTTATACAGTATTTTAACATTTTAATATTATTAAATCAAAGAAGTAAATGCACTAACATTTTAATAAATGAAAGGATGGATACTGTTCTTGAAAAATATTTATTTTATATATAACATTTGTAATAAACTATTATGACAATAATAACATATATCTAAAAATATTCTTAAATTATATCACACTGTATGGTCTTCTATGTCTTTTAATAAAACTGCAAAGTCATAACACTTAAATCGATACCTAACATACTTAAAGCATAGAATGTTTCATTCCTTGTATAACAATCCTATTTGATATTAGATCAGCAATTTCCTTAGATTTTAAATTTAATTCCGTAAGAATTTCTGTTGTATGCTCACCAGGTTCAGGATTTCTTTGATGTCCTTTAGACTTTCCAGAAGAACGAGATAAATGAGGAGCAGGTTTTGGAATTAATACATCATCTTCCACGGTTGTAAATGTATTTCTTTCTTTGTTGTGCGCATGAAGTGCAACATCCTTTAAATTTAAAACAGGTGTTACACAAGCATCTGTGCCATCAAATATAGCACACCACTCAGCCTTAGTTTTTTGTCTGAATATCTTTTCTAATTTTGCACGGTTTTCCTCAAATGTATCAAATTGTGGCATTTCATCTATTGAAAGGCCAAGTTTTTCTAAAAATATCTCATAGAATTGTGGTTCCAGTGCTCCAACACACATATACTCTTTATCTTTTGTTTCATAAGTATCATAAAAATGTGCTCCTGTATCTAATCTATTGAAAATGAAAAAAGAGATGTTGTTTAATTAATTAGATTTAAAAAAGTGTATATGATTTTAGTCTGAAAACACTTACATATTTTTACCACGTGGGTTTCCCCATAATCCAGGTACATTTTGCGATCTAAATAACCAACTGCCTAAATAAGCTGATCCATCTACCATTGCTGTATCCACTATTTGACCAATATTGCTCTTACTACGTTCAAATAATGCTAATATTATTCCAAAAGCACACATTAATCCACCACCACCAAAATCAGCAGCTAAATTAACTGGTGGTACTGGTTTTTGATTGTAACGGCCACATAAAGATAATAAACCTAAATATTATATAAATTGTACAAATAAAATATAAAATACAATAGCTCTAATCACTGCTAAAGGTATTATAAGCTTGTATTACCAGATAAACCTAAATAATTAATATCATGGCCAGCCATATTTGCATAAGGTCCCTTCTGGCCATATCCTGTTAATCTAGCATAAATTAGTCTTTTATTTGTTTTCATAAGATTCTCTGGTGCCAATTTGATTTTTTCCATCACACCTATTAAATTAACATCATTTTTTTCATTTCAATTTGAAAAAACTCTTATGAATAAATCTTTATAAATTGATACATTATGAATTATTAATTATAATATTATCATTAAAAAATACAAACCAGGTCTATATGGATCAATAAGAACATCACTTTCATTGCTTAATTTTTTAAATATTTCAATACCCTTCACAGTTTTTAAATTCAATGCAATTGATCTCTTTCCATGTCCAAGAGAATCACGGACACCATGAGATGTATTAATCTATACAACATAAAAATATAAAATTACATCCAATGTATCCATGTACTGTAAAATGTGATATTTATGATATTTAAGTAAAATATATATTACCATTATTATTATTAAATTAACTTGTATTTAAAATACAAAACAAATTTTAATTTTTTTGTTCTTTCATCAATGAACGATGCATTATAAATAATTTTTTGTTAATACAAACAATTTTAACAGGAACAATTACAATTTAATTAAAATCTTGTAATAATAATATTAGAACATGTATTAAATTAAACAAAAGAATAACATTATTTTCCTTATACCTTATCCACTTTAATAACTGATGCACCAAATTCTGCTAATATCATCCCACAAAAGGGGCCCGGTGCAAGTCCAGCTAATTCTAACACTCTTATCCCTTTTAGAGGCATATTTATGATAAAAACATAAAGATACGTGAATAAATAGCATGCAATGAGTTTACATCTTTTAAATTAATGGTTAAATATTCATTTTCATTTGAAAATAGGACTTTAAACAAGTTGCACGTATGGATTATCAAACATATATTCTAAAGTTTGAATAACATTCATCAAGTGTTTTGACCACATAACACTAAAAACATTGCTAAGAAAAAAAAAGAAATAAGATTTAGTCATTTTTCCCTCATTTGCCATAAATTCGTGTTACCAAGTGAACAGTTTAGAAACTTTTGTCAAATATAGTTACTTTAAGCTTGATATTAAAGTTCCTAGTAAAAGTATGTTAAGAATGTTGGTAATATCGGCACTTGCGGCGTGAGAAAATAAATATTGTGTTGTAACCTATAACAAAGTAAATTTAATATTTTATCAACAAATTCAGTTATATTATCATCAAAATGAATCCAACAGAACCTACTAGTACCGAGACTTTAAGGTAACTTAAATTTAAAAGGATGCAGTAATGGTATCAGAGAATTTTCTTTGTGATTACATTTAGTGATTTGCCGTCCACGATTTATAAAATTTATCTTTATGACAATAAATAACGAGTTTGCTTTTTAAAATAAGGAACATTCTGTAAAAGTAATTTTATCGCAATTTTAATTCGATTTTGCAATACTTTTTGTTGGTCATCAATAAGTTAAATACGATTTATACTTTATATATTACTAAATGCATTTGTTTTACAACTTTAATAAAAGAAAAGAGAATCGTGTTTTTCTAATATGACAGTCAATGTGGTATGTAATATTGTATTTAAATATATCAGGTGTTCTATTTTCATTAACAATTAAGATATTTTTGTAATATACAGAAATAATAATTTAGATGTTTTAATTGCATAAAGTTTACAATATATTATATATTTACAGTTCCAAAATGAAAGATGTCATCGATGTCTTAGCTATGCAACGGGAAAAGCGAAATACTTTACAAAAGAGTATTACAATTGACTATACCAAAAGTACTGATAGTTTTACAGTTTCAAGATTCATATTTGAGTGTGGTAAGTTATTGGGTTATTATATTTTGTATTAATGAAATTGCATCATGAAATTTTATATTAAACATTTGAATAATTGTAGGTTTAAAAGTAGAAGCTCATCCATTAAGTATTGCCACGGCTGCAACTTTATATCATAGGTTTATAAAAGAGGCTGCTCCAGGAGGTTATGATAATTATGTAAATAATTTATTAATATTATTTATTAAAATTGTGCAATTTTTATAATTAATATTCATATATATCTACATATGTTTTAGTTAATCGCTGCCACTTGCCTTTATTTAGCAGAAAAGGTAAAGGATGATGATCTCAAAATAAGAGACATAATGAATGTGTCTTATAGTACTTTACATAGAGGTTCTCAACCATTAGAATTAGGAGATCTCTATTGGAGTATGAGAGATGCAATTGTTCAAGCAGAACTTTTAATAATGCGTATGCTAAAGTTTCAAGTAACTCCTGTACATCCACACAAAGTAACAATTTAATTCCTACAATGTGTATATGAATAGTCTGACTTTTAATAATTGTATTCATGTAAAATATTAAAATTTTATCATTTTAGTACATGTTACATTACCTACGATCTTTGCAAGCATGGTTTGGAGAAGAGGAATGGTCAAAGTATCCTGTTGCAAAGACTAGTATGGCACTTCTGCAAGATTTTCATCATTCCCCTGCTATACTTGATTACCCACCAAATTTAGTAGCAATTGCTTGTATTAATTTATCACTACAGATTTATGGTGTGGTTGTGCCATTAATGGATGAATGTGATCAACAGCCTTGGTTTAATGTAAGAATTAAAAATCCTAACAAAATTTATGATTTGTGAATTACTCAAAAATCGGAATTATAAAACGTTGGTTGCTTTTAGGTTTTTTGTAAAGATTTAACAAGAGATAAGCTTTGGGAAATAATGGAAAAGGTTATGGCAGCATACGACGAAGAACCAGAAACTAGGGATAACTGATGCATTTTAGTCCATTCTTAATGTATAAAACATTCAGATTCATTGTATATTAACACACTTCTGGCATTCTTCTCATAAAAACTGATAACATCAGAGTACAAAAATAAATCAAGATCATCTTTAAAATACAATATTCTTGTTCCTGTATTTTGTACTTGTTTCATACCACTGATGTTTTCTTTAAATTAATAAACTTTTCAATATTCATTTTACCTATTGCTTCCTCAATATATCTTTGTATCATAAAGTAAAACGAAAATATGTATTAATAAAAGTTAGTTCTAATAAATGGAATTCATTTAAATTTCTAAAGAATGTTTTAAATTTAAATACACTTTATGTCAAAATGTATAAGACATATATAATACTGTAAGACTATAAAATGTACATTAAATTTATTTTTTGTATGGGTACAAAATCATATATTTACTAACTTTGTTTTTTTTCATTTGTTTAAACATTGGTGTAATTGATTCGGTGTCTTAAGTGTATCAATGCGGTATTCATTTATATTATAATTTTACAAAAGAAATGTTGAATATTAATAACGTGAACACCCTGTATACGAAATTTCGATTAATTTTTAACAGGCGTTGGGCAACGACCAATATCATATAAATTTATAAAAATATAATTAATAGCACTTGTTATTTAAAAGAATATCCATTGTGAAAATCATTAATTGATCAAGTTTACTAATAATATTTATATTAATGTAATTGATTACGTGATAAACACTGCGTTTCAATAAAGTTCAAGTCTGATATGTGTGAAGTTAGTTGTCAGCAATTCACTATTGTTATAGGCAGTCAAATGTGTATATATGTATGAAAAACATTATTTTCGTTTGATTATAGAAAATTGTTTATTTATTGCATTCTAATATTAATGAAGATTCTACTACGTGTCACGTTTATTTCTTATTGTAGTAAATACACGTTTGATTCATAAGAACATTGAACATGACATTACTGCGCGGTGAATGTTTACGAGGCTCGTACATAAGAAATTTGAAATAATTCTATAAAATTTTAATGACAGTCTATAAAATAGAATGACGACAATGGAGCAAATAGACATATCCTTGCCGTTGAAAAAAGAACGAGAGGAATACAACATTGAAGATACTGACGATGACACTAGTCTCGAAGATATTAACAATTTACTGTCAATATCTTTACCATCTCTATCAGCAAATAAACTACATTTTCTTACTGACCCAAACGAAGAGTTTCTCCGACTAACTACCACGGTATGTTTCTTGTATACAACAGAATAATCATTTCAAAATATTAAATTTTACATACGAATATTCGATTGTTAATAAATGTTAAAATTTAAAAGTGTTTACAATTCGCAGTTAATAAATGAAATATTTGAGTATTTTCAAATATTAAGATGTATATAATTTTATTTATATAAGTTAAATGAATTATGTACTTTACAGGTTCGTGCTGTATATTTTTCATATCTTCATAAATGTTTACTCACCAACTATATTCTTTGCTATAAAGACAAAAATGAAGATATACCATGTGATCACTTAAAGAAGTGTGCAAATCAAATGGAGTTACATGCTGTTCGATCATCTTTGGAAGCAACTTTATATAGACAAAACATGTTAAAGTTGGTAAGTCAATTTATTCGTGCTTCATATTTAATTTAATAAATTGATTAGTAATTGAAATTAAGATGCTTATAGATTTCAGATGTAAAGTCTCATACCATAGATAAGAAAGCTTATAAGAAATTAGTAATATTTTTAGAAACCCCGCCGACTAAAATTGATGTTGGAGTTCAAACGATTAATTCATGGGCTGAGTTAGAGAAGGCTGATAACATTCAAAGTATTTGTATTACATCTAATTGTGAGGAATTATCTTCTGAGAGGCAGGCATCACCTATTAAAAAAGAGGAGGATGTAACAGATATAATTCAAAATACAACTCCAGAAATCTCTGGTTACAGTGATACAGCTTCACCTACAGTAAATTCTACCTGCTTTGATGATATAGAACATAGCGATGTAAAAAATGAGTCAGATGAAGAGATTAATACTAAAATGGAAGTTGATGAAGAAATAACAAATGAAGATTGTAATATTTTCAGTTGTGTTCAAGATAATTCTAATACTCAGATTACACGCAACCAATCCAGTATTCAAAATGATGATGAAAATTCTCAGGATTCACTTTTACAACACATGGAAGACATGTTTTGCGATAGTGATGATAGTAGTGATCTTATGACGTTAATAGAAAAACATTCAGGTGTTAGCAAAGCTAATGTGGATAAAGAGATTAATAAAATATGTTTAGAAACAGATTCTCTTCTTTCACATAATTCTAATGGCACTATTTGTCTATCTGAAAGCAATAACAGTACAAAGCTTAATCTTGTTAAAAGCAATACTGTAAAACCATCAAATATAAGTACAGGGAAGTATAGCTTTAGTTACTATAAAGAGATGAAAAACAGAGAAGCTAATAAATTAATGCTAGCAGAAAATGAAACTCCTGAAAATAAACAGAAACGTAGAACAAATAGTATTTGGTTTGTTGAACGTGTATATCAGGTATCAAAATTGAAAGCCAAGATGACAGAATTATCTTTAAATAATTATAGAAAACATGGACGGGTAAAAGAAAAATTTATTGAATTGTTCGGAGAATCTGATGATGAGGAAATGAAGCCAGATTCACCAATTTGTATTGAAGAACACTTAACTGCATGTAAGGAGAGGATAGCACCATGGATTGTAAAACATCTGATGCCATTCTATAAAAAGCGAAGAATCAAAGATAGGCAACTCTTTAAAGTAGTTGCAAAACATATAGCTGATATGCTCATTATCGAGAACACATTTCCTGGTTAGTGTCTAGTAAAATGTTTTATTAAAGAATTTAATAAAGAAGCACGATAATGGAAAAGTAGAATGAAGTAACATTTAGAATTAATATAAATTGGATTTTCTACCCAATACATTTTTTATTTTTATTTTTCAGAGCAAGACTGCGTGAGCAAATATGTAGAAACATACTTCAAAAATAAAAAATTCATTAGAACTAAACAGGATGTATACTTATAAGTATAAATTACTTAGTTATTCTAATCGATTAAAAAGGGATATATATTCCTATCGCTGTACTTATTTAAACTTTCAAAAATTTCAAATTCAGAATTAGGTGAAGAGTAAAACTGTATATATTATTTTGAAGAGAAAAAACGCAATAAAGAAGTATGTTAAATGTTGATTCTTCAAAGATACATACACAAAAGGAATGCAGTATAAATGGAAAAGCATGATAACTGTCTTCCACACAGGAATTTTTTTGAAAAACGATATAAAATTTTTAGATGCAAATGACTTAAACAATATATTTTAAATTACTGATACTGCTTGTTTGTTTATAAGTTCCTTAAATATTTTTTAAATGAAGTAGAAATTCTTATTATGATTTTTCTACTAAACATCGAAGCTTTAAAGTAGTATGTAAGTCACAGTCTCGATTTTTTTATGTTTATTATTTATATTGATATACAATACTCCTACCTATATGTGAGTGTGTATGCATGCGCATAAACGCACACACAAATATATGTACACTAGCGTAATGAAATATACTTATTGATTTTTCTTGTAATACAAACTATAACTTAAATGAAAAACGTTAAAATAGGTTAATCTATGCCTTGTACACAGTCCCTTTGATAATTATGAACTTTTAAAGTGTTGCTTATAATATAAATTTATAGAATATAAAAACACAACATACAAGTTATTAATTTTACTGTTGATTTCAGTACAATAGCAATCTTATTCCTGTATCCTATTTTCACAATAAAACAAGAAGTATATAACAAGGAGATTCAAAACGCCTTAGTTATATATGCTTTATCATTAATAAACAAAGAGTTATCTTCAGTAAATTTTAGACTTTTAACATTTCTTAGTGTAGAGATTATTAAATCATAAACAATGTTTGAGAGATTTATCTCCATTTTAAATCGATTTATCTTATTTACCTAGTTGCAATAGCATTGTTTACAAATAAATTTATATGCTACTTACAAGTTATCCAATAGAAAACTGTACAGTGAAAGATGAAGTTTTTATTTTATTTTTCTGATGTCAAAATATATTTCTATGACAATACTACAAATATATAAAGAATTTACTCTAACTACTTTAAAAAAGCAGAAGAGCTATTTGTTACTTTTTCTGCTGAACAACTTGTAAGTGAATAGTTTTTGTCTTGATATTTCATTTTTAAGCCATATTTTGAAATTCATGAATTTCATATATTTATATATTAATTGAACTGTTGTATACAATTGTTACTCTGCAACCTCTGAAAGTGATAAATATCAAATTATAAATTTTTCATAAAAAGCCAATATTACTATAATACCATTAAATAAAACAAAAGAAAAAGCTTTATAACTCTTCATCAATGACTGACAATGATACTAAGTAATGGGATCCTTCTGAATGTATAATATGTATTTTAAACACAAGTACTTCCACAAATAAGTATTATAATTTGACATCACAGCATTGAAAGCTCGATTAAATATTGCATAAATATAGAAGGATCTTATAAAAACTTTAGAATAAATTTTTAACATAATCAAATATGACTTTAAATATTGAAGGTGGGGAGGAAAATATACTTGCGATAAGTCTTATTGTAACTTATGTATTACGTATTTTTCCAGGTACGTAGTTCTTGTCTATTACAGGTTCTTGCAGAAACATGTGCAAACATCGTTCATTCTGTGCTAATGGATGTCCTGCTATTCTGAAACATCAATGCAACATTTTTCAAATTACTATACAATTCTATGTAATAAAAAATCGTTCAATTTAACTTGTTTTATGTTACACTAAGGACTATTTTAATATTCATACTTATTAACAAACTCCTCTAAGCCTTTCCTTCGATTTTCAATAAAATCTTCTTCAAAAATACCGTCATCTCCTCGAAAAGGCATCTGACGTTTCCAAGCCTTTCCTGGTAATGGAGGCACTACAATCTATACATTCATAAAAAAATATGTTAATACTAGATAAAGAAAGTAGATCGATTTTGTTTGATTTTTAAAAATAAACCTCTAAAAACTCTAAACCATTAATTAAGTTAAATAGGTGTACACTTAATGCAGAAAACTTGACCATACTACTACAAATGTAATTGAAAGAGTTAAGCATAATTTGATTTCTAAGTGATAAAGTATACATATGGACATATTTGTTTGCTTCTTTTTTATCCAAAATAATACTAAAAGTTTTTAAAAAAATACTAGACTAAGATTTATATGATGATAATAATGATATAAAGATGAGACTTATTTTCATCTTCCAGATATAATCTATCAACTGACCTTGCTATCTCTTTCTAGTTCAATCCTTAGCCATTCAAAATTGCTGTATCTCCTTCTTACTGTGGAATCTTTCACTTTGAAAACTGGAAGATTTGTCTGAAAAAGAATTAATCTATTATGTTTATTCATTTTGGACCTTGTTACACACTGAACATCTTTCATAGATTATGAATATATGTATACATCCAAATTTGGGTTATATAAAATTAACGATTCATTTAGTTGGTATTTTGTACAAAATATCATATTCACAATTGACTTTATTTTAAAAAACTGAAATCAGGATATGGTAATATATTAAAGCTATAAAGAATTCTTAACACTAATTTTATAATTTCAATGCATTTTAGTTGTAACATATTAGATGTAAAGTTGAAATAAAAAGTAACATTTACTGAAATTTATTATTATTTCCTAAATTTTAAAAGATATTTTACGCATGTTAATTTAAATTTAATAAGTCAAATCAATAGCACACATATTTTTGTATCTGTACTGTTTTATCACTAAAAATAAGATAGTAGACACAGCCCATGATATTCTCACATGTAAGTGATGTATATAATGAAATTATTACTATCATCATTATCATCGTCATTACTATAATTATTTTCTTACTTGCTGAAAAAATACATCTAATACGAAAAATATGCAGATATATGATATTCAGATGCCGCTTCTACGAATTCCCATAAATTTAAAATTAACAATATTGCGATTGAGCGTAAGCATCGACTGCAATGCAGGATTTTTTCTATAAGAAAAGACAATCGCAAATTACAAGAACGTTAAACAAATAACGCAGAAATTCATAAACGAATATAAATTTATTAAATCTTAAACGCAAAAGTCTACGCAAGTTTGTATTGCATTTAAGCGGCAAAAAGAGTTTTTGGCTTCGGAAAACGAAAGTAATATTTGAAAACTTAACCTGGTGCTACAGATGAAAATGAATCTTCTACAAAGCTGAATTTTTACTTACCCTCGTGCGAACTTCATAATCGGTATACCGTTTCTTGCCGACGCCGTGTGTGATTGGATTAATCACGTCAATCTCGAGGAAATTTGCAGGCGCTGCATAAGCGTCGTCCAAGGTTTGCTTTTTAACATTTAAACGGCGTGTTGCGTCTACGGTCGTATCTGCCATGCCGTTTAATTACAAATCGAATAAGCCACTTAAAAGTTAGCTAGAAAATAAATCCGACACGGTGGATAACGAAAGTTCGTCAAATGACAGCGGTGAGAAACTTGACACAATTCGTTCTCATGTGTTACGTCTGTGGTCATGGTGAAGGCAAATGGAAATAGAAGGGAAACTTACGGACAAATCAAGACACTACGTATCACGTTGTCAAGGAAACGGTTATTAGCGATAGTTCGTTGTATTCTGTCTTATTGAATTAAATTTTATAATTTAATTTTCAATTATGTCGCTGGGAACGTGGAATTTCTGTAAAGTAGTTAAGTATTCGCAGTTGCAATACGTAAAACGAATATTGTTGATAAAGTATAGGTGTATTAATTAGAAGTTCAATGTCAACTCTAGTTATTATACGTTTTATGAAAAGAACGATGCTATTTAAAAATATTTAAAAATTGATTATATATCAGTTTCTCGAGTTACCAGTGATACGCCTTTAATGGGACAAACATTGATGTACCAAAATAAAACACGGGTCAGGAGAAATAATATTTGATTTACGTAATTACAAAAATAAAACTTGAAATGATCAATGAATAAATGACAAAATATGTACGTATAGCAGACTTCGTGTCCGAATATGTGTATGTAATAGAAATACAACAGAAATGAAAATGAAAGCGCATAACAACACGTACGCGATTATGATTAATCGTAACGGTTTTTGAGAGATAAATACCGTAAGACGTTTGTTTGTACAACTGTATTATTACTGAATATTTTTGTCACACTCGGTGACATTAATAAAATCAACTCGATATCCGTAACTTGGTAAAATACAACGATTTTCATGATGATGTTCGTAACGATTGGTATACGCATGAGAAATTAATCGGAATACAAAATTTATATTATATAATATGCAATATAAGCCAAAGCACTTGGCAAAGTAGCAAAAATGGAATTCTTGTAACGAGAAGAACGGCCTTGAGTGGTCAATAATTTTTAACTCGAACGCTGTATTATCATGCGGTAAGTACGATTGGGGTACATTTACCGACCGAGAGAGGGACGTAATTATATCGAGAATCTTAAAGCAACAATCTTTATTGTATAAAACAAACGTATTCTCAACACAGTTACACGTATCTGTAGATCTACCGCAGTTTACCTCGGTAATAATAACACTTCGATATTTATGACTAAGGTACGAATAATCGATGATAATCGGTGCGGCTCACACTATAAGGTGCGAGACATCTGCCGTGTAAGCGGCCGGTGATAGTCTGATATCATCCGAGCGTGGGATTGGTCGTTGACGGATATCGCTGTCGCCTGGCCATGCGCGACCAGGGCTTCGTGGGGCCACGTTAGACCTAGCTACTGTGTCCACTGCTAAACTCACGGTCGTTGGATCGTTCAGGCCGTTACTTTGAATTCTTCGTTGAGCGGCTATCGAAGCACGTAGAGTCTTCCGTTTCTGCGTTAAGAGAAAAAAAAAAAACCAAAACACACGATTAGAATAACTCACTGATACGCCGAAAAATAAGGCCGCGCTCGCTTCTTTTGCTTTGACTAACGCTAATTGGACTTACATGTTACAATGCATTGTATCAAAGTACAACTATAATCATACTTTGCGTTTCTAATTGGGTAGCATAAGTTGAATCTGAAGCTTATTTTAAACATGACGAAGCCGACTTGAAAAATATTTAATGCTATTGTAAATTGAAGCGATTCAGGTGCAAGATACGATGTATGGTTGTTTTCCTTTCCGCGATCAGTAATCGTATCTTGCACCGGTTTTAATGAAAGCCTGACTACTTGTCTCATCCCTAAAGCTTGTGTAGCGAAACTTGTGCTCATGTCTATGATGTGTTCATTGGACGATCGTGTTTAATATCGTTACTAGGTCTCATAGAATTCCCCGCGTTGCTCCTACTTCATCCTGGCTGCCTGCGGTTTACTGATAAACACAGAATTCTGAGGAAAGGACAGCGAAAGATATCGGAGAGAAAAAGTTCGATTATGCCCGTCGATCTGCGCTTAGTTCTCTTTACCTCGATCGCACCTCTCCATTTGTCCGCGGCGTGTCTCGCCAGTTCCATCTTCTTTTGCTTGCGGATCTGGTGCTTCTTGTACGCCACCTCGATGATAATTAGACCGATACCACCGATGATACCGACCCCCACGACTATAAACACACCGGCCATGTTCTTCAGACCCAAGGTGTTCGGCATTTTCTCGAACTGCTCGCACTGTTGTATATTACCCTGGAGAATCCAGTGTTTGTCGAGGTCCTCCATGAAACCACCTTAAAAATACGCAATATATATATAATAGTAATAAATGGTAAAATTTAAACGCAATAAAAAATGGTAATTTTGTCGTTGACAAAATGACAATGTATCGGACGGAATAATTAGAACACTGGTCAGTTCGGAAGTATAAGCGAAATATTAGAAATGAAAGAAACGTTGCACGTTTTAACTTGGGAATATTTTTATCGTACGTCCGGCTTACGTTTACTGTCGAGGAAAAAAAAAGAACGACCAGGCGAGATCGTTAGAATTCGTTCGGACCATATATAAATTCTTTCTTACTAAGTCGGTAGTAAGTCTCTTAGTAAGTCGGTTGGAAATGGTGACGAATGTTGAAGCGACTTGAACGATAGCCAATTCTCTAATTATTCGGTGTAAGGTAGAACGATCCTTACTTTCGTGAAAGTCCAAGATGGCCAGTGTTACAGCGTCGGCCCATAAAGACCCTTTTTGCAAGCCAATCCCGTAACCCGATCGACCAAACAATTCTCCAGCTGTTACCAATTCGCAGTCCTGGGCAGCCTCGAATTCCAGCCGGGAACTATCCCAAATGAAGGCCATCAGTTTCCTGTGAGTGAATCGTCCTCAAAGTAACCAGTCTCCAACTTACGAGCATTATTATTTCGCGTTACCGTTAACCCTTGAGCGCGCAGTTTTTATCTTTCGAAAGTTGCGAATGATATTTAACAGAATTATTTTTTTACACCGATATAAAATTGAAAAGTTCTCGCGTGTTAACGATAACGATAAACTAGGTCGATGGTCGAGTATTGACGAAAACTTGTATCTTGTAATTGAACCCAATTTATTTTCCATAGACAGTAACGTTGATTAATTTTTTTAACGTATATTTTTTATTAATTTTAATTTAGAAAGAACCACACCCTAGAAGCAGTAGCAATACTATAGATGATAAACACGTCCCTGGTACGCAATAACACCTCTGTAAACGAAAAATAAATACGTCGTAATTTCGCAGGTATCTATTCCAAAAGATCGAACAGAGATGTTCAGGCCCTGTTCAAGAAGAGGGAAGATGAACCTTTCCTACCCAATTTTGATATCTCTGATGGCCTCCTCGGCTGTGTCGTAGTTGTTGGCTTCCATCGTACGGTACATGTTCGACAGCTCTACCTGTCTCCGGAAGTACATGTCCACCGCCGAGCCCTTCACCGTAGCGCACGTCAAGTTTTCCATGGTGTTCCTCAGCTACGAGCATGCATTAAATTCCGTCAGTCGTGTAACATTACTGCTACCTTGACTAAAATCAATACCGACGCCAGCAAAGGTAACGATAGCTATGCACGATATATGCATTAAATGCAGAGATCTGTCGCCGATGAAATGTGGTATCTGATCAGGCTACATCGTGGACAAAGTGAGATTCGTAATTTCTCGATTCTTACTCGGGCGTCGTTGATCCCGGTCAATTTCGTTTTTGGTCGTTCCAACACCAAGAACGCGGCCAAGTTGGCAGTATACGAGGCCACAATAATCATCGCGAATCCTGCCCAAACCATGCCCAATACACGGGCAGAGAAGCTTCGTGGAGTACCTACGATAACATCGAATTAGCGTCAATGTTTATAAAAGCTCGAAAATGTCCAATTTATTGCAACGGTAGATTGGATGACACGGGACGATATATATAGGTAATATATTTTCACGCAACTACGTTTCTGTCCCTTGTTTGATCGATTTAATTACGCTTCGGCTGGCAAAAGAAGATAATAGCATTGGCTATAAATATATTCCTGAAAGGTTCAATGTTAATGATCGTCGAGAAGACACGCTGCCCGCGGTAGTAACAACAGCGTGTATTTATTTTTCGAACACAGTTCCCCCTCGTTCGGTTACACGCGAAATTATCGGGATACACCGCGCTACAAACGAAAGATACAGTTCCATTTTGAACAAAATGCAATAAGTGCTTTGCGTCTGTTATATATACTTGTCGAAAGAATTTATTCGAAGCAAAAAAGAAACGTGTAGTTCCATTTGGAACAAAATGTAAATTGCATTTACGTCCAATTGCATTTAGGCGTGTTACGTACACAGAATTATCAAAAGAATCGATCTACGATGGAGAAAAATATGTACAGTCCTATTTAAAACGAAATGCAATTGCACTTTGCGCGTGCATCGGTCGATTAAGAGGTTGCAGGAAGACCTCGTACCGTTCGACTTCTTCCTCTACCTTCGACCAAACAGAACGTACTGAACCAGTTTCGGTTATACAACTATGTGTAATACATTAGTCACTCAATCTTGTTGATTCGGTTAACTTAATCTCCGACACGAACCTTCTCCAATACCGCTGTTGAGCAGGACTCCCCAAGCGAACCAAACGGCACTGGACAAGTTGAGGGCGTCCTCTTCGGTACCGTCAGTGTTTGCTAGCTTGAACCTCCCGAAAGGCGAGAACCGGTCGAGGAGGTACAGAACTAGAGCCACTACGTGCACCGACACCATCACCAGTATCCAAAGGGTGTTGCTGAATGGTTGCAGGAACGATACCAGGGTCGATGATCTTGATGGCTAGAGATCGAGGTGTCTGTTTCATACCGTTACAAAGAACAATGTATTACATCGAGTCTCGTAAGGTATTTTGGACCCAAGAATCCAATTTTTATTTACGGTTAAGCTCTTGACGAGAGAAATTGTCCGACACCGTTAACAACACCCTTAAAAATCGACTCGAAGTTTGCAATTTCGTACTGGGGTCCAAAATTTACTTATTCCGCCCACAAAGTGTGTACCTTCTTTTCAAGAATAGTAATGCCCTGATATTTAAAGGGTTTGCTGAATTCGATGAACTCGGCGCGTTCAGGATTGATCGTTAAGGGCGCGACGATCATGTCCGCTCTTTCGTTGACCAGCTCACCGATTAATCCTGTCCACTCTTTCTTACCTCCGACTGTAACCAATCGCAAACGAAACAATGATTATTTTCGTCCTCCTTTCCTTCGTACGTTTAACTCTAATGCGTTCCTCGGGTCAACGGTACAAATTTCTAAGAAACTTTTCTCTCGAACAAAAATTAAGGTCACCGCGACTCTTTTAAACGACACGAGTCTCTTCTCGACATTTTCCACTCAAAGAGCTTAGGTACACTGCTGCACAGAACGCATTAAGTTTAAGATTGTACTCGTTCGATCTTGCGAGCAGAGTTTACTTCTCCTCGCACCTGAACTATTTTTGATCACGTAGCTGCCGAATTGTCCATCGGGGGAGAGGGCCAGGCTGTAGGTGAAATTTATAGTTTTCGATAGTTCTTTTAACAAGTCCACGCAGTATCCCTTGCAGCAGAACGTTCTCGTGCCTGGAAACGTTTAAACGCGTCGCGGACAATGAGACGCGCAACAGTTCGTTGTACAACGTTAACATCTTCCGGAATCCTTACTCTCGTGTTCGGTGGCGTTGAAATGGGGGCACAGAATCTCTTCCGGTAGACACGTGTCACCGTCGGTAATTTCACGAACGTAGACGAACGGCTTCTCCTCGATTGTGAGCACTTTTAAGTGCGTAGGAATCATGAAACCCTCCGGTTTGGTGCTCACTCGTCCTGGCCATGTTATGTTCGACTCGTTCACGCTCAGCTTCATCTTGGTGCCATTCTACGAGGCGATACGAACGTAACAATATCTTTATCGAGCATTATCACCACTTAGGATTTTCAATTATCGATTACTTCGAGGATCAGATTCCTTTAATCGTTTTAAATAACGTATACAGGGCGAGTCGAAATACATTCTATCCGAAGAATAGGTCACGTTTTTAATTTTCTACGTCTTATAATTTCTAAGAGGTCAAGGTGACCTTGGTCGTTTGAAAGACTCAAGTTCACTTCGACACCTACGAAAATACAGGTAACGAGAAATTAAAAAGGGAATTCCGTTCAGTGGGTCACCTCGAGTACAATGTACTTCGTGTGAAAGGTTTTCTCACCGAATCGATAAATAACGATGCATTTCAGATATTATACAATCAGTCAGGGGATTATTCTGCGTGTAAATGTAAGTCGAAAAAGAAGAATGACTTCATTTCGTACGCGGTTTTGTTTTCGAGGAATTGATTTGAAAAATTTGATGAGATACACGTGCACTTAATTATCTGTACACGTAAGAAATGTCAATGTCGCGATAAATATTGATAATACAATCGTTAACAATTTCACGTGTACTTTGTTTCAGATGAACATTATCGAGCGAATTGTTTGGAGTAGGGATGTCAATTTTTGTTGAAAAAAGTCGATTCGCGATCAAATTGATCGGAAGAAATTTTTGTAGCCAAGTAACTGCAGGGATAGTTCAATTTTACACATAGAATAATTTCCTGCTCGATTGCACCATTCACTGAACTACATACGTTCCTTAACGCTAGAACTATCGTTAAATTTCGGTATATTAACACTAGAACTACCAAAGAGGTCAATTTGACTTGTTTCAAGTTTCTTCTTAAAATTACTCAATTATTAACGGTGTCTTTGTCCAATTATCAAAATAATTACAACTAATGGTAAATTAATTTACCCTTTACCCGTCTAGCTTCAAAGATACGTATATGATCTGATACAAACAGTAATACCTTCACCATCCTTAGTTCTAGTGTCAAGGTGTTCCTCGTACGTGGCTCGGGAAAATTGATGATTGAAGAAAAAGAGGGACTTATGAAATTGATTATATCTATATAATAGAAAAAGTTATAAAGTCTTTTGAAAATATGCTATGGAATTTGAAGTAAATTTCTTTGTACAAGCAGTTGAAACTAGTTGTTTTTACTGGTTGGTAAATCTAGTATTAATACCGCTTACAGTTGGATAAAAATATTGTCCAACGGAGACCCGTTCGCCGTTCTCCTTGATGTTGACGATATCGTACTCAGCGAAAATACGGTCCCCGTTATCATCGAAGGCTACTCTACCGGTAGCACCATCTGGCAATATTTCCTTGCGAATATATCTAAATTAATGAAAACCGGTGATAGAGCGTCATGCTACTAAAATCCTATCCTACGAGACTAATAACCAGGACTGGAATTATTCGAATAATATTGTCACGACGTACTTGCAATCGAATATTCGAAGTTTTTCTCCAAAAGTATAAATATTATCAAATATATAAACGCGTAAACTTTATATTGGTGTAAAGTTTACCCACGGTGTAAACTTTATATTGGTGTAAAGTTTACCCACGGTGTAAACTTTATATTGATGTAAAGTTTACCCACGGTGTAAACTTTTTATTGGTGTAAAGTTTACCCACGGTGTAAACATTATATTGTATTTGACGAATATCGAAAAATCCGTGGCTATCTAGAATATTCGGATTATCCGGATAAGTAAATAATTCGAACCATCCGTCCAGCATTTTTTTCTTTTAGTAAGAACAATTGCATAGGCGAACCGTACTGGAATAGTCTCTTCCCAGTCTCCCATATGGAACCGGAGTCCCCGCAGTCCTTTGGCGCTTCCGTGATCTCCTCCGACTCATTCATCGCCCTTAAAGCGAACACTAGGATCACCCTGAAACATACGTCCTGATGAGTACGTAGATCCGCGTAAAAATCGTTACGGAAATGTTTGTCGATCTCGTCCGAACTCCTTCAGACATCCCACGAATCCTTTCTCGCCTTTGTGCTTTTGAAAAATTTCACATTTTTTATCAATTAGCGATTATAATATCTCAGTATCCATCCTGGATGGTATTTATATATATTTTTTAGTACAATACTGTCAACCCTGGATGACGATTAAATTTTTGTTGTTGTATACAATAACACACCTGTCCTAGGTGGTGATTACAATATCTTTACATCGTAGTGTTCATCTTGTATGGTAATTCTATATTTCTTCTGTAGAATAATACTCATCCAGAACGGTGATTATAATATTTTTACGCGTCTGAAGGAGTCAGCGATCCTCGAAGTATTTCTCACGCGAGAGCAACATCACTTGTACACACAAACATTCTAATGTTTAAAGTACAGCGTTGTTTTTTTTGTTTTTATTTTTCTTTTTTTTTTTTTGGTGAACGTTTTGTTATATCCACTCGTAGAGATTTTTGAAAGGTGTACTAGAAGGGTATGTAGATGTGATCCAGTGATCTGAAATCAGTTGTAGATCGCTGTGAAATCAGTGTGGCGTGTTCGTACATACGTAACGCATGCAAAACAGTAGCATCTGGAACATCGGAGAAAGTAGAACGTGAAAAAGATTTTTTTTCGCGTTTGTCGGATTGTTGTACGAGGGAAAACACAAACTGGGTAACATTAATCGGCGATTGATTAACATTTGAAAAAAGACCAGGGACACAATTACTCGACGTTATCGCACTCGTTGTAAAAAGTCCGGGAGGTGTAACGTTGTAATGGAATATTCCAAGAGAACGTAAAAACGTTAAAATTTTTCCATTACGAGGCAAAATGTTACGAAAATGTTCCCCCAGTTTACGATAACGCTCGTGTGACGAAGTTTTTTTCGCATGCGTATGCATCGGGAGCGGAGGCAGGTAAAGGGGGAAAGAAAAGTGGTAAATTTGTCTAAACAGGAAGCTACACGTGACACGGATGCGTAGACGTCAACGTGCAATTAGAAAAGAACTGACAGGCTATCCTCGATGTGAGCCTCCTCTTTCTCCGCGTTAATTAATTTCAAGCCGAGAAGACCTTCCGGTGCGTTGGGCGCATCTAAGGCTTGCTCCGTGACAATCCATACGTATCCTGCGCCGGTCATGTTCAGAGCTGCTGCATCTTGGAAGATCACGCTTGCATCGGTCTTCCTGTTCCCCAATTGGAAAAGAGAAATCCTCGTGTATTCGCGTCGATTCCAGACACAACGAAGAGGACGATGAAAAATTAAAAAAAAAATGTATACTCACGAGGCGTACAAGAGACACACTCTCGCCTGCGCGTTCTTCATTTCCATGAGTTGTTGCGTGAAGCTCTCCAGGCCGGGTTCGAACTCGATAACAGATTCGACCTGTTTCGAAGCACGCACGTGAATTACCATTGCATCCACGAGGCCGAAACGTCTTTTCCAACTTTAAATCTACGATGGCTATTTTGGATAAAATTTCCAACTGTTGGCCGCTTTAGTTTACAATATACTTTTAAAAATATATTTTCCAACACCGTCTCAATTCTGTCGATATAGTTTCTAATTTCAATTTACCAAAAGAGTAATAGAGTTCTCAGAATAAGTTAACAAAAATTGATTTCCTTGGCTAATATAGAATTATATTCGTTTATTTTTTATCAAACGTAGAAGTATTAAGGGTGGCGCTGTTCGAAGGTCATCGAGATTGCTTTCGAACAGAGGGTATTTGTTTTTTGAACATTTTCGTAGATGGTCGTTCTTCCGTCTCTCTCGAAGGTTTCAAATACGAGGATATACTCGTGATACCTACCTGCACCTTGATCTCTACATCGTCCTCTAAGTTCTGAGAAGTGGTCTGGAACCTTCCTAACAATGCACGACCATCCGTGTCGGAGCTATGGATGAAGATCACTTTCATGTAGTTAAAGTGTTTCAACATATCCACCCATACGTCAGCTTGATGCGAGTACGGTGGTACTGTACGCAGGAAGGACACGTGAATGTTCTGGAAGAATACATCGCATCTCGAAACGTCTATTTGTTTTCACGGACGTACAACAAATATTTAAAGCACGTCACGTAATAATGCCGATAATATGATACTGACGTAATAAGTGGTATTACTGGAAATCTCGTTTGCGCAAAACCTTTGAACGTACATCATCGATCAAGTTACATGGATACGACTCTATAGTTCAAGTTTATTGGATGTTCTCGGGAGACAAGTGAAGCTTAACCGTACTTGTACTTTTATCAATTACGATGGTGCATTATAGTATACGGACAGACGTCGATAGGGCAAGATCTCGATATAGCAACGAGAGCGATTCAACGACCTACTTGTTCCTGCACCAAATTTTAGTACCCGACTCTGTGACCATTCTTTCGAAATTCGAATTTTTAAATTATTAGTAGAGGTTTTAATCTTTCGAAAGGAAAAGTGAAGATTTATATCGGTACTGAATCTTGTAAGGTCACTCCGAACCAAAAAGTATTATATACATCGTGGGTCGATTCGTCTTTGTTTTCGAGATAAGATTAAAAGTACAGATACACGTTTTTTTACTTATAAGAGCGAATCGTTAAATGTGATTTGCAGAGTAGAGACGCAAGTTGTGCAAATCGGAGTAAAAAACAATTTTACGCAGTTTCTAATAAATAATCATCGTTGAAAGTTAAGTAGTTTGAATGCATTCGATTGCTCGTAGTTTACAACACTTCACCTTCCATATCACGAGAACGAAGAGGAATCGACCCACGGGTGTATGTAACAGTTTTTGTACGAAATGACCTCCCAAATATGCTAACAAAGTTTATCGGTTTCTGGATCGCTTTGGACGTACAGGGTGTTCCAAAACGTGTATGCGTAACTTCAAGGGCGAATTCAGTACACTAACCCTTGTTTCCAAATTATAGATATTTTTATATTATACCAATTGTTCCACTGTCTTTACAGATATTGCTCGAGGTAGACATCTTTGAAACCAAAGTCTAGGTACCTTTGCTAAATCTGACAATCGATGTGTCCAGTCTTAGTGCGTTCCACGGTTTTTTTTTCGACCGATCGCGTCTTCATAATGTATTGTTTTTTTTTTTTTTTATAATTAAAGCTATAATAATAGATACAACTAGAAGCTGGTTGACTGGATGCTCGTTTTTATAATTAAAACTATAATAATAGATACGACTGGATGCTCCTTTTTATAATTAAACCTATAATAATAGATACGACTGGATTTGTATTTCCTTAGTCAATTTATTCCATTATAAAGTTTGAAACATGGCTTCCGTATATCTAGCATATTTCCAATTCAAAGATTTTCAGTGTATTATCAAAACGAAAGCCACTTAAGGGACAATTGTACTCCACCCCTAGACGACAATGTATTTGAAAAGGTCGTACACGAGAAAAATTACTTTTAAACAATTCAAGAATTTGTCACAAGAGCTACCGGAAGACAAAAGCAACTGTACCTAGGGAACAAGGTCATATCGGACGTATACAAATTTATTTTGTTCATTTCAGTAGGCTGAATTCATCTTTCAACTTATGCCCACACGTTTTGAAACACCCTGCGCATAACTGGTAACGTATATGCAGTCTTGTACAATACGAAGAATCGCAACGATTTTCGCGAACAGTATCGTATCGGTAAAATTACGTTTTTCGAGAACATCGGTACCAAAAGGGACACCTCGCCTCCATCGATACGGATTCTCTTTTGAACATTATTGTCAACTCACTTTGTCCGAGAACGCCGAGTCTCTCGACGATATCCCTATAACGGGTATGTGATAAAATCCGTTGGTGTATGAAACAGCGGCCGGCGACAGGTCTCCCGTAAGAGGATGAGACACCACCACCGCGTAGACCTGCTCGGCGATCAAAGACTTGCACACGCTCAGAGCCATTCTAATTGGATTGGAGTCCATTTGAATTACGGTATGTTTATAGGTCACTCCCTTGTTGACGTATTTCGAATCGAAGTTCAGATGCTGGAAAACCGGTATAAAGTGACCAACGCGTACCTCGGGGACCGATAAAAGCGCAATAATTCTCCACGATTTCGCATAGCTAACGTTTCGTTGTTGCGGTAGTCGCGAATTCAATTAGTCGCGAGCGACGTCGATTTGCATTCGAACTCGAAGCTCTTCGATCGCGACCAATCCATCGGGGTACAAGGTCGGTGAAATTAGCTCGTACTTGAAGATTTTTTAACAAATCAACGAGGCTGTGATATTCGGGGAAAAAGAAAAACTCGCGAGACAAAAATTGGTTCTAAGGGTCGTCAAGCTGCCCCCCTCCCCCAATTCCTATCCCCCCACCCCTGTCCGCGTGTTAACGAATCTACTTCGGGGAATGACGCGGTCCGCGTGTTACTTACGTCGATCGTTTCCCTGAAATGAGCTTTGCTCTCTTCGTTGGACAATACACCGCCGATCTTAAAGAGGTTGGGATTGTTTGCTTGGCGTGCGGCGAGTCCATTGTAGACCTCGTCGTTCAGGACAATCAGGAGAAGGAATAATAAGGCTCCTTCGTATTTCGCCATCGCGGGGTTCGATCTACGACGAGAAATATAGATTCCGAAGCGACTCTTTCCCGAGAGCGACCGGTGAATAGGAGAGAAATGGCGAGAAACGTGGCACAGTGGACCGTAGAAATCGGTGATTGATCTTCGATACGTCGCGCGAGATCTCCGAACGAGTACGAAGTAACGTTACGAACGTACGAAATACCGCGAACGACGGAATTTGTTTAACCGAGGTATCGAGTCACGCGTCCACGCCACGGTGTGGCCCCGTCTCCGCAAATCTCTCGAAGACGAAATTCGAACGTAGAGACTGCAGGACACTCGCCGGATCGTACGCGCGATTTTCGTCAAATTCGATCAACAACGAGAATTCGTTCGAAAACCGTTCACGCCCTTATTCGAGTTCTCCGGCGAGCAGACGACCCGGCGTTAACGTCGAGCGCGAAGGTGGATCTGAGACCGAACTCGGAGATTCATTGATCCGTTCGGATGCTGCGCACAGACTGCGTCCCCACTATCGCAATTTTAGGGTGTTTTTATACATTTTCGAGGGATCTATACGGTTCCGTTCGCGACGATTCCGCATCCGGGCGTTCTGTTTCCGTTGTTCCTCCTTTTGGTTCGTCGTTCCGTCTTGTGTTCGAGCGAAACGATCGATTCTCTTCCCGAGGAGACAACAAGCGTTTCGGGTAAATCCTCGCCGATTGGGACGGGCCGGGATAAACCGATTGATAATTAGTTTCTTTAGATTCGATCGTCTTTAAAGAGTTCGTCGATATTGACCGTAATTAAATATCGAGAACGCATCGAATACGTCAGGAAACGTCGAAGACATCCACGCGGAGACCTCTGAAATTTTTAACGCCGTGTGACGTCTTCTCTTCCCACCCCCTACGAATAATTCCCCCTCCGCGGTCTTTCGCCCCCTCTCGCCGCGCAATCGTCTTTAACGGTCGGGCAAGACGGTTGAAGGCGACACGCGATCCCGCGTGACGCCGGCCAGATCGAAGCCGTTTTCGCGTTGCGAGGATCGCTCCACGGGTTCGCTGTCGTCGATTCGTGAAGTCGAATTCGATTGTGTACGTGAGAAGAAAAAAGTGGGTCGGCCACGGGACAATAAACCGACATCCCCCATTATTGTTTCCACGGTCCCACGTGGTTGGCGACTGCCGCGAGATGCCAGCGCGTCGGCGGCGGCCCCGTGTATCGATCCCGTAAGTTTCCACTCGGTGGCGACCTCCTGCGTGCGCAGCCCTTTCATCTTGGTTATTTACCAAGCACCCTTAGACCGAGTCAGGAGAATCCTGGAGAACGTGTAAATGGTGAGAAGGAAACCGACGAAGGACAGGTAACAACGGTGGTGAATACGAGCCAACCGTAACCGATAGCCACGGGTGGCCAGATTGTCGCGGAAAAGGAGGTATCACCTACTGACCGAGAAGAGAGAGGAGACGCGAGCACGGTACGCGAGATCCAGTTGGTACGTGGTGGAGCGGACAGGAGAACGGTGACGTTTCGTGGGACAGCCCATCTCGGGAAACGAACGGGTGCAGAGGGTGGCGGGCGCCAGGTGAAGGACAGTTTGCCGTGCGAAGCAAACCGAGAGCGGAAAAAGACTTTACAGTAACTCCAATGTATTACGGTCCCCCTCGCGCGAACGAAGCCGTTGAAATATGTCGCTACCACGAGAATGGAGCCTGCAGGATTCGGTCGAGCATGACACTGTCACCGGTGCGACAGCGTCGCAGGAGATGGTCGGCGCTACCGTCATCGACGAGAATATGAATCAACAGAATCAGCTGGGCTCATTGTTGTCGATCCACTCGGCGCCCGTTTTCGATTTAAGCACCGGTGTACCGTCACCGAAGAGGCCGGCATCGTTGGCGGTGCAGGCGACAGCCACCTCGACACCGATCGTACCGCCCCATCTGCAGAGCCCGGATACGATCGAGGACGAGGACAACGACAACCTCCTAACGATATCGAGCCTCACCGCGCGACCGTTGATCGCCAAATCGCGGGAGCTTCGATCGACGAAATCAACGAACGCCACCGCGAAGAAAAAGAAACCGCGTAAATGCGAGCCGAAGAAGCCGCGTAATATCACCTACGTGCCGTTGGATGGCGGTTACGGATGGGTGATCGTATTCGGGGCGTTTTTCGTACAATTCTGGGTGGCGGGCCTGGTAAAATCCTACGGTGTGTTGTACGTCGAGGTCATGGAAACGTTCAAGGATTCGACGGCATCGGTCGCTTCCTGGATACCGGCTATTTTGTCCTGTCTCTGTCTCGCGCTGGGTGAGTAATCGTAGCGATGGGTTTCCTCCTAGTTTTACCCCCTCTCCCCCTCCCCCCACCGAATCGATCACGGGCGAAAGCCTTGTGGTCCTCCCGTAACACGAATGTTATCGTTTTTAATCGGATGTTCGTATGTTCCTTCTCCATCGTATGCAGCACCGGTGACAAGCATGCTCTGCCAGAAATACAGCTGTAGGACGGTCGTGTTCATCGGGGGACTGTTCTGCGCTTTAGGACTAACGATAAGTTACTTTGCCACGAGCTTGGTACACCTTTTTTTTACATTCGGCGTTTTAACAGGTTCGTGGAAATATCGCACCGTGTTGTACGTTATATTCTATAAAAATCTTAACCGAGATCGTTGATCGAATATTCGCACATCGCACGTATTCGAACACCACCGTGGCAAATGTGCCGACGAACGTGGGTTCTCCAAAACATTTACCTTTAAGGTACATCCGCTTTAAGCCGCAGTAGGTATCTGGGTAAATGCTTTAACTGCTTTTACAGGGACGCCCAAACTGTCGAAACGACAGTTGAAATGACTTATGTAACGACACATTGATCGGAAATATTAACTGTCATAACAGTGATCGAATGTGGCTGATATCAAAGAACAAACAACTTGCGGACCCACGTTTACCGACGCCTTTCTCGTAGTTTTGACAGATGCAGGATACTGTACATTCTGTGACACCAATTAAACTCACTCTATATATTATATATACATATCATATATACATATATACGCGCGTGTTACGTTAATGACGTTTGTTACGTAAGAAAGTGCAGACACTGCGCTGAAGTAGAAAAGAGGCGAACAGAGATAAGGATACGTGCGAACGATTCGACGACGGATTATTATTATTATTATTATTATTATTATTATTATTATTATTATTATTATTATTATTATTATTATTATTATTATTATTATTATTATTATTATTATTCTCTGTTACGAACGTAATTTTTTTTCTCAATCGGTTCATTACAAAATGCGACGATTTTAGGTATCGGTGGCGGTTTGTCGACGACGCCTGGCATCATCATCGTCTCCCAATATTTCGATAAGCATCGCGCCCTGGCGAACGGGATATGCGTGTCCGGGACGGCGGCTGGCAGCTTCGTGTTTCCGCTCCTGATCGAGGTCCTGGTGGAGAAATTCGGCTTCCACGGAACGATCCTCCTGCTGGGTGGTTGTATGCTACACGTGTGCGTGAGCGCGACACTGTACCGACCCCTGGAGAACAACTACGCGCCCGAGGCTGCGCCGGATATGTCGGTGAAATCTGAAAAGGTTGAAATCGCGACAACGAAGGAGTTAGGAACGGCGAAGCAGCAGAAGCTGGACTTGCTATTCGCCAACGACTCGACCACGAAGCATAATCTGTTGAACGAATTGTTCCATCAGAACGGCGTGGTGGCGGTCGAGCTGACCGACAGCGAGGAGGAGAAGGACGTGATCGGCGAGTGTCTCAGGATGAAGCCAATCTCGAAGATACGTAGCTCCAGTTTATTGCACAGCGTCGAGGACCTGTCGACGGACTCCACGTGCGTGTACAAAGCCAGGTCGTCGTTGAGGTCGTTGAGATCGTCGGTAACCGCCGTGTGTCCAGTTCCCCAGAACGAGCCACAAGCGCCGAAGGAGCGGAAAACCATCTTGCAGAGGATAATGCAGTACATCGATCTTTCTCTGTTGAAGAATCCGCAGTTTATCATGATGTGTTTTTCGGTCAGCCTCATGTCGACCGGAAGCCCGTATATGCTCTATTATCTGCCTGCGTATGTCCACGCGGCCGGTTATACAAAATCAGAAGCGGGATATTTGGTGGCCATTTCCGCCGCGCTCGATTTGTGCGGACGACTGGGACTCGGATGGCTTTCAGACTTACAACTGTTCGATCGTCGGAAAGGATACATTGGAAGGTACATCTAACGCGAATGATAAATTATAATTTCAGCGATTTCGAAAAGAACAGAACGACAACAGCTTTATCGTTCTTCTGACGAAACTAATATCCCAGGATTTTCATTACACTTACGAAACATAAATGCCAAGTAATGTATAGTTTATTACTGGATGAATACCAACAGATACATACGTTTTTATGATTACAGCAACGAAATGGAACGAATGTTTATTCTCTTGTTTGTTTTTCCAAACTTGTTTAACAGTGTTGTGGGCGCTGGTGTAGCAGTATTGGCGATTCCAATGGCCCATTCTTTCTACGTATTGGCATGTTCCGTTGGCATGTACGGATTATGCCTGGGCTGTTGGTTTCTCTTGGTTCCCGTCCTTCTTGCTGACCAATATGGAACTGACAAAATTTCCTCCACCTACGGTCTCGTTAGGATGTTTCAAAGTGTCGGAGCAATTTCTATTCCGCCTTTAGCAGGTATTTAACGAATTCATGATTATACGGTGTTAAAACGCCGTTAAAGGATTAATTATACTTGGATTCTTGAATACAAAGGTTTCTCGATTCTGCATGGTAGTCACTGAGGTATTGGTCCGTGTCCTTACGCGGTTATTAATGTCGGCGATATTGTCGTTGTGAAATAATTTCAGGTTACCTACGCGATGTAACTGGAAGTTACACCGTATGTTTTCTCTGCATGGGAACGTGCATGGTGATGGGAGGTCTACCTCTGCTCCTGGTTTTTAACGAAGTATCGAAATCATCGAAGATTACCGTTAATGCCGAAAACGGTAATACGCAAGGAGAGGCGACTGTGAAAGAATAAAGATATTTTGCGAATGTGATTAACGAAACGAACGAATGTGTAATAGAAAACTAATAAATCGCAACATTTGTCGCTACAATTATTCCACTATGATGTATTGCTTGGTTCAGTTGTATTCGAAAAAAAGATTTACGATAAATACCTCGGCCGCGGCAGGTAAGGGTAATTTTCATAAATTTTTATAAATGCACGCCTCTAGTTTATTGGTAAATGAACGTACTCATTTACACTGTTCACGTTTAAGTAAAAATCTTAACGTAGAACAAAATTGTATGTACAATGTAAAGAACTGCTTTTAAAACTTTTACAATTGTAATTTGCCTTATATTATATATATAAACAGTATGTACAACATATTTACATGTTACATTATGATTATTTGTAGAAAACGAAGAATTGCGGCAGGTTCTGCGATGAAAAAACAATCTTAGTACGAAATACATATTTTTCATACAAACAGATGTAATTAAACACAGTGATCTTTAATAAAAGTTATATTCTTTTCACTTATATCGCCTTAATGTTTATACTTGGAAGGTAAATTAGTATAAAAAAAATATCTAAGAAACTTGACAAACTTTATGCAATATTAGAAAATAAAATATAAAGAATTTATCACAGAGTATATATCATTTTTATACTTAAAAGCAGTCTATCGTATCTATTTTTCTGTTAACAAATATTATATATAATTTGTATGAATCCATGATCTTAATGCATATATAAAATTATATAATTCTATGTTCATGCTGCACAGTGCAAGTAATCAATTATATTTTAAACTCACTTCGGTATTTGCAGAAAATGGATATATCAGACTTTACCAGTAATAGATGCTAGTTATTCTGATAAGAAACACATTATTAGTAAATAAGAAAAAGTCAGATTGGTTTCCAGGCTACGACGCTCATTTTGTTGTTTAATTCTTGCAATATCAAAGAGCATGTGAGTTGCTTTTCCGGTGACAAACCGTTGATTCCTTCCATTTCATCGTCGTCGTCTCCTAATCCATTACTACTCCCACTCTTCCCTTTACCCTTTCCTTTCCGTTTCTTCTTTTTGTTTAATTGTCTGCAGTCTATGTCGCTAGCAGTGTCTGTTGCTTTTCTTATCTATAGCGATTAAAATTATTTAATATATGTTGGTTTTAATTATCTCTATATATATTTATAATTTAATCGGATAACATCTTACTTTAGCACTTTTTTTTGATTGTTTATCGTATTCAAGAGCATCGTAATAATTTGGTTTTTCACGTTTAATTCGATTAGTACGTCTAGTTTTCATTACACCGCTATCAGGACTGGGAGGACTCTTGATAGAATTACGCCTTGCATTAAAAAAAGAATGACCACATGGGCATGCTTTGCAAGCAACGGGTACCTTAATATATAAATTTATTAAATTAATACACAACGAACATAGGAAAATTATATTTAAATCATATAAAATACAAATAATAAAATATATTTAAGATTAGATTAAACAAACATGCTATTAAATTTAGTTCTAAATAAATAAAGAAATATTCTTACTCTAAAAAATATTTTTTCAAGATATTCATAAATTATATAGAAATCAAAAATTAATTAATTTATCACATTTACATTTCAGTTTGTTTCGAACATGCTCGCGAATAATATTAAATTTAAAAATAATTCATACACTGATAATAATACTATTACCAAAATTTCCATTTTATAAATATGCAATTATAACTAAAGATGTGTTAATAACCATGAAAAATATGTTATGACCTTCTTTTGTACTTTACAATCTAATTTAAACGAACTCAATGAAATTATTGTAAAACTATATGATATTAAACATTAGATTATTATCTATTTTCTTACGAATACAAAATGATTACAAATCGTTCAAAATTACCTGCTGTTCACATTTGGGGCAGCCTTTACTGATTGTTTTCGTCTTTGCCATATTACGGAAATATATTTCATAAAGATAAGGTTATTTACAATTTAAAGAATTTTACTAAAAACATATGTTATTAAATCGTGTAAAATAATAAGGACATCACACGTTAAAAATAGATTTTGTATCAGCATTTTAAGAGATCTCACTGTAACGTAAAATACTTTTCCTCTCACTCAGAATCACGCTAATAGGTAATGACAGCCGTAATGAACGAAAGGAACATAATAAAAACTACTTTATACTTCAATTGACAGATGGCGGTAAAAGTCGATTAGGAGAATGAACCAATCGTAGAGAATTTGATTGTTCCAATTATAATAGGTGTTTTTGTTTGTTCGATACTTTTGTATTCAAGATTCTTGATCACTATAAAATAACATTTGCGTTTTATTACAAACGTAATAGCGTTTTACGGATGATAATATTACACGAAATAAAGCACAGGCGAAATGTAGAATAAACGTTGCAAATAATGCTTTTTCGTGCTACACAGATCAGAGCTTGTGAGCTCCTCTACTATTTTCGTGTCACTCCCAACATTATCGATTTAGACTAGAATAAAATTTCAATGCTATTAGGTGTAAGAATTAAAACTAAATAAAAATGACAAGAATTAATTATTTTGGTAGCAATCAAAACCACTACTACACACAGCACAACACACGCGCGTGCGTACATAACAAATAATTTCATCCTTAAATTAATAAATCAATATTTTATTCGTTACAGACGAATACTACGAGAAATGAGTAATGATCATACGTATAAATGTATATCAGTATGGGATATAGTGGATAAAACGGGTAACCATCAAGCAGAGAAGTTAAGTCTCAAGTGAGCTGTCCTCTTTTCGTACGGCTAGATAGAGTTAATTTTATGTGTAACCTTAGTTTTAAGTTCATTAGAAATGTTGAAAGAAAGAAAGAAATTAAAAAAATTTCATCAAAGAAAGAAATTTTAAACTTCAACGTGTTGTTTGATCATTCTTCTCTTAAAATATAAGATATTAGTGTATTGACGGTGATAAAATGAGATTTAGAAAATTTTAATAACTTTAAAAATATTCTTAGCTTTATGTATTCTAGTACCTTACTTAATTACTCCAAGTTTCGTTTACTTTCACAGCTTTGAAATTTTTCAATTTTTATCTACTTTAATGTAAAGCTATGAGAATGAATGGAATTGATTGTTAGAGTATTTTATGAGATTTATGGATATGATAAAGCGTAAAATATTTTCTGAAGTTGTTTATTTTAATTCTTACCACTAGAAGAGCCACAATCTTATCTGATTCTGAATCGATAACATTGAATGTGACACCGAAATGATAAGGAAGTTCTAAATTCGAAAGCTTCTCAGGTCGCAGGACAAAAGTTTCATTGAGTGTCCGGTGTATCCTTCGTCTCTGTGACATACATTATGGACGTATATATATTTCCACATCGTTTAGTATAACTTCTGCTTTCATGCCTTATCCCTTCTAGATTTCCTTGCTCCATAATTTTTACGTGGGTTTATTAACGATTTAGTTTGTTTTGTTTTTCTAACAATATTTCTAAAATTTGTGGGAGAACTATTATTCCGATTGTCGTTCGCGACTTGTTTTAATTCGGTCGGTAAGACGGAAGTTACTCGGTCGGATATCATCCTGCTTTCGATTTTTAAAATCCGCTCAAGATCTTTTAGATTCCGTGTTAATGGTTTACGACGAACATGATAACATTTTTTCGACCTTCTCGGTAACAATTTCTTTATTGGTTCCACATTATGCAGTTGATGTATAAAAGTTATCGAAGTCGCTTCAAAACTCTTCTGAGATGGAACATTAATATCGACAGTTGCAAAGTGATCAGATACATCTGCATTCTCGCCACTATCAGTTTCAAAATACTTTTTAGTAATCTTATCGCGTCTAAAATGTGATCGCTTGATTTCATATTCTTCGTTGCTGGTTGTTGAGGTATCGGTATTTTCGCCTCTTATTTTGCTCTCTCCTTTTCCGGTATCATATCTTATTCGACAAGGGCGACAGTCATACTTTAGTTTCTCTCCCCTCCGCTCTCTCGGTGGTGCGTCACCAGTCACGATATACGTCCGCTTATGTTGAACAGGATTTTTCGGTAATCTCCTCGCTGCATGAGTCGCGATTACTTCTCCCTGTCCTGCGTCATGGTGAAAACTTGTTCGAACAACGTTTCGAGAATTTCTCTTCACTTTTTCGTTAACTATCCTCACTGGAATTCTGGATCTTGTCACAGTATCAACATCGCGACTGGTCTTCTTCGGAATTTCATTAAAATTTTCATTCGTCGCATCGTTTTGTCGTTTAACGGTCGTTGTATGTCTCGTTTCCTCAAGGTCTCGCGTAGAAACGAATGTTTTATTTTCCACACGCGTGCAATAATGATTCTTGGAATCACGGACGGTGTTACTCTTTTGTTTTCGCATCGGGGAGCACTTTAAAACGTGATCTTGTCTGCGTTCGCGATTCTCTGTATTTTGTTCTATCTGCCGCCTATTAGAAGATTGTTTACGAGCGTGGAAACGTTCTCTCTGATCAATAGTATTCGTATAAATCGATGCGATCTTTAAATAAGGACAATTGCACTTGCAGCATACCAGCTCTAAATCCTTCTTGGAGTCAATCGTGTCTTTTTTTTCGATAGTTCGTTGATTTGATTCCTCAAAATAGTGCTTCGCTTTCTGAAAACAGGCGCACAGTTTAAGCTTCGTTTGTTTGTAAATCTCGCTGTGCATAACGATTTTCTGTTTTTGCACAGACTTTTTTGGATCGGGTACGCAAAAGTTTACGGTTTTCGCGGCGAAATCTAATCTCTGCGGGCTACTTTTGCGATAAATACTTTCACAATTCTGACACATTACGTACTCGGATACATTCTTTTCTCGAAACGAATTTGCACGATCAGGAGAATATGGAATATTTGGGACGATGCACCTTTGTAAATTGCAATTACAACAAATTATATTTAAGGGCTGTTGAGTTTCAACAGTTTGTAAGGACTCGTTTGCTTTCTGTACAGAGTCAACTTGAAAATTCTTTTTAATGGTTGGCCTTATATGGAAATCACTCTGATGGTTTTGCAAAAACTGTTTCTGATTGTGCATCAATGTATCCAAATTATCCTTTCTTTGAATCGAAGGCTTAGTGCTGACATGTTCTTTTATTTCTTGAACATTGTGTATAGTTTTTTTTGCCTCTTTCATCACAGTCTCGAAGTTGCCTTTAAGTTTTTCTACATGTTTTCTTGGATGCCTCAGCAATTTAAAATTTTCTCCGAGTCCTGATTGGTCAATAGCTTTTTGTCCGTTTTTTTTAACTTCCTTTAAAGTATTCTCGAACTTTTGAATCACTTCCTGTTTGACTAGCGGCAAGTGCGATTCGTTCTTCCTATCTTGAAACAGATCTTTCTTACCGTCAACATCGTCTTCGTTAAATTGATCGTGTTTGTTAATAGTGCGTTCTATTTCAGCTTCATCGTCCCCGTCGTAATTACTCGCAATTCGTGCAGAAGTTTTTTTATTGCAAGTGTTTCGTCGTCGCGTACACCCGACGAACTGTCTTGACTGAGGAGACCTACATTTCCATGGATCAGGAATTCCTTGTGCGAAGGGCAAACCCAATTCATTCCATAGGCGGTCAGTGGCGAAACATCTGACGTAACAAGGTATCAAATTTTGTTGCAGAACACGTGTCTCCGTTACACCACAATATCCTCTCGAGGCTAAGTATTCCCTCCAAGCGTCTGGAATTCCGTATTGTATGGAACTACAATTTTCTTGCGCGTAACAAGATGGAACCGCAAGAAACGGACGTGTTTGTAATAATTTTGGCGAAGAAAATGGTCCGCGTACTATTTCGTGAACATTTAGACCTCTATATTTTCGAAGTTTATTCGGGGATATCCACTCGTGCGTCCATCCGGTACAAATTTTAAACTCACTGGATTCCTTTGTTTGTATTCTTTTTTTACCCTCGTATCGGTTATGTTTGACAGGCCAGCCGTATCGGTTTTTCGAATATCTCGTCATTATGTAAAATAATGTGAGTAATGAATTTTTAGAGAAATCTTCTATGTAAATACATTCGTATATTTATGCAACGATTGTATTAGAATCTAGAGAGCGAAATATATCGATTGTCATAGAAAAAGTATATCGAAGTTCCTTACTGGTTTAAAGCGTTGTGCAATTCAAGTATTTTGTATAGTGGTTACAAAACGTTCATCAGCACAGGTTATGAAACGATAATGTTTTATACATTGTTTTTATATTGTAGTTACAATTATGTAATCGTATTTCCAAGATATTTTATCCCTTTCAGAGATTTTTATGTATATTCGAAACAGTATCTTGAACATGTTGAATTATTCACAGGATTAATGTTTTGTTTGAAACGTCATTTCTGGAATTTTATTTTAAATAGGCTAAAATCCATGTATATTATATATAATATTGTTTTTGCATAAAATCCATTGAAATGATCGAAAATGAAATTACTGTTGTTTTTAACAAATTTATTAATATTATTTGAATAAATATTATTTCGCAAATAATGTTTTATTTCTAATTTGTCTAGTAACATTATGCTTAACGTAAACAGATTTATCTCAATTACTATCATACAATTTTTAATTTTATAATAATTGAACAAGGAAGCAAAATTTTTACTTGTTTACACTTTAATTTTAATAAGTCTTTTTTGTAATAGTGATAAATGATTTCATTATTATTAAAATATTATCTTTTTTAAAAATATTTGATTCGTTTAAAAAGAAATTTGTATCGAAACTCTTTCTTAATGTTTGTCCCCAGGTGAATGCAGGGCTACCATTTACAGATATTACCAACATAGATATCTATGTACTTCAAGATAAAATCAATTGTGTCAGTGGAGTATTGTGCAAAGTGACGAAAGGTGTTTCTGCTGCTCAATGTCAATGCACACATAAGCACAATGTCTTTGCTACGTTCGTTACCTACTCTTAACAAAACCACAAAATTAATATCACACAGTGTTCCAGCTGTGTCTTATCATCCAAATGTAAGTACTTGTAATTTTAATTTGCGGTGTCATCTATAACCTGTCACGCGAATGTTTTACGTTACTTTTAGCAATCAATATCGTGTAGTTGCGCCTATTATTGGAATGTATAGATACAAACTTTGATCTTGATATTTGACATTTACACAGTTAAGTTGTTAAATGCAGACATGTCAAAAATACAATATGATAAATGTTTTATATTAATTGTGGAGGAATTTTAGGTTATGTTCTATATCAGTTAATAAAGTAATACGCATATTAACTTCTTTAAGGTTTATTAATATAACTATATATATATATATATATACATACAAAAGGATAATAAAAATAACCATCAATAAGCAAATGAAACATAAATTATAAGAAGGACTAATATATTTTTACTACTTATTATTACAACTTTATAGGTATTAGACCACTATGAAAATCCAAGAAATGTAGGCTCTTTGGACAAAAATGATATCCAAGTGGGTACCGGACTCGTAGGTGCACCAGCCTGTGGAGATGTAATGAAGCTTCAGATTAAAGTTGACAAAAATGGAAAAATTGTGGATGCTAAGTTTAAAACTTTTGGTTGTGGATCTGCTATTGCTTCAAGCTCGTTAGCCACAGAATGGGTCAAGGGAAAGACTGTAAGTAACATTATACATTGGTGAATTTTAGAAATAAAAGATAAATACTCAATTGTTTTATATTACAGGTTGATGAAGCATTGCAGTTAAAAAATACTGACATTGCTAAAGAATTGTGCTTACCACCTGTCAAGCTGCACTGTTCAAGTAAGTAACATTTATCACTAAATTTAATACTTTAATGAAAGTTACTGTATATGTACAAAAAAACTTTTAAACATTGTTAGTTGACAACAACTAATATTAACATTTTTTTATGTACTGCATTAAATTCTATAAATTCAATCAAATGTACAATATATATTTTAATCTAAATGTGATAATGAATTAATTGTGTAATTAAACGATTAAAATGAGCTACAAATTTAACTATTTTTTGTCTATTATAGTGCTTGCAGAAGATGCAATTAAGGCTGCTTTGTCAGATTATCGTATAAAGCAACAGGCAAAATCAAAAAATAATACTCCATCTTAAACTTAAATTTGATATATTCAAGATAGTAGTAAGACACCTAGAATTATGGAACATATTACTTGTGGTTACTGTAGTTATTGTAACCGCAACCCACAAATTCTAGAATTTTCACAAATTATGTACTGTGATCAGAATTAAAAAAACATTGTACCTCAATGTATATTTAAAGTTTCATGTAGAAATATATACTTATTTAATTAAATAATTGCTTAATGTAAAATATTCATTTATGTATTAGCACTATTATTCATCAAATCATTGATATACAACCAAAGTATATATTTTTAATGACATCATAAATCCTACTAAAAATGATCACATACCATGTTAAATTCTTTATTAGATTTCTTCATCAATTAACTTATGTTTTTTTAGAAATGTAGCATTATTCATCCTGTTGATTTTGCGGTTTAAGAATATAATTAAAATTTACTAGAATAAAATTTTTGTACTTAAAGAGATGTCTGTAATACATTTGTTGACATAAATCTACGTCGTAAATGAACTGTAGTGGCAATTTAAGTTGTTGACAAAACAATTTCATTTGTACATCTTATATTTATGCGAACCTATTATGCCACCAATGATGACGTACTATCGCAGTGATGGCGGAATTGGGGAAGGGGAGGCGATACTTGTTATCGATAAATATTTTTTCTTAAAATTTATCACAAAAATTCAATATTGTACAAAACAATAATGTTACGAAAATTAGGAAAAAAAAAAATTTTTTTTTAATAAATCAAACAGAAATAATCACTTTTTACCGTAAATAAACTCCGTGGTAGAATGATTCGTTGCATTCTCTTTCGACTTTTTTAATGTCCACGCAATAATAACGCTCATCCTACAGACTCTGTAATCCGTGCACAATAAAACGTATAATAGCACAAATTCATTGCAATTTCCTCATAGCCGCGATACTCGATCAAATATTTACTCGGTTTCCTGTATCTTTAACCATATAGTAGAATTACATTCTCGGAGAGCGGTTTCCAAGAATAAGACTTCGATTCAAGCGATTAAAATGGATGCGTTGCACGCGTGAGTTCGAAAGTGAGCCGGATCGGTGACTCGAGCATCCCCCTTGTAACTGTCATCATTACACCAATTGATGCTTAATAAGAACGAATATAAACTGAGTCATGTGCAGTTACTACTGTCAATTGCGCGTTTCAAGATAATTTGCAAAGGAGGAACAATTAGCTCGTTAATTCGTAATTTACATTGCCCATAAGTTTCCACGTTGCCTACAATATACCGTCGTTGATTGAAGCTACTTTTATCTATGCAAAATAAACACATAGATAAAGTATTTTGATTTCAGCTTTCTTTCTTCGTTAAATATTCATACTAACCAACACGATTAACCGTTAAGTAAAGTCTTTAGACGTATATCCTTTAACAGGATATTTTTGTATTTACGCATATTATAAAATGTACAATTATATAATCAGAAAAATATAGCATGTTTTCAAGCATTGGAAATACTTGAAACATGCTTATCGCAATTCTGTACATTCAATGAAGATATCTGTTACGTATACATACAACGAATATATCAATATATAATCACGTATATGTTCCATATAATGAAAGTGATAAAAAAAAGTGAAGTATGCTACTTCGAAAGAAATGGCACTCGATTTGGTAAAATTTTTTAAATACCGTGTGACGTTGCATATTCGAAAACTTTTCTTTTCGATGTTAAGCACTCGAATCAATAGTAGATAAGTAATGTCTATTTTGATATTATTCAAATTTACGTAATACCACGACTATAACAAACAAATGGGTAATAATATAATAACGTTTCTGAATCTAATAACACGGTAGTACTTTTAACATTTTAATTTTTGAAACATTAATTCGGTATTGTCCAGTTGGCATGTGTTGTACACGCGCCATTACAAATACATATTTCGTTCTAATTCCCTGAACAGTCATCGTCAAATGTATGTACGCACAATAGCTTCACTGCAAACATGATGCCAGTAATGCGCGATATGACTGAAACGATGGAATCTTGCCTCGCCACATACGTAACAAAGCAGTGTGATTGCATGGAAATTGTTTACATAGGCCTCTATTGATATTCATTTGCTTCGTAGTACATGTAAATCATTTTATAGTTGAAACAATTGAACTTTATTCATAATATGTAATATCTACATTTTTCATAGAAGTTCAGATCAATATAAAAATTAAATTTTACACCTGAATATACGTGTTGAATATTTGACTATAACTTATCTACCATAAGCACACGTAAACAGTCATCGTCCCACGAATTAGTTCATCGAAATCGCCCGAAAGGGATTGTGAGATAGTGATTTTTCAAGAGGTGAGTAAACCCACTGATGAGTTGTTTGGAATTTATCTTTTCGCGATAAGCTGAGACGCGAATCTCTCGTAACGATAAAGAGGCGTTTTTCACGATTGGTATTCAATATTGGGCACGAGGAAGGCTTATCGCGTTCAATGCTTGTTTTTCCTACCTCGATTTCTCTATTCCCAAACTGGGACGCATCGAGCGCGACAAATGTTAAATTCGTGTGGGGCGTTCCGGTGAGAGGACAAAATCCTACATTGGCCCCTGCTGTTCTCGTACCCGTCGTAAATTTTCCATTCCCTTGTCCCTCGGTTTATTCTCTTTTCCTCTATGCAGGCCTTGTGTATAGAAGATGATAAAGAAAGAGCTAGAAACGGGAAAGGAGAAGCATAAAGAGAGTATACCATTGAATAGGGTGGGAGACTTGTTGACTGGAGGGAAGAGTGAAACGGGAGGAAGGCAGTCATGGTGGGAGACAGGATGAAGTAGTAGCAAACGGCCCTGCGTGATGCACAGCTGATCGGTCGTTCCGTGACGGAGGAGCTGTTTTGGTGGCGCGTGTGCGTTGTGGGTGGTGATATCGCTGATTCTACACGGGATGACAGTGAACCGTGCTTGAAGATCTCGTATACATGCGATTGTTTACGTGCTCTATGCAATTTGAAAAAGTATCGGGAGCAGGAGATACGGGCGGAGGTGTTACCCCAGTTATTAAACTGCTCGCAACATCGGCGCATTGCGGATCGCTGTTGGTGGCGTCGGGTCAATTACATCGTGGATATTTTCCTTTATTTCGAAGGAAATCGTTAACGTGGCGAAGGTCTATGACCGGATCACGACGAGGTTCACCTTATCAGGGGAACAAAACAAGCTACAGCGTAGGCGTGACCAACATCAGATTGAAATTGATGAAGTCCGAAGCAATCGGAGAGGAGGACACGACTGCTGATCCTGCAGTTTGTGAACATTGATATTGGTGTACTCATAGGCCGCTATATATCTATTCTGTATTGTAATTCACTGTATATCTGCTGGCTGTCATTTTCTCTCAATCTTTTTTCTTTTTGTTTTTCCGTTTTCCGTTGCATTTATTCGTTTGTATGACTATAAGTTAATCGCGTGTTAGATTTTCTTTCTTTGTAGTATCAGCGATTGGTTTCGCTTTTCCTTTGTACAAAATTCATACGTAGATACATGTGTGTATGCGCGCGCGCGCGAGTGTGAACGTAAAAGAAAAGGTCGATGACAATGCAACGAGTCCAAGATCAAGACAATGGAATCAACATCAAATTCGGGGCAAGCAAAAACAAGGGAAATTACAAACTTGTGTCGCAACGTTCGGAAAACGAAAAGAAAAATAATTTCAATGGGACCAACAAGCAAGGTAAATCGTGTACATTATAGTTTATTTATATTTTTGAAACAATACATGCGATTTTTTTTGTAGACGTTAAGTTTCAGCAAAGAAAACAGAAGTAAAGATAGTAGCGTTTCACGTTATTAGTTTTTGCGTCGATGCCTAAAAATATGGTATACTTCAGCTGTGGATACTTAAAGTTTTCTGGATAAATTCTAATAATAGATGTATCAAAGTCATTGATTTTTTAACTTGTTACTATGTACTTTTTGGAGCTGAAGTTCTGTTCTGTTTTTATTTGTTGAAATGAACAAAATATTTTTTGTGAAAAGTTTATGATTTCTTACTAAAATATTGGTTTTGCATATCTCAAAATTAAAAAAAAAATTTAATATTTATCTTTGACTTTAATTGTACATAAATCATAAAAAATAATGTTGTATGTATAATGTAACATAATGTTTTTATAAAAATAACAAAATTTTTAAATGATAAAATAATTAACACGATCTTTTTAGTAAAAATTTTTCTAAAAGGTTTATCATTATTGTATTAGTAATTATTTTGTTATTCAGTTAAAAATGTAACAGCTGAAGAAGAATTAGTTCCACCAGATGGAGGATGGGGGTGGCTTGTACTTTTAGCATCCGTTATGGTCAATCTTCTTATCCCAGGAACAGTGAAATCTTTTGGTGTTCTGTTTGTTGAATTTCTTGAAGTATTTGATACATCACCTGCTACAGCTGCTTGGATACCAGCTTTATGTTATTTTCTGTATAGTTCACTCGGTAAGATTTATGTATTTTTTGTAACACTGTCTTTGTCAGAAGACTACAATTTCTCATTAAATGTCAAAAATGATGCATTAAAAACTAAATGTCTATTATTCTTTTTGTAGGCCCTCTTTCCAGTGTATTATCGGTTAAATACTCTTATCGAACAGTAACACTTCTGGGAGGAACATTTGCTGCTGTAGGAATGATGCTGAGTTATTTTGCAAATTCTGTGGCCTTTTTATGCGTTAGGTAATTATATTACTGTTAATAAAAAGATAAAGCTTGAATACATATATTGTTTTAAATATAAAGATACGTGGACGTAATCTTACAATTTGTTTTGTTTTTAGCTATGGTGTTCTAGTAGGAATTGGAGCAGGATTGGCTTTCCCTCCAACTGTGTACATTGTAACTTCTTACTTCGTGCGGTTACGTGGACTTGCAAATGGTCTTTGCATATCTGGTAGTGCATTAGGTTCAATATTTCTTCCACCCATTCTGGGAGTTCTTCTACGAGAATATGGATACAGGTATGTTTTTGTTACATTTATGAGTAAACAGGTATGACTATATTTTCCTGATAAATTAATTTATAACTTAAAAAAAAAAATAACAAATAGGAAACCATTATGAATTAGCAAAACTAAAAATTGAGCTTTTATATTTATCTCTGTAACGCGTTTATTTGACAATATTTCTTTAATTCGAATTGCTATAATAATATGACATCACATATTAATATTCTTTTGGACATGTTTTCATTTGAACGTATAATTAATTTTGTCAATTATCTAAATGAAATAGCAAAATTAAAATACGCTTTTGTACATTAATTTTAATTAACTTTGACAAAATTTAATGTATCTGTGATTTGTGGCCTTAATTGTCCAATTTTATGTACTTTGTAACATTAAGAGTGTGTTACAAAAATACAAGACATTTGTGTATTTTTTACGTGCATCTTCTCGTTCACGTGAAGATCTGTAAATAAAGTGTTATTGTCGTAATATTTTGTGAAGATTATTTTGGTGAGTATTTATACATCATTATTACAATTTATTAAATAAATGTGAAGATGATTGATATGCATGTACAGAGTTCCTTTCACGGGATGTTCAGATAAACCACGCGTGCATTTGTGTACACAACACTATTGTATATCTCTGTAAATTTACAGCTTCTATAGCTGTTTTACAGCTTTTCTATCAAACGTGTTGTCGCTAAAGATAACGAACATTAACTGTTCGACGTTTGTACGGTAATGTATACAGACGTGTAAAGAAACATCATCGATCGTAGAAGAACTGCTAGGCCCGCGATGAATTACTCACTTTGCTGTTATAACCGAGCAATTTATATACTAACCCGATGTCTGCAACTGAAATGGTACTTGAGGTCATAAATAATGAGCCGCTCCCGACGTGTTTAGGTAAGAAACATATTCCGTTACATGCGTTTGTTTTTTGTTCCATGTGTTTATTCGTATTAGTCAAAATGTACAATTCGCTTTCTTAACCGCCGCCAATTACATTTTGAGTAATATGTTTAACGCTATTTTAAATTAGACCCAACCGCAATGTGACCGCAATAAAAATGGACGCAAGTACGCCTGGGCCATGATTATAAAGGGCTTCCCAATTATGCCGTGATGACTTACCTTCATCATGATAAAGACGACTTCCTTGGCCGGGTGGTTCATTTAGAGACTTTGGACGCGATCCTTGCAATCATGAAATCGCGATTCGCTTCATCAAATATGTAGTGTAAATACAATACGACCTTTAGTTTAAATCATTTGCGTGCAGATAAGGATTAAGGAATTGAAGTACTCCTAATTAGAGTAAAAGTGTACATTTTTATTCGAAATACAAACATGTACATAGAAGATAACACATTCTTTTTGTCTTTTTAAATCGATTCGCTTTTGTACTCGTTGAAACAGGAACAGAAGAAAAAAAAACCCCCCCGAATAGTCAGCCAGCGAGGCAAGTAATCGTGTATATGCAGGTCTTTTGTTGTGTGCATACGTAATAATCACGTTCGCAAGAACCGCGGAAACATACGATTTGACGTTGAAAGTACTTGCACATTTACGTGCACGCATTATGCATCAGATGCGTGATGTTCACGTGTTTGATGTTAATGTGTTTCGATGTAAGAAGGGAAAAAAAAATACCAAGGCATAACGATAACTTTAAAATATTTACTTCATTTTATTTATTCGACGCTGCGATAATTGGAGGTGGATACGTTTGCTTCTAATCGAAAGAGAAACGATATGTATCTTTTCAGCGAAAATGCGTTGTTTTTCAGTATTTCTCTTCTTTTCTCTTTTTTAAATTGCAAACATAGTTCTTGTTTCCTTATTTGTATAACGAAACGTGAAACTTGTCGTGAATCCTTATCGCTAAACAACAAGTATGAGTGTATTATAGTTGATACTTCAATGTAAGTCAGTCAAAATTCCACTTCGTGTTGTCATCATTTATTTTCCAGTTTTCTTTCCAGCAACAAGGCACACTGTGTTGTGCCGAATGACTTTTCGACGAGAGAATTTATGGTCGTTAAGTAACGAATATCTCGCGTATCGAATAATTCTAACCACCGCAAATCGTGGAACGCGTTACGCGTGACAAATTGAACGTAAATCATTTTATTTATATACATACAGTTCACTTGAATACCACACGATAGATACGTAAGCCTGAAATCTCTGTACCGTCTAAGCGTTCCTTTTATTTTTCTTTTGTTGCAGAGAAATGTGTTCCATGGAAGAAGACAGGGACAAAATGCGTTTTCGAAGAAGATGAACTTCTCATACCGCAAAGAATATTGTACGCGATCTGAAACACGCTAAAAATATAACTACCATCCTGATCTATTTTAAAACGCAAAAGGATGCGCGTGTCGTGTTCGATACTTCTTTTTAAACTTCGAGTATCAGCGGGAACTCTGCGAAAGTGTTACACGTTTGACGAAATTTCGAACACTTTTGCATCACGCTAATTTCTCGAATTGATATGTTCCACATGAATGCATCTGAGTCACAAGTCTCCACCAGCCTCTTGTTCGTGCCTGATGTATACAAACAGTTTCAGATTGACGCACAGAATTGGGTGTGTCGCAGTCTGTTTGCGCTCTAGTTGAAGAACGATTATGGCGCACAGACTACGAAACACCTGCACAGTACATTGTAAATTGTTTAAGTCAGTTATTTAAAAGTACTAGTAGAATCAGTCTCGTATATTTTTAAATATATAAGACTTGTGATATTCTATCTGTGATAGTTTAAAAAATATGGAATTCAGTATTAATCAAAGTATTATAATCTTTAAAGCAATTGTCAACGACAATGTCTCGTATGTTATATGGATTAATTACCACAGAGTGTATTACCGGAACTGTATCTAAGGAGTACCTGTAAATCCATGGTATTGACTTTTACATTTTCTTATAATTGCTAAAGTATAAGAAATATAATTTTATAATATGTTCTGATTATGTAATTAAGACGTTTGCAAGGAATATAAAGAATAAAGCGTTTCTGTAAACGCTTGTATTTATTATCTTCTGAATTATTTTCGTTTTATTACATCATAGTCATTACATTAACATCCTTATAAGATGATCATCAAATATTTGATAATATTTCCTATTCCATTCCATGTTTATATAATTATCAAATGAATGTGTTTGTATTCTTAATTGTTCATTAACAGTGTAACTTTGATGTAACATTCATAATCTAAGAATTTGGTACATTGGTAATTGTCCGAAGTATGTCTAGCAAAATTAATGCACCATATACGTCCATTCGTTGTATTTCTGTAATTGATTTTCAAGCTGCGCCGTTCACTAATGTTCGTTTCAATTCTTTTTTTTTTCCAACAGCCATGGAATTTCCTGATGACGATTTGTAAGCTATATCATTTCTAATAATGGACAGAACGATATGCTAAAGTTTATTTTACTTTTTTACAGAGGTGCAGTATTAATAATGGGTGCTGTCACTTTGAATGTATGGGCGAGTGCCCTATTATACGAACCGGTGGAAAAACACATGGTGCCTGCTTCACCGTCGAATAAGTCGGATGACCATGACTTGGAAGCCGCATCGATAATCGTAACTAGTCCCGAAGACGAGAAGAAATTAAATAATATGATTTCTTCCTCGAACTCGAATGAGAAGGCTGCGCCAATAGTACCAAAGAGTGCGTCTAGCGTCGCATTAGAATATTATAAAAATACACCGGTACAAGGAAGGACAAGAAAAATAAGTATGCCCACGGGGCGAGAAATAACGGGCCAAATGCACAGCACGCCGGCCTTGCATGCTGTTCCTGAACGTGGCGGCGATTTTGGCAAATTATCAAGACGCAAGTCACCCTTCCAGTCGCCAAGCACGTCGTCGTTCAATTACATTAGCACACCGTATCACGGAAGCACTCTTTCCGCTTTACATCCAGAGAGAGCATCCACGCTGACCTTGAACGCTATATCGAACACGTTCACGAGAAAGACTGCCGATGAAACGAACAAGCACGAAGAAAAATCGGAGAACAAGTTCTTCGATTTCAGTTTACTCAAGGATCCCATATATCTCGTTATTTTGATCTCGAACTCGACGAACGCTGTTAGTTACACGAATTTCGTTATACTACTTCCGGCTTACGCAAATTCGTTGAAGTTTGATAAAAACAGGTCTTCCCTTCTCCTCTCGATTGTCTCGATTTTAGATTTAATAGGACGCATCGGGGGTTCCGCTCTCTCCGATGTCTCGATAATGCCAAAGCACTGGTATTTTGTTGGAGGGTTGCTCGTTTCTGGAATCTCGTTAGCTGTTTTACCAATAGCCACAGACTATATTATGCTATCAGTTTACTGCGGTATTTTTGGTTTGGCATCCGGTATTTACGTCGGTATTACTGCGGTTATCATGGCCGACATGTTGGGAACGGAAAAGCTAACTTCTTCTTACGGTATTTCGTTATTCGTCAACGGAATCATACAACTGATTGGCCCACCTATCTGTGGTCTCGTATATGAACAAATTGGAAGTTATGGTCCGATCTTTAGCATCCTGGGAATCATTTTAGTTGTAGGTGCATCTCTATGGGGTTTCGTGCCGTTCATTAGAAAAAAACAAGACGCTTTGGAAAAAGCTTGTCCAGTTGAAAAAGTATAGTGCTTTCGTTTCCCGGAATTGAGTATTTCATGGATGAGAAGAGCTTAATTGTATGATTATTGTAGAAGTTAATATAGCGTGTCTCGGTATATAATTATAAAATACTGTGATGTTAGAATGAATGTTATATATATACTACTGGCACTGTGATGACGTTATACGATCCACACGCACATTTTCAGGTGGATTGCTGGGAAACAATTTTCAAAAGATATATTTTTAAGAAACGCGAAAGTTTCTCTTTTCTCCAAAATTGGAAGTATCTTGCCTTACAAGTGTGAAAAAAATTACTCTTTGGAAGTAAGTTCTCGTTGATACTAAAAAAAAAAAACACATAGGAATAACTAAGTACTTAGATCAAAGTGCACTAGTTGCTGGTGCTATTGTAACTAAAAAAAGAATGCAATAATATAATTTAGTGCACATCAAATTTTCTTAGTATATATATAATTGTAAAGAAAAAGTCAAATACTTGTTTTTACACTTCTCTTGAAAAAAGGATAAGCATGTATATAATTCCTACTATTATTAACATTTGAACATTGAAAATAGGATCAGTCAATTTCATTATCGATTCGATTTATTTACAATTCACCGAAAAATATGCCTTAAAAATAGGATATAAGCACTTTGTAATTAATAAATTACATTTATAATACTATACAATATGTAAAATAAATAATAAGACGAAGTATGCATATCTACTTTGTAGTATCCTATAAAAAATGGGCATACTTATATTCCTAAAATTAATAGACAAATTCATAGTTTGTACCTGTCTTATCGAAGGGGCTAAATAGTAGCAATTATCAGTTATTAATATTACTAAGTCTGTAATGAAATGAAAATTAATAACTTGTTTGCTCTATGTTTTTATATATTTCTTATATGTGTGCAAAATTGGCAAAATGGAAATCTATTTTCATGCTACCAGAAGACATCAACTATATAACTTATTTTTCTTTTGACGAATCATCAGAAGGAGGGAGATTTTTTCGAAATTTGGGAAATTGTTCCCATGGAGCAGATAATTCAAATCTACGAAACTCTTGTGTCAGTTCTAGTGGTTCGCACACCACTCTTTTCTTCTCATCATCATAGCGTACCTAACATAGAAAAATATTGTTTATGTTGCTTATTATTCATTAAACATATCTGTGAAAGTATGTCGAATTATATTATTAAATTACCTCAATATAACCAGAAAGAGGAAAATCTTTCCTCAATGGATGTCCCTCAAAACCATAATCCGTAAGAATTCTACGAAGATCTGAATGATTAAGGAAAAATATGCCAAACATATCCCATACCTCACGTTCATACCAGTTAGCAGCATCAAATATATGTTCTGCTGAATCTATAGGTGTTAATTCATCGGTGTACGACTTTACTCTAATACGTGAGTTAAATCTTAATGACAAAAGGTTGTAGACAAGCTAAAAGTCACAATATGAAAAAAATATTTATTATTAAAAATATTTATAAATAATTAATTATAGTTTATTTAACAGTTTTACCTCAAATCTATACAGACGACTAGGAACATCCACTGCAGTAATATCTGCCAAGTTAAGAAATTGAGCATTGTGATGATTTTTTAAGAATGATAACGTTGGAATAATTCCACTTGGAGCAATTAACACTTCAAGTTCATCGCCAGCAGATATCTGAACTTTTTGCACATACTTTGGTAGACATTCAGAAACATATCGACCAAAGTCCTTTAACTTTTCCAGATCCACCTTAGAAGGTTTACGTATAGTTGCTATTAGAAAATTAATATATTTTTTATATACATTTTTTAATGTCATGTTTATAAATTGTAAAAACATGAAAGATATATGTTTATCTTAAAAGTTAGGTTTAAAAAAAATAGGTTAAGGGAAATGTCAGTAAAAATTATTTTAACACATACATGATAATCTTAAGTAATGATTAAATATATAATAAATAATAATATTACATACGTAGTGTCTCTGTCTTTTCGGGAGCTGTAGTATTTGTAGTATTCGTTCTTATTAAAGGAAGAAGATTTGGATAACCTATCAATTGAGTTAATAATTTATTACATAATACGAGAAAAAGAAATCAAAGAATTACCAAATAAATTTACTTACATTTTGGTGTTTTGATGGGAAAATTTCGTGAGATCTTCAAACAATTCCTCAACAAAGTCGACATTTTTACAGCAAAAATTTCAAAGCACAGAGTAGATACACCTACACGAACGTATGCGAGATTCGTTTACCACGCACCCTAGGTGAAAAAATTGACATTTCGTATACTTCAGCGACATTTAAATGATTATTAAAAATTGTCTTAAACATATTTCGTTGTGAATAAAGAGACATCAATATTAAAATAAATAATATTCTTTATATCTTTTGTATAAAAATTTATACAAGTTTGTACAGAGTTTTCAGAATGAAAGCCTATGAAAAATTTATCTCCATTTATTTTATTACTTATTTACATTATTACATATAGTGATATTTTTTCAATGTAAAACTTAATTCTATATCTTTTTGTTTAATTATTTGTAAAATAATATTGTACAGAATTGAAATGAAAAACAGATATAATATTAATTTATATATGATCATCAACTGCACGCAATGTTTTTTGAGGCACATTGTTGTTCAATTTTTTGCATTTCTACAAGTATAGTTGCTACAGCATGTCTTAACCGATGAAATTTGGACAGAGATAATTCAAATATCTGACACTCTCCATTGTTGAATGTCCATTCCATAATAATATGTGGCTCCAAAACCCTATTTATGATGCTACGAATAAACAAAATCATCAATATATATATATATAGACTGATATAATAAATGGTTGTAGAAGTTTCTAAAAATTTACAAATTTATACTCTTTTAGCGAGCATACTTAATATTTTAAATGGAAATAATGCATAATTATTTCAAAAATATAAAATTACCTAGAAGAAATGGTGATGTCCACACGCCACTTGCAAGATATCAAATGTGCATAAAACTTAGTTCGATGTATTAACCCCGCTACTAATTCTGGTCGTTTATGACCGTACACAACTGTGGATAAATCATCAATACAATCCGAAGACAATCTAAGGAATAATGTTCATTAATACAGTATATAATAATTGGACATTTTATATAATTGATTAAATATATACTTTAATTCATCTAATGTTTGCTTAAATTCTGCAGGCTTAATATTTTGGGGTAATGTGCCTAAGTGAACTTTTAATATTGTAAAAATAACTGAAAAATATTCATCTACAGATTCTTCAGGCACATTATACTTTTGACTTATCCTGTCTAATATTCCTCCCTCTATATGTTCTTGATTTATTGCTTTTACGGCAACTGTAAATGTTAAATTTCAATATTATTACAATTGTAAAGTACATGGAATATTACAATTGCAGTACATAGTATAAATAAACTTACTTTGTATTAGAGGACGGACAAACACCTTTTTTAGTTCGGGGAGAACTTTTGTTCTATTTCCTAAAGCGTACAAAAGCTGAGTTTGAAAAGTTGACATTTTTATTATAAATCCGTTGTTTATTGCTGTTTTACGGTTGACACAGAATGAAAAAACGTGATTGATACATTAAATGCTAAAAGAAATAACTCATTAATCTTTTTAATAAAATCTATATTATATGTAGGTTAGACATTGAAATGTATTCTTATAACACAATTATACATGTTTAATAAAGCATAGTTCCATGCTTTGATTGACAATTTATTTACAAAGAAATGGGCAATGAAATGTTACACCCAAGAGTGCTAAATGGAACGAACTACTTTTACAGCTAATTTTATAGTATAGGTCGCACCTAAAACGGCAAAACGCCCAAATTTGTAGAGAAATAGTTCTCGTCTCTATAGTTAGAGAGCGTTCATAAGTTTTATTGACATTGCAGGCACCTGTACATAAAAATAACTTCAAAGGCAATTCGATTACAGGTTACAGGTAATGTAATTTACTTTTACCATTTTCGTATCGCATTTAACATTATCGATTTAAACTGGAATAAAATTTCAACGCTATCAGATATAACATTTAAAATTAAAAATGACGAAAATGAATTATTTCAGTAGCACTTAAAATACAGATGAGATATAGCATATAGTATAGACTTCGAAAAAAAAGACATGCCCATCGTACAAAATATGAGTGGTTTCGGAACGATGTTATCATTATCAACTTCGTTGGTTTAATTAAATGTATTTCCTAGAATTACCAGTCTTAATTGAAGATGTCGCTTCAAAACCAATGGTATTTTACGAAAACGATATTTTAGATCACATCAGTGATTCGATTCATACATTGCTAGATCTCATCCAATAATTATTTTATTATTTATTAAACATATTTTATTTGATTTTGAAAAAAAATCTGTACGGCGTGAAAATTATGTACGGCAAACGCTACGAATAAGAACTATTATCAACGCCACAATATTATGACTTCATCGGTTATTAATCGACTGAACAGATTTTTATAAAATACATATTATATAAAATCTAAAACCTGTAAACAATATTTTGTACATTTTATTTAAATTGCATGTACATAAATGTATTAAATCTTAAATAACATTTTATGAAATATATTTAAAAGTACAATATCTATAATAACTTAGAACATTAGCTTTAAATTTTTTAAAGTGAAATTAGAATTTTTAAAGATCTTTCATAAAATTGTCTCAATATTTTAAAGAGAAATTTAGATAATTTTTAATATAATTGCGTATTGATTATTATTTTTTTAATGTCGGTAATTCAGTCTTCCCAATATCTCCAATATCCCAAAAAACGTATTCTTGGTGTTAAATCGTTACACAAAAAGTACAAAAAAATCTATATTGTGTGAGTTATTTACTTTATCAAACTGGTATACGTAAAATATAAGGTGCATCATTTAATATCTATTAATAATGTATATTATAAAGCAGCATAATATCCAAAGTTGGCTTACAATCATACAACTGACCGTGTGGCCTAATGGATAAGGCGTCGGACTTCGGATCCGAAGATTGCAGGTTCGAGTCCTGTCACGGTCGAACAATTATTTTTTTTTTCTCATTTATTTCCTTCCTATTGTAATATTAAAATACTATCTAAAAAAAAATACATTTCGTACATAAGTAAATTATTTGTCAATGAAATTATTCGAATAGTAATCATTTAATTTTATGTACTTATTTTTTTACTTGTATTAATTTTGCAATTAAAATAATTGAATTTATTTATAAAGTGGAACTATAAGATACGTTCTTAAAATTTCACAAACATATCTATCGTATGTTATTGTTTATAATTTATCATATATCAGTTGTAAAAACAATTTGATTAACAGTAATTAATAATATTGTACAAATAATATATTTGTTATTATAATACGATCGTTATAACATGTAATACTCGAAGAATAAAGGTAAAAAAAAAATTCCTTCGAGCCGGATTTGAACCAGCGACCTATGGATATCTTTTAAACTTAATGTTCCAACTACAGTCCACCGCTCTACCAACTGAGCTATCGAAGGCTGACGATTTTGGTGTGCCGGTGGAGTCAGGATAAGTTAAGTTACTCTACAAATTTGATAAAGTTTAATCTTGTATTATATTTAAACAATGTTTTAAAAAGACAAAGTAAACGCTATGAAAAAATGTTCATATTGCATGCAAAGTTCATTAGAATAATAAATTATAGTTGTACAAGAGAGATCAGAGACCTTTGCCAAAAACATCGATATAGTAAAACTCAATATTTACTGTTTGTTTTTTAATGAGGCTATCTTTCACATCTTCGATAAAGAACACGTGCGTTTAGTAACATAACCTCGAACCATTTCTTTTGATAAAAATAAAAGATTCAATGTGATGCGAGGATGAAGTAAAGTAGTCGTACAATCTGACATTATCACGAATATAAAGGTCGAAGGTATTTTTTGAAATGCTAGCACAAATTTCATATACATTGTTTTCTGTAACATTATGGTAGAAAATAACCGGAACAAACGTTTTCGATCAATTAATAAAGGTTATGATTGATTAGGTTATTTTATAAAAAGATAAGGATTAGATAATCTTTATAAAAAAAGTAGAATTACAATATATTGCAGCAAATATATATGTATACTATTGGTAAATGTTTTCTTTAATATTTAAATAAGTACACAGTATTGTACGGTCACACTATCGATTGTAACTTGACCGTGTTTATGAAACCTAACAAATTTTAATATTTTTTGTATTTTTTTCCATGAATTTTAGATGAACTGCAAATATAAAAATAATTAAATAAATATATGTGTACATATAAGTACCAAATCAAAGTTTTTAAAGTGTTAGGTTTAATTTCACGATATAAGTTTTTTCTGGGTTAAATTGTGTTTTGTTTCTGTAACGGATTACGTAATATTTTTTTTATTTGAAGGATTTGTATCAATTCAAAGCTTTTTAACAGCAAAATGGATTTAGGAGTGTAGCATCTCAAATCAGAAGATATTGAATCACTTTAACAGAACTACACCTAAATGTCAATCGTATTTTAAACGATTCTTTGTTCGATTTAGTTTCATTTATTTATATCATATAATCAAGTACAGCATGGCTATTTTATAATTTCTATTATTTAGTCAATGACTATCATTATTATCGTCAGAGGAGTAGATGGGACTATGGACCACTTTTTGGTTTCGAGGAAAATACATTAAAAATGTAAAATTTATCTTACCTTGGAAAACTTTAGGCAAGAAAACGTAGCACTTTTACTTATTAACTGAAAAAACACATGCGAATCACATCATTTCTGTTTCGTGGCGATAGAGGACACTAATTGTTCTATTTGCTTCAATTCCCGACATATAGTAGTACATACTTAATGGAGAAATAAGATTCTGATTCATATTCCTTCCTTCTCTCCTATATGCTGTTACAATAATATTTCTTCTTTTTCCTTGTAATTACACATTTCCTAGAACGATGAAAAAAATATTATGATAAAGTATATATAATAATGAAAGAAAGAAATTAATTTAAAAAACGTTTATCTTCTTATTAATATCATAACACATGGAGTGTACGTAGCAGCGCCCACGATAAAAAACTTTAAGAAGTGAAGTAGCGAGTTCTCAATTGAAGGAGCCTATAAGGAGAGTACATCAATAAAATAGTCAACATCGTACTCCTCGGAAGTAAATATTCGATATTGCTCCGGCAGCAGCCGGAAATTCGTACAAAGCATGGTTCAGTGGCATGCAAATACTCGAAAATACTTGAAAACTTCAATAAATATCCGGAGACGTTTATTGGTTCAATCTGCCGATACAATGCACTCGTGTCTCTATTTTTCCATACAATAATTGTATCGTTTTCGTTATTATAGTTTCGTATTCACATATTATAATATGTATAATTGCGTAACTGTCGTGTGCAACAACAACATACGGTATGAAAACTGTGGGAACCCGTATTACGCATTTTCCCCCATACTAAATATTAAATGTCACCGATATAGTAAGATCCCCTTCGATTGCGTGTATTCTTTTTATTTCAAGCGTCAGTGTCATCACACTGAGGTATAACAAATTAAATATCTATATGCAGTTACATTGTCTATATTAGAATGACTTGTATGGTAGTGCAATTAATTTTAAACTTTGGCATTGAAGGTTACATACACCGCAATTAGAAAACATTTTATTTGTTCGGCAGTTTGTATAACGATAACAGAGTTTGTTCATAGATTCGTTTTATTTTTAAACTACGAATGTACAAAGCGTTTATTTATATATCTAAATACGATTGTTCGCATGTTTATATATTTATTAATTGCATTCGATAATATATTTAAATATTTATTGATGGCATTCAATATGAAGGTAAAGACAACGTATGTTATTCGAAAGAATCGAATATATACATTAGAAATGTCGTTTTTGTCAAATGTGCATAATTTACCCCTGCACGGTCATACGTCCCTTGACGATGGCGGCAAGAGGATGGAAACGCGTGTCGCCATCCGCCGGCTGACGTCGGCAGGCGGCATAACGTATACCCAATGCGAGAGGGTGGGTAATTCCCTCCAGATCACGCTACTCCAACGAATGGTCTTGAAGCGAAGGAAAAGGATGAAATAGAGAAAGAATTGGAGGGACAAAGAACGTTAGAAGAACGCAGACGCGGGCCTGTTCACGGCGGCGGTATCGTGTGGTGCGCCTGTGCGAGTCATGACCGGGCTGGAGGGCGAGAAAGAGAGTACGAAGGAAGGGGAAGAGAATGGAAACGCGGTAAGAAGAATAGAGAGAAAGATAGATGAACGTGACACGAGAGAATTATAATAAAGCTACGACGAGGAAACGAGATACACTGAGGAAAGAAATACATATATTTACAGAGAAAAGTGTAGAAATTATGGTACAATAGGATGCAACAGAAATAAAGTTATAGAAAGATAAGTGAAACACGTTACGAGAAAGAGATACGAAGCAAGCAGTAATTAAGAATAGAAATATGGAGTATACTGCGAGGAACTAGCAGATAGAATTGGATAATGAAACATCAGATACCGAATGGAAGAAAAGTACAGATAAAAGGGTGGATGAAACAGAAGAGGACGGAAGGAGAGATGGTCGAACGCGAAAAAGGGAGACAATGAATGTAAAACGATACAACGGGTAATGGTGGGGATGAAGTAGAACAGGCAAGAAAGGTGGCGCTCTCGCGCAGTCTGGCGTCGTCGGCCGACGGGTACGCGTTTAGATTGCCATTAGTTGCGATTTGCCTCCGTTTTGTCGTATTAGCGGCCGTTTAAACCGCGATATCGTCAGTTTTATCGTTCACAAGGTCCGTTCTTTCAGTGTCGTAACAAAGTTTACAATAGTAATAGCGGTTGGAAGCAAGAGAACTCGTTACGCCGGTCGATGAGCTCCTGTAACTTGTGTCGTGGGGATCCTCGCATAACACGGTCGTCGGCCGATGCGAGGGGTAATAAGGTAAAGTTTCATCGCGAGGTTACACTTACAAGTTATTTGACGTGGACTGCTGTCCAGGCCGGTAGCGGATCGATTTTCATGAGGAGTGCAGCGGGAGCTGTATGAGAGGGACAGAGAGAGTGAGAGGGCAGGGTGCGGAGTAAGAGAGAAGAAAGGTAACAGGGCTAGGAATTTGATAATACAACTATGGTCTTTACCCCCTTTTCCCTTTGTTATCGTACTACCCCACCCTGCCTTTTTCTTGTTGTCTCTCACGTTTATTCCTTGCTTTTTTAACTCGTCTGGCAATTCTTCGTTTCGTAATTTATGACGCGATAAAACTTGTTTTTTTTTTTTTATTTGACCCTTCTACGATATTGTTATATTCGTGGTTTTTTATTACGCTGTCTTTCTCCGCTTGTTCCGCTTCGTTGCGCTTTCCGCTTTCGCCCGCGTGCACGCGCGCGCGCGCGCGCGCGTGTATTTTGCGATCAGAGGGACACGAACCCTTAACCGGAACTTTGAACACTCCGGTAATCGACGATGTTACCGTAGGTTAATCGACGAAAAATATCATGGATGCGAAAACAGGAGTGGATATACTATCTGGTTTCGTTGATCGCGATCGGTTAAATGAATACGATTTTTCTAAAATATGCTTTTAAATCGTTGAGATATCGAGAAAAGTAGAAGCACGGTTTAGCAGTTTACACGAAAAACGAGACTCCGCGGTAGATCAATTTCAGCCATTGTACCGTCCGTACAACGAACGCGAGAACGAAACCAAGTCCATCTCGGGAATAGTTGTGGATTTTTGTGGCGATTCGACTTCCATTTCATGATCGGAGGTGACTAATTGCGAGTGGGGAAACGACCGATCGACCACGAAGATGCTAATGACAGGGACGATTAAACGGATTATTATCAGAGGCACGGGTGCGACGTTTAGCGACCTCTGCATGCTAGTACAGAAGCGGTAATCGCTTTAAACGCGTCCTAAATGAATTAGAATTCGTTGACCGGAGAGAAACGGACGCATCTGCAACAGCGAAAAGCTCGTGCAAGAGTTGTGCCGACCTGTGTGTAGATACGCGTACCGTAATTGTGCAAAATTTTCAGTGTGTTCCACGTCTCTGACCCTCTTTCGCCCTCCGATTCTCACCGGTCGATAGACCCGACTCGACGTGGGTACTATCCCTGTCTCTCTTTCTCCCTCTCACGGGACTCGTGGAACGGAAAGAGACGCAAGCAAAGAAACAAGGAACGAGTAAGATACACGAAAATTGTACGATCGTGATTGCATATACGGGGCTAGTGGTTTTCGTTGCGTTTCTGATCGATATACACGACCACGAAGTGCGCACGGAGCACGGAACGTCGACACCGCGATGACAAACGAAGTGGCAGTGAAAGATTGGTACGTTGATAATTTAACCCTTTGTTTCGCGAGGATCGAGGAGCGGGCTGGAGAAGGGAGAGAAAAATATAGAGGGATTCGTGAAGCTTCGCGACCCGAATTAATCGGTACACAGAACACCCATCTAACTAAGGATTTCCGGAAGGAAACGATGTTTCTTTGCTTTCGATGGTCGAGCCTTTCTCCCACCTCCCTCTCATCGGGCTATTATGCTTTTCGACTCCCGCTTTATCTGGCGGTGAGTCAGCAATAGAGAACACTACGAGGGTTGAACAATGCAAACAAATGCGTGTGGTTAGTTTAAATACAGAAGGAAATTCGATTCTTCTGAAACCGAACGGAAACGGTCGTATAAAAGGAAAGTGATTAAAATTTGTCTCGAAGGATTTGGGATTTCGGTGAAGTCCCGTGTATCTCTTTGCATCCGCGGTAGCAAGAAAATGTGTTAAAGCGATAACGTAGACAAATGAGCGAATTGATAACGACTGACGCAAATTGAATTAATAGATCCGTACAGAGGGAGCGACGATGCAAATGTCTTCGTGTTTTCCAATTAAGTGTTCCACACCGGCGGGACACACGGAATAACGTTCTCGATCTTATCGTTTTATTCGTGTTCTACGGGATTACAATGAAGAATTCGTTTTGCTTCCGTCGCGGCAAATTATCTACCATTATTCGTTGTGTTTTAATTTCTTACCGTACCCGGAAGGTCAGGTATTACGTGGTGGGAAGATGAAGTAACAGGGGATAATGAGCAAAGTTGGCGAACGGACAAACGAGCGCTTTCATAGGAGGAAGTAAACGAGGTCGTGCGATCGGAGCTTTCAGGACGTCCCAATGGTGAATCCATAATGATCAGGAGATTCTCAAGAAATCCATTCATCCACCGTTTCTCCAGATGGAAATCTGTGCGAAGAATCCTCGAGTTTTCTTCCCAGTTCTATTAGAATTATTTTTCATGTTGCGGTTTTGAGCTGTGATCGTGTCTGCGATCAAGGGTTATCGTAACTGCCAACAGCGATCAACATATGGTATTGTTTTTTTTTTCCTTCGTTTTTTTCTCTCTCTCTTTCTCTCTCTTGCGCGCGCGCGTTCTGACTTCGGCGTGACTTTTACTGTGCAATTTACGCTAATAGTTTTTGTATTCACCGCGAAGACAGGGAATTCGTACCGTGAAACCTTCTTTCGCTGTGTCTGCGGCTTACGCGACTTCGGTCTGATGCGATTAAATCCTGGATACGTGCGCGACGAGTGCACCGCAACAAGTAATCTCGTAGGGTCTTTGTAGTGCTTCGAGATTATACGCTTACGTGCTGGTTTGTTCCTATTCCCCTGTCTTCTCGATATTAGTCCACGTTATTCTTTCATTATGCGTATCTCGTTTCTCTTTGTCGTCGTGACATTTTTCACCCCAAAACAGAAAAACACACCCTCTGTCCGGGTTACTCGAAAAAGCACAGTTATTTGCTTTTTCTTAAGTTTTCAATTTTTTTTTCAATTCTCATTAACCGATGGTGACCATAAAACGATATCTTTTCAAACACGGTACATTCGTACTTTCGAGGAAATTCGTTAAGTCGGGTATCATTGATAAAAGAAAAATAAACGCCGCCCATTTAAATACAGTAATATTTTCAGTGAACAACCAACTTCCACCGCAATTTAGGGCTCTTAAAGCATCGGATTCCTGAGAAAGTGTCAGAGTCGTTTAACCGATCCTCCAATTATTTTGAAGAGCCCAAGAGTCTATTAAGTCCAAAGTAGTGTAGGCGAATTTAAAAAAAAAGGAAAAGAAAAAACCACGGACAGATTAATGATGTATACATATACGAATCCAACATTGGAATCTAATTATCTTAAAACGCGATCGAGGTAATTTACGCGTTTTTGCTTGCAATAGCTTAATGGTTGAGCCACTTTCTAATTTATTGCATCGCAAACAATGATATCGCTCCACGTGTTTTCCCACCAGTTTAATTTTGTACACTTTTTTATTTTTTTTATTAAGCCCTTAACGCTACTTGCATTTGTTCTCGCTACCTAAAAGCTGTGTATAATATTTACGGGATACGAGGGTTTTGCACATATGTATATATATTTATGAACTCCGGGGATAATGGTATCAATTCCCTTGATTGATTCGCGCAACGATTGCGCAATGAACGATTCTTTATCTGCTTTTCACGCAAGCGACGCGGAAAGGAGTCTCGGAGGAGTCTACGTTTCGTCACCCGTATCGTTCCTCGTTCCTTGTAAACATCTCATTATGACATCGGTATTCTATGACGCACATCGAAAATACAAGTCGTGCGTGCGCGTAATCGTCTTTACGTATTTCTACGGTTGTGACGTTTCGTGCATCGCGGAGCGCCATATACGCCCGTGGAAGCAAAATTTTCAAAACCGTGACGTAAATTCGATTCTTTTTAAATTTTGAAAATAAATCACCATGCCTCTGGGGAGCTGTCCATTTCTCTCCCCCGGGGTATCCAACCTCGGTTCACCGAAGAAAGTATAAAATTCCCGTAAGAAAATCGAGAACATTTCAATTTTTTGGGTAAATTTTAATTGCATAATTGTATACATAATTCTAAATTGTATAATTCCAAGTATTGCGAATCAATATTTCCAAAATTATACAAATATTCCCCCCCCCCTCCCCCTCCCGTGAGAAAACGAATCGAAAATTCGGGATAGAATTTTTTCGCCTGATCCCTCGAGAAAAACAAATTTGAATGTCCTGCGCCGGCGCACTCGACGAGCCACTTCTATCGCTTCGTCGGGCATGCGCACGCGCCACTTATTTTTGTGCGAGGAATCGTCCTCCCGTTCGATCGAATTTTTGACACGTTGAAATATTTATAAATAAATTTAATCTCCAGCTTTTCTACGATTATTGGGATAATCGGGACGAGTAATACCTCGTATATTAAACATTTTTAAGTATCGTCGGATATCCGTTGAGAAATGTTATCAATCGTTATTGAATGATTGAAAAGCGACGTGGGTGGAAGCCACGACGGCGTCGGTTCGTCTAGTCGGTTGTTCCTTTCCTCAACAACCCTCCGTATCGTGGGGTGACGACCCTGCATGTCTGGCCAGAGCCTCCCGTGCATTTCGTATTTATTATTTATACGCCGGCAAGTGTCTACATCCGGTGGATACGCGCGGGAGATCCACTTCGTTAGAGCCACCGTATCGTGCTCCTCGCGCAAAATTATACAATTAAGAGCTTCCCAGCCTCTTCTTCCAAACGAACAAAAACCGTACTCAGTACCGATGCAACCGTGAACCAACAAAGGACACTGCTCGGCGTATTTCGTAACCGAATTCCAGACAATTATTCGGACCGGATCGATCTCGTTACCTCGGAATGCGTTGCGTTTTACAATAGAATATTGTCGAAAATACGCAACGGGATTAATATATACCAAAGAAATTATTATTCTCCACGCTTCTTTTTAAAATATATTTCTTCGTCGTTTTTTGTAAACGTTTACGAGAAATTTCGTTCAGACGAGATAGCATTTTGCAACAATTAAAGACTCGATAATTCTATCGACTATTTGTCAAACGTAATCCGCCTCCGATGGATTAGAGTTCGCAATTTCTAGGTTTTCCGTCATTATCGGGAGAGCTTAATTATTTACGGTCTTTGCGTTGGGTAACATCTGTTCACGACTGAAATCGTCTAATTGGGAAAAAAGAGGATACCAGTATTTATATCCGAATCGCAACTATTTATATCCACGTACGTCCGTTGTGTTTCATTTATTATTGAAAACAAACGAGGGTGCGCACCCTTTGTAGATACGGAGAAAGGAAACCTTTATAAAAAATGTAACAGTGCGCGTACAAACGCGATATCCTGCGCGACGCGTAATATATATAGATATGTATCTGCTTGTTGGTCGGTTCGGGATTGTAATCGCGTAAAACCTACCAGACTCGTCATTTTTTAAAACATATCTTTCTTGGACACAATTGAACATTGACGTTGATTTTCTACGTTTAATATTTAATTTTCGTCGAGGTAATTTCGAGTTACACCTATAGTTTCGCTTTTATCGTGCATTAGTGTTAAATCACGATGTACGCGAAGCTGTACTGTTTTACCTCCGATTTCTGTCGTTTGTCTCCAGTATATGGAGACGAATAAACAAATACTCGTTTAAATTTAAGTAAATCGGAAAATTATCACGGAGAACAAGTGGTGATTTTATTCAAGAAATTGTCTCGAGGCTCTCGACAAAGGAGGAGAGGGATATTCGATCTCGAGTATTTCGAACGAATGTCCTACGCGCTCTAATCCGATTACAGAAACGATAATTTTTCATTTTTTTACCAGATCTTTACAATAACAGTACCACTGAATCGGCGAGGTTCTCCCGATTAAAATGAGTCCAAACACGACGTGAATCGGACGAACTGTATTCTTAATAAATTTAAATATTCAAATAGCAACAAAAATGAAATAGTAGCAAACATTCTCCGATTTGCGCCGTGTTTGGGCTCATTTTTACCGGGAGGATCTCACCGATCTGTTAACACCGTTGTTATAAAGATAAAATGAAAAAAGGTGGAAATGAAAATTTTTGCAATCCGGATGATTCATCCGTAATTCGCGGCGGCGTTTCTTTGAAGCGTACGAGTTCGATCGTTGCTGCTTCTCGGTGCAGTGTTTCTTTCTCGCTTACACTTGCTTAATCTTTTCAATGTTTTTTTTTTTGTCACAGGATCGGATTACATTCGACTCGAGATACCGAGTAAATAGTGGGGCGAACGGTGGGGATGAATCATTGAAATTTAAGCGAGACAAATCTATTGAAATTTAAACGAGTATCATCGCGTAACATTTTATCAGGCGATGTTCAGTTTTTTTGAGAAGAACGACCCCAAAAGTTGCGTCGCGAGCCCCAAACGACTTTTGAAGTCGTTTTTCTCGGAAAGGAAGTCTCTTGCGAAAAAAAAAGAGAAAAAAAGTATATTCCACGGATCGACTTATTTTTAGACCGGGAGAATTGATCGAATCGTGAATCACGCGTAGTGTCGCACCCCCGTGGAATATATATCGTGAGCGAGAATCGCTTTAATTCTTGCACGAAATCGATTTTCATTTGGAATTAATGTGTTCCCACGTTGGATAACAAGTTCCATCGATGTTCGTTCGCAGATGAGAGGCAAACTTTTCCATTCGATTTTTATTCGAACGTAATCCATATGGATGGAGCAAGCGGAAAGGTTTAAAGGCGCAAGAAAATCGTCGTTTCCCTGGTCTCTGGCTCGTCGGATCGCGTACGTCGACCAGGGTTGATATTTCGGTGGCCAAATGTGAGTAACGTATTCCTGCATCGATCCTCTGTCGTTTTTCTTTTACCAATACACTGTTCAACCTTAAAATCTTCTTCGTTGTGCGCTTCAAGATCCTTCGGTCGATAATGTTCTGAATGTACGAAATCCGTGTTTTTAATTTTGCACCGAGAGGACCAAGGAAACACAGGAGCATCGCGTAACATTTGTTACAATAGTCTCAATCGTAAAAAAAAAAACGATTGCTGTGAAATCGCAACGGGTCGTAAAAGACCCGAAGAACGTACCTATGATTAAATAGAACGACGAGTTGAACGAAAAGAAAAGAATTGGTCTTTGAAAGAAACCCTGGAAAGTTTTTGATACTTAACCGTGGGTAAGTTCCTCGGGTCTGTTTTGACCCGTCACGTCCTCGTATATTTTTCTTCTTTATAATCAAAGCTATTATAACACAAACGACCGAACGCTCCTGTATTTTCTCACTTCTCTCGTTGTATCACAAACTTGGAGGTTCGTACATTTTGAATATTTTTGATCTTAAGTGTATAGTCGAGCGGAAGGATGTTTCAAAGTTGAAGAATACTTCTCTTCACCGCCATTGCTCGAATACGTTTTCTTTTCTTTTTCTTTTACTTCCAGTAATTTTAAATTAACCCACCTTTCGACCCGTATTTACGTGTACTTTTTATCTCCTCTTACGTAGTTGTTAACAAGTATTCTACGCGTAAAAAGTTCTCGCGAACAGTTCGACGTTCGTGTTCGGACAGCAATATCTTGTTTCCGCTGACAGGTTGAGGTATATATAAATATAATGGGAGGGGAAAAAAAACTTGTTCGTAGTGACACATACGCGTAGACGTGCTTTCGACTTATGTTTGGCAGATGGTTGATCGACCGCTTCAGCGCGTTTATGGCGGTACAAATTCACGGAAAGTATCACCGGATCGAGCTTCGATTTATCAATCAGAATTCTCCAGAAATGATCGTTTCGTTCGTATAAAGATTTTATTTCGCATGAATCGATAAAAATGCAATTCATACTGCTGAGAAAGAAATGGACGCCAGTTCTGAAGTATTCTTTATAACTGCTTACACTATGGACAAGTTTTTTTTCACCTTCGGTTTACTGCACACATTGTTCTCGTACATTTCTTTCTTCGTCTATTATTAGTCGTAAGGTCTGTGAACTGCCTCTCTGTCAAACGTAACGGAGTCTCCAAGGTCTGTCTTTTTTTTTATCCGCGTTTTCACTATCAACCGTTAAAAACATTAACTGTTCCGCTGTACAGTCCGTATAATCTGTAAACGAAAAATTCTCGACGTACTGTTCTCGTGTAGCATTTTCGACTGTTAAATTTTTCAAATGTCCCACGCTTTACTGTTTCGACGATATTTCTGTAACCGAGTCACGGGAATCACCACCGTGGACATTTTCGGGGATTTAAACATTTAAATGTCTCGAGTTGTATAAAACCTTAATGCTACTTAACCGATCGATCGTCGAGCCCATATATTTACGAAATCTAATACCGCGTGGATGCTCGAGGATTTCTCGCGATTTACTTTTATCCGTGAAACTTTTATTTACCTCGAATTTGGACACTTTCGAACGATCGAGAAATTTAGGTACTCGTACACGAACGACGTTACTGTGTACGCGGTCGCGCCCCTTGTTTACATTTTATAAATAAACGCGTTACAAGACTGATGAGCTTGTATCGCGTCTAATGGAATATTACGGTAACATTTAACCAGACCGTGGAACTTATTTCGAACATTTTATTCGGTTCGAGCCAGCATTTAGAAAAAAAGTACGATTAAATTGAAAAAGAAGTCGATCTTGTTACCCCAAATGTTGACCAAACAAAAACAAACGTATACCTGAATTCCTCGGACGATACGTTTAATTTGATTAATTCTGAATAAAAAAGAAAAAGAAAAGCGACGGAGTAACGTACAGAACGTTGATTTTGAATAAAAAAAAAAAATAGACTGCCGCAGTTACGTGGGCTCGTATCGTTGAATCAGGTGTTTTCGATAATATATCATCGCTCATGACCGAGGACAGACATATAGATTATATTTACCGTTCCGCTATAAATATAAATTCATCTTTATAAACCGAGTTATCTGTACAATGGTATTAATTCTAGACTGCGCGCAGCGGGCCAGAATTCATTGCGACAAAACTAATTGTCCATTGATTTCGAACGGAACATCGTTAAATCTGCGCGATACAAAATTTTTTTAGTCACGATGCGAAGTCATTGAATTCTTCAATATATCGTCGGGGACCTAACAAACGATACTATTTGTACGAATTGTTAGGTTCAGTTTTTTTTTTCTTTTTTTTTTTTTTGGATCATATCGATAACAAAAGAAAAGAGAAAAATTAAGAGAATTATCAAATATTTTCTTACTTGCGTATTTCACTTGGAACGAGCGCCGTATTTAGTTGTTAGTTTGAAGTATAATTTAACAAAAATTACGTTACCGTTCGACCGTGAAACACCGGATTGTAAATTGACAATAACGTCTTCGGTCTCTATTTTCACAGATACGTCAGTGTCTCCGTTTGAGAAACACATGATGCAACAATTACGACCGAAATACTTGTTAATTTATCGATGCGACGGTACAAACGAAAGAAAGCGACGGAAACAGTCCGTCGTACAGAAATATTAATGAAATCGTTCGTTGGACGCGTACGTACATTTACGAATTTACGCATTTTAACGAATTTTGATTGTGTAACACAAAGTAAATTATCCGAACTATTCTGCTTCGTTCTCGCGTATATTCACAGACATACGTTCGGTACTAGCTAAATACAAGAATAAATATTTAGTCGTTCGAGTGTTTGAAATAACGAAAAATGTTTAAGAAAATAATGAATAAAGACAGTTATTTAAAACACACGGAGGATATAGAGCCAAATTCACGAAAGAATAGATTTATTATTGACGATGTGGACGAGTTTCTGTGCAAATAATCGCACATAAAATTCCGCGCATTGTTAATAGCGTCTAAAATATTTTTCACAACGAATGTTTCGACGATTTGGATTCTTCCGTTAGGTTCTTAAAATTTTACCAAGTGTTCCGTGACTTTTGCGCAGGGATGTACGTGTTTAGCATTGTGTCGACTGCACCTATGCGATTATTAGCGACGATGATTTAATGCCTCAAGGCGGACGCGGATCGAATGGTAACGTTGAAACGTCGTTCGTTCGTAAAAACATTATTAACCCCGATGAAAAATGTTATCTTTTAAATTTCTCTCGCGTCGAGCACTCCGATTTCTCTTCCCGTTGAAATCGATCGATCATTTTCCGTCTCCTTATGAAATTCTGGCCCGTTTCACGGATCAGACCGAGCTTACGAATTGGTCAATAACGTTCACTTCTACCCTACTTTTCCATATTTAAGTAAGTCCTCGATATTCGTTCGAACCGCAACGTAAAAAGTAAAAAGATTCGATGATTCGTCAACGTGCTTGTCACTTTACAATATCACCAACCACGGTAACGTTATTTAAAACTTCACAACCGTCGTGTTCCAATCTCTGCGAACAGAGAAACATTACAAATCTACAACTCCGGAGATCGTGTTCAAACTAACACTAAAACTACCGATCGTGAACGTATTATCTCTATTTGTACACCAGACGGTATAAATATTTTCAAAAAAAAAAAAAGATAAATTGTTACAATATATACAAATATAATACTCACTGTACACGACTCTTTGTTTCTATTATATAATTGGACTCGTCGAATAAAGAACAATAATAATGATAATAATAATCGTTAAAAGTAGCGTCGTTGGTAATCGATTTTCGAAAAGAGATTGGGGAACGGGTCGAATTGACCACTTTGCTAGTTTCGGCGTTAAAGAGTTGAACGATTGGTCTCGTTTCAGAGCGTAGGGATCATCCAGCAGCGATGCACGGGAGCCGGTTCTCGTAAAACCGAAACTGTGTTTGGCGAATTGCAGCGACTCGGAACTGGTCGGTAATCGCTGTCGGCACCGAGGATGGCGAGGAGCAGCGGCACTGCAAACGCATACCGGCGATGCACCGATTGCACCGTCGTCGTTCATCGCGATGCCGCTGTCGCAGTCCGTAGTACGTCCCCTCGCGAATTACGATCGATCGGAATCGGGTACGGTAGGAACGGCAACGGCACTGGTACCTCTGGCAACACCAGCTACGCTACCAATTTCGATCAGGGAGAGGGCACGGCCGATTAGAGTCGCCTCTTTCTATATAACTGCCGAGTAGCACGTGATTCACGTAAGTCCGAATCATTGATTTTTCGACACGCGCGCAAATCTATGTATGTATGTATGTAGGTGTGTGTATATATATATATATACATATATGTCTACGTACGTATATTTATTTATTTATTTTTGTTCACCTTCGATTGACGGACGTAGGAATCGGATTGAAAGGTTTTTCACTGAAACTTTTAGCATTGTCCGATCGATAGACTATCCTTGACTTTAATTTAAGGTTACTTTGTTTTTAATGTACATTGTTCGTGTACGGAAAATATAGAATCTGTAATTTGAAAGAGTGTGATATGGATTAGTTGGCGAGGGTTATTTTTTTGCTTTGCTTTAGGGTACATTGTTCCGTGTACAAAAATACTAGAATTTGTAATTTGGAAAGATATGATACGGATATGTAGAGTGTCTCGTGTGTAGAAGAGTATTTGTTTTTTTTTTTTGTTTGTTCTCAACGACGGAAAAAATATTGATTCGAACGGTTTTTAAGATAAATTTTGTTCGAGTATTGTTTACTTTTTAACTTTCTAGGGTCACGGGTATTGTATGCGTTGTTGCGCACGTTATAATGTTTTATGGAGTTGGACTAATGGTCCAATGGGTATATCAAGAAATGAAGATGGACAGCTGTTGATTGTCCTCGAGACAACTAATGAGCTGTTTGGTAGTTCGACGCGAGATTTCAAAGAGATGCGATGTTTTTTATTGGCTAATTTATTCATCCTATTATGTCGCGTTATGGTCGAAGTAACGCGCGTCTATTTATTTATTCTTGTTCACCTTCGATGACGGACACGGAATTCGAACGGGAAGGTATTCGTTGAAACTTTTGTAATCGTCTATTCTGATCAGTTGAGTTTCCACTGCTATTAAATCGATTCACTTCGTTTTATTATATATCGTACGTGTACGAAACATCAGAATCGTCCATTTTTAATCTGGAAGATTATTACACGAATATACGGTGTGTCTCAACCCAGGGAAGCTTAGTTTCGATATTTTATAATATTATTATTGGGTTGTACGGAAAGTCATTTCGTTTTCCAAAATGGAGAATGTATAATTTAGTAAAATGTTTATACACTCTAAAAAAATCGTGTTCCAATGGTATTATCCTTGGAAATATTGCAAGGATTTGCGAAAAAAACGCCCGAATGCTAGCTGTCGTTAGTTTATGCGACCTGAGCGGTGACCAACTCTTTTTAAAGATTTTTAATCCGAATTTCACTTTAATCCTTCGCTTCTTCGATGTAGATGTCTGTTATACAGGGTGAGTCACGAAACTCGCGCGAGAATCGATCAATTCTTATAATATCGTATCTGGAAAGAATATACGATATCTTCGAGTTTACAGAGTTGATAAAACGAAACAAAAATATATTGATTGAACGTAGATACATCGTTTATCGTTTACAAGATATTGTTTTTCTTTTTTCTTTTTTTTTTTTTTTTTTTTTTTTTCAATTCTTTCAATCGTCGAATCGATATCGTTACGACATCGATTCTAATCGCGAAGAATGATTTTTACCATTGAGCGGATAACGAATTGTATTAGGGAAAAATATCGACGATGTTAAGTATTAATTTTCACGAAGGTGTCGCGAAAATGTCGTCGTCGAATGGATCGGACTTCAGTCAGTTTTATATCGGTTTTGTAATTAGATACTGGAAGCCCCTCGGTAATTCGGATTCTACGAAACGTGCACGCGTGTCAATTCGATGACACAAGTTAGCGTGATCCGATAATTAACTGTCGATAAAATCATCGTGTTGCATCGATACGGAGAATACTGTTCACGCTTTAATACGTCAATTATCCAGAAACATTAGAAACGTTGATCGTCAAAATTCGATAATATATTTTAACGAAGAGCACAATTTTCCAAGAGAAAAACGATAAAATTCTCAAAGATTTGGAAAATTGTAAAATCGTCCAACACTTGGAAAATTGTAAAATCGTCGAACACTTGGAAGATTGTGAAATCGTCGAACACTTGGAAGATTGTAAAATCGTCGAGCACTTGGAAAATTCATCGAAAGAAATATCGCAATCAGCAAAGATCTGTCCCCATGGATAAACAAACGTCTTGTTTTGCTTTTCCAGTTTCTGGAATCATTCTCCGCGCTAAACAATCAAGTACGTAACAATCGCATAATTTCCTCGAATTAACTGTTATCGTGCACGTTCATCGATTACACCGTATCGATCGTACTACACCTGCTCAGAATTCGTTGAAAATATTGCGAAAGTTTTAAACACGAAACTCTCGCCACCCGATACGGATAATCGGGTACATAGATTCATGAGTTGGTTATATTATGTGCAACGAAATAAAAAAATACACCGATATCGAAGACGAATCGTACAATTTGCGTAGAGAATTCGATCGATGATTTCAATCGGAGAGCGATTTCGATCGCACGACCGTAATTCGTTCCGAAACAACGAAAGATCGATACTATACTTTGTCAATTTTCGCCGATCTCGCGAGGAAACGAATAACAAGAGGGTTCGATTATGGCAAGATGGGATCGCACGTGAAACGAAGTCAGAATTATGCAACAGTTTTGCCGGATATGGTGATGTAACATTGAGAAAAAAAAGTGTGCAACGAATGTTTTATCGCGTAATTGCGTCGTGGTTGATAATTGTACGCGAGTAGCGTTCGGGAAATTACTCGACCTCAAAGAGATTACAAAGAGATTCGTGTTCATTGTGAACGCGGAAAACTTGCGATCGATTCCACGACTTCTCGCAGAATTGAAGATTCTCTTCGAAATCTTTCATTATTGTTACTATTTTTTTTCTTCTTTTCTTTTTTTTTTTTTATATTTTTGTTTCGTTATCGCAAAACAAGTCGGAAAGCAACGGCGCAATTTTTTCATCCGAACTCTCGTTTTCCAGGAAAACTGCTTTGAAAATGGTTGCGCGCTGGTGCATCGACGGAACAGGCTCAGTGGTTCTCACGCTCCGTCGAGTACGCGCAACGGATTTTCACAGTCAGTTTTTCACGAAAAGGGAGCGTCGTACGAGAAAAATCTATCCCGCGGTTTCGACTTATTCTCGGACGAGGAACCGTTTCTCGTTCGTTTCGAATCGGAACGAGTCGAAGCTTTCGAAAGAAGGAAAAAAAAAAGAATTGAAAAAAGAAACAAACGAAACCCTAGCCACTTTCCCGTAAACAGGATTAACCATTTCCATGTCCCTCGATATCACCGATCTGGTTAATACGGTGCATCGATTTCGAAGAATCGATTTAATTGAATTCGTTTCACCGACTTGGTATTCGGCGAGTAAAATCGTTCGTTCCTCTGTAAAAAAAAAAAAAAAAAAAATTAAGCTTCTTAATGGTGAAAACGATACGTGCTCGACGGACTTAAAAGCACCTAAAGCCTTTCCAACTCGTTTGGAAAACTTCGATCGACCGTACCCGTCCGAATCGAATTTCTTTGAAATTTTAACGCGACGTCCGTTCGAAACATCGAGGTTCTATATTCTTTTTCTTCCAAGCGTTAGAAGAAAAAAAAATAAAGGTTGTGGATTATTTTTACCGATTCGAAGATGAAATACGCGAGAAAAGGTGTTGAATGTTCTTTATGAAAGATAGATCGCTCATTCACGCCATCCCTCGTCTCTTTACCACCCTTCCTCCACACGTTTCACGCTTCTCTCGCTCGATATCGTACAACGAACCAGGTCCACACACTATCGGTTTTTTTGTTTCGTAGGCCACGATAGAGAACTATGGCTAGGACCTTGACATATTCCACCGGCATATTGCTCGCTTTTACACGCGCGAACGCTCAAATAGCGCAAACGACGAATTATCGACCACATCGCGACTGTTTCTCGTCGAATTGGACGTCAGTGGCCCGCCACTTCTCCTCGGACAAAGAAGTTATGGTCGAGGGTGGCTCGTTTCTTCTGTATAATAATTTTCACGAACGCTCGAGGAGTCCACCTGATGGATATTACCGTCTCGACCCACGTCGTTATTATTGTTCTTGGCGAAAAATATTTGGAATAGAAGTCGAATGGTTTCGCGAAGGTTGCGTCGCAATGTTGGTTTTTTTTTTATTTACAGGTGGACGTCCAGAGAATGTTTCTTTGATGGAATCGTTTGTCAATGCAGATATTTTTTACGAGAAAGCATATTTTAGCAATAATATGAAAAATCATTGGTTCGGGAGATATCTTGATTCGATTATCGCTGAGAAATTGTATTCAAAGGCCACGATACGACGAAACGATTTTACCAATTACCGATTGTGATCAAATATCGTCCGTTGCGTTACACAATGTAAGAGAATTGTTATTTTATCGATTACGAAAATGTCACGATACAAATAGTCCTCGAACCTTTTCCGCAAACGAAACATTAATAAGAGAGCGACGGTTTCGTAGCGAAACTCGAATGTCTTTTAAATTAATAATCTTGCGGAGAATGTCGAACTGCATCGATCGACGCGTTAGAAAATATCTATTGAAAAAGAAAAAAAAAGAAAATCGACGCGAGTTCTTTGTGTCTTCGTTCACGATAAACGAATAACGTCGAAATAATCCCTCCTCGAAACCATTCTACTTCCGTAACAGTGACGCGAATCGAGATGATAACATCGGATGAAACACCTTGTACATTGTATATTCATAAACGTGTCCGTAACGTGGCACCTGTATCGTGTATGCAGTTTAAGAAATTACGCACATCGTTGATGACAATCGTAAAAACGCGTCGTTCCGATTTTTCGATTGGAAATAATTTCACGTGCCACGTTAATCGTACGAATCTTTCATCGACGATCGACGATCGGAACGATAACGAGATATTTTCTAATTTTTCGAAGATTATTAATATTTTTTGCTAAGAAAACCGATCGAGACACCCCGTATATACAATTTACTTCTTAGCTTCGTTTTAATATATTCGCTTTCAATGTACCACAACTGTCTATCCGCAATTCAGAGAAGTACAATACGAATGTACAAGGTGTCTCGAATGAAAAAGACCACTCGAAAACTTCCTTCCTTCTTAACGACACGATTTGAACGCTTTTGGAGGAATTTCGCGATAGAAAAATTTCGTACGGAAAAACCGGTAGCAATTTAGTCCATCTCGACCGTGATGATTTTTTTACGTAATCGGTCGACCGATACGAATCAATCGTCGACGATCAACGATCGACACCGGATAACCGGATCCCCTGAACTGGAGATTTGTCAAAACGTAGGAAAAAGTAACAATTCCAACGGTTTGGCTCCAATCAGGATGTTACGTTAGAGGGTGCACTCCCAAACTTGGCACACACTAACGGGTCACCGCGTTAGTTATGAAACAACACGTGCACTTGAACCAACACGTTGTATTGATTGCGACGAAGCGATCGTCGCGGAGCTGTCGTTCGTTACATGCGCCTGTATTTCGCGAAACGGAATTGCTTTCGTCTCTTTTTCCCCAATTGATCCGTCATGGTTCGTTTCTATTGCAGACACCGAGAGGACGAGTGCATCTCGCGGAATGGATTCGTGCGGGGTCTACTTGTCTCAGCTGCGAGCGATGCTCGTGAGGAATCTCCTCTTGAAGAAACGTGAGAAACGGAAGACTACGGCGGTATGTAGAAATTTTTATCGTCGTTTTCTACGCGAGAAAAATCCATCGAAATATTAGATACGTATCGATTCTGAGTCGCGAGTCACCCTTTCATTTTTTTTCCCTTCGATTTTACCGAATGGAATTTCGTAAAAAATTGTGCAAACTTGCCAGAGAATCGAGAAAACGTCTCGTGAGATTTTAGTTAAATATCTTGCAAAATTTCCCAAAGTATTGGAAGCGATGCTTGGCAATTTTAACGAAATTTGACGTGCTTCTAGGTGCACGTGTACGATAATCGTAACCGGATTATTGTTGTGAAAAAAATAAGGGTAGATTCGAGCAGTGTAGCTCGAAACCAACAGTAACTATGGTACTCGACACTTATTGTTAGTTATTTATATATTTTATGAGAAATAAATTAATGCGAAATTGTATCAGCCGAGGTATCTGTTACTTTCTAACGTACTTTCGGTATATTGTGGTATTCTTGTAGTAAATTTAAGTTTGACACTAGATCGATTGACGCGAGGTGCGTCGTAAATTGTAGTTTTCGTGAAAAATATACGTTTTTAAAGTACATTGTACGGTACAGCGGCCGATGTCTGAAAATTTTGTACTTGTATTAGAACAGGAACAGCAGACCCCATAATCTTTAGAGACCGAGGCACTGAATACCTGTGACATAGATGCAAGTACAGGAGACTGGTAATATTTTGGCGCGAGATGTTAGTGCTATAATATACACTTACGTTTTCATTGTCTCTACGACGAATTCCACACAAATTCTCACGCTTCCTACCAAGTCGCAATTATAGTTGCTTGGAACGCTCCACTACTCGAGTATATTAGACTGATAAATTTTTTCAAACTTTACACGTTTCTTTTTTTTTTTGCGCAAGTGGCTGTTTATTTGCAGCCATAATTCCGGTTACAATCGTTGTACACGTGGAGCTACAAGGCTGCCAAATTTTATTAAATTCGTCGAGGACTGGTACTGACATTCCTCTTGTCAGTTTCCGATTTCGAAATTGAGTAGCCAAGAACCGAAATTATTTTCTTGTATTTCTTGAAAATATAAATTAACGCGTACACACGTTGCTCGATAGATATTTGCAGAAATGTAGCTTCTTTGTGCGCGCATACGTGTTCAATTGAAAAACTGTACATTTGCATATTAAAGGAACATCACTTGGCTATGAATATAAGATGAAACTCGTACGTCGTAAATATTCTTTAGAAACCTAAAACGAAACTACGAACCGCTTTTTCTCGAGGAAACATTTGGATCGTTTGTCGAATGTCTCTTCCGGTGATCAATTAACCGTTCGTTTTATAGACGAATAACAAGGGTCTTCCATTATCGAGTTTTATTCGTTCTTTCGAAGCAGGTGACGAGCAGACATTTTGAAAAATCAGAGTGACAGAATATCCGAATCGAGATACAATTATTATTTTCGATTCAAATTCCACTTAATCGCTTACTGTATCGACGAGGAAAAAATTATTTATTTGAAAAGTTGAAGAAACTAATTTTGACTTTTCAGATCGGACATTTCCTTGTTCCTCGATTTCTCTATTCGAATTAATTAAATTTCATGCACGTGAAAAACGTATATTGAATTTCGAATAAATTTCAAACCAAATATCTACTCGATGAAATGCTTTTTACTTTATTTGCTACACAAGAAGCGCACAAAAATGATACTTATCGTACGCTGAAAATACAAATCTTATCGCTACGTACGATGATGGTACTTTCGTCGTAAGTGACCTAATCCATCAGTATGCAAACTTTCGAGCGAATTCGCGACCCAAAAGGTCTTGCACTCTCCCGGTTGGAGATCCTCCTCTTCGTTGCGTCCTCGAAAGTTTCGTCGTCGCGCTCGAATCGTTCCATTTTGGTTTCCAACGAACGAAGAAATACGGAGCAATGTCTCCTCGATAATAAATGGAGAACGCTTCAGAAGAGATCGTACCCGCGTATCGGTACACACGTATTTTTATTCCGCTTTATGTCACCGCAGAGGTTTAACAATTTTATGGTAGAAGGCATCTTACTCGAGTAACTCGCGTTGTGGGAGGGGAAGGGGTGGGGAGAAAGGAGAAGAAAGAGGAAGAGGTTGAGATAGAAGAGGGGGGATGAACTAAGTATAGACGCGAATACTTATTTTATGTATAAATCGATTTTCTCTGCTTCTAACGAGCTATATTTAGGTTTGCGTTTCCCCTTTCCTCCCCCGCGCCCTTTCGTCGACCCTTTATCCCCGCAAATTGACGCAGAGGTTTGACGAGCAGCGCTGAATTGTTGAAAATTTGATCATGGAAACGTGCTCCCCGAGAGACAGGTATTTTTCACGCTGGACATACATTGTTATGCTGAAACTTGACAAAAAAAAAAAGAAAAAAAAGAGAGAGACAAAAAGAAGAAAAAATGTATAAAAAAAAAAGGTCCCGCGAATTCCAGCGAAACTCTATTCCACGGACAACAAGAATTATATTCCATCGTTTGGACGTTTTTCAAAAATGATATTTTAACTCGTAACGCGATCTTCCCGATGGACGGGTAACGGAAACATTTTTCAAAGTAAAGATGTTTCCAGCGTTGCAGCTGATAAACGCGCCAAAAATATTAATCCTTGAGTCGAACCGATTACGAGAAAGCTCACGGTCGGTTGGCCGAGGAGGAGCTTGCGCGAATTTCGATCGAACGATACTCACCGCGACGGGGACGTGGTTGTTCTCGTAACGCGACTGAAATCGCTCGAGTGCACAACAATGGAATGTTTTAACGTCTAAACGGATGCCTGAACTCCCCGTTGAGTAGCCACAGAATAAACATCCCAAGAGATAGGAAGCGTTAGTATTTTATAAACCAACATCGGCGCCGTTGAAAGCCACGACGAGGTACGAGTTCCTGGAAATAGCAACAAAATCGGTACTCGTCGCCTAGAGGAGGGAACGTGTTTGCAACGTGCACTTAACGATAAATCGAAAGATTCCGTCGACGATATTGGAAATTATTCAAAGACGGTGGGGGAGACTGTGTAACTATTTAACCCGGAACTCGAACGCGTTTCGCTTTCAAAGTGCGTACTTTCCTTCGAAAGTTTCGAACGAAATTTACAAGTATTGCATCGAACCGATGGAAAGGAAATGAAAAATTGACAAAAATACACGGTAGACGAGATACACGTCACCGGTGACTAATAATATCCGTGTAAACGATAAATACGTTACACTTTTACAACCGTGTGGCATTTAAAGGTTAAATCACGAGATAAGCTTCTCAAGGTGTAGTCCCAAGTATTTTACAAGTAAATGTCGAAGCTCTTAGAACGGGAGCAAACGAACTATGAATTATCCGTTTCAATATCGACGGACGCGTCCCCGGAAGAAAACGGTAATAGTTGTCGCGACTCGTCCAATTGGAGACGTATCAAAATTATTGCTACGTAAGACCGATCGGAACAACAATGCGATACTCGTAGCCAGAGAACGAAGTTTATCTTGCGCGCAAATATTCTCCAAACTAGAGCGAATATTGGCGTCGTCGGGTTCTAAAAAAGACACGTAGCCACCCGCAAGTGCCAGAGAAATTACGTACCCGGGGAACAACGATGATTGTCGTATTTCTACGCGCTCGTGAGCTTCCTGGGAGAACCTGTTCGAATATAGAACGAAGCGTTCTTGCGCGCGAACGGACGACCGATTTCGAAGCTGAAGAGGCACGTAAGACGAATCGAGTGTGTATTGGACGGGAGAGAGGAAAGAAAAGAAGAGAAAAAAAAAGAAAAAGGAAAAAAAATAATAATAACACGCGTTCAAATAACGACAAAGCTGGAGAAGGAAGAAAAGAAAAATGTACGCGCTCGACGCCGTCCCAGCGAGGCCCGCGATTTGAATTCAAGCAACGACGATCGCGAGACTTCGGTGAAGAAAAGAGCGAAACAGGGACGAAAGGAGAGAGTTCGTGGATAGTTTTCCACGAATGGCGACGAAGTGACTGCGTTTCGCGGACTGCCACGTCTGCCAACCGTGAGGGCGTCTTGCCAATTCGTTTTCGGGCGGGTGTTTTTGCGTTTCGCTTTGTGCCAACTGGGCCAAGGGTCGACAGGGTGAAGAGAACTTTTCTGTTTTCTCCGACTTCGCCCTCTGATTTTTTTTTCTTCTTCTTCTTCGCCCCCCTCTCTCTTCTTCTTCCGCTTCTTCTTTGTTTCCGTTGCCCGGTTTCGATCCGTAACGCCGGACTCTCGTCGCCGTTGGTCCGCTCGAGCGTGGATAATCATCGTGGTAGGAAGATTCGCGGAGGCTGCACGCGATCATCGCGAACCGTCACTTACGACTGGTGGGTCTTAAAATAAATTTCGATCGCGGGGACTCGTAATTTTGGCGCCGATTACACGGCGCCTCATCTTCCATCTCGAGGAGGCAAGATCTCGAGGAACACCTTTCCGTGAACCAGTTCCGCGTTCCAACGTCCACGGGGATCGAAGATTTCGTTTGTAACACCATTGAACGGAGATCAGGAACTATGGAAGTATCTAAACTTTGGTATCTACCATTGTTAAGAAGTTTCACTCGGAGTGACTACTTCCAGGCGCTGGTTCCGCGCTGTAATGTACACGGGGACCGAAGATTTCGCTTGTAACCCCATCGAACGAAGATCAGAAACTATGGAAGTAGATACTTTGGTATCTACCACTGTTATGGTGTTCCATTCGAAATAACCAGTCCTCTCGATGCATTCGAATCGTCGAGTCCGAGTACAGAGCACCCTTGACAATTGCAAGAAATCTTTACTCTTGGATCATCATTTTCGCTGCTGGAGTTCAACGAACAATTCGAGTGTATCGCCATTGCGATCGAAACCCTGCCCGCCTACGTAGATGCAGAAAATTCCCGTGGAAACAAAAGAAGGCTACTTCTGGTCTTGTTTCCCCCGTGTACGATCGGTGAAATCGTGTCTAATCGGACGGATCGAATGTAAATAAGATTGTTTACACACTCCAGTGTCACGAGTTTATTCTTTCGCGAGATACAATCGAAAGCCATTTGCGTTCCTTCCTGGATGAAAACGAATTCCATAAGAGAACTAACTAACGCAGAAAGAATTCTTATCGTCGACCGTCCAAAATTCTCCATTAGTAAACAATTCTATTCTCCTCGTATATTTAAAAAAAATCAACGGTAAACAATAACAAATTCCCGAATCAATGACCGACCGATACCTTCGACTTCTTCTTAAGGAAGACAACAACGAGACTCTTGTCCTCGCGTAAACAATTCCACTCAATCGAAGGCAAGAGGGAGACTCGAAAAACATCGGGGGAGGTTATTTTTTACGCGAGATCTTCTGCTTCTCCTTCCCCTTGAAAATGGCGGGATCGATGACGTTGGTCGGTCCGTTGTTCCACATCGAAGTGGAGACGGTCTCGACGGGCTCGACAGTGGAGGGCAATAGGTGTGGACCGACGAGAAAGTATACTTGCTCGACCCACGTGGGTAGAGAGACACCAGCCACGCAGGACTGCCATAACGGTAGACCAAGATGGACGAGCATCATGCGAAAGTACACGGTGAAACTGTCCGCCATGTGGTACCATCGGTCCGCCTCCTCTCGATGCAACCAGATGCTCGTCGACGATTCTTGCTCCGGTTTCCCGCGGTACACCAGGTAGACCTTCGCTTTGCCACTCTCCGGGAAACACCGAGCGATCTCGAACATCTTGCAGCCACGGGAATCCCCGCACGGATGGGGGATGATCGCGTTCTCGAGGCCGGTCGCGCATCCGTGTTCCGGCTCCGATCTCGCTGGTGGAGGATCCGTTTCCTGTTTCGAGGAGTCGGTTCGTGGCTCCCCGGCGTTGTAACGTTTCAGATAAGCGAGACCACCGATCTCCATGCGACCCACCGAGAATTCTTCGCCTGCGGAACAACCGAGCACAGTTCGCACAAACGGTGTGGTGTGCGTCTCTCGAAATAGAAAATATATAATACTTAACGCGGAAAATTTCCTGCAACTGTTCAAACATTTCCGTACGTTTTTCTCGGTAAGTTTTTAACTTCTACACGGGAATGAAACAAAGCCGGCGATTCTCGAGAGCAGAACCAAGCGAGGGGGTAACGCGGTGAATGAAAATCTTCAACGTGGAAAAATTTCGGGATAAGAACAAATACGCTGTTTGAACACAGATCTACGGAACGTTTCGTTGGAAAATTATGGAAAAATACGAAACTCGAAGAATATCACGATCCGTTCGCGGTCGAGCTGCGCTTCGCTACTCGTAACTCTTCGACGCGATAAATAACACTTTGCCCGAGCAATTCGCGCGATCACCAATTACGTAAAATCATCGGGTCAGGTGTACTACGATGATGTGTTTTAAGAACGACTTCGTTATCGATTCGTTAGCACGTTGTATTTTCGTTACGACTGTCTCGTGAAGTATCCGCGAGTCCGTTTTCGACCGATACTTTTCTCTCGTTTCCGTGGAAAGAACGATCGCGTACAGTTCCCGCGAAGAAGTTCGCGTTTCGTGTGCAACGACTTGGCGTTAATTTTTTTCGCTACTTCTTTTCTCCTTTTCTCTATCGGTTTCTCGTCAGTAGCGTAAAATTTGCGAGCGAACCGTTCGATTACTTCCACGTCGCGCGGTATACGTTCCTTCGCGGATCGACAATGGAAAATGAAAAACTTTCGGGAAGCTCGTTGCCCCCGGTGCGGAAAGAAGAAAGACAGAACGAGAGTATTGATTTCCCGGTGTTCGAAACGTTACGAAACGGTAGCTACGAGCGATCGTTATTAATTACGGATTAATAATTAGCGACGAGTTCCAAGAAACAGAAACGTCGAGAGAAACAACGCGAGATCGGGGCTGGGTGGAGAGGGTGTAAACGAACGTAGGTGAAACATCTCTGGTTGAGGGGGGGAGGGGGATCCTGGAAACGGATGGATGAATCTCGTAATGGGTTACCTGCTATCTCGAGGTTCCACAGAAGCAGAAAGCCGTCGATCGAGGCGTAGAAGTTGCGAACATCCTCCGGGAGCAGACAGCAATGCCTTTGCTCCCAGTTGGTGATGGCCGTGCACTCACATCCGTTTCTCCTCTCCACTCGTACGTTTTTCACGTACGGTATGCTCTCGAGTACCTTCACCACGCCCAACGTGAGATTCTCGTAGAAGGAATCCTCGGTAACGACGTCCACGAAGAAGGACATTCTGCCGCGACGAGAGCCGAGAGATCTTGGGCTAACTCTGAGAGAAAGAAAATTCGGAGAAAGAGACAACTCGTCGAGTCAAAAGCAGTTTCGATGCACCAGCCAACGATTAAAGATCTCTATTATTGAATCCAGACCTACCGGTGTTCCGTTTATTTACGATTTTGTTAAAATTAGTCCACTTTGCAACCTTCCCCCAACAATCTTTACTATTATCGTCGAATACCAAAATTAACCGTAAGCTCTCTAAGTTGAAGGAAAAGAAACTCGTCGAGTGAAAAGCAGTTTCGATGCACCAGCCAACAATTAAAGATCTCTATCGTCGAATGATAATTGACTCAACTATTCCGAGTTCGTGACTAATCCAGATCTATTAATGCTCCGTCTATCTACAATTTTCTTAAAATTAGTCCACTTTGCACCTTCCCCTAACAATCTTTACCATTAACTATCTCGCCGACGACACAGGTCAACCGTGATCTCTCTAAGTTGAAAAAAAGAGAAACTCGTCGAGTCGATGGCGTCTCGATGCACCAGCCATGGAAACAACGATCCTCGTTGTCGAGTATCTCGTACGTAAACGCGAGTTATTTATCGGTGCTCCGTCTATCTACGATCGTTTCGTAAAAATCGGTCCACTTGGTGCTGGTGAGGTTTCCAGTTTCGTCTTCGAGTCCACCGTTACGAATTTTTCCCGTTTTCCAATCGCCTCTACCCCTCGGTGATTTTTTTTCACCCTCGTTATCCCGACGTGACTCTCGACGGATCCTCCCGAGCTTCGCGGCAAAATCGCCTCTGATATTCGGTGAATTGAGGGCAGGTCGGCCCTGATAGCTGAATGGTCCGGTTGTTGATCGCCATGGTGACCGAATATCAAACCGAGGCACACCGTGTCTACTTTTCAGCGTTCGCCGACGAGGGTCGTCGTATCGAACGCTTGCGCGCAAGCAACGGTGGTTCGCTTGCACGACAGGTGTGGGAGAGGGTGCAGGTGGGCTAATTATTATGCACGCACGGGGGAATTTCTTTTCAGCTCTGGCCCTGCCATTTCGAATTGGAATAATTATATATAATTTTACAGCGTGCATTATTAACTATCAATTGAGGGCAGCAACGTAGGAGTCGGGTTAGGGTCTCGGGGTTGCAAGCTTATGCCAGATCCGGGGCTAAAAATGTCTCCTCCTTTATTTCGTTCGTTACCCCACGCTGTGTCGTCTATTATTTCCTATCCGGCGTCTTTCCTCTCGGTTTCAGTGTCGTCGAGCCTTCTAACCCCCTTCTTCGTGCCTTAGTTGGAGTATAACTTTTTTTTTCCATGCGGCTTACACACAACCAATACACACCTATGCGAAGGTGTACACGAATTCTTTCCATGCGTCTTATAGACAACCAATACACACCTATACGAAGGTGTACACGAATTTTTTCCATGCGTCTTATAGACAACCAATACACACCTACACGAAGGTGTATCGGAGGAAGGATGCATTGAATTCGTTGCTTTTAAAAATACTTAACGCCCTTGAATAATCCTTAGAAATGTCTATTGCATAATTCGACGATGGATTTACGATCCCATCGGTGTACCCGTTCACAGGAGATTTTCCTGCCCCTTTGTACCCTAGGCGTTCCGATTGTAACAAAGGTTTGGTGTTTAATAAAGATTTGGTGTTTCCTTGGTTATAGTAAGTGCAGATTGAGAATATTGGAGGAAAGATACATTGAATTCGTTGCTTTTAAAAATACTTAACGCCCTTGAATAATCCTTAGAAATGTCTATTGCATAATTCGACGATGGATTCACGATCCCTTCGGTGTACCTGTTCACAGGAGATTTTCCTGCCCCTTTGCACCCTAGGCGTTCTGATTGTAGTAAAGGTCTTACCACCGAATCCGAATTATCCCGCAATGACAACGCAGAGACAAGAGAGTGGCATTTTCGAGACGTTCAACGCTTTCAAGAACAACACGGTGGCCGTTGTTCCTAACTCGACAGAAACTTTGGTAAGTATCACCAGGTCTGGTTGATAGATCTAATAACGTTCGTCGCTTGTTGCATCGCAACCAATATTAACACTTTACGTTCGAAAGGCGGCTCTGGGTCGCGGTAGAATTAAGTGCAACTTGCGTCGTATCGCACCGTGGAAATATTGTCGAAGTTTGCATACGAATTCGAAATGTAAAGATACATCGAGTATCGAAGTAAAAAAAATTACATTCATAATTATACGTAATTTTCGCTTAAAGAAATTTCGTTGTGTAGTAGAATCTTCGAGTGCAAAGGATCAATCTTTGAGCGTCTTCTCGTTTAACTATACACTCGAGGTCTTTGATCGAAACGTGTCCTAAACGCATAGAACTCGTGTTTGTAATTTTATAGAATAACGAGAGAATTAAGGAAACAGAGGAGCGTTCAATCGGGTCTATTATAATGTCCAATATGTAATAATACCTATCGCAATGATAAAAAAAATTGGCGTTGAAAATGAAAAAAAAACCGAATCGAGATTGAGTTGTACCTTCGAATTATTTGACATTATATTTTTAAACATTATTCGATGTATAATTTCGATAACGAGCCAAAATAGAGCGGACAAGAACATTTAATTAAGATTTAAGAAGCACTCGTATCGGTTCTGTAACGTTTCCCCCCTCTTTCAGAACTTTTTATACTCGATGAACGGCCTGTGGTTGTCAATGTGGGATTCACCCGGCAAACTTCCCCTCAATTTTATGGTGTTCGCCACGAAGGATGATCTGCAAGCAGCGTATTGGAGAGACCCGTACAGCGTACCCATAGCAGTGATCTTCGAGGACTCTCAGCCTATATCTCAACGTCTTGTGTAAGATAAATCGATCCTATTGTATAATCTGGACCGGAATTTCTCACGTGGATTAAGCTACGTATTTGTATGCTTTCTAGGTACGAGATAAGAACTAATCCTTCGTACACGAATCCACCTTCGCCGACCGAATTGTATTCCGCCCCAGTTACTTGTCGAAAGGACACGAGCCACTGGATGGGTGGCGTATTGTCGATAGAAACCGGTGGATCATGCCCTGTGAACAATTACTTGCACTCCGGTTTCCTGGCGTTGCAATTGATAATGGATATTACAAAGATAAGAGTACGTCCTGAATATTTCATTTCACCGGGAGACCAATTTAACATCCACGAATGCACGATGCTGATGTAATTGTGTATGATTGGCAATTTGTAGCTAGACACGGGAAACACTGACGTAACCGTACCGAATGTTAAACTCGAGATGTTCCCAAAGGAAGCTTTCACCGCAGGTAAATATTTAAGATGTTTGACGAATAATGCTGTCTCGTTCGTTTCCGCGTGGTTGAATAATAAATATCGTCTATCCAATGTTAGAATAAAGATAATAGACTAACCGTTATAGAAGAAAATAAGGTAGTCCAGTTTGGTAATTAAATGTACATTTAAAGAATATTTTTATTATCAATATCTGAACACATTTATAAAAATACTTTTCATTTAGATTGGATGCTGGCATTTAGGGTCGTCATACCTCTCTTTATGGTCCTGGCTCTTTCGCAATTCGTCACTTACCTACTGATCCTAATAGTCGGTGAAAAGGAGAAAAAGATCAAGGAAGGAATGAAGATAATGGGCCTGAAAGATTCCATCTTCTGGTAGGTCTCAGTTTACGGATTCCATTCTGTTTCAAAGAAACACGACACATATCGTTTAACGATATACGTATTTCGTACGAGGCCGTCGATGGCAAAATTTGCAATAGACGTCACCGAATTTACTACAAACAATTGAGAAATAATTTCGTGTCTCGTTTCAGGTTGTCATGGTTCATTATCTACAGCGTTTTTGTCTTGTTGCTATCCGCTGTTGGCGTAATACTACTTTTTACACTGCAGATGTTTCAGCACACGCACTTTCTACCAATATTCCTTTTAGTAGTGCTCTATAGTTTCTCCATAATCATGTTTGCTTTCATGATAACGCCTTTCTTCGACAAGTCACGGGTAAGCGTTTCAATCGACGCTTCCTCGCGCCGTTATCGTTGTAAATATTAACCGTAACTCCATTTTCCAGACCGCCGGTGTACTCGGCAACTTTTCAGTAACGATATTAAGCTTAATGTACTTTATCCAAGTCTTTGTGAACGACTCTAGTTCAATCTCGTTCTGGGTAGTCTCTCTCCTCAGTCCAACAGGCGTTGCCTTGGCAATGGATAAGGTTTGTATCCAATTTACGAAATTTTGTATTATTAATATTGGAATATCGATACTCAAAGGTAACAAAATTTCACGAAATTCTACCAATAAAACAAGCTTTACGTGTTACAAGCTTACGCCTTTTTTCCAGGCTCTTGTGTTAGATTTACAAGGAGAGGGTGTTAACTTTGACAATCTTTGGTCAGGCCCAGGTATACCGTTTGGAGGGAGTCTCATCATGATGACTTTAGACATATTTCTATACGCCTGTTTAGCCTACTATTTCGACTCCGTCATACCGAGTACGTTCCTCAAAACTGTTTTCGTTGTTCGATGTATACCTTAAATTATTAATAGACAAAGATAAATTAGATATTAAATAAATGTTTATCCTAGGCGAGTATGGAATAAAAAGAACTCCCTTGTTTTGCTTCACGCCCAGATTTTGGTGTCAGAGGAAGGCTCCACGGGTGGGTTTAATGTATAACGATAATTAGTATCGAATGTATAAGAAAATGGGAAAAATCTTGTTCACAGTCATATTTACAGGTCCCGTCCTCGAACGGCGAGTCGAACTCCTTCATACCTGGCGAGGAGACCAATCGCGACATTGAACCAGTGGTGCGAGAGATGAAAGGACGTGAAGCCATTAGAATAGTCGATCTGTACAAGTCGTATCAGAAATGTCGCAAGCCAGAGATTAAGGCTGTAAATGGCATCAATTTGACGATCTACGAGGGACAAATTACAGCGATACTCGGGCACAATGGAGCTGGAAAAACGAGTCTCTTTAACATACTCACCGGCCTGACTGCACCTACCGCCGGCACTGCCTTAATTTTCGGTTACGATGTCAGGGATTCCAATGACATGCAAATGATCAGAAGTATGACCGGCGTTTGTCCACAACACGATATCCTCTTCGATCTTCTGACGCCCCGAGAACACCTTGAATTTTTCGCTGCTGTACGGGGCATTCCAAAGTCAATGATCGAACACGAGGTACGTTCTCGAGTAATTGTTAAATAAAATTATTGACAGAATTGTTCTACGTTTATTTTCAGGTGAACAAAACTTTGAAGGACATCGATTTGATCGAGAAAGCGGATACTTTCGCAAAATATTTAAGCGGCGGTCAGAAAAGAAAATTGTCCGTGGGTATCGCCATTATTGGCGATCCAAAGATCATTATCCTCGATGAACCCACCGCCGGGGTAGATCCTTACTCCAGGAGACAGATGTGGTCCTTTTTACAATCCAGACGCCATGGAAAAGTAATTTTATTAACAACACATTTTATGGATGAAGCGGACATACTGGCGGACAGAAAAGCGGTTATAAGCAAAGGAAAGTTAAGATGCTGTGGTAGTTCTCTGTTCTTGAAAAATAAATTTGGCATTGGATATCACTTAACGTAAGTTTGAAATAGATTACAGTATTTCCTGAGAGATGTTTGCGATATATTCGATTCAAGCTGGGCGAATCTCTCTTTCTCTCTCAAGGAAGTACTGTAAATATAATAATTTCTCAACGATGTGCGTTTTCTGTATATTTTTATATTTTGGCTTATTGTAAAAAATATCATACAGGTTAGTACTCGAGGGAAACGGAAGAGAGCATGCCATTTCCAGATTAGTAACTTCTCATGTATCAAAAGCAGAGAAAGCAAGGCGCCACGGTCGCGAACTGAGTTTTATTCTACCGCACAATTCTGTGGAGAGTTTCGCACCACTTTTCTCGGCTATAGAACATGAGATTAGAACACGATCAAGTCGATTGGGTATTAGCAGCTACGGAGTCTCTATGACTACACTGGAAGAAGTGTTTTTGCATCTAGAGAAAGACGAGGGCACTGAGTGCACAATGGATAATTTGTCCAAAAAAATGGTGCGTAATCGTGCACTAAGCAGATCATTATCATTGCAATCGAAAAGCACGTCCTATCAAAGCTTGCAGAACGAAGGTGTTACTGTCCAAAATGATGGTCAAGCGAAAGGCAAGTTCATTTTAACATGTACAAAGTATTATTAAGTTCTTCAATTTATTCAATTTTACTTCAGGTGCAGGAGGAGACTTACCAGACGGCGTTCATAGTGATAGAAACCCTCCTGTTCTCGGCCTCGGATTAGACCCTATAAAAATCCGGCCTAATTTCCTACAAACCCTATACGCTATGCTTCGCCTAAGGATACTCAGGCTCTTCAGGAACATTCAGTTATTGTACTTCACTATCGTTGCACCTCTTTTTCTAATAGTCCTTGGCCTCCATTTGAATAGTATTCAAACGGTTGAAATTAAAATGCAATCTCTCAGATTGAATACCGGTACGTCGTATCTTTCATGATTAAAACAACTGTTTCTTATATGTTCTGTATAAAATGACATCTGAAAACAGAATATTTTTTAATGTTAAAAACTAATCAGTTTCTTCCCGCTTTTGTAGACACGTACTGTAACGAGACCAAAATTTTATACGCGAACAATACCGATCACGATATCACTGATTTAATTGAGGGAATAAGTCAAGACGTGAAATACATTGAAGAATATTACGGGAATTTTGCGAACTTGTTGAAAATTGCACCACACATGGCTGTTTTCAATATTAACGAGTACGATCAACACAAAATCAACTTGACCATCGTTTATAACGATACTACGCAACATTCCCTACCGATTTTGATAAACCTTTTGTCCAACACCTATTATAGGTAAGAACAGTAATTCGAAAAAGTATTCTAAACTGAAATATTTATGCATAATATCCATTGTTTATGATTAGGATAACCTCGGACAAGAATCATTTGAAACCGATTGAAGTTAAGACACATCCTTTCCAGCAAACTTCTCAACCGCAGGAGTTCAATATTGGTACAGCTAGTTCTGCTGTGTTTATTGGAATGAATTTCGTACTGTTGCCAATAACTCTAGTTGTAGATATGGTCTACGATCGCGAAGTAAGATTTCTTTATCAGCGGTGAATTACAATATATGAACAGTTTGATTAATTTTCAACGTTATGTACCCTTAGATAAAAGCGAAGAATCAACTTCGTGTGAACGGTTTGTCATTTTCTATGTACTTTCTGACGTATTTCATCGTACTTGTCGGCCTGATCATGTTCATCTGTCTATGCATTCTTGGCATTATATTTCTCTTCGATGTGCCTTCACTTCAAGAAATACCAGCACTCATCACGCTCAGCGGTCTTTTGATGCTTTACTGTCCGTCGTCCATTCTCTTCTCAACGTGTTTGAGTTACATCTTTGACAAGATGGATTCTGCCCAGAGTATTTTGCCCAATATCGCAACTTTCTTTGGACTTATACCCTTTATACTAGTCACGATTCTTGACATGCTAGGTCTCAGTAAGTAGTAGTAATCGCTTCTTTAAGGACGAGACCTTTCTAAATTTATAAATTTTAAGTATTGAATAATCAATTTTTCAGGTGGTACAGCAGCATTTATTTTACACGTAATCTTTTCTTTATTAAACATATTGTACGTGCCGTATGCTGCAGTATATTATGTGGAACGAGTTCATCTGATGTGCTCTATCAATGCCGCTTGTCATCATTTAACTATGTCCGATTACCTAACCACAGAAATCATTTCAATGGCCTTTGGCGTGCTCTTACACTGTCCGGTGTGGTTCTTTATACTTTTGCTATTGGACATTAAAAAAAGTGGTGGCAACGTCAGCGATATCTTCAAGCATTTCCTGGTTAGAATAGTCTTTACATGGTCTATTGAAAATATACCATTGAATATTATAAAATAGAATTTTCCTTTGCAAAGTTCAATGTTCGTGTATAAAATTGCATTTGATACTAAAAATACTTTTTACGTCCATAGCGTAATGGTGGATCTATCGGAGAAGAAATAATGGAGAACTCAGATATTGGAGAGCATGAAGATGCAGATGTTAAAGCCGAAAGACAAAAAGTTTGCAATCTTATTATTTCATCATCCGTTCAAGAACCACCTGTAGTTCTAGTACAGGTATGAATTGCGATTACCTAAATAATTCGACTTGTTTTATACAAATTTGTTTACAAGCATTAAATTGCAATTAAATTATTAGAACTTGAGAAAAGAATATCGACATAGAGAGTCTGGATCATGTAGTTGTTGTTCTAAACAAGATGAAGGAGCCAATCAAATACAACGAAAGGTCGCTGTAAGAAATCTTTCATTAGCGGTTGAACCAGGAGAAGTATTTGGTTTATTAGGCCACAATGGCGCTGGCAAAACTACAACGATGAAAATTATCATAGCAGAAGAAGCGGCCACTCGAGGTAGAGTGCAAATCGGTGGTCATAACATTAATGCCAATATGGCAGAAGCTTTCAGACAAATGGGATATTGTCCTCAACATGATGCTCAGTGGAAAAACATTACAGTCAGGGAACATTTAGAATGTTATGCTGCGATACGTGGAGTACCATGGGGAGATATTGGCAGGTGATTTATTCAGACTACTTTAGTACTTTTTAAATTTCTAAAAAATAATTAGAAATTATGTGAGTTCTGTTTTATAGAATTGTAGATTTATATCTTACTGGTCTACAAATCCATGAACACGCTGACAAGCAGACTCAAGAATGTTCAGGTGGAACTAGAAGAAAACTTAGTTTTGCCATGGCAATGATTGGAGGTCCAAAAGTTGTTCTAATGGATGAACCTAGTACAGGAATGGACCCTAGATCGAAAAGATTTTTGTGGGATACAATTCTCGCCAGTTTTCAAGTTGGTTTCTCTAACAAAATATATTTTCTGGTTCTTAAGAGACATGTTTCTTCATTGATAATCTTTTTTGTGACAGGGTGGTAGAGGAGCAATATTAACGACTCACTCAATGGAAGAAGCTGATGCTCTGTGCTCTAGAGTAGGCATAATGGTGAAAGGATCATTGAGGTGTATTGGTTCTACTCAACATCTAAAAAATCTCTATGGTGCTGGATACACCCTTGAGATGAAACTCTTAGGCGGCGATTGTACACCAACGACACCTTCTGGTGACAGAATTACGGGTTTGAAAGAGTTTGTTTCCAGTCTCTTTCCAGATGCAAGCCTTGAAGAAAGTTTCGCCGACAGATTAGTTTTCGGTGTTCCCCAGCACGCAGTTAACTCGCTGGCCGAGTGCTTTATGCAGTTGGAGAAAGGTAAGTGTAAAGTTAATACTTTTAAGTTGTCATACAATTGACTGTATCATAAACAAATATATTGTAAAATATTTTAACATTATGTATTGTTACTCTAATTGAAACTTGGATTTTTAGCTAAACTCGAGTTGGATATTGAAGAATACAGTTTCAGCCAAACTACTCTGGAGCAAGTTTTCCTCAAATTTTCTCACTATGATGAATCTAATCCAGGAGAATGATGACTCATAAAAAGGAATGTGTTTGTTCTTATGTGTTGCATAGTGATATACTCGTGGAACTTTTCAAGTCGTGCGAAAAGTGTGATAAAGTTCTCATTGAGAAAAGTTATTTGTTCTTTAGTGTTCCGACGTGAATGCTATCCAGGACCATGAATACAGGAACAATATCTGCATTCTAAATATCGAAAATGTTATAGTAATTAGAACAAGATTTCACATTGTCATTCAATGCAGACTTTGGAGTTATGTATTCCTGTTTTGATTCTGACGATCCTGTAAGTGAAAAAATCGTAATATTTTTACGGTATACATCGATCGACCTAATTAATACAGAAAAAGAAGAATTACATGGTATATCTTTTTTTTCATACTGATGTTCTGCGCTGTTATGTTCATCAGAATTACAGTGACTTCCTGGTGAGTGAAATAAATAAACAGATGTGTAAAATTAACTTGACTTGTAAATAGTGGAGACAATGAACAATTTATCCCATTATCAACAAAAATGGTAATAATACCATTTAACACTCATCATTTTGAAATTGTATTGTAATCTAGTCTATTATTCGATTCCTACAAATAGGTCTCACAATTAATATTGCTGTGGAATTGGAACGTTATTATCATCATAATAAGTATATAAACATTCGTTGACAGGGAAGAGAATAAGGATCAACGTATCGATATTAAATTCTTTTTAAACACAGTGAATTCAATGAATTACCTATTTACACAGACAAACATAGAGAATAACCTATACAGGGTTATTCATTTAGTAACCTTTATAATCGCTCGTAATTATTTCGAGCATCATTAACATGATGACACCGTTGTTTAGGAAGGGAGCCGCTATATCGAGAAAGAACTGCATATATACAATCGAGTGACTTAATTTGTGCATATAATATAGTGTGTAGTACATATTTATAAATAATTCTCCAACTGGCTTGTGGTCTTTACTGAAGTCTTTTGAATAACAAGAAAGACATGATAGGTTGTTAATCTTGCCTCAATAGCACATAAGATGATAATAATTTGACATGAGACTTTTTGTGATGAAAGCAATTGAAGCATGATGGAGCAACTTGAATTTGGTGAAAATAATCTGTAGACAAATTTTTATAATCCACAAATTAAATTTTGTTGCAGCATACGTGCATAGATCTAATGATTTAATCTAGCAAAATCATTATGAAATTCTTTGTTATCATCTTTCCAATAATTTGTTTTCCAGAGTGTTAATTTTTCTTAACAATGCTTAATCTTATTTATTTATTTATTTACTTGCAAATATGGACAAAATCATTCATCATGATTAAGATAAAGCTAAAACTAACAAAAATAGTCATTTTGTATTACATTATGCAAAACTACATTAAAGAGTTTCTAAATTTGACATTTGTAGGTAGGTCTAGAAGAAACTAGATGTCTTATTATCTTATAAAAGTCAAACTTTAAGCATAACCAAGAGAACTTGGTATGAATTAAAGAATACATTATTGGAAGGGTAAAAAGCACATAAAAGTATTAGAAAAATAATGTATGATCTCAAAACTTTCCATAGAGAAAGGTTTTGTTTTTAGACATACACGTGCATATGTTCGATCTTCCGAGTGCAAAATCTTGAAAAATTGAACGGAAGAAATAGTAGGGGCACCCGTTTGGACGACTGAATGAAATATTTTGTAGATGATAGCGCATAGGTAGTCAAAAATTTAATCTCATCATAAGAGATGTATTGATTTTTGTAAATAAAACTCGTTATAAGAATGATTCATATTATAAATATATATTATATATATGTTATATATATTATATATATATCATACACATACATAGGTAGTATGAAATAAAAAAAATGTGTGCGTCTCAACGCATGTGCGCATTTATAGGGATTGTGTACATACGCACAACTCTCGTTCTAGTTAATACCATATGATATAAAATTTAGTCAATTATGGAATTACACGAATGAAAACAAAAACTACAAACAATTTTATGAGAATTATATATAAATATATAAATGTGCGTATATTTATATATTTATATAAAGTATAATATATACATATACGTATACCATTTTTTAAAACAAGTATCACAATTATGATACACAAGGATATTATAAACATTCCTAAAGACAAGTACCGTTGCTGCATTAAGAAATAGGCATACTTGCATTCATGCCAAGTGATTTTATTTCTTTTTTTATCTGTAGCTGTACCTACATCTATCTTCTCTGCTCATACTAATCGCCACTTTTTGGCTTTACCTGTTACAGCTCGTTCATACATGTCAAATTTTCATGTCGATCGATATATATGTATATACACGTATAAATATAAAGAAATATATATTAATATATATGGATTTATATTTATGTATGAAATTGAAGAGTTTGCCACAAGAATGAGATCACATCATTTTTTAAACTATCTCAATGAGACTTGTTTTTTGAAGGTCCATATAAATTCATCAATTGTTTAACATCTTGAGAATGAATTGAACTCACTTCCACTTTGAGATTAAAAATTTCACGTTTCCATAAAAACAGTTTTTAAACATAAATTTGCAAAGTTATCTTTAGTTGAAAAATTAAAATTCTAATTCTGCAGGAAACAAGAAAATTACTTTGATTTTAAATTTCATCTTCCACTATCTTCATTGAGGCAGCACGTGAATGTCAAGCACTGGTAAAAGGTATAATTACATCTTTTACTGCAAACCCTTTAACACTTTTAAAAACTACTGTAACAATACCACATACTATTAAATTAATTTCAATTATCTCTTGAAATTTAAGCCTTATTATATAGTGATTTTTAAGGTTGCTAATTAAAACTTTCCCATGCCTTATGTTTTCTACAACGTAACTATGGAAAAGTACATAGAAATATAATGTTGTATAACGCTACCCTATTATTTACAGAATCGAATGAAAAACTGAGTGTACGTGAAGCATTATTTCCTTGTAAGAATGACTAGGTGCACATAGTTGAATCTTAAGCTTGTAAATTGAATGTAAGATTGATTGCCTATTGGTATGTATGATTTTATAGGAATAATATATACATATATACGTATCGATATATGAACTGGCGACCATTGTCGGTCGGTTTTTCGTTTTGTATATCAACAACCTCGTTCTAACGAGAGGCAAACGAAAGAAACGAGAGGTATCCTTGCACGTACGCACTCATGCACCCGCGCGCGCGATCGGCGCATCTACAAGGACTTCGCGCGTATAGCAAGACACGCACTCACACTCAAGGAAATTAAGAGAGAAAGAGACTCGTATATAATAGATACAATTATTAAATGCGATTATCATCATCAATAAGCTACACGCCGAATACACCCTGTCGATGAACGATTGACTTTGCGGAACTACGTATTTGTTGTGTAAAGTGAATGTAATCAATTGGTTAACGGAAGCTTTTTCACCAATAAAAAAAGATCAGTTAAACAATTACGAAGTGTCCTTCTTCAAGCGTTTCGTGTTTTTTAACTATAAAACAAGAAGGCTCGAAAACAACGTGAACACCGAGGGGTTTCTTGTTTCTCGAATTTATCTATTGTTGTTTAATGTATAATTTAGAGTAATTAATAGTATATACATTCGATCTAATTGATACTGTCTGTTATGTATTAATTAGTGAGGTTTAGGGTAAGCATATTTCTTTTAAAAAATTTCATTTCGTAGTTTACTGCGAATGTAATAGAACTTCGTAAATTTTAGATTATCTGTTGAAGATCTTATATTGATATGAAAAATTAGATTTATAACGTTTATTATGGTACCTTACATTTATTTCTACTGGACAAAAATAACATTTGTTAAACAAAAAGTATATATATACACAGTTGGAAAGACAATAGCTTTGTTCAGATCAATTGGCTTCGACTTTGTATACCGTTTTTGTAAATTAATTTCCACAATTTATGTTATAAAAGAAAGATTTTAGCTAGCATACAATTATTTTAATTACTACGCAGATATCATGAATTTCATTACCAGGAGATTAGTATAAAATATTTGTCCTCCATTTGTATTTACACTGATGATTCTTACGTATATACATACACGTATACATAAGTGCACGTATACAGTAAGTATGTATATGCTTTCTACCGACAGCTTACATATAATGAGAAGTGTTCGTCACGTTTTGTGAACTGCAAGGAGTATCAAAAGATTTCCGATTACCCTTAACAATAGTAAACCTCTTTTATTAAGATATTTAGATAATTTGTTTACTCATGATTGCCGACGATAACGATAATAATTAACTCTGTAAATGGGCATTAGGTCCGTCGCTTCGGATAAATAAATTTACAACTTTCAATTTATTGTATTATTGTTATATTACAATAAATATATGTATACAAGACGGTTTATAAAATTGCAAAGAAAATGTTATTTATGATCAGTTCGTTGTATAATATTTAACGTATATACGGTTGTACTGTTAACAGTAGATCGTTAAGATTTTCATATGACTTTACACGAAAAATGTCCTACATAGATGTTCTCTATTATCGTTACTCCTATTCTAAATGCTTTCCTAATTGTATAATGGCATCCGATAGTTATCCTTTATCTGTGGTTCCAACCTCTGATTGCTAGAATATGATTGATGTTGTGTATTCTACCAATCGAAAGTTGAAACTTGCTAAGCATCTTTTATTTCATCTGGACAGTATATAGGTAAATAGTAAACTTAGTATGGATAATTTCTCTTTGCATCGGGTTTACGAACAACGTGTTATTCTATGACAACGTTAATAGCAATCTGTAGTTTTTACAATTTATTATTAATAATACAAAGTCTTATTACAAACAACATAAAATTTAAAAGCAGATATCAACGACGAAAAAAAATGTGTTAATAAGTTTAAAAATTATAATTATTAACGTAATTTGACATCTTCAACGTTTGAACGTAACACCAAATGCTATACGTAAACTATACGTATGTATTTATTTATTACGCACCGTAAGTTTTTCTTGGAATCAATATTTTCATCATTTTAATCAAATCAATTAAAATTGTGTGAATAATTTTATTTTTTTTGTACGGTAGTCATTTGTTTTTTGTTTAATTGCCTAAAACTTACTGAAGGATCATGAAAACGTAAAAATTCATATTTTTTTTTTCAAATCGATTTATTCTTAAAACATCTTTACGATAATAAGCATTTATCATAGGACAAGAACATGTGCATATAATAAAATCATAAGATTTAATTTCTTTATATTTGAAGTTCAATTTATTCTACAGTAATTTTTAAATTAATATTCATAAAGTTCCATTTATTGTGAATAATTGGAAAAAATAATTTCAAATAATTTTTTAAGATCTGTAGTCTTGTCAGTTTCTTCTTTCTTTACAAGCATGTCATTAAAAGCATCTTAAGTTTTGTAAACACTTGACTTACACTTTTGTATTTTACACATAAAATTTGTTTATGACATTTTTTTATAAACATGATATAACTTCTGTTTATTATAACAATATAAAGATATATATTGTAGCATGGTTTTATTTGTTACTTATAATATAATAAAACCTTGTTCATTCCAAATTTATGAAAATATATATCAAATTTTTTTCCATGGATTTTCTAGATTTTATTACAATCTTAAAAGTGATCTTTTATTTGAAAAATGTTTAATCTAAGATACACATTATAGTTGTACATACATAAAAATATCAAAATGCATATTAACAAGATTTTATTATTTATTTCTATTAATATTCTTACATGGAAGGTAATTATATATTAATGTCATGAAATAAAATTTTATATATTTTGTCGTATTTATGCTTAGAAAAGCAAGGTAACAACAGACTTCTGTATAAGTTGGGAAGCTCCTTTTAGTACGTAACTTTGATGTACATTTGTTAATTTCTTTTAAAAACATGGTACAATCAATTATTATAAATCATAAAAATGTGATTTAAAAGCCCTCCTCTATCTATGCTTTTAACTATTGATACATCTTTTTATCTCTGTTACAAAATATTGAAAATTACATTATTGAATTATCATTCTATTTTTACATCTAATTTTTCTTCAAATCGATATTATTATATATTATATTGTATAGTATATACTAGAAACATTTCCACGTTTTTTTATTTAATAAAACAACTGAAATGTTTATTAACAAAAGTAGAAAAAGGATGAGATTACACTAAACAAAATATAAAAAGAATATTTCAATCAGAGAAGTAAAGATTTCTAAATCAATTGTTTTCCTACCTTATGCATTCCATACATTTTCAATACAATAAATTAATTACATCTCTAGTTGTAACTTTGTTCCTAATATGCTTCTTTCAATCACTGTGGCAAAATATGAAGCGATATTTAAGAAACTAAAATTTTTCCAGAACCTAAATAAGAACTTTTTATAAAACAATTTAGTAATTATTAAATAATAATGTTTTCGTTTGTTCGTGAAATTAAGAAAGGTCCTGGTTTTAATTGTATAAGAAGCTTCAAATTCCTATGTATAATATATTACAATATATCTAATGTGAATCGTTCTTAAAATTCGGGCTATCTTAGGATTCAAATTTTACTAATTTTCATGATTAAGTTACATTTAAGCCGAATTTTAAATCTAAATAAAATTATTATACAACCGATTATTTCAGTATTCTGTGCTACCATTGAAAACGCTTTTCATAAGATTTAACTTCATTCTTTACATGAGATCAAAATGTACGAAAACGGTAGCATTCACACACGATAGTACGTTTGATGAAGTTTACTACAAAATGTTTTAAAAATGCAGTATTTTACTCTTATTTTGTTTATGATATAATAGCAATTTTTTACAAACATTATTTTTACATCTTTTTTTCTGCAAGACATGTAACTGTACTCCTCAGTTTACCAATGATCAGGACAATAAATAAGAAATATAAGAAAAATGCATATCGTAATCTTAAAAAAGATTCACGCAGTCGAATTAAAAGACATCACACAAATTTCAATAATTTAGACTTTTCTCCTTCAGGTGGAGAGGTACAGACGATGATAATCGTTAGCTCCAAAAGCGCAATTACATTTTGGACATTTTCGCTGCCGCGTCTCATATCTCGTACGCAAACAGTCCCAACAGAATACGTGAAAACATTTGGTTAAAACTGCATCTTTGCGTTTTACTTTGCATGAAGGGCAAGTGAGAGTCTCTTTGTACTCTCGTAATTCTTCGGCCATTACTTCGTCTAAAGTTTCAGCGAGTTCTATCTTTTTCATTCTCTCAACTTTACGTCTCAATTGAGCTATCTCTTCCTGTAAAAAGAGATAATAATAGAAATAACTGAAATTTCCTACTTAATGTTAATGGTATTTATATTTTTATCATATTAATATTAAAAAAATAAAATTAACTATTGTTTTTAAATTTTACCTGTAGTCTTTTTGTTTTGTATGCTTCTGCTTCCAAGGAACTAGTTTTTTCTGCTACAACTTGTTGTGCTTCCTTCATCTGAGAATGATATTTTTCTAAACAAACAATAATATAATATAATATAATATTGAATAATGTTCTCGTTAAAAATTTAAAGAATTCGCAGACAAACGCCCTTACCAAGATGTAATTTTAAATCAGCTGCAGATTGAGCGCTTTCAATAGCTTTTCGTTTATGCATTTCCATCGCTTGTTGTCTCAAAGCTAATTCTTTTTCAACGGTAGCAAGAGAGTTTTGTAAAAGTCGTTCTTTTTCTTCTAATTTACGAACGACCACATTAGCAGCTTCAACTTGTGTTGTTAAGGTAGAAACTTGTTCCTTTAAAACATCTTTTTCTTCCCTGGCTAATTTATGCAGTTGATTACTTTTAATTCTTTCTGTCATAAGTTTGAAGTTTGCGTCATCCTTTTCACGTAACTGTTGTATCAATCTAGAATTTTGCTCTTGCATGTCCTCAAATGCTTGTCCAGTTACTTCCATTTCATTTAAAAGAGCCTCTTCTTCCTGCAGCCACACACAACTCTGTTCAGCATTATTCTCAGTTCATGATTTTAAGCAAGATTCGTATTTCAGACAGTTTTCCAATATATGAATACACTGTTCTTATTTAGCTTATTGTAAATTGTCGATACGGGAACTTACCTGTTTCTGAGAAGCAACTTGGCGCTGAAGCGTGTATGCTTGTTCCTCCAGTTTTTTAATTTTTATTTGTGCATCTTCGTCTGCTAATTTTTTACGCTCTTCACGTTTACTTTCCTAAGAAGCATACGTTTATCAGTGAGTATTTCTGTACGTCTCAGAATATAATAAAAAGATTATAAGACAAAGTCTTACAACAAGCACGTACTTGAATTTTCTTTATTTGTTGACGTAAGTCTTCTAATTCCGCTCTCGTTTTTCGTTCAGCGGCCATTAATTGTACTTTATCTCTTTGCTCTTTTCCAACGCCTTTATACATGTCTAATAGTAGTTTCATTTCTTTCATTTCATTCACAGCCTTTCTAAAATTATAATGAAACAGTGTAAATGATAAAAGAATATAAAGCATAATTACTAAAATTGTTTATAATTTTAGTCAATTTTTGTATTATTAAGATACAGTATACAAACGTACTTCAGTTGTGCTTTTAGATCTCTGACAAGTTCCGATTCTGCAACTTTCGTATCTTTAGCGCGATGGGCAGGATCACGATGTTCGGTTTTAACCGTCTCTTTTTTAATGTCTTTCTCACGTTTGATATCTTTCTCTTTTTTTAGAGTTGGAGAAGTTAAAGTCAAAGAATCTGGGGTACCTTTATTTCCCTCTCCTTCTCCAACTTCAATAGTTTCAACTTCTTCTTCACCGCACTCTCGTTTTATTGAAACTCCACTTTCTTCTTTAATCTAAGTTAACAGAGAAATATAAATCCATTATTTTAGAAGCTGTTTTAAAATATTTGAATGGGTAGATTAATTCGAAGGGTATATTTTTTTTATACCTGTGTAGAACCTGGAAGAGAATTCGACGCATCTTCTTCTTTTCCACTGCCGTCTGAATTATTACCTTCCTTATTTTCTTGTGATGTTTGTTGACCCAATTTGGCTGTCAATTCCTCAATTTCTTTCTTTAGCTACAATAAATTATAGGTATCAATTATAAATACTTCTATTCTGTTGATTTTAAAAATGTTGTTAACAAAGTAACATACCCTTGGAATTTCTGAAGAAGCTTCTTTGTATTTTCGTTTATAACGATGAACTTCGCCTTTTAGTTGCTGATTATGATTTTGAAGGGACGTTATCAAATGTCTCATTTCTCTATTAATTGGTCCCGTTTGTTCATTTGCCGCTAAATTTTGTTCAAATTCAATTCTTAACATTTCATATTCCTTTCGTAATTGTGCTAATACATCCTCTAGTTGTATACACTCTCCACGTAGTTTCTTTTGGGCCATTAATTCTTCACTCTACGATGTCAATAATAAATTTATATAATATTATATTTGTAGAATATTAATTCTCTAAAATTTGTATGAAAAAATGTAGAATACACTTGCCTCCATCATTTCAATATGACGTAAATGAGCGTTTTTGCTGGATTGTAGTTGTTGACGGGCATCATCTAATTGAGTTTTTAGTTGCATTGATTCATTGTATAATACAGAAAATTGCGATTGTAAACATTTGTACTCAGTTGTCTCAACAATGACTGATTCTGGAAGTTGTCGTATCTGTAAATATAAAATATATTTCAAAATAAAATTGAAAGTAATACTCAATATGATGTTAAGACAGTTTTTCATTCATTTTTTATGTGTATTTTAATACTTTATTTAAATGTAAAGAAGTAAACACAAGAAACAAGTAAAAGCAAGTTAAACATGAGTATTTATTGCACATGACATTAATTTACATTCTGTACCGTGCATCATAAAGATTATATATACAAAAGAACTCACATCCATTTTTAATTTTTCTACTTCTTTCAATGCATCGCGATGCTGCTGATGCAGTTTATCCAATTCTTGTAACCTATTATTAGCTAGTTCCCTAGTTTCTTCTAATTCTCTCTGCAAATCTTCGAGCTGTACAAGGGGTAAAACATTATATGCATTACAATAATTCTAATTATTAAATATTTTATCGATTGATTAAAAAGTATATCACACCTTTGTTTGCGAAACACTAGATGCAACCAGGGTATTCGGTTTATTACTACCCTTTTCATCGGTACCATGTATTTGTTGAAACGCTTTTAGTTTTTCAATTGCTTCTCCAAGATGGTGCTCTAATTTATCATTGCGTGCTCGCACTTTATTTAATTCATACTGAAGATCATCTACTTGATTCCGAAGCTCTGCAGCGAGCGTATCTTTTCCTGTTATAGTGTCTTGTAGTTCTGACATCTATGGAGTGATACATTTGTTAACAAATACATAATTATAAGAATATAATTTGTTAAAATATATCAATTTAAGTTACCTTCAATGAAATAGTATGATATTTTTCATGAAGCTGTATATTTATTGCTTGAAGATTCCTATTTTCCATTTGTATTTCAGCATTTGCTCTACGTACCACTTCATCAATATTGGGTGCATCTTCTGAAATGCGATAATATCAATAATTGTCATTTTAACATATTACTTTTACAAATACATCGGATTAAGTTACCTCCATCAAACTCTCCTTTAAGTGCAAGGGTAATTTTCTCATTTCTTTGAGAAAGACGATCAAATGCCTGTACAACTTTAGAAACTGCACGTTTGGATACCTGAACACGATTTGCTAATTTATCATCTAACTCTTCTTTGTCCCAAGAAGAAAGTTGCATAAGAAACGATGTTGTAGCTTCACTTTCATCTAACATTAACAATGAAAATATGTAAATTATATGCACATAATAGTGTAACAAATTAACTTAACAACTACTCTTACTTTTATTTTCTGACTCATCAGCTGTTTCAGCATCAAATCTCTGAAGTAATACACGTATATCTTCGTTTAACTGATTCCAGTAACGATTAACAACATTGAGTACTGCATCATCCTGCATTTGCCGTTTTTCTAATTGTTCAATTCGCTGCCTTAATTCTGCTTCTACCCTGTGACGTTGTTCTAACCGCTACAAAATTATAATAAAAGAACTGAGTAACTGTTTGAAAAAGATAATAATCTCAAATGGTGAATATTCTAAATATTTGTCAAGTTTCTATTCATTAAAATTATTAAAAACTTATGGCAAATATTAAAAAGAAACATGTAATAGTATCATTTGTACCTTAATTTAACTTTATTTATCTATAATCTATAATGGAATTGGTATTTATATATCATAACATATAATATATGTTAACAATGAGGCTTCGAAGTTAAGATAAGCACAAAAGGGTATCTCAAATTTCTTATGTAACAAATCCTAAATTTTTCAAATTATTAACAAAAACATTTATAGTTATAAAATTAATAACAACTTTTAAAAGATTAAACATTTACAATGGCAAGCTAACTAATATTATTTACGATTGTAGAAAATAATAAATAACAAAAGTTGTGATCGATGCAAACAAAATGATATTTAGAACTTAAAAATTTTGTACAGGAAGTTTTTTTTAAGCATTAATTCATTTTACCAGTGACTGTAAATTTATATTACATTAAAGATCTCACCTGAGCCAATTTTTTATTTTGAAATTGTAGAACTTTCATGTCCATTTCTTCGAGGGTCGATATAGGCCCGATTAAAATCGGTTCGAATTGAACTTTTTTAATAGGTGGCTGGGAACCCGAATCCCCGCTGTCTGCAGGTCGTTTTGACATTTTATGGTAAGTGTAATTCTTTCTGAAATCAACGAAAGAAGAAGAACTGCGTAAAAAATACTTTATAACATGATTTTTAGTTTGATGTCTACAAAATTTGTTATTGATCAAAAGAAATCCGTACCTCGTAACGTGTATTAATACCTCCAGCGTTCCTCTCCACAAATACCTTGGAGTTTCTATATTGCTATGTCATTTTTAGACATCTAAAACCTGCCGAAAAGAGCGCACTTTCGACAGAATTTTACATTTTATTGGAGACGATCGACAAAAAGTACGTGCCCATAACGGAAGCCGCCATTGTGTCACGGCGTTGCATACGCGGCAAATCAAAAAATAAAGTGAAAACATCGACGTTCACCGTGAATGCAGAATCTACGTAGAGACGAAATATGATTACGCTTGTTCTCTTGGCACGTAGTGTCGACACTTCTTTCAGTTGCCATTAGATGGCTACGAACTTTAACTGATTCTCGCAAGTTCTTTACCATGTCATATTCTTTCCATTTTCTTACTGCCTCGTGCCAAATATTAATTTTGTCCATTGCACTGAAATTATGCTGATTAAATTGCGAATCTATGTATTATAGATAAAAAAAAAACAAAAATATGAATAATATTATTCGTTACCATGCCGATTGGAGAAACAATAATTTTATCATATATGGCCTACCCTATGTATACAGCGCTGGGTTTAAATTTAAATTGTTTTCTTTTTATTTGTACGAAGATTCTTTATAAAATGAAAATTTTTAAATATTTGGTTAATGTTTAATTATATTGCATTAATTTATTACTTCGTTGTGAATGCTTAAAAAGAAAATGATTCGTGGTAGGTTAAATTTGAAATTAATAATAACGTTTCTATAGAAACCAACCTCGTATAAAATCAATCGCGTATATAGATCAAACCTGTAAACCTGGTGTTTTAAAAGAACTCTCTATTCCTTTAAATGGACAAGAGCGTTTATTAAATTTAAAGAAAAAAAATAAAATAAAATGATTAACGCATTTGCTGTGGTTCCACCACCTCCTTTAAGGTTTACCTTAAACGAATGGCATCTTAACAATCGTTATAGGTATGTATGTATAATGTATTATAAATTAAACAATATCGGAATATGAAATCGTATCTATTGTCTTGTAAACTTTGTTTGAATATTACCTATCATCCTATTGTTTAAATATTACCTTCATCATCTAAATAAAAGATCGAATCTTATTAATCTTAATAGCGTTTCCTTTGTTTAACTAAACTTATCGATAAAAAAGAACATTAATACTTAATATTTTCATATCGATCAAATCAGGTATCGTTGTTCCGAAGCACAGCAAGAATTAGCGGATCGGTTGTTAGCTGAGACGCAACGTATATGTGAATTGAGCACCGATAAAGTACGAGACAATAAGGACGAAACAGACCACAGACTCAAGGAGAAACTGGAGGATATCGAATTCTGCAAAAAAGAATTGTTATGCATAAGGAAGGAAGTACTTCTCGAAAGTGATGCTCTATCGATATATAAGGAACGTATAATGGATGCTTTGTCATCCGTGAGAAGGAATGCTCTCATTATTTGTGAGAAATGTCTAATGTTTAGGTTAGACTCGCAAATACTTTACCTTAGACATTATCTGAATGACAATTTTCTATTATGTTAACGAATATAATTTAAATAAAAATTTAGTACTTTGGATAAGAGAATACAATTAACTTATCTAGTATTTAATGTCGAAACACCAATGGCGTTTTAATTCTTACCACTAATAGCATTGTTGTCTTATTCCATCCTAAGTCGGTAACGTTGAATTTGACTCTGAAATAGTAAGGAGGTTTAGAGAGATGCTAAATCTACTTTATACCTCAATCATAGTTTCCAAATGTAGCATACAAGTATCCAAAATGTAACATTTCCAAAAGTATACGAGGAACCTATAAATTGGGACTTGATAAATAATATTAATTTTTACCGATATTATAATTTAGGGAGCGTAGACTGGGAATTGATCTGGTTCGTGACAATGTTGAAAGAGAATTGTTAAAAGAGTGCGAGGTGATCATGGGTGTCGAAAATCTGCTAGTACGAACTCTAGAGCAAACTCAGGAACAAATACGTCGACTCAAAGCATCGCTCTACTATATGGATCACGATCTTGAAGATAAGGAAAATAACTTGCGTATCGACAGGCATAATTTAACTTTGAGAGAGACCAATATGAACTTAAGTATTTACCATGGCACTTCTAGACTCGATCCATCGTATGCGTTACTCTTATTATTCCTCTACTTTATATAATTTTTATCCTTATAATTATAAAAGAACTTTACTGTTAAGATTCATTTGTATTTATTAAGAACCATTGAGCTAAACGAATGGGAAATGCAAACAAACAACAACATTCTTGCCGCTACGAAAGAAGTAAATAGTGCCAGACCGTTACGTTGTTACATCGATACAATAATAAAACAGACGATAAATGATTTGATTGATCAGAAGAACGCTACCGATGAAACTTTTAGACGACGCATTGAAGAAACAAAAGAAGCTAAAACGAAGTTAGAATTACAGCATTCCGAGGTAAATGCTTCTTTGTAATTCTCTGATAAATGTATAAAGTGAAGAAGTAGACTTTATATTTTATATGTAGGTAATGAGACAAGCAAATGAAATGAGAGAAAACATCACGAGTATAGAGAAATCAATCGCGGAAAAAGAATGCTATTTAGCCTTGGCGCACACGAGACTCGGTAATCGCTGTCAACGGCCAGGTTTAGAACTCACGCGAGATCTAGTAGAAAATCAACTCATAAAAGAAGTAAACGATCTACATGACGTCGTGTCGAATTTGCAAGCAACTATGTTTGAGGTTCATATTGTGAAATCATTAATACATTCGTTTTCTACTTTAATATCATTATCATATGACTAAATATTATAGGCTCACGCATCGTTGCGTTATTTGCTGAAGACACAAATACAAATTGAAGAAGATATCAACGTTAAAACGAATACGTTAAAAATTGACGAGGTCGATTGTATGACATTACGTCAGAGTATGGATTACCACGTGTATTAAATTAATTGCGCATGTTCCTATCTAACTATATAATCTTATCCTTTATGTATTGTCACAACTATGAGATTGTACTACATTCCTCTAAGTCAAACAAATTTTTCCATTCAGCTAAAGCAATCAAAGTCCATAGTAAATTCATACTAGAAAAGTTAAAAACCTAAGGTTTTACCCAGATAACAATGGTTTATAATAAAACCATTTATATACAATAGATTAAAATAACACATTTAAATACTACTTCTGTGAGCTTCTGGGGAAACAAATTGATTTATTAGATTACAAAATTAAAAGTATTACAATTGAGTTAAATCTGAACACATTATGTATACATGTATATATAAGTATAAGTGCACCAATGACAGTCAATTTATGTAAACCTTACACTACATACAACTATATAAGTAAAAATTATATAAATTCAATTCAAAGGTCAATACAAAAATAAGTACTATAATTATTAATCATGTGTATTTTCTTTCTTCCATACAAGTTCCATTTTCCCTGTAATGAAAAGGTTTCCTTATCCTTGTATTACTAATGTTATCAGTCATTTTATCAAAATAAATATGGTGACAATAAAATTCATTGTTACTTCAGTGGACAATGGTGTTATTACGTCATACTTATACGTAATAATGGGATTTTTAACATTTTGAATCACTTTAAATGGATATCGTGCATTAAACAATAAATTTATGTTTGTATTATTTTTATACAAGCAATAACATTGACATAAAATAGTAAAGAAAATCTGGAGAATTGAAGTTATCAACATCAAATAAATTAATTTACATTATTTATTAATAAACTTATTATTCTTTTCTGCAAATTCTGTTCAAATCATTGACAATCCTTTTATGTATTATAAAATATAAAAACGAATAATGTAAAAACATATATTTATAATAATTGTAACTTTTCAGACTTTCTTTAATATTGTATGTCAATAAAATTGCTAGACCCTTATTAAATTTTCAAAACTTACCGAAATTTTCAAAAGTTTGAATCAAATTCAAAGTAATTCGAATCTTCTACCATTTTACAGATTCGAAACGATTTAAAGCGTTTCAAATCCCATCATTACTTATACGTATATATGTATATATTATAACAAATCTCTTGTAGTCCAATTCCATTCGTTACAGAAATATTATTTAATACAGTCTAAACGCACATTAATTCGTATTTGAAAAATAATTGTTATTGTATAAAAAGTTAATGTTATCTGCCACCTCCATAGCCTGGATAAAGTAATAACAGAGCAGATGATAAAAACCGATTAACTTCCATCTTATAATTCGTGTCTAACGAGTGACGACACGACGGACAACAATGTACACCAGATGAAAAACTACGCTTTAAACAACCGAGGCAAATATTATGTGCACACGGAGTCGTCACTGGATTATAAACTACTTCCAAACAGCATGGGCACGTAAATCTGTAATTTTAAAAGCATTAGAAACCAAAATTTAATAACTGCTATATATAAAAAATAACATAATACCTTTCTGAAACTTGTTGTAAAAATGCAGCTTTTCCATTTGATAAAGCTGTACGACATTCGTCCCACAATTTTACATTTCCTTGATCTTCATCAATAAATTTCACTACTTCACTTTCTAATTCATAAGTTTCACGTTTACGTTTCTTTTTAGGTGGTTCCTGCTTTGTCAAAGCAATAGAATTTTCTTGTTCTCTAAATTCATTTCGTTTCTTATTTGTTTTGTTCGAGGAGTTCTTTGCCATTGCTTCTAAGTATCCATCTGGATACATTGGTTTCAAACCAAGAGCAGCTATTTGTGCTTTACCCTCTTTAGTCCATGGCGCGGGTGCAGGATCGTCCCTTCTTAACAAGTATCTCCATACACGAAAACCACTTTTACCTGTGTCTGGATAATATTTTACTACCTTATATATACCATCATATCTGAAATAAAATTTTACATTACATATAAATGTTAAATATTTTTATTTATTAAAGTAACAATAATAATTAACGTACCTATTGCCTTCTTCAGGTGCGTATTTACTATGTTTGGCGAGCTTAAAGTTCCTTACAACTCTTACAGGTATACCGCCTCTCCAATCTTCTGCTGTAGCTCCAACAGTTGCATTCAGTTTGGCGTTGCAATTTACAGCTAATGCTTTATTCATTCTAGTTAATGTTTGATCACAACTCTGTTCAGCAGTTCTTTTGTTCCCTTTATAGATATAACGTATTGATTAAAATATAATAAATCAATTTATGAATAAATATTCTACCTGATAAGTCTCTTCCTCCAGAGCCAGTATACATAAATTCATCACCATTGTCGATATCATCCTCGTACCCACCAGATAATACGATAGAATAGGCACAATCAGTTTCTCGTCCGTGAATTCCAGCTATATGTGGTCTGTGTACACCAACTTCGGACACCTACCATTTATCTTTTATTTATATGTATATATATACAACAATTGTTAAAATTAAAAATTACTCTAAATTTTTTTTTTACCTGTACTCTATATATCCAACACATTCCAACTTCTACTCCTGGAATGGGACCCCGATGATTGGGTGGAACAATACTGCATTGTTTTGTCCTTCCTACACATGCCATTCCTTTACCCCAGTCTCGTTTACTGTTACTATTCTCATTAGTAGTCTTCTTTTTTGTCTGTTTTAATTTGTCACCTGCCTTTAAAAAATTACCATTTATATAATCATAAAATCGCTATAAAAGTAAATTTTACTCCATGATAATTAACCTTCACAATTTCATTTTCATCATTTTTACATTCTGCACAATACCAATAATCTTCTTCTGGCAGAGATGTTAACGGGGGGTTCAAACATCTTAGGTGATATGCAGAGTTACATTCATCACATAATAAAAGATTGTGTTCATCTTCTTTTCCAGCACAGACTCTGCAACCGCATTCCCTACACTTTGTGCGAGGATTATCCAAACATGCATTACAATTAGCTTGTATACGTCTTCGTTTACCATTACTGATCATGTGCTGTTCATCTTCAGGTGTTCTCTCTCCGAGAAGTTTTGGCTCCTCTATTGCAAAAATCTCACTTTTTGGATTTATTTTATGATTCTCGAGTGGTTGATCCCTATGTTTAAATTAAAATAAATATTTAAATTACACATTAAATTAAGTTAAATGTTCAAAATAATAATTACCTTCCAATATGCAGTGTTCCAGTAAGTTCTTGCGTTCTCCTCTTTTTATCTATTTTTAATATTGTAAAATCATACCATAGTCCTGTCTCTTTAGGATTATCAACATTATGATTGATCATTACTTTTTGGCCTATTTTTAAGGCATCAAATTGTATAAGACACCTTGCACGTGGTCTTATAGATAATTCAGGTATATTAAAAGGTGGAGCATTGTCATCAAATTCCCAACGTACATTATAAATAAGTTTGTCTTCCTTTTTATAGATTTTTAATATTATTGCTTCAAACCAGGCTCCGTAAGTTTGATCAAGACAATCTACAGCATCTCCAAGTTTATAATATAAACTTTCAGTTTCAATAAGCATTTCATCTTCATGAGAATTATCTGTTACTCCTTTTTCAGAATCAGAACTAGTAGTGATAGCACTACTACTAGAGGTTGCTTTAATTTCTACATCATCATTTACTCTCATCATTAATTGAATTACATCATTTAAGTTAATATTATAATCGTAAAGCTTATAACCATTTTCTAATTGCTTTCCACGAAAAAACAATCTTTGTAAATCAGCTTTCACATTAAATTCTTGTTCAATTTCACGCTGAAAGATATCAGAAAGTTTATTACATACAAATAAGATATTTATATATATGTTCTCATAATGTTGATAATACAATAAACATAAAATTAATTATTTTAGTTTCAAATATACAATTTTATGCATTTTCTTTATTGATAATGAATTGTATTGGAATATTCATAATAAACATGAATTTTCTTTTTATACGTAGACCTTATTATTTTAAGGCAACTCTTAATATTAACATAGCAATGAAAAGTTTCGCAAGATGTCGCCAACTAAACTTCGCCATATTTAATACAGAATATTAAAGTTATTTATGCTTTACATAGTAAATAACATATAAAAATAGACCATCTACTCGTTATGGTCGATACCTATTTTCCTACCATGTATATTATATATTACTAATAAATTCTAAAGTAAATTTGATAACTGTTTCTTTCTCATTAGTGGAGATCAAACATTGAAAGGTAGTATTATCTACATAAGTATTGTAGATAAGAATGCAGACTACTCATAAATACTATGACTTCCTTTTTATCTTAAAAAAAAATGCTTCTGATTTTAAACACATAAAACAAAGTACCTTGAAATCTTCCACTTCCGTCAATTTAGAGATAATTAATATTGCCTCCTGTTTACCATCCATTGTTCTCACTTTAACGTACATTTTGATGCGTTTGTTTAATCAAATGCTGTTAAAAATTCGTGAATTTGTATTGTTTGTTTAACACGTCAATTCATAAACAAAATGTGAAAGTAATAATTGTGTTCAATACATTAATATTAACAGTAGCGCAATTTAATCGTAATAAATTTCTGGTTTTGCCGTCAATAACCGCTGTCACAACTGGTCTCACCACTTGTTGGCGCCTAGTAAAAATGGAAATTTGGCGGGAAGGAATTGTGAAGGCACATAACGGGAGAATAAGAACGAAACAAGCTGACGTGCATGCGCGTGTTTCGTTCTTCTGATTGGTGAATTATTTTTAGAGCTCAGGAAATAAACCAGTTACGAAATTCACTTTTACAAAAGCTTATCCTGTAATTTTAGGACACCTCGTTTATTTAATTATACACGATGCATTTTTAAATATTTTAATTTTTTTCTATTAAATTAAATCTTAAGTTACTTTACATCTCCATTATATTTACATAAGGATATTTTCAAAATAATATTATTTATTGTAGATTTTCTTTTATTATAAACTTGTTTGCTACATTTTTTAAAAGTAATGTATAAATTATATAAAAATGCTACAAACTTGTATGTAAATATTTGCGCAATTTTTATATTCACTCATGCATACGCTACCTTTTTCCCGCATTTTTTATATCAATATTTTGACCAATTTCTTCGAATCAATTAATGAAGTTATTTGAAATATATATTCTAATCCTAAATAAAATTTCTTTCTTGTAGCAATACAGAACTAAAAAGTTAGTAACTTGTCACTATTTAATATTATAGGAATTAGTGAACTAGTTTTGTTTATAGTTTAGTAATTCCTAATCTTCTAAATATAATATAAAAGGTCCTCTTGTAATTCATGTGCTGTTGCAATTAATTTGATAATAAAAATTTCGATTACATATTCAAACTTGTATAACTTTGGTAACTAGACTCAAATGAATTATTTTGTAAAAATAATCCAGATAATTATACATGATAGTACAATTTATATATTGATATAATTTTACTACTCATTAATAAAGAAAATTTAAGGTACAAGTACCTTTACCGGATTTTGAAGAAAAAAAAAAAAAAAATCCGATTTGGAAACACTTCTAAAAATTACAATTATTTTTTCTCTTACATGGTTATACATAACGTTCACACAATTTACATATAATTATACTTAAATGCGATTAATACATACCATCATGAGCAGAACTTTAAAGTTGTTAGTTTTCGTATAAAAATATCAGAGAAACGATTGATTAAACTGTAAGATAAAATTACAATTTATACAAATATATAATAATATGTAAATATATATTAAATTGTATTTATACATACATAACTGCATTTATACTAATTCTATCATTAAACAGAATTTTAAAGAAACCTTTGAAGTTATTCTTACAAAAATCACTATATAGTCGACTTACATAATTATATATTAATGATATATAATTTACATTAATTAACTCAAATATGACTATGATTACAGTAGAATTAATGTATAAAGCATGAAGCGGAACTTTAAAGTTGCTACTATTTTTTACAAAACTAAAATGCTATTATGATCGGTATAATTACATATTAACAAGTAATTCGCATAACTTACAATCATAATGATAATACAGTTCATTTGTAAACGTAAATTCACAGTTTCTGCTCTCTTAACTTATATGGTAATCGCAACTTATATAATTACATATTAATATATAGTTAGTATGATTCATGTATAATTACAATCGTAATGCGGTTAACAGTTCCGTCGTTAAATAGAATATGTTCTAGTAGAAAATGTTGCTCCACCTGTGGCACAACCTATGGCTAAGCAGCACAATATGTACCGGTACGAAATTTCCACAAAAAAAAAACGGAATGCTTTTGTAATTCACAAAGAAAACAGTATTAATCAATAAATGACATGGTCATACCATTCTTTCAATGTCACTTTATGACTAGAGAAATTGAAATAAAATTACTGTTAACTTGAACAAAAGAAACAATATATAAACATTAAACATACTTTAGTTACATTGATAAATGATGATAATTACTACAAAAATTGTGACGACAAAAATGAAATTATTTTATTTTGTTCTAAATATTTTTGAATATAAGCTATTCGTGCTTTAACATAAAAACATAAACATTGTTTATAACAATACTATATTTTTATACATTTACTGAAGGAACACTTTTGGGAAAGAGTAATATATTTACTTATTCAAATACTTGGAGTATTTTGATATTCACATCCAATATTTGATATTTAATACATGTTCTATTTAATGGAGTATTAAATAGAAAAAGTATTCTTATATTTTAAATTCTACATACTTAGTTTTCTCTTGGATGAATACTATACCCATTGTAAAAAAAATTTATTAATACAAAACAGGTTTGCAAGAATTATCACCTTTTTATATATTATGCAAAATATATCTTCGTGAAATTGAAATTTCAATATAAACTTAAGTATTTGATTGTATTAACTAGTAGAGAATATTACTGGAATACACATTAAGAATGGTTGATTTCAATTTTATGTTTCATTTTTAAAACTGAAATATGATGTAAAACTTTTTATCAAATTAAACTACTACATCTAAGATGTTAAACAAGCAAATTCAAATTATTGACAATTAGTAAGTATACGAGTTTATAATTTGTGAAAATTTACTGCAGAAATAAATTTTATATAATCAAGGATAAAATACTTATAAAACAATAAAAATAATTCCAGTCACAATTATGTTCTGCTAAAGTTATTAATTTTATGTAGGATTTTAAAAAGAGCCAATTTTATGTACCGGTACATAGGATAGCTGCTAATATAAACCTAAATTGTCAGTATATAACTCTCCAAGTCAACTTCATTACTCATCGCACTTGGAAGACCTCTGTTAAATCTCTTGATTGTCTTCTCCAGTCTCATTATCTACAAACTCAACATGTGTGAATGGAAAGTGGCCGACCTTGCCATGTAATTCACCTTCCCACTGGCCATTTATGTTAGTCTTTGTTACTTTTATCACGTCTCCAACTTCAAGTTTTAGGGCAGTTTTATCATATGCATTTGGTACCCTTGCTTGTTTTACTTTTGCAAAAGCAGGCAATGTTCGCTGAATGTTTGATCTGCGAGTGGTCCCTTGTCCACTTTCTGGATAAGGCATTTGCGAAGCAGAAACTTGTACAGAGTTTGAATTTAAAGTTGAACTTCCTCCACTTTCTGGGCGCGAATTATTTTCCATAACTGAATGATTGTCCTCTTCATATTTCTGAACATATGGAACTGGAACTGAACCAGTTTGACCAAGATTGTTTCTAGCAGTCCACCATTGTTCTTCGTCTTTTGATATTATTGTAAGAATTTCACCTGAAACAAATCAAACAATATTAATGTTTGTCTAAATTACTGATCACTATTAACTGAAAAATTAAAGTTGAAATACATAGATTAACTTTTAAGTTTTAATTGAAACTTATTTAGCATTTTATGTAGCAAAACACTAAATAAAGAAACTTAGACTGTATGTATACAAACATATAACATTAACTACAATAAAGTTTGCTTAAACTAGATAAAAAAATTAAGTGTACATACCTTTCCTAAAAGGTAAATCATCAGGATCATTCCCTTCAAAATCATATTTTGTTATTACCCTCTGTGTCTTTTTAGGAGCAGGCCTAATTAATGGAGTTGTGTCCAAGTAATGTAATTTGTAAAAAGCCAAAAGATTGGGAATATCAGGAAACATTTGATCTCCAATCCGATAACGTATTTGATCACCCTGCTGAATCTTATTTATTATGTAATGGCTAACCTTACTATCTTCTCGTACGCATAAAACAAAATCCCCAAGTATTGATGTGCTATCACGTACTAAAAATACACCACCTTCTTTTTCGCCCATTAGTAAATCCGAAGCATCTTGACGTGACATTGCACCAAAGTACCAACTAAAAAATTTAGTAATAAAATAAACTTTCATAATTTTTAATAAAATAATTGCTCCCTTTACTATTAGCAAAATTATCAAAACAATCAAAAATAAGTATTAGGTTGGTGTATATGAAATGTTATTTCTCTAAAGTTTGAATTTCAAAACATTAAAAAAATTTACCTTGAAAAATATATTTTTAAAAACTGATTAAAAAATACAAACAGCATTTCGTTTGCATCAACCTAATAAATTATACAGTTGTCGTGTTATAACTTTAGAGGTTAATAGTCGATTGAGTCATATCTTTTATTTCAAGCACATTAGAAATCAAGTTAAAAGAACGAAGTCATACAAATAAAAATGCATCTTTATTTACCTGGACTTGTCATATTGATCGAAAGTAGCAGCCATTGTTTTGCAAGTAATCAGGAATAAATCCGTCAAAATCGGTAGTGTTGAATTATACTTGTTGATCAATATACCATGGGATCGGGAGCGCCTCTCCTATGTGTGCGAGAAAAGGACCCGGAAAAAGTAAAAAGCGCAACAGGGCCTCGGTGGCGCGGCGAATAGCGCTCTTGTCTGGGACGGAGGAGGCCCGGGTTCAAATCCCGAACAAGTCCCCAAGTCCCTCTCTTTTTCCGCGGATCCTGCAATATCAAAGAGCACCGTTCTCGAAGTGGCTTAAACGTCTGCATAGTAAAAATAAACAGCATTCGAAGCTGTGTAGGTTCAATGCAGTGTTTAAAACCGTCTCCAAATTGAAGAACGTGCTATCTCCGTGTAAATAATAAATAATACGTTCAAAAAACTTTCGTCAATAGTCATCAATCAACTTTGAGAAATCGCTTGTCAAAAAGTCTCGTGCGAAGTTGCGTATCTGTTTGAATGATTGCAAACATGTTCGAAGCTAGCCCTTACTTCCTCTATCTCTTTTTAGGTTTCATCTCACGTCGAATATGTTGCACTTCTCGTTCTTACACACAAAGATTATAATATATACTTATTTACGTACAAATAGTCCTCGAAAAAGTCTTTGAACTTGCACTCTCACGAAAATGGTCGCCAGCATATTCCACTTAAACCTATGACATAAAAACCGAAACCAATGGTTTGTTCAGGTTTTACGAATTAGATATAGAATTAAAAGAGGAGAAACTCTTGCCAAAATCTGGGAAAAAGTAAAATCACTAGATATATACATCTAGCAACTTAGGGAAAAAGTACTTTTAGCGCCATCTAACATCTTAATAAAAAACTAGAATATTTCATTTTAATCAGTACTCATTTTTAAATACATATATTTTATTTGAAATATATATACACATGTCCAATAATTTTTACTGTTTGAAAGGAATACGGTACCTCTGCAGATTTGAAGTTGCACGTCTGCATTGACCTTAAGTGTAAAGGAAAATGACCGCAGTAACAACCTTCAACCATCTTAATCAGCTAGTAATCATGTCACCTAATTGAAATACATATCATTTTACCCAGTGCCATATTGAATTTTCCCCATTGCTCGTGCTATCAGGAGTTACGTGTTCATGAATTCGGTACTTCGGTCAGTTTCGGGGTATCAAGAAATAAAGCAAGTGCGAGGCTTTTTCTCTCGTTCTCGAAAGGTCTGAAGTCCGATTTATAAGCGTTGCACAATGGAATATTTTCATCAAAAAGCTGAACATGAAAAAACATCGTTTACGCCTATATTTATATCTTGTCTGTGGCGTATTGATCTTAAACGACAAGAATTAATAGACCTCTGTCTAAATATAGTTAACAACATTTTTTAATAACAAAATCTTATTAATATTTCTAAAATTTATTTACAAGACAATAAAGTGGTAAGGCTCAAGAAAAAAATTATTTCACTTTCCATAAATTTATTATTATTTTTCCTGTTTGCACTTAACTTCTTTGAGAAATTGATATTCATTTGTATTTTGTCTAAGCAACCCCATTATCCTAGAAATTGTTGGTATGTGTTGTAATTGAAACAAGAAGCAAAAGTTGACATCAGGTTTAGTTAACATAATTTTGATAAAACAATGTATTGTGCAGCAAATTTATCGAGCCAATTGCGTGATTAATGCTGCACACATTTCAAAAAATTCCATTGTGTGGTGACCTGTTGCTTGAGGAGGTGGAAGTGTAGGATCTGAAATAATGATTATAATTATAATAACTTACATAATAAAGGAACAAATAACACATTAATATAATTAATTACCTCGCCCTATATCCTCTCCTTCTTCACTGGACAAAGACTTAAAATCCAGCAAATAATTTTTATAATCAACTTGATAAAGTTGCAATGACATCTTGCTATATCTGTCAGCTAATTTATTTTTTTGGCGTACTCTAACACTGTAAGCATTTATGATTTTCCATTCCTAAAAGAAACAAACATTTGTATTAATATATCTAAACATCCTAATTTAAAAAGCATTTTTCAAAAAATTTATATCAATTGTAAAACTGTATTACAATGAATGAAATGTATCAATTTCAATAAAAATTAATAGAAGAAAGAATCTTACAAAGTTCAGAGCTTTCATAGCACGATAGACTTCATTCATAATGTCATTGGGTTTAGACTGTGAGCGGATTCCTAAGTGCCATTTGGCTCGTTTTACTGGAGTACCACGATTACCTTGTGTCTGAGATGATGTACTTCCTTGAGAACTTTGCCGTTCTCGGAATGCTGAAATTATACAATAAATACATTAACAATTATTTTGAATTTCATAAATTTTACAATAATATGTTATTAGAATCCTATAGCTTTTATAAGACACTTGTTAATCATAGTTATCAGGTATTTTCTAAGAATGACCAGCACAAACGTACGTGCTATTCTCTCTGGATGTGGTCTCAGGGGGCTGCTATTAGAATCATTAGGACTAAAAGCAACAGGAGGTGGGCTAGATGCCACATAAAAATCTTTTAGCTCTGCCTTAGCAGCTTCGTCTGCAATTCTTTTATTGTCTATTATCAGATGATAGGCAATTGCCAACTGGTCGTGAGGATCTCCAGCTAATAATGCAGAATGAACTTCTGCTTCCTTTACATTAAATTTCTCACAAACTTCATTTATTGCATCAATATCGATTACAGAAGAATCCTGTTCAACAGGCGATGGGAACAAATATGAAGGTAAATCCTTTTGAAACCATTCATGTTTCCTAAAACAAAGCCAGTATTCGTGATCATTTTAAATATCATTATATTTCCATTTAGAATATACAAATTAATTGTGCAAAATTCGATGTACTTGATATCTTCTATGGTAGCCCTCTTCATAGGGTCCACTTGCAACATATGACATAAAAGGCTGACAACACTTTTATTCAGGTACTCTGGAATAGGGAAAATTCCAGCTGAAACAAAAGTCCTTTCATATCGAATCTTGCATAAAATATCAAATGTAAGAAGTGTATGAGTATTAATTACATTTGATTTTACGAAAGAGTGATGGTACGTGTTCATCATCGAATGGCAAAGTACCACAAAGCAAAGCGTAAAGTATTATTCCACAAGACCAGATATCCACTTCAGGACCAGCATAGAGTTTACCTGAAATTACTTCCGGTGCTGCATAATTAGGAGAACCACAAGAAGTACGTAAGAATTCTCCATCCATCATCATATTTGATAAACCTGAAGGTAGATTAAAATCTATATAAATATACAGTATTGATTTATTGTATTTAATATACAAGACATTCGTATAATTCTATATGAATTATAATTATTTTTTAAACTGTTTGAATATAATTTATGTTGACATTAAATACAAGCACACAAATTAACTATAAAAAAATAAATTTCAGTAAGATTTACGAATGTCTGACATTTTGATTAAAGCTTTCATTTAATATGCTATAAAATCCCAGCTATATCCAAATACCGAAATCTGCTATTTTTACGTGTAGATTATGATCTAAAAGAAGGTTCTCTGGTTTTAAGTCACGATGAACTATCATGTGCCTGTGACAATAATCAACGCCAGAAATAATTTGCTGGAAAAATCTTCTTGCTTCATATTCTTTAAGCTTCCCATGTTTTACAATATAGTCAAACAACTCTCCACCAGATACATACTCCATTATCATAAATATATCTGTGGGTGTACTTATAACTTGATACCTAATTTAGAAAGCATAATTTAAATAACAATTGTTTAAAGATACAGTATATAATATCATTTACTTACAACTTAATAATATGAGGGTGTCTGAAAAGTTTAAGATTTTGTATTTCTCTTCGAATTTTTCCAACCACATCTAGACTTTTGATTTTTTGGCGATTCAAAATTTTTACAGCAACCTTATGCTTTGTTAAAACATGTTCTCCAACTACAAAAAATGTAAGTTAATTTTTAATCTAACAATGATATCTTTCAATAATTATACTTTAAGCTGAGCAATATATGATTTAAAAAATAATGAAACTTAAGGAATAAATTATTTTAAAGATAATTTATTTAAAAGAATAATAATAAGTTACGCACTTTTTACTTTACCAAATGTTCCAACACCCAAAGTTTGTCCAAGTGTATAATGACCTATCTTAACAATAGGCTGTGGTTGATTAGATGGAATTCTTTCTGACATTATTAATACTTCTGTAATTTATAAAATATTAAAAGATCTATTAGATTTAGATCTATTAATTAAAATAACATATTTCATAAATCGTGATATAACCATATCATAAATAAAAAATAAGATCAAAAATTTTTTAAATTGCTTCAAAAACAAATTTTTAAAGAGACAAACCTTGAAACAAATGAAATTTAAGATAAGTTGCAATACAAAAGTTTATAAATTTAAGTGAAAACTGGAATGTTATAATGTCAATTATTGATCATCATAACTCTATTCAATGCAACGAATTATTTACATGACATAAAACTTACAAATTTGTTAAAACATAAACCAAGGTCAAATAGGGTGTAAAACTGAATTAGTATCATTAATTGTATAATCTCTACAAAAGTAATATCGCTACATTAAAGGGTATCAAAATGAAGCACATAAAATAAAAAAAGAATGTATTGCAAAATTAGAAAGCACTAATGGTTTCAATCACCTGACACTATTTACATGTTCTGACTGACACTTACTATCTCAAAGCCTGATCACATAGCCACTCAACACGATATTTCGATCATTTATCATGCAGATGAAAGAACAGGAAACTACTGACAAATTTTATGTTGTATTTTTGACTCATAGAAAGGTAGAACTCTAGATCACTGAAATGTGAAACATTTTATCTACGTCTACTATAGTCGTTATCTTAAATCGGATTGGCGGTATATATGAAATTTATTTTTCCATATTCTCTATAAAATATCTATGAAAACTGTTAACTAAGTTTTTAATTACTTCAAAAATTTATTGAATGTAATTTGATTCGAAGATTGGAACACTTATCCTGTATGTTCTATATTTTTGAAAATGTAGACTCTTCATTTCTTCTAAGATCTGTAATAATTATTATGCATTCTTAAATTAACATATATGCATATGACAGAATTTGTTAAATTTAATTATTAATTTGTTAATTAACATATCAAATCTACTTACTCTATTTGAACATTGTACTTTACGTTCCTCCTTTAACAAGACTGAGGTGAAAGTCTGCAAGCATTAATTGTTTAGTACTCTTATTCTACATAAATTGTTACTAAAATGTCGGATCAAGGAAGTCCAATTAAATATTTCTTAAGTGGAGGATTCGGTGGAATATGTACCGTAATTGCAGGACATCCTTTGGATACGATAAAAGTAAGGTTACAGTGTTATAATTAAGCGCAAGGATCAATAATAAATTAACAAAAAACTAGGACTTTGATACTAAATATAACATCAGTACATTTTACATTTTCATTTAAACAAAGCATACTGTATTTTGAAAAAGTAGTTGTGCAATAATAGTAAAGATATTTATAAATGAGGCAACACGAATTTTACAATATTTAAATGAGAGTTTAATTTATTCATTATATCTAAAAAATTTAGTTATGCATTATTACTTGTTAAGTAGTTAATGGATAGAAAATCTGAGAAATAATTTGTAGTAATATTTTTAATTTCTAAAAATCATTATAAAAGGAAAACATGTTTTTAAATTGCAAAGAATAAACAGATGTGTCTAGGATAGAAGAAAAATTCCTGTATGGTTCAATGTAAAAGATCGTCCCCCATTTTTCAGCTGTACCTAATCCAAGTAGGATTATTAAATTCTACTTAAAATTAATCTCTTTTTCCTTGAAGAGGACTGGCCCTCATAATGGAAATGTTAGGTAAAGGAAGCATTGTGCTTGCTGATAATATTAAATTTTGTGTATAAATCTATTTTTTTTAAATATTTCTTTTTACGTTATTGTAGTTAATTACGTAAAAAATTACATACTTTTAACTGTTAGACATGTAATTAATTTTTATTATCTAACTGAGAAATGAGATTAACTCTTGTGCAAGACTACAAAATATTTTTTATAGAGGCAAATGAAGTTTCTTATTTACGATGCAATATATTAATGAGAGAAAAACTTATATTTTAACTAGTTGTTTGTGACTTGTATACTTTTATACTATAATAATAAGCAACAAATATAAAAGAAAATTCTCCATTTGAATGTATTACATTAGACATAATTCAATAATGAATTTATTCTAATTTCATGTATTTCTATATACTTTATTCAAATGAAATAAAAAAAAATGAATTATAATTTTTAAATTTCCTTTTTAACTTTCTCAATATTTTTTCATTACATCTCAAATTTATTTTTATTTAAAAATTTTTGATAAATTAGGATTATAAACTTTCTCATTTAAAATAAATATTTAAAAGAGAGAAATTATGTTTAACAGGTTCGTCTTCAAACTATGCCTTTGCCTGGTCCAAATGAGGTAGCTTTATATAAAGGAACATTGGACTGTGCTAAGAAAACAATAACAAGAGAAGGAATACGTGGTTTATACAAAGGTATATGTACTATATGTGTACTTTCATATTATATAATCAGTGTTATCAATTTTTAATTCATACATGGACAAGTTTAACTATTATGTTTTACTTATGTTATAATGAAATGATGTTTTTTAAATATTATTATTGTACAAGACTTACTTGATTGAATAAAGCATCACACAATTGGAAATGTAATAAGGTATAAAACAAAACAGGTGCTCACAAAGTATATTTCGATTTTGTTATATTGTTAAAAAATTGTATGCAAAATTAAAAAGTATGAAACGTTTTGTTTACTACCTATAATACTTTTTTCTTTAGGTATGGGTGCACCTTTGTGTGGTGTAGCTCCAATATTTGCTATAAGCTTTTATGGATTTGGTCTTGGCAAGCAATTGATAAGAAAGACTGATGATGAACAATTAACACCTTTAAAATTATTTTATGCTGGTGCATTCAGTGGTATCTTTACAACTTTTATAATGGCACCTGGTGAAAGAATAAAATGTCTTCTACAGATACAACAAAGTGATGCAAAACCAAAGTACAAAGGTCCTATTGATTGTGTAAAACAACTTTATAAATTAGGGGGAATAAGAAGTATTTATAAAGGTACCTGTGCTACCCTTTTGAGAGGTATGTGAAATCAACTTATCATTTATTTTTCTAATTTATTTTCATTCTCAACAAAATTAATACATTATCTTTTTATTAAACTTCGCAATGACAGCAATTTTTAATACTTTTACTTTGAATTTTCTTATTTTTGTATATTATTATATGTATATCTATCTATGCATGAGTTTATAATACAGAATTAATAAAATTTTCTTACAATATTCAATTATTAAATGTTACATATTTGATAAAATAAAATCATTTCATAAAAGCTGAAAAGTAATCAATTTCTTATATTCTTTAATTTTGCTCTTTTTTTATACATATACATTAATTACTTGAAATTAGCTAACTGATAATATTGTTATCTTCGTAATAGTTTTTTTCCATTGAAGATTTTTTTAAATGTCTTCTCTTTAAATTCCTACATTGTAAACCACCTTTGCGTAATGCATGGAAAACTCCCCAGTTTCGCAACCTTTTTGGTGTTGAGCATCTTGGTGCTGTTTCTCGTAATCTATTTACCTATTTGTAATCAAATTACAATTGCTTTAGCTGTTGTTTTGTTCTAAAAACTATACATAAACTGAAGTAAAAATAATGTATTAAACTTACCAATTGAGGATTCCATGTAGTCATGGAGCAAGTACAGTCCCATGGATTTCCATCCAATCTTATAATTGCTAATTGTGATTGTTTATTTGCAACCCGCAACATTTTGAAAAAATCCAAAGGTAATGAAGTTAGTTTATTTTTTGAAAGTATGATCTCCTTAAGCTCCTTTTGTTGTTGCACTCCAAATAGGCCAGGTGGAATAAATTCTAACTCATTATTAGATAAATCTATATGCTTAACATTTTCTAATCCATAAAAAGCATCCATGGATATCTTACGAATGTGACAGTAACTCAAATCAAGCTCCAGCAATTTGATTAAATCAACAAATGCATCAAACTCTATACTTGATATATTGCCACGTGCTTTTAATTCTAATAACTCTGGCATTCCTTGAAGTGCAAAACGTTCCAATACAGGTATTTCCAGATTGTACAGGTGTAGGATTTGAAGTTGACGTAGTCCCAGAAAAGAATTCTTCTGCAAATATAGTTTTGAATCCTCACCGCCCAGATATAGCTTAAGTGTTGTATTCATAATTTCAAAAGTACTAAAATCAAAAAGGTATTTGTTCAACGTTTTGTTTAAATTTTGTATTCTGTAGTATGTTTTCTACTTATTTTCATATAATAATAATTTTACTTATTAAGTAGAAACTATACAAAACATCACAATACCTTGGAAATACAGAATCCAAAGGATTTTCTCGAAAATCTGCAAACTTTAACATAGGAAAGGGGGGAAAAGATAATTCTGACAAGAAAGTTAAATTATTCCCTCTTAAATCAAGATCTTTGAGCATTAGTAAACCAGCTAAATCAACACTTTTAAGTGTCAGTAACTGATTGCTTGCAAGTGAAAGCACTTTCAAATTAGGTGTACCATAAAAGCAAAATTCTGGAATAAATTTCAAGTTGTTTTTTTCTAACGAGAGATGAACAAGACTATTTAAACCATCGAACATATGCCATGATATATCTTTCAAAGCACAATCATAAACTCTTAAGTGGGTTAAAGCTCCTAAACCAGTGAAAAGTCCAACAGTTTCTTTATAACCTTCCATTTCTTGCTTATAAATATCGTAAGGAAGTATTTCCTTATCATCACTTTCTCCACTATTCTGTTGACTTAGAAATATCAATCTGTGTCCTGTATTTAGCAATTGCTTGTTCCTATTCTCGTCATCAGTTACTGTATTTATTGGCTTAATTACAAGGTTGGCTTTGTTTTTTTTTGTTGCACTCAAACTGGTTAATTTGACTCTTTCCAAGTTCAAGTAAAGAAGATTAAAACCTAATGAATACAAAGAATCAACAGATAGTATGATTCCACCTTGTTTCTTTTGTTCATTACTTAAATCCTTCCGTCCTGGTTCATTGTAATCAATGCCTTGTATATCTAAGGATATTAAATCTGTAAAACGCTGAAATGTTGTAGATTGTAAAAGAATTTCAAAGTCTCCTATGCCAGACTCAAGTATTGTAAAAATCTGAAACATGGACTCACATATTAATTTTGAGTACTTCTGATATTGAATAAAAAATTATAATATTTTATTTCATAATATTGACCTGTATATCCGAGGGAAGTTTATCTAAAAGTTCTTCATAATCTTCAGCAACAACACAGATTGCTACTTTCAAAAATTCCGTAATCATAGTGTGATCCATGTTTAAACCAAGTTCGAAATCAGCATCATTGGAGAAGTTCTGTTAGAAAAAATTTGTTAAATCTTGAAAAGAGAAGAACGGATAATCCTTGTACCTGATCTTGACTCGTTCGAATCCATCGATGTAAAGGCAAATCTGCGAATCTCTGAACCTCACAAGAACATCCTTGTGGACATTTTACTTCCCAAACACCGCCGATATCGATTATTTGCCCAAAGCACTCGTTCTAAATGACATATATTTATTCATTAATTCATTGTTGAATTAGTTTTACACATGTATTCTCATGTTGCTTAAACATGATATCATTTCTAGGAAAGTCTGTATGGTAAAGAGGCAGATTTGAAAACAACTACGAGGAAGAAGTAGCTTCAGATTTGCATGAAGTAATATACTTAAACTTATAAAACTTGTTTTATGTAGGACAAATAATTATGTACCAGCAAAGTGACAATAAAAATTAATGTCACAGTCATTATCCGTTTGAAACTTGAGCAACGAAGAAAAATGGATCTTAAAACCAGTGATGGTACGCTGGTTCAAAGGAAACTGAATTTTGTTAACTGTTATCTATCTGCCTTGATGTTCTCTATCAAACAGGATGCTTCCTATCTAGCAACCCACACACACTATTCTTGCTTTATAATTATAAATAACGTTTCCACAAGATACCTGGATTATGTAGATCCATATTTAATCTTCTTTCAAAGTTATTATATTGAATCTTCATTATATTACACTATTTGCCTGTATGAACATTACTCAATCTGTATCTTTTTTTATGAAGTATTTAAAGCAAAGATTTTTTTCTAGTTTGTCAATGTAATTGTAGCATTGCTTTAACTTTTAGATATTCCTGCTAGTGGAATGTATTTTATGACATATGAATATTTAAAAACATTAATGACTCCAGAGGGAGGAAAAATCGGAATAGTTAATACAATTATAGCTGGTGGTTTAGCTGGTATTGCAAATTGGGTTGTTGGAATGCCACCTGATGTGTTAAAAAGTCGTCTTCAAAGTGGTGTGTATTACTCTTCAATTCTTTTAGATATATTTTATCAAAATTGTATATTATTATAAATTGTTCAATTAATCTTTATTAACTTTGTTTAGCTCCAGATGGTACTTACAAACGTGGAATTCGAGATGTCTTTATAATTTTAATGAAAGAAGAGGGTCCAAAAGCTTTATACAAAGGATGTACACCTGTGATGCTTCGTGCTTTTCCAGCAAATGCAGCATGTTTCCTTGGATTTGAAATTGCTATGAATTTCTTGAATTTGGTAGTACCTAACTTATAATATTACCTTTTGTTATTAATTTACCTTTATGAGTTTAAATTGTTATTATATATCTTGTTTCTACCATAGAATTTCTATTTTGTTAATTTTTTATATCAACGTTTTATAATTGCGAATAAAAGCCAAATTTTAAATTTTATTTGCAATCGTAAAAATTTCGTTTATATCATTTATATTGTATGGTAACAAATAATAGCTATTTTATGGTATTCAAGTAAATACGAATGAGTCCAAACAAATTTGTAAGAACAAATAACAATAATTTTGTTAAAAATAAATACATATTTCATTTTCTTCATATTGAACCTAAACCGAAATAATTATTAATAATATATTTAAATAATAATTATGTTTAAAGTCCATGCAAATTTGTCATTCTGGTTTTGCTTGGTAATCCTAGTTCTTATCTTATCCTAGCTAGTGAATTGAAATTTATGAACTGAAAATTTCAAAATGTTCCTAAACCTATGAATATATTGACTTTTATCGGCGTGGCAGCGTAATTCTAAAAGATCATAGTAAACTTTTATATAGTTTATAAAAATGATGTTGAAATCAGTTATTCTAATTGGAGGTCCTTTAAAAGGTTTGTTTCTTTATAATATACATATTCTTAATGTGGATTTTATACTATATAAAACAATATAACCTCCAATATAATTTTATAGATACTAAATTTCATTTAACCAATAACTATAAAAATTAAAAATAATCAAGTCATAACGTCTTAGAAATAAAAAATACGTTTTTTAGGAACTAGGTTTAGACCCCTTTCTTTGGATATACCAAAGCCACTATTTCCAGTTGCTGGATTGCCAGTAATACAGCATCACATAGAAGCATGTTCAAAAGTAGAAAATCTTACTGAAATATTGATAATTGGATCATACCTTGCAAGCGACTTATCTCAATTTATTCAAGAAATGACAAGAATGTATGATATAACCATTAGGTATCTTCAAGAATTTACACCACTGGGAACAGCAGGGGGCATGTATCATTTCCGTGATCAAATTCGATCTGGTTGCCCTACGTACTTTTTTGTGATGAATGGTGATGTTTGTGCTGATTTTTCTTTGCAAAAGATAGTTGAATTTCATACAGAAAATGAGGCGTTGCTTACTATCATGGCTACGGAAGCTACAAGACATCAATCCTTGAATTATGGATGTATAGTGCTTGATAAAGAAGGAAAAGTTGCTCACTATGTAGAGAAACCATCAACATTTGTTTCTACTCTAATCAACTGTGGAATCTATCTTGCTTCTCCAGATATTTTTCAAATTATGGCAAATGCTTTTTATGCTGGGCAGCAACAGGAAACTTTTACGTAAGATATTTTTAACTTGTTTACTATGGTAAGTTTTTCCATAGACTTTAATATTTGATGGTGTGGATCAAATACACTTCATACTAAATTTGTTGTACATGGCAGCATAGAGTAAATAAGAACATAAATTTTTAATTGCATATTTTAATTATATATTTTTATGAAAATAGTCCAAAAATTACAGAAATATTCTCTAAACAAGTAAAGAAAGTCAATTACATATGACTTGCATGAAAAAAAATACAATGTAGAACATATATGCTCAGTACCGCAGTAAATGTGTTACAAATTATTACTTGCATTTTTTTTGTATAGATCATTAAAAAAATTGTTTTCAGGTATAATAGTTTTCATTGAAAATTACTTTATAGGCAGTTCAATGGTAATGGTAGAGACCCAGCTCATATATCTTTCGAGCAAGACATACTAACACGATTAGTAGGAACTGGTCGCTTATTCGCATTGCCTGTCTTAAAATGGTGGTCACAAGTTAAAACAGCAGGTTCTGCTATATATGCTAATCGTCATTATTTGGCTCTTTACAAAACGAATTATCCAAATCGTCTTGCATCTACAACTAATGAACTTTATCATATTATTGGTGATGTTTACATTCATCCTTCAGCCACTGTACATCCAACAGCAGTAGTAAAGAAAATTTTGTTTTGTTTTTTAATAATTATCAAGTATGGAATCAATGACATAGTACGATTTTGTTTACAGCTGGGTCCAAATGTGAGCATAGGTCCAAACGCTGTTATTGCTTCTGGTGTTCGAATTAGAGAGTCAATTGTATTAGCTAATGCTCAAATTCAAGCACATTCTATTGTTTTACATAGTATAGTGGGAAAGAGCAGCTATGTAGGAGAATGGGCACGCATAGAGGGAACGCCTTGTGATCCCAATCCAGACAAGCCATTTGCAAAAATGGAAAACTTGCCTTTATTTAACACCAATGGAAAGCTAAACCCTTCTATAACAATACTCGGTAATTAACTTATTATTTGATGACTTTTAAAAAGAAACATTTATATATTTCTATCATTTACATTGTAGGTACAAGTGTTCATTTGGCAGCTGAGAAAGTTTTATTGAATTCCATTGTCTTACCACATAAAGAGCTCACAAGAAACTTTAAAAATGAAATTATTCTTTAAGATATCCATATTTGACATGTTCAAATTGGAATTTTTTGATGTACCTAAAGTAACGTATCTTAATTTAGTAATTTTATATATGCAGTTTATCTTTTGTTAACTTTTATTGTATGTATTTAAAACTATTGACTTATAGAACAGTTTTTTAGCACAAAGATCAATTCTTATTTTATTAAAAAATTAGTACTGGCGCACAATGCATAAAATATTTCTATGATTATAAATATTTTTTAATGATTTTATTGTACATAACTGTTCGTGCGTAAATTATCAATATACACTAAAACATATATATACTAAAAGAAGTGAGTGTACACACACACGCGTGCGCGCACGTGAAGCATTTCTACGTTTATATTATGTATTTTTCTATATTTGTACAACTTGAATTTATAAACTCAACTTAAATTTATTCGAACGATCAATAAGTTAAACAATCGATGATAAATTTTATTGTTGTATATGTAATGAATTATATAATTATTGATTGGAAAATTTGGTATTAATTGAAAATAAGAAAATTTATATAATTAACATTATATTACAAAAAGATATATATTATACATATATTAAATTGTAATATGAGGAAAGAAGTACACTTTAACGAAATGTATAAGCAGTAGATACGATAAAGAGATTGAGTTTAAACATTTTTTAACTATTGTAGAAAGATGAAATATTTTTTTATTTTTTTAATATGAAATAAATTGATATAAATACCCTACATATTCACACAATCAGTTTTCTAATAATAATGTAAAAAGGTAGTAACTGTAAGGCAACAATACCTTTTTTAGTTTTTAAACTATGTATTTTATAATAAAGTACAATAATTTATTGAAAAATTTGTATAATGTGTAGAATATTAAATTTGTATAAAATCCATCCTGTGTTCTTAATTTCTAAAACTCGATTATTTAAATAAACACGTACCCGGTTTTCCGACATGCATTAAGTTTGTACATGAAAAAGTATTTTTATTATCCTTTACATAGAATAAGTAAAACGGTGTTGTTAAATTTGAAAAGTAGTGATAGATCATTTATTAAAATTTAAAGATCTGTTTTTCTGTTTTATGTCTTAGGAATCTCAATCTGGACGTAGTATATTACAGGATATCTCACATATGTAAAAGAAGAAATTATTTTATAAAAATAGAACATTTACAGTCTTTTTCATCTCAAGTCTTCAATTAGCTATTATACAATCTCTGAAGGTATATTATTAAAAACGGAAGCCTCAAAGCTTCGTTTCGTGTTTAACCCTGTTTCTGAAGAACTGACTTGGTCGAAGCAGCCCTTGCGAATTATTTAGGTAAGAATTTCCGGAAATTATGGCGGCTGCTGTGGAATCCAGATTAGAGTGTAAAAAATCATTTTTGCCATTATCTTCGAACGCATATCGTTGCTGCTGTTGTTGCTGTTGTTGTGATCCGCAATGATTATTGTACCCGTAATTGTTTTTCATACGAAACTGTACTTCGGAATCCGTTTCATCTTCGTTATCTGCACTATCTACATCTCCTGGACAAATATTAACGTATATGTATAAATTTTTGTAAATTTGAAAATTAAACTATAATAAAATGTAGATTTTAATAGAAAATAATTTTTAAGAGTAATTTATCCGAGTCCTAATAATATTAAATATTTCAGAATATGCTTACCGTCAGAGCTATTGGTAGAGGGCAAGTAGAAACGCGAGGCTGTGACCTTACTGCTTCCCACACGTCGTTCCCGTTCTCTGGCAGTATTATTTGGATGATTATATTTAAATTCACGAGGAAGTGTGTAACTTCGAGGCAACGATACTTGACTACCTTCCATATCGCTAATTTCTCCTTCTACTTCGCCCTCGCCCTTAGAACTCTCTTCTCCTCCATTTTGACTTGAGCGTAATCTGTGATTTATTTTTTTGTTAACAATCTTTTAATCGCAATCAAATTCAGATATTAAAGAAGCATATTACACTTCGATTTATCATTACCTGTGATTAACGTGTGTGGATGGTGTCCAATGGGAATAATGATGAGGAAGACATCGTGGTGCAAGTAAAATTTCCGGCGTATCTGCTCTTTCCCTTTGCGTTGTTCTCCATGAGTTTGAAGGATGAACGTTTGGATAGTAAGAAGAGGATGGTGGTGGAGGTAAGAGACAATGCATTTTTACTGGTGGCCATGATGATAACGTTATTCCTCCATTTTGATCAAGTACAGACGGAGCAGATGTGAATAAAGGAGAACTGGGAGAAGTGTGCAATTTCGTGTTAGGTGGCGGTTGCTGATTCGATGCAGGTGATGATGAAAATGACAACGCCGATGCTGAAGGCGGGGGAAATAACTTTCCCTCTTTTATCTCTTCTTGTATAGCTCGTAATTCTCGTAACTGCTGTTGTTTTTTCTCTTGAAGTTTTTCTCTTATCAAATTAACATTCAGGGAACCACCAGTTCCAGCATCTGCTCCAATCTTTTGCTCATTTGAATGATCATTCTACCTCAAATAATAAATTATCTAGTGTAAGTTAAAGGAAGGGTGTATGAATTAAATGATTTAGAATAACAATTATTAAAATTATTTATTACCTGTATTACATTAGAAGATGTTACGGATTTCTTCCAGAATGGTATTAACTGACGTGAACTACTATTCATGCCAAGCCACTGTTTTGCATCTCCTACTGTGTTCATAGAGGCTGCTACTGCTCCTGTTTGAGATTGCGGTGGTGGAGGTGGTACGAACGTAGTTGGCTTTTTCTTTTTTCGATTTGGATTTACTACAGTTGGATTAGCAAAGCGACAATTAAACACCCCTGGTATTCCACCATTGCTCAATTTAACTCTTCTCATTCCTACACTTATGTTTACTTTTTTGTCCTCTGTATATTCGATTTGTTTCTCCTCCAAATTATCCTATAAACATTATTTTTTTATGTTAAAAAACCTACAGTTTTTTATTTTTCTATAAGAATTATTATATTAGTTTTGTTTATTACGTTTCTCAATTTTTAATTGTATACCTGCTGATTTGGTAACGTGGTAAGATTTGAAGCTGTCATTCTGCCACCAGCTTCATACCTCAATCTTCTTACATGAAAAAACCTAGAAATAAACATAAAGAACTGATGTTGAAGAAGATGTTTTATGAAATGAATGAATAAAATTGTATGTTTTTATAGTTACCTGTAATAAAGGCCCATAAAAAACATACCACCAAAAAATAAAGCTAAAAGAGTAAGTACTAAAGTTACAGGGTTTGGATGATGTTGATGTGGAAGGAGATCACTTCTATTAACACCTACTATCCATACACCAATGAGCAGAGTATTTTCCAAAAACATTACTGTATAAAAAATTACCTATACAGACAGATTGAGATTATTCACAAGAATACTATTACTCAAAAAGTGTACACTAAAAATTTACCATTTTTTGACGATGATTCGTTTCATGTAAATTTACATATGCAAATATGTAAACAAATGCAAGAAGCGAAGCCAAAGACGTTTTTCTTAAAATAGGTAAACGTTCACCACCATGAAAAAGACCATCAGGGGTGAGTAGTAACCACATCAACATTGATAGCCAGTGGAGAGCCATTACAATTAACAGCCATTGTCCACCATAAAGTGAAGCGTAAGCTACCAATACTCCTACTCTAGCGCTTACAGTTCCTAGCCGCCATGCTAGTTGTGCCAGCACACCTAGCCATGTCAATACCAAACGTTCTAAGTTACGCAGACGTGCTGCACCTTTGCTAAAACTAGCCACTGCCCAACACACACTCCACAGAGAAAGTCCAGCAGATACTGCAGTCAGCTTTGCTAATTTGTCACTATCTCTGTTTTCATTCTCCTTTCCTTTTCCAACATCTGCATTTGGCTCATTGTTAACTCCAATTGACAACAGATATAATTGTAAGAGCAACATTGGAGCAGCTTCACAAAATGCATGAATAAGTCGTAATACACAAAGTTCTCTCACCTAATAACACATACATAATATGCATTTTATGAATAAAAATTAAGATAACAGAATATAGAAAATATAATTACAAGTTTTATAAATTTTTTTTTAAATTTGTTATATTGAACTAACCTCATGTTTGACATAAGTTAAATTAACTGGAATAAATAATTTGAAGTATCTCCATAATACACCAACTTGAGTTGAATGTAGTAATAAAACACACCATATTGCCCAATTTCCGTTTTCCTTTTTCTCGTTAATATTGCAATCTGTAATATTCTTCCCAGTTAGTCTACCTCTAGCACCCCATAAATACCATCGCACACTAATGATCTGCAATTAATAAAAGGAAAAAAATGAGTTAATTATATTGGCATGATTTCAGATTCCTTATTATAATTTAAGTACTAACCTGAGAGATAATTAATGACGTTGCTATAAGAACAATACTTAAAGGAAAAAGAATTGGAGGAGCTACAGAATGATGTGCAAGTGCATATACCATTGCAAAATCAAAGACAACGTCACAAAAGTATGATGCTAGAGAAATTATGTTAAACAGTACATCACACAATGGTAAAAATTCGTGCTGTTGTTGTGTCTGTAGATGCTGGGCCATAATGGTCTTTTGTTATCCATTTGGATTATCCAGCACCTTTTCCTTCTGTCAACCTATGCCACACATTCCACAATATGAAAGTTCTTCTGTAAAATTGGAAACAAATCATTGATTAAATTATTTTTATTAATTTTATTCTAAATTATTCAAGTTAAAGGTTTAGTAGTATCAATTATTTAAAATTACGAAAAAATAAAAATATATCATTTTAATGCAAAACCTTACATCGATAAAATGGTAACTGCACATGATAAAGGAAAGAAGAACTTTAACGACATCTTGTACAATAAATATGATTTAATGTTATACTTTTTATTTTGAAAGAAGAAAAAATTACTTTTAATTTTTTCTATGACAACCATTTTTAAGTTTCTCATGAAGTTAGCACTTAATTAACAGGTGGTCGCAATCGATAGATATGAATTCAAATAAACTGATCTTCACATTTCGTGTGTCATTGATTCTTTTTCTTATTTCGATATTTTATAGATGACAACAACGAGAAATACAAAAGCGAAACTAAAATAAAACTGACATTGCAAGTTTTTTACGATAAAAACCAGGAATTTTAAAATAAAAATTTGTTTTCTGGAAGTCAAAAATAAACTGTCAGTTAAAATGAGAAGTAGGAAAATAAAAATCGTAATAACTGAAGGTGAAAGAAGATTGTAAATCGTATAAGCGTAATAAGAAGGAAAAGAAATATTGTAAAGCGTAGGAGGAAATGATTTTGCTTACCACATTCCTTGAATGTCACTGAATGAGTAATCACAAAAGTAACATTCTCATCTAGATGCTGCCCTGCGAGTGCCTGGACCAACGTTGGAATGCAAGGAATTTATCCGTATACTTCGCGAACGCTTTCGAAAATAGAAATTTTTTTCACTGGTTGACCATACTTTGAATTCCTTTCAGGTCATGACGATACATTTTTTACGAGGTCATGTTCAAAGAAAATGATTTATTTAATTTTAAAGAAATTCTGCAAAAGATACCTATTGATTCAGGGGATAACTACACAACACTATATAACATTGCACTTATCGTTGCTCCACTAACTTTAAAACGTAAGATTGTCGACCAAATAATCAAGAAATTTCGAACAGTGGTTCTCAGTCACATCAGTCATAGCGTAATACACAGAGGCGACACTTCTGTTAGAACCTTTAATTTTTGGATCTCCAATTTGAAGGACCTTGAACGTATCTCCACAATGCAACGTTGCCAATTGTACAGTTTGAGTGGACAAACTTGTCGACCGAGTAAGTTTCCCTTGTAGATACAAGATGGGTAAAATATCTCGATTGAGCAAAATACTAGGAGTACTGGGAATACACTTTGTATATACAATGAGTAAAACATTTCGATCAGCGAAATACCAAGAGTAAATACTTCTTGTACATATAAGAACTGCCAGTTAAATCGGTATATATATGATTCAGGTAGTGATGTAACGTTTGTTTACACCTTTATTATTTTTAAACATAGAAAACTTGTTATAATTTTTAAATGTTATATATTTTTATTTATTATTATATTTTATTACTTCTTTATTATTTCAGATAATAATAGTACTGTAATAATAACATATAAAAATTAATAAAATGCATTTTTACATTATTTACAATGTCTTTATTGCTTGAATTGTTTGCTGTTCCCAACAACTGACTATTAATGAAATCTGTAAAATGTTGTAATTGTTTAAATCATTTTCATGTAACTATTATTTCATGCATATTCTTGTTAACATATAGATACTTGAAAAAATAATGAAAGAACATGCTGATCTGCTTAGTTCATTAGATAATTGGATGTCTCAATATCCTTCTTATGTGACACAAATGAAGCCTATATGCGATACATTACATTTTAAAAATCCTATTTTTATGAGCTAATTAAACTATCTCGTATTAGATAAACAAGTTTATTTCATCAAAAAAGCTGGACTCTTAAAATGATAGACACACTCATTCCATATTCCAATAGAAATAACAACTTTGTATATATAGAATGTTAATTAACATACTTTTCATATATATATATTGCAGAACCTTATTTTGATAAGTAAATGAAATTGTTTTAAAAGCATAGATTCTTACAATCATCTCATTTATTTTATATTCCAATACAAATAACTTGTTATATACAATAATACGTATAAAAACGAATAAGAATGAACATACAACTTTTTGATGGCTTTAAGAGCAACTTTAATTTAATACTTTATTTTCATGTTTCAGGTTACATTGAGAGCTTTTTTAGGTTCAATGTTTTCTTAAAAAAAATATTAATATTATTAAAATATAAAATAACACAGTTTATTAATAATGTTACAACATAAAATAATTAGGTTAAAAAAGTATTGTTCTTGAAGATTTTAAATGTGTATCAAAACGTCAAATGGAGTATTAAATTTTAGTTAATTTTGTTTTCAAAATTATCACGTTGTTATATATTTTTATTCATTTTCATAATTTAAAAATAAACAAACAAAACGTACAAGTTAAGTAACATACTTCCCACGTACATTTTCGAGAACAAATTAAATTTATGATATCTTTTACTATTTAAAATGTATTCTTGCACTTGATATTTTATATACTTGTTCATATTCGTTTGAAAATAGCAACTCACTACCATTAAACTAATTTAAATAAATTGTTATAAAACTAATTTAAAAATGGCGATTCGTAATGCTTCAATGTGTGAATTATTTGTGTGATTACTGATACGTTCTAGGTAGTTGTGACGTCTACTAGCACCACCTACCAACGTCTTAGATACTAACTTTTCTCAATGCAGTACATCTGCTCTTGGACTCCCTGGTTAAAACATTCGTAAACAAGATAATATACATTTAGATGTTCCTTGAAGTTTCTATTTGAATCAGTGGACCAATTTTCAAGAGCCTCAGTGCGTTATTAATCAGCAAGAAGGATAGGATCTAGATATTTTGGATTCTATGGTTGTTTAGAGAAATGACGGTAGTTGATTTTATATCAATTAGATCATTCTAACATTTCTGTAAGGTGTACAAATATTTCGTGAGATTGTTAAGTTGATATGATTTTTTAATTTGACTTTTTGTTGTAATTGTAATTTGTACAATAACCTTATCGTTTCAAAATGGTAAGGTTAATTTTTTGTCTGCATGCAGTAACATTCATTTTAAGTACAAAACAATTTTTTAGGTTATGTACATTTTATCTTGAATTATTACGAAAAAAAATTATTTTTCACGCGATTTAAACGTTTTGTTTACAGCTTTGCGTGGTACTTCTTTTTTCGCACGAAAAAAACCATTCTTGAAGTTTTGACTCTTGTTATACGTGAAATATGTAATAAAGCGAGAACGTTTAATTTTCAGATATTTTCCTTATCCTATTTTACTTGACCGAGAGAGAAAACAGTTTTAATAGTTTTAAAAGTATTGCTGTTGATATCTGTTTAAAACTATCATTCAAACTGTAGGTTTTACAATTTATATCATTTTATGTGCAGTCTGTTGCTGAGTTTTTAAAGGGGTTGCCCTCGCACAATGAAAATAATTTTTCTAATTTTCATACAGACAGTGGAAATAGAACTTGTATAAAAAAACCTTCTGTTTATCTTCCTACAAAAGATCACCCTTCAAAACAAAGTAAGTTTTGATCTTAATACAAGTTAAAATAACAAAACTACAAACAATTTATTATGATTATAATTATTATTATTGTTTTCAGTTATAGTTGCTGAAAAAACAACCATATTATTAAGGTACCTTCACCAGCAATGGGAAAAAAAGGTATAAATTACATATTAAAAAAAATATACTTCAAGTTGTTACTAGTTTCATAACAAATTTGTCAATGAAATTTTTCAGAATGCTGACAGGAAACGAGATTTTCTATCTGCTAATGGTGATTCTGATGATGATAGTACAACACTTCGTAGCAAAAGGCCGCGTCTTGATTTTAACACCACCCTTTAAAATATATTGCACAATTTTGATTGGCATTGTCCATTGAAATACATTTATACATGATCAAAACACATCACAAAGGCAGTAACATAGAGCAAATATAATTCTGAAATATTACAAACATATCTATGCATTAGAAAGATTATTTCAAAACGTTACTTGTAAATTTGAAATGTATAATTTGTGTTTGTATTAAATGTTGTGTGAAACAATGACCTCTAAAAATGTAGAAAGAACGTTTTTAAATAATATTTCTTTAGATATGTAAAATTATTGTTTATTGAAAATGAAAATTTTGCAGTGCTCCTTTTTGTAATATATTACTTATCTGAAATTACTTTAAAATGCACAATATTTATAAGTGAACATGTTCATTGTCACTTCATTTGATATTGCTATTATTATTGTGTGGTTATTGATTGGAAAGAAGCAAAAATGTATTTAAAGTAATGTATTTGCATTACTATTCACGAAGTAAGTATTAATATCATTTTAGTTTAAGATACAATGTATCAGAGCATTTATCCTGAAGTAATTTTGTAAATTATTTTACAATACGTGCTTCATACCTATGTTACATACTGTAGTAATAAGTTTTTAATGTATGTTTAATTTATAAAAAAATAGATGTAACATAGTACTTTCTATTATTGCGAAAAACTTAGTTTATGTAGCTGATTTATACCTTTCTGACTGTCATTAAAATACAGGTGATAATCTAATAAAATACTAACCTGTATAACATTTATACATGGCAACAATTTACATTTTCACATACTTTAAAAACAAATACATCTTTGGGAATATATAGTATCATTAATTTTATGGAAACAAATATTAATGTTTACTAAAAGAATTGTTTCATATTTTTGATAACAACTCTTTCATTTTAAGACAAAAAACATTTTAAGCCAGTAACATCTTATTTCATTTATACAGAAAAATATTTTAACAAATTCTTGTTTTTCAAATAAATGTATAGTATATTATTTATGATATTAAATTCTGTATAAAGGACAATTAAAAAGTTAATTACTGTAGTTTTTTTATGTATGTGTTCATTTTTAATTTATTATATTTACAGATTGTATAAATTATATAATACAATTTAAAAGTTGCAAACGGAATTTATAGTCAAGGTAAAAAGTATTTCTGTCTCTTCCCAAAACTCACTTCTTGTTTTTTTAATAGACCTCTACTATTATTCAATGATCCTATTAATATTGAAACAAATATAATAAGAGAAAATAACTAAAGTTAGTATACTATATCTTTCGACCTATTCACACTCTTCTCTCTTTGTTTAAAACCACCATTGACATTTTATATCTTTCTTAATATTGGAGCATATGTAATAGGAGACGATAATCAAAGGTAGTGGCACAATAAAATATAGAACATATAGGTTATGTAATTATTAACAGATTTATCGTATCTACAAATTATTAATAACATATCAATACCGAAGAAAATAGGTAAAAATATTAAAAGGTTACTTATATGTAAAAGTTGCTTAGAATTTATAATTTAAATTGCATCAGCATACATTCAAGAATTGATCGTACGAAATAAATAAGTAAATTATTCATTTTCAAACGGAGGTTAAATTTATTTAAATAGGCGGGAATGTCTATATCTCTTTCTCGCTACAATCGCTTGCTATCCTTGTCTAGAAAGACCTCTACTGTCGTTCTAAATTCCTATTACAAGATACTGATATTCGCCGAAAATATTTAGGAGCAGATTGATACGAGGACACGTGTGGTAACATTGACGATTGTGAATAAACAAATGCGGTTACAATTTATTTTCAGAATTTTATTTATTACTCTCATTAATTAATAATTACATGCACAATTGTTATTAGAACAAGATAATAAACGTTTACTATTTGCTTTTTTTAAATAACAAGTTCAATGTTTATACATACTTTGAAAAAATATACTAAAGTTAAAAACTATTATGATTTCAGTTTTGCATTAATGCGCTTCGATTTGCTCCAGATCATTCCAATCAACATTAACATGTTTTAATCTGTGTTGATCAAATTCAAGATGCTATAACCTGTTTGAAGTCGCGCCAAATTAGTAGATTCTACATTATTTAAATTTCGCGGTTAAACATTTATGTTCGTTTCTAATTAATCAAAAATGCAAATTGTATGAATTGCATATGTATTTATATATGTTATTAGAATAATATGAATTTTTGAATTATTTTTTATGTTGTGAATTCACCGATTAATTACGTTAAGGTCAAATTATTTTTATAAGCAGTGTAAAAAATGTCAACTTTATGGTACGATCTCTAGTATATGTGCGTTTCGTGCTTCTGACGTAACTACACATAACCAAGAAAAAAGTTACGGAGAAAAATATTTACTGTTTATGAAGTGATGTAATATGTCCTTAAAGCGTAATCAAAAGCTCGATGGACATTTTTACTTGAGATGAAGCATCTTCCAAATAGAGAATATATTATGGTAGATCCTGGAATAAACACTGTAGCGGTGCTTCTAAATATAGGATTTATTTTTAGGTTGGAGCTAGCCATAGCTTGAATCAGGAATCTGATCTAAAGCTGCATTTCTAGGAGGTTTCTAATAGGTGTGAAAAATATCTATTTCTAGCTGACATCTTTTACCTTGTTCTTACTATTTACTAATTTTGCTTATACGTTATTTTTGAACAAAGTTACTTCTTACCCATTCAACTTTTGGTATTACATTTAGCACATTGAATTTCTATTCTAAGTGTTTTATTTTTATAAATTGATATGGTATTGTAAGTAAATATTGAAAATATAATAAAGACAAGACAAGAAATATTTATTTTTGTAGTGACAAAAATGGCAAATGACTTAACGACCAGAGGTAAAGATAGACTGCAAGAAATTAGTATGAAGTTAGAGCAAAGTCATTTGGTTTATTTACAAACAGATGATAGTCCTTTGAAGTTACAACAACGTCATAAACTTGAAGGTAGTGTTTCGTAAATAATATATAAATAATTCATTATTTACAAAGTGTTTACCTTTTATTGTATGTATTCTAGGTTTCATTAAAGAATATCTTTGCCTTGTTCCAAATGAGAATAAATACGTATTTCAAGAAACAGCAGATATATTGCATAGGTCAGCAGCTACGTTACAAGACTTTAGTGGATATAGAGCCACAACTGCCTGGAGTGCTATTTCATTATATGCTGCGAATCTTTTGGCTCAACCTTGGAGAAAAGAATATAGAACATTAAGGGTTAATATTTCTATAATCATTTGTATGATTTTCTAAGTGTTGGAAGCAGTATGATTAATTTATTCTTTCTCAACATTAGACTTATAGTGGATATTATAAACATGAAGTAGAAGCAAATTTGATAGGAGCAGAATTAATGTTCGAACAAATGGGGTACAAGCATACAGGGTTAGGAGTTCTCACTTTGGAAGGTCCTATTGATCCTGACAAAGTATCCAGTGTAAGCAGAGATGCGATAGTAGCCTTTGTTGAATGTCAGGTAATGTTGTTTAACATGCTGTTTTTATACCTATACTTTTAATAACTATATATATTTCTATAAGGTGCAAAGTAAGTAAAGAATTTATCATTTCAAATACAGATATTGAAGCAAATATGGGAGAGCGTTTCACAGAACTGTACTGTCTCTTGGTTAGAAGTTCTAGAATTTCGGGAAAATCACGTTGGCACTCCAGAGCAAGCAATTAGAGCATTAAGCTACCGTTTTCTTGAAAAGATGCATCAGAATCGCCCAAAACCTGAGAATTATAGAGAGTATTATCCGCAAGCTACGTGCATAGATGCAGCATCGCCATCGGTTCCTTATCACATAATGCTTCCCAATTATAACATGCCATTACCTGCTTCTCAATCAGATTATAGGTACATCGAAGACACAAATGCGATACCTGGAAATTATAGATATTTTCCACCAATGGATCATGGCTTCATGAATCGATGTAGTGCCTACGGATGTTTACCGCATGGTAACAAATATTTTAGCGGTGTCCATTCGAATCCTTATTATACTACAATACCAGCATATACAAGAGTACCGACAGGCAGATTAATTGAGCTTGATATGCCGGTATCGGTTACGAATTATGATAAATTGCATAGTCGAAAAGCGTCCCATCGAATATCAGACATGGATGAAGTAGATTTTTATAGAAAACAATCTAGTGATGGAGATCATTACGACTACGGAAAAGTTGATAAGAAATCTACAAAATCCGTTACTGATAGAAATAATTACGACTCTTGGGATTTTGTGTACAGAAATTTAGAAAGTGTAGGATATTCCAAGGATCTTGGTGATCGAGAAGATATTTTGCACAAACGTGAATGCGATTCCCGAACGACCAAGCAAAAATCATTTAAGCAAAGTGACAACGATGAAAAATATAATTCGTATCGTTTTGAAAAAAGAAGGAATGGCAGAACCGACGTTAACGATATCGACTCTTCTATGACGAATGGTCGACAATATCATCATGATACGTTACCTTTTAGAAAGAAGTCTTCGTCTTTCGATTTAACGGATTCCACCAGATATCATGTTGATACATCTCCTGAGGGTAACCTTTCTTTTCATAATAAAGACAGAAAGCACAATAGTCAAACACTTCCAATTCAACGTTCTCACCGATCCTCAGATCAGATTGCAAAAATTGCAGATACATTAAAAAGTTTGGAGTTGTCTCACTCGGGAAAAGAAGACGAAATGAGAGATGAAAGTAAATGGAACTGTGCTACTTGTACGTATCTTAATCCTTTAACAAGAGAAATCTGCGAAATGTGTGGAAAATCCAGGCACAAAGGTAACGAGGATAAACCATTAGCAAGTGGTGGTAAGGAGTGTCCAAAATGTACGTTAGTAAATGAGAAGAATGTTTCAATCTGTGATGCCTGTGGTACCAGTTTAAAAGATTCACCTACCTACATTTAGATAAACTATTTGAAATAAGTATCCTCGTACCATATTCCATGTATTTGAAATGAACAAAAATGGTAAGTACATTGCCTGGATACTTTGCGCTGTCCTAATATGAATGTTAAGGTGTTTAAAAACACTGTTAATATTTATAATGCCTGTAGTGGCTTATGTAAGTGATAACAGAGTTTCTTAATCACTTTATCTAGGGAAAAAAATTTAAAGAGTATTACCATATTAATCGAATTTATAATGTCTGAAATGTATAATGGAGATATAAAATTATTTATTTAAAATTGTTTGAGTATAGTAGATTTGTGATATGAATGTTTAGTATTGTGGTAATATTGTGGTGGCCTATTGTTTAAAAAAGGGTAAAAATGGGCATGTGCAAATACCATTTCATGTCGAATCAAATCAAATAGAAATTTCCCTTGGTTATTTTGCATTCAATTTACACCTAATAAAATTTAATATCTAGGTAATTATACAATTTTAATGTATTAAATAATTACTAAATTCAGCTCTTCTTAAAGCTTCACTTGTAGATTTGATTCGACAATATAGTATTTAAATATATTTGCGTGTTTACCTAAAAATGATGAATGAATAAAGAATTACTGATTATATTTGATAGCCTAAATAGTTAATAATACTGAAAGTTATATAAAAACTATTTATTCTACGGCATCTGTATTGTATCCATATGAAGGACTCATAAAAACTTGTATTTTAGAAAAAAAAATCATATTGGATATAATGGAGTGTTATTTAGGAAAAAAAATATTAATCTATACTGTTATTATATATGTATTTCATAAAATTATACAGGTGTTTATGACTTTTTCTTTGTTTTGTAAAATTAAAGAATTTTATAAGATTTCACTTCATTATTTTTGTTTTTGATACTAAAGTTCATTATCTTGATTATTAAACCAATTGAAATAAATCAATGACTTCATCTTTAAATACTAGTCTATATGATGTTGGCCGTAAAATAATTATTTCGTCAGAGGTAGCTCAATTACAATTTGATATTATAAATGTGATTATGAGAAAAAAACATTAACTTGTTTAAAACATATGCTTCAAATTTATTTATTATTTAAATAATTTGTTGTTATCTAGATAATATCTTTATAGAAATACAATTGCATACCTATGCATAACAAATGTAAATTACATAATAATTGATAGACTGCACAGTACTCAAATTAATAGTAGCACCAGTTGAATCCATAAATTATCTTGATATTTATGTAAGTTGAATATTTAAAAGCTACAACAATTAATTGTCTATTGTATACAAAAAGTTGCATGAAATACTTTGGTATTTATTCATACATTCCTAATGTATCGATTCATCAGTTAATAATTATGTTTTGAAAAATTGATTTCTATTTTAGTTGTTTATTTTATAATTAGTATACAAAATGTCTCAGGTTTTTCTCGACGAACTATGAAGACTTAATCTATAGGCAAAAGTAAGAAAATAATGTTATATAAAGTTCAACAATAAAAGCTTTGTTACAGAGTTATAAATAAATATTTTACACATGAAATATGTATTAATGCATTTTCTATCACAGTACACAAAGGGTCAACTGTGTGTTATCTGGTCTGCGCAGTTACATTTTTTAATCATCTTTTAATATTCTTACTTATTCTAATACTTTCACTAATAGTTATTCTTTAACTTTAGAGTAAATTAGCATTATGTGTCAAAATGTAAAGAATATTTTCGAACTATAAATAGAGATTTTACACGTACAATATTTGTTTATAACTCTATAATAAAACTTTTATCACCAAACTCTATGTAACAGTCTTTTTTATTTTTGCCTGCAGATGAAGTCCTCAAAGTTTGTTAGAAAAAATCTGGGACACTGTGTATAGCTATGTATTCATATATTCGTTGTTTTATTAGAATCGACTTTTTTCTCATTGCATACAATGATTTTATATTCACTTTTTAAATGGTTTATATGTACAAAGTTTGAGTTTCATTTCTTGAATTTATAGCAAAAGATAAATTTTGTAAATTTACAACTTTCAGTACAGTACAAATTATCATAAGATAAAATCATATATGTTAAAAGAGTTCAAATATAAATTTATAATTTACTTGTCAAAAACCTTAATCATTGTCATTTGTTGCAAATTACGGATTTGTAAACAAAATCTTCATTATGCTTTTGAAGAACTTTTAGCGATAGAATTCAACATTTGTAACAACTTTAAAATTTATAATGCTATATCTGAATGAAAAATGTTCTCTTTGTACTTCAAATTTATAGTCTTTTTTTTATGTAGAATGATTTTACTGAAATCCATTTTTAATGTTTACGAAAGTTTGATATCTGAAACATAATAAAAAACTGCTAATATTTTTTCATTGATTGCATGTAAAAAGAAATGTATAAGAAAAAGAAATAATTAATGTAAAATAAATATAAATATTGTAATGGCTGTTGTAATATATCGCAAACTATATGTACATTGTAATATATTCTATTATGTACAAATAATAAATAACATTTAATATACATTTTGGAGAAAAAGTACTTTTTATTATTCTGTAATTTTGAAAGAATTTTTACGGTTTAAGACAGATCATATTAATATCATAATCAATATTAAAACCTTATTAAAACGGGTCAATTTTGCATTATAAATCGAGGATTAAATTGAAGTTATGCATATATGAATAGTGAACGACTTAGTTGAATATATCTCTATATATATTTATTAAATTTATTAATATATTTTTAATATATAGTCAAAGAAAAATGTAAGATAGCTGTCTAGGTCTAAATTGTGTTTTGCCCATTAGATATACTTCATTACGTTTTTGGTTACGTTTTCATAGTTTTAAATGTATACAAAATTATTATATAATGAATATAAAAACATGCATAATCTCATACTTGTGTACAATCATTTAAAAAATAGTTGAAGTAGTACAATGTATGGACGTTATGACAGGTTTGTGGGTACCATACAAATTTTTGTCTTTAAGAGCAAATACTGAATCGGGAAGACATATGAGCATGGTGGACCATTACATCAATATATTTTTATCATGTTTTTGTTAAATTTAAGCATAAGTGCCAGTTTTTACAACATTGTAGCTTTATGTGCGCATAGGCACCAAATATATTGGTACAGGATAATACGTTCCCCATCATTCACGCATGGATTCTGAAGTTCCGCTGTTACGATACCCGTCGTTACGATGTTAAGATAAATATTCATTACTTACTTATAAAAAAAACGTATACTATTATAAAATATAGGTTTAGAAGATAACACAGTAATATATTATTTTACGAACAAATCTTTTTTAAACCTACTTTATTAATTATTTGTATTTTTCATAGCTTTTTCTAAGAATTTAAGGGCAGCTTGATGAATTTTTTGATCCAGCTTATCTATAAGTAACAATACAACTTATTTAAGACTTATCTTATTTTAAAATATATATCTAGTAAGTGTAACTAGGTAACTGTACTTACAAATTTTATGCTTTCCTTGTACTGGAAACTTAATTGGTAATGAATAAGCATTTTCACAAATAAAAACGTATGGACTATCACTTTCTCCACTTGGATAAACTTTTTTATATTCTTCTTGAGGTAAAACATCAATGACTGTTACACAACCTAATAAACAACTAGTTGGATAACTCTCAGGAAAGTTAATTTTTTCTGAAAAATATTAGCAATATTAATTCTAAGACATATATCTAAATAGAAATTCCTTTTTTTTATTCATAGATTTAATTTGTACTAACCATTTTTGAGAATGCGGTAAAATTGTTCTACATTCGAAATTTCGTCTGCAGTTGGTGATTTAGATGCTGAAGCAATCCATAGTCTTCCTCTGTGCGGTGTGTACCATGATCGACCTTCATGACTGTAATATTAATGAAATATTGAAAACCATTTTCTATTTTTTTATATATTTTAAAAGTTACATTGTACTAAATCTTACATTTTTATTCCAGCAACTAATAAAGATGCATAAGGTTGATGCATACTTAAACATGAACCTGTATCAGACATTTCTAAATATTCTTTGTCTTGAATAACATTTTTCATTTTAGAAGGAATGGTGACTTTCGTAGCATGTGGTTCATATTCATTTGATTCAATGTACTGTGGAACAATGATTCAGTAACAGCAACTAGACTTTTATTATTAGTACGTATAAAATTTTATCAATAATACTCTTACTATTGGGCGATCAAATTCTATATCTGGGCAGACATTGGGGCTTTCACTTTCACTAAATGACATTAGTTCAGAAATGACTTCAAACTGGTCATCGAACTCATCAAAGTCATTAATTGGATTTTCTTCAATTACTTCTCTACCTGTGAAGTCAAAAGTAACATTCACTCTCCTATTCAGACGTGATACATGTTTTTGTGCATCCATATCTTTCTCTAATTGTTGTAATTTTTCCCGGTTCTTAGCTGTTAACCAGATGTTATTTGTCTGATAATAGTCACATTCATCGTCAATTACTTTTGTACATTGTGAACTGCAAATTAATACAATTACTAAACTTTCTTAAGAAAATACAGATTACACAATATGTACCCATTGCGATCATATTCAAGAAGCTTGTCTCTCTGTTTGAGCGATTCTTCCAAATCTTTAATAGGTTTTTGATTCATTAACTTCTTATATAAATGTTCAGCTTGTTTAGTATTGCTAGAAAGAATTGTTTGTTCTTTTGGAGAACATACAAGTTCTCCACAGAAGAAGCATGGACCAGCTCCTTCTTGTGTACAAACTATTTTGCCACAGTTGAGGCAGTTATT